>NC_140123.1:9751207-10351207 GCF_964035555.1 Netta rufina | reverse complement strand
GGTGTGCCAAGCACCATGCCCAGGCAGCTTTTGAAGATCTCCAGGGAGAGATACTCGACAACCTTTATGAACAACATGTGCCAGTACTCCATCACCCATAAATAAGTGCTTCCTGATATTTAGATGCAACTACTTATGTTCCAGTTTGTGTCCACTGCTTCTTATCCCACTGCGGGGCACCAGTGAAAATAACGGGGCTTCATCTTCTTTACACCCTCCCCTCATTACAGTTAGTAATTTTAGAATTACATATTGGGTAATAATATATTAAAATCCTAATGATGGGATCGACAGTTGATCCAAATCCATTGAATGAAAAGAAAATAAATAAATAAATAAAAAAAGACCTGCCCTAAAAATTAGTCTGAATATAAGTTACTTGATTTCAAAAGGCAAATGAGAATAAACACATTGTTTGGATAGTCTGAAAATTAGCTTTGTTGAGGAAAAGTTAGATGTGGAAAAGCCTCTAAGATTTCTTTATGGTGAAGGTTTTCAACCCAGCCATTGCCCCAAGCATGGAAGCAGCACAGTCAAAATGTTACAATGAAATAATTAGCCCTCATGAGTTTTAACTTATGATATTTAACACATGTGTTACCAAGGGCAGAGCAGATTTTTTTTTGTGGGAAGGAGATCCAATAATGTCTGTGTTTCTTAATGCGTTTGTCCCATCTGTATCCATCCCACTGTGGTTAACCATGCAATAGTTTCTATAAAACTTCATAAGTTTGAGTCCTTGATGTTTCTATCAAATTTGGCTGAGGTGAAGGGAAGGTGGGGAGAGGGGGGTGGAATGGGACAGTTTAGGTCTTCTAGTTAAACCAAAAATATGCTTACATATTCTGACTGTAAAAATCTAAAACCTAATAATCTTATTGAGATGATTAGTCAGCTATAATTTTAGGAATAATTCATATGAGATTAATTTGATAGAAATCTTTGACGAGTTTATAGATTTTCTAGGCAAAGAAAATATATCTCGTCTGTCTTCACTTCAAAAAATTATTTGTTGTAGTCACAGAGGAGCTGATCTGAGCTAAAAGATATGGAGAACACAAGGTTTCTAACCAAAGCCCAAATCAAGGAGTTAATCAATAGAGGAGATAAAAGGGCTGATAAGCAAGGATGTAGCAAATGAATAAAATGTAATAATTTTTAATATTAAATTTATTATTTATTTATTACTAATACAGCAAAGAATATTCAAATACAGCAACATTTTTTGACACAAAATGAACAAAAGAAAGAATTTAGGTTGCATATGGTTTAGGTTGCATATGTGTTCATGTGTTATTGTAAGGGAACAAAAATCAAACAGGATGGAGGTTACAAGAGAAATTCTTATAAAGATTATAGGATTGTTGGATTTTAACTGGTGACTTTAACATTGCATTTACAAACACATGCATCTTTCCATATACAAACAATAGGTTGCGCATATAGATAACTAGAAAACTCTAGTTTTCTATGTAGATTCTATGAAGATTCATGAATCTATGAAGATTCTCTCCCCCCATTTTTTTTTTCTTAATACATAAATTTATTTGTTTTAGAACATTTAGTTGACCATGCAGGTGATCCTGATGCTGTCATTAACCTCACACGGGTTAGGTTTAGACAAAATTCCCAGCTGGAACAGCAAGGAACTCTCAAGGATGAGTGTAGCTTTACTTGAAAGCCTCATTCCAAAAATTATTGAAAAAAAAAAAAAATCAATACTGACTGTTGGCACAGACAAATGTCATTAGGAACAGTTCTGTTCCTTTATTCTGGGAGATAGCCAAAGTCTTAAGGGAGCTGTTATCTCATGCCTCTGGAAAATGGTCAAGACTCTCTTAGAACATAAGGATAAAAGAACTTGAGGCTAGACTCCAAAATAACTTTAAAACACTTGATGTCAAGTTCAGATTTTGTTCTAATTGACAGTCATTTCTGCCTCCCTCCCTCCTCTCTCCCTCCCCCCCCCCCCCTTTTCCCCCCCTTTTTTTTTTTTTTTCCCAGGGATCACTTCTTTCTTTTATCAAATTAGATTAAGATTTAAGATAGAAAAATACTGCCTTATTTAAGTTATATTTGAAGAGCTGTACAGTTAGGGCTCAATAATTCTATAAGAAAATCATTTAAAGTTCTAGATTTGTGAAGGAGTGCTTGCATTAGCACAAGAAAACTATCTGGTTGAAGGAATATATTTAGTGTGCCAATCCAAATTGAAAAAAAAAAAAAATCTTTATTTTGGTTTGGAGCTGGATAACTGGTCTGGCTGACCACTTTTGTTCCAGCGTTTTGCTACAACTCCTCTTGCATTTTTACAGCAACTTCACTACAAATGATGATTTCATAAAATATTAATTATTTTAAAAGTAAAGACCCGAAAGACCCCAATTTTCTATCATAAATTTAATAAATACAACTGAAAATTTGTGTCTCTCACTACTTTTTTGCTAAATTAAATAAAATCATTAAAGTTACACTTCAGTTATTTTAATGCCTCTTATGTAAGAGGCAATGTATACCAATGTAAGAAAGATAGTTCCACCTCAGTTAAAAAAAAAAAAAAAAAAAAAAAAGAGAGAGATTTAACGTTTGATTTTTTTTTCTCTCTGTGTAAAAGAGAAAAAGATTTTGTAAATAGCTTTTGAAATAGTTGAGTAGAAACTGTTCATGTGAATATATATTTGATATAGGCATCCACTTCCTTCCTGTTATTCAGTTTTGGTATCTTTCTTAAGAAACTGCTGCAACAGATTGTCCTCTGGCAATTTTATTTTCAAAAGGTGAGTAAAGGTGAGGAATGTAAGGAAATTGTCTTTATTCATTGCCCCTTATGTCCAGTTTTTACCTAAAGAGGACATTCATATTTTAGATTCCATTAGCAAACTTCTAGAGAAATATCTTACTGCTGCTTTAACTAAAGAGGCACCAGTGCCTTGATTTTTTTCTAGACAAGCTTATTTTTTTTACTCTTTTTTTTTTTTTTTTTTTTTTTTTTCCCTCTTCACAGATCCTTAAAAAGATCTGTTTGCTAGGAATCTCTATAGAAGATATCTTACCTAAAAAGCATATCTTTTAAACTTTCCAGTACAACATCTCTTGATTTATGTGTCTAATAAATAGGAGGAATTTTAAATGGAGAAGTTTTCTCTCTGGTGGACTTTGTAACATTAAGAGATATAACTCTTGTTATGGACATCCCACTTAAGCCAAAGTGATCTAGTGAACTATTTGACTGTCTAAAGGTATGTTTCTACTATAAATTGAACTGAATATCTTTCCAAAATCCATTGTCTGTATTGACTAGATCTCCAAGGTCTCATTGCTCTAAAGCAGATGTATTATGCCAACTTAGCTTTCCTAAAATATTCTGCTGAACTTCCAGCTACCTGTAAAGAAGGACTTTGATCTCATGTAAATCTCGTTTGTGTTTTAGTTCCTCAGACACAGTTTGGTATCTTGAGAGCTACATATTTTAACCATATTAACATATAAAACACATAAAAATACTATTATTGTTTTACACAGTAGGCAAAAGTCTACCTCAGCCAGTGTGCTGCCTCTCATAGTGAATCTAATAGCAGGTGCTCAGGCTGGATACTAGAATAAGATAATTTACACTTCCTTAGGAATATCTTCCCTTGAAATTTTGGCTTGGAGACATCTTGAACCAAGATCTGTGTTTTGTTTTTAATCATTCCTTGATTATTTGTTTTCTTCTGTGATTTTAATTTAGCCTTTTTTTTTTTAATTTTATTTTTTATTTTTTAGTACTTATAATCTTTCAGCATCCACAAAGTCCTGAGGTAAGGAATTCCAAAACTTGAAGAAATAAATGTCATTCAAGAAATACAACATTGCTTGTTCTTTCCATTTACATGTCCCTGGAAAAGCCAATGTACAAATTATGCTACAGTTATTATTTTTCCATGTCACTGCTGGCTTCATAGACCTAAGCTATGTTTTCTTTGAAGTATGCCATTTTCCAACTGAAAAGTCATTCAAATAATTTGAACTGCATCTACTTTCCTGTTGTATGCTGAATACAAACTGTGATAGCTTTGGAGATATTGAATAAAGAGAAATTATAAGTCCGGGAATTATGTCATAAATTGTCATTAAAAATAATGAAGTTGTCATAAAAAATACAAAAAAAAAAAAAACATATCAATCCATCTCTCTATATCAATCTTGTTTCAGGGTGTACTCAGATACTTTTGAAACAAATGAGAGGAAAACTTTAATTTGATCATTCTAAATTTCCCACTTCTAGTACTGCACAGAGAAACAGCTTAACTGGTAAGATTTCTGAGCTATAAATATTTGGTCTAAACCACCAAATTCATCTTGAAATTGTCCTCCCCTTTCCTGGTAGGAAAAAATTGTTCTTAATACATGAGTAGAGCCAACCCTCATCAATCTAGAGTCAAAGTACAGCAGGGTAGTTTTAACAAAGGAAAGATGTAGCTAATACAATGTTTATTTAAATTTATCTGTGAAAACATATTTAATACATCTTTTTTAAATTGGTGACTCTCATAAATTTGTTTCTTTAGAAATTTGACATAGCTTGATATAGGCAGTATGGGCTTTCTGTAGACTTTTCTCCAGACTATGGTGTTAGGGAGGAAATATGGTCTATATTATTGTGCAGGCTGCTAATGTACTTACGCATAATCAAGAATTGACTGCCTTTATGTAGAGTAAGTATCTTTATGATGATGGCTAGAGCAGGGTGAGTTGGGGGAGAGATGGAATTTGCTGCAATTTCACATTATGTTCCAAATATTTTGCCTATAATGATGTGTTGTGTCCTGTTATTGTTTTATACGCTCATTAAATATTTTGTTATATCCTGTAACAGGCAAAGTATCTGTGAAACAGAAAAGCAAGCCATTTTTTTCCACCCTTAAATGCCTTCAGACAAATATTACCTCATTGTTTACTTTTTTTTTCTTTTTTTTTTTCTTCTGTTGGGGACTCAGGTACAAGCTATACTTCCTTGTGGCAGCTGCATCCCCACAAAAGAGCAAGCATTGCTACTATCCATCCTTTGACTTAGCTCTGAGGACCCCATTGGGCTTTTAATGTACAAATGATTAAAGCAATGAAAAATGACTGCAACATTTAAAGTAATAACATTGGCCCAGATTCAGTCTCCAGTTCAGTGAATTCCTAAACTGCTGGAAGATGTGAAGGTATAACCATGGGGACAGTCATTCTGGACTTACCACTTTCTTGGACTCTTTCTCTAAGCACATATGCCTCTACCCCTATTTGATTCCTGGAAGAAAAGCCTTCACTGTAATGAAAGTATTCCCAAAACTCTGGGAGGAAGACAGGGCGAATAATAATAAGAAAAAGTCTCCGAGAGTCATCCTTGCATGGCTGACTAACAAATGCAGAACCAGGTGAGGCTGAAGGAAGCACAATGAAATGCTTCTTACCTTGGCAGATTTATCCCTCTCACATCTTGGTTTGAGCTTCTCGCACTCATAGGATTTTTTGACAGAGAAACTATCAGTATCATATTCCTGCTCCTCCACCTGGTCAGTCAGAGCTGCTTCCAAGTTATACCTCTGCCCCCAGATTCTTCTGTCAGAGGAAGACACCCCTGTGACCTTTTGACTTTTTGACCTTTTGGCACGGCAAAGCCAGGATCCTTTCCTAATTTTTGTTGGTAAATGGAATTGATAAATATTTTGACAAATAATTAAATAATGATAATTGACAGAACATAAATATATTAATATCTCAGGGTTTTGACAATAGCTTGCAAATGCAAGAATCTTGTTCCATGCAGAAGTCTGTCTGGATCCTTTTTGACCATTGCAATCTCTAAAGCATGAACATTTTTCAGATTTGATCAGCTGTTCTTGAGATTTTTCTGAGACCAGTGAAGGCCCTGAAAGATTAAGCTGTTTCAAGCTGAAATATTTAAGCCCAAATCCAAGCATATAAGCAAGTACGTTTGCCTACACAAGAGTCCTATTCAGTCTCGGGATGAAATATTTTCCACATTGGTCCCTTACTTAAATCAAGGAGAAGGTAGAAGTTCTGAAAGGGAAATGATTCATATTCTTGTCCTCTACAGTAATAATAATAATAATAATTCATTAATAATAGTAATCATCATCATCATCATCTTTATTTACCAGTCTCTGGAATTTAATTCAGGTGCATATCAGTCATCTGTACTGGCAGCAGATATCTTTGCCGTGACAAGAACTTTTCAGTGGATGATACAGAGTGGATATAGGGAAAACTCAATCCTTTACTGTATGTGTGTTTCTAGTTTGGATGTATGCTGTCAAAAGCAGGGGAAAAAAAAATAAAAAAAATGATTCAGAACAGAAACTAAGAATGAGTCATCAATATTTGACACTGCGCTTACAATTGTTTCCAATATTTCTCATGGCCTGGTAGAGAAACAATGGTAACCTGTCTTTGTAACACCATACATAAAAATTTCTAAAGACTGAATGAAATAAAATATACCAAGTAATAATAAGGGTAAAGATAAGTTCTTATCCTATTTATACATTCAGGTTACTGAATCTGTCATTTATGAAATTCCACAGATATTGTACTGTGTGCATAGTTGGTCCTGGATTACTCATTTATTGTGCGTTAATTTTTATTAAAGAGATCATTGATTGAATAAATTACCTTACATAGAGTTATTCAACTCTTAAATAAGCTAGTGTTATAAATGAAGTCTCAACTCAATCTGAATTTAGTAATATTCATACTTATAAAAGGTATAAAAGGCAAGTAAGCAGCGTTGGGTGTGCGGGGAGTCTACAGTCCACCAACACGCACACACGAACATCAAACGTTCTAAATATATAGAACATTGCTTTACATACTAAACACAAGTATGCCTATACATACGTACAATCAGAAAAGGTAACAAACAATCCTTTAAGCTCCATGACTTAACAGTCTCCATTTTCCATTCCTTTTGAACAATATGTCTCGCTTTAAGTTGTCAAGCAACTCGGTCTTCAGGCCTTATGTATCCCATTCTTCCCAGATCGAAGAACAGCATATCCATCTCCTTTTCAAGGCCAATAGGGCCTGGGTCAAAAGGTTTGTCCAGGTCAGCAGGGGGCGTAACAGCAAAGGCCTTCGATGGCCGTAGCGGTGGGTTTGCCGACGGCATAGCAGTCGGATCAGTAAAGGAGCCCACAGCTCTCTCACTGTCTGGTAAACCACACGTTTGAGATTGTGGCCCCACATGTCTCTTTAAGGCCTCAGAATCTGCTTGCCAGGTGCCAAGCAATTCCACTGCAACCTTGTCGTTTTTAATTGCAGAGTCCCACACCTTGACCTCAATTTGGTCCCATATTTCAAGATCATAAACTGTCCTATTGTTAAGGAGAAAAAGCTGTAAGGTTACCAGGACAGTCTTTGTTTCTAAGGACGTATGATTCCCCATAATGCACAGCTGCTTACCAGCGAGGGGCAGTTGTGTGCACGGGTCCTCTTCTCTCAGCTTGAGCTTCTTTCCAGCTCTAGTGCCGCCTATTTCCAGCGACTTTCAGTACGAGCTTCTTTCAGTGGTTTGCTGAGTCTGGACGAACCTATCTTCATGAGGTGATCAATGTGCCTGTTCCCGTCCCAGTCTCCATTCTGCTAGCCTGTTCCTTTTCATTCCTTCTTTCTGCTTCTTTATTGATGACGTAACTTCATCACATCATGTTGCCTTTTTTTTTTTATCCTAAGGGCAGGCTCCCCTCTTATACCCTTCTCCCCACAGCAGTCCTTTTCAAAACAACTTTTAATTGGTCAAACAACTTTGCCTATAACAACAACAGCAAACACCCAGAAACTTCCATGCCTTAATGGCTGGAGAACAAGTAACCCGAGACTGCATGGAGTCTCCTGAGTCACCCTTCTTTGTTCCCTCTAAACTCTTTTACATTCTGGATGGTCTCATCGTTAAGAGTCTGATGTTATCATCAACCACGGGGCTTTCCGACCCCCATGGCCACACTCTCAAATCTCCCCCTTCTTTATTAATGTAAAACATTTTCTCAACACGAATTACCACTCCATATATAACACTAGGAATTATAGGGGAGGAAGAAGATAACCTATAATCAAGTGAGGAAGTGATGGACCAGGTTGGGAACTAAAGGGTACAGCTGATTTGTACAGGAGACACCCTTGAAAACAACAAAATAGGGCAGAAGTCCCTTTCCCATTGTACATGGATAAAGTTCCTAAAGGCATGGATTATGGGGTAAACTCTCACACGTTTTGTGGGAAAAGGACAGCACAAATGGGTGTCTCTCTGAAGTGTCTGTATGCTTATGTATGCAGCATAGGGGAAAAGAAGAGGAGTTAGATATCTGTGTGAATGTCTGTCATCTCATAAGGATCACAGAGACATGGTGGGTTAGCTCACACAGCTGGAGTCCTGTAATGATAGTTGCTCTTCATGTATACAGGCTCTTTAGGAAGGGCAAGCTGGGAGGGTGAGGGAGATTTGCCTTCGAGATAGCAGAAGGAATGCGTGGAGCTCTACCTGGAAATGAGAGAGGAGACAGTCTGGGATTCATCCATCAGGATTACAGCAGAGACCAACATTGTTAGTACCTGATTCTAGCCACTTGATCAGGAAAAAGTAAATGTGGCCTTCTTCCAACAGAATAAAGAAGCCTCTTGTTTACAGATCCTGGTCCTGATGGGGCACTTCAACCACCTGAGTGAAAGGGACAACATAATAGGGTGCAAGCAATCCAGAATGTTTCTGTAGTGTACTGTCAACTCAAGAGACTGATGAACCGATGAGGGACTACTTACAAACAACAAAGAACGGGTCAGGGATGTGAAAACTAGGAAAGATGCAGTGATCATGAAATGGTGGAGTTCAGGATCTTTTGAGGAATGAGCAGGGCAAAAATCAACATTAAAAACCTAGATTTGAAAAGAGCAGTCTTTGGTCTTTTCAGGGAAATATTCTCCTATGAAGAAAGGCTGTGAGAGTTGGGATTGTTCAGCCTGAAGAACAGAAGGCTCTAGAGAGACCTCATTGCAGCTTTTCAATACTTAAAGGGGGCTTATAAAAAAGATGGAGAGCAGCTTTTTGCTCAGGCATCTAATTATAGGAAAAAGGTTGTGAGGCCTTGGCATAGGTTGCCCAGAGAAGCTGTGGATGCCCCATCCCTGGAGGTGTTCAAGGCAAGGTTGGACAAAGCCCTGGGCAACTTGATCTAGAGGGATGTGTCTCTGCCCATGGCAGGGAGTTTGGAAATGGATGGTCTTTAAGTTCCCTTTTAACCCAAGCCATTCTGTGATTCTGTGTTTCCCTGGGAATCTGTCCTGAAGAGATGAGGTCAACAAGAGTTGGTTGATTATCAAGGATAATTTCCTGCAAGCTCAAGAATGGTCCTTCCTGTGCAGCAAGAACAGAAAGCATATACTCCAGCACTTCAAGGTTCCCTTAGGCTAGGGAGAATATTTACTCAGGCACATTTAGACATAATTAATTGCTCTCAATATTGATACATATAAAAGTTATTCAATTTCCTTAGTTTTTACGACACTTTTGAACAGTGATGCCACAAATATTAATTTTGTTTGTTTGTTTTTATTTTTTTTTTGCTTTTTTTTATATTTTTTTTTTTCAATGAACAGATTTTACACCTGGCTTCTTTCCCCTCTGATATACAAAGGAAGAAAATCCTCACTTTTTCTTCCTTCTTCATTCATGCTGCTTTTCACTGTTGTAGTCAGCCATCAGCCTTATACATTTACAGTTCTTGCAGTTCTTGCACCGTAAGTGTTCATAGGACCAGTTTTAAAATTATGTACACAGTTTGACTCAGCTGAGTTGAATATGTGTTTGAATCCTAAATATAACACTAACAATGTTTCCCAAAATTTTGTAAATTTTACTTCATTGGGAGAGAAAGGAATTTTAAAAAAAGTATGAGCATATAGTCAGAATCTTTTCTTTTTTTTTTTTTTTTTTTTTTTTTTTTTGATAGCTACAGTATACCACCTCTCCTGGTGTAAAGGAATTCTAGTTCTCACATTATGAAAACAGCATTGCTGTTCTGGGATCCCAGAGTAAGAGGCTGAGCTAAGAAGGGGATGATAAAAGGTTGGATCCTGTTTACTGAAATCGGAAGAACATAATTACAGTTGCCTAGGTGTTATGCTATTTTACAGAATAAAGCAGATCCTGGACTCCAGGAGTGCAAAGGTGATTAAACAATTATCTGTGTGGTTCATGTGAGTTGTGACTGCTAATTTGGGTTTCATGTTAAGCTTTATGTGATCCCACTGTGTTAACTGATGGAGTCCTCTTCACCCCTACTTCCTCCACTACTGCATTTTCCCAGCCAGGTTTGTATTCTTGCTGCTGCCATGCTTCAGTTCACGGATTATAGAACCAAGGGGTGAAGCAAACACTTTGCTGAATCTAATGCAAAATGGTCCCTCTGGTGTTCACAACACCCCAAACTCACCATGCAGCCAAATCCATGCCAACCCAAGGGAAAAGTCAGGACTGCATGACCAATGCAAATGGAAGGCAACAGGAAACCTTTTTTTATTATTATTATTTTTTCTCTTTTTTTTTTTTTTTTTTCTTTTTTTTTTGGCATCAGTCTGTCTTAGACCAAATTAAGAATAACAAGTTCAAAGAATTAAACTTCCTGACTGTATGTTCTGAGATCCTGTATGTCTTGAGGTCTGCTCATTTTGCAGCAAAGCTAGAGGAAGTTTTATCATTTACTTTGGAAATAACATAACATATATTACAATAAGAAGTGTTCTAGGACAAAGGGAGCATTTTTACTGTTTGTACAACACTGAACATTGCAGCATTCCCATCACTACATGTGGAACAGGAAACAACTCAGGCACCAGGGCTGGCAGGAGCAGATATGAGATAGAAGTGAGAACTGTGCATAACCAGCCAAAAGTCATTCTGCAGTTGCTTTCTTAGCATTCATGATGATCTCTCCCTGACATGTTGTGTTGACTTGACCTGTCATTCTGTGATAGATGGATCTGACAAGTAGAAATGTCCCCAGGGAATAATATTGTTTGCAAGTGACACAGTGTCATTTACACTGTCTTGAAGCAGTTTAAACTTTCCCTGGCCAGTAAACCAGTCTGTCTGCTGTCGGAGGAGGTTACCCTCTCCACTGTGTCTCCTGGACACCTGTGATCTCTAGATGTAAAACTAATTACTCCTATCTAAATATTACTATGATATTTGATTTCCTTTATTACTAAATAGAGGCACAGTGTGGGGGTCTAAAGACCAGTGACTACTGCTATTCATTCTATGATGACAGCATTTGTGGGACACACAAGGGGAGGATTGTATTGCATCAATCTGTTCGCTAAGGACTATTGGAGAGAGACCTTTTACCTGGGTAGATAATGATTGGACAAGGGGGAATGGTTTTAAACTAAAAGAAGGGAGATTTAGATTAGTTATTAGGAAGAAATTCTTTATTCAGAGTGTGATGAGGCAGTAGAACAGGTTTCCCAGAAAAGCGGTGGATGCCCCATCACAGGTGGTTAAGGTCAGGCTGGATAGAGCTTTGAGCAACCTGGTCTCGTGGGAGGTGTCTGATCATGGCAGGAGGCTGGAACTGGGTGGGCTTTAAGGTCCCTTCCAATCCAAGCTGTTTTATGATTTTATGATTCTATGAGTATAAAAAAAATCAATTGCCCATACTGTCAGTCTTTAAGTAGCAGATAAATAAATATCATGCCCCATGTCTGATTTGGTCTTCAACATGTTTAGGAATAGCTTTTTGCTCTCACTGAAGGGAAAAAAAGAATCTCTAGAAGTGGAAATAGATTGATCAGAATCTTCTTGACCTTCTCTTCTTTCCCCTCTCCCTCTGCCCTCGTTGTAGCCAAGGACGTTAGTCTTATGGAATATTCTAGGGAGAAGAGAAAGTCTTACATACCAGATACTGAACTGGGTCACATGCAATTTATATCAAGTTTACAACACAACTAAAGGCACCCTGAATTTTTTGTATCTAAAGTTTCTATTTCTAAAGAAGAAGTAGCAGAATGATCTCTATAAGTTTCCCCCCCACACCTTTTTTTTTTTTTTTTTTTTTTTTTCTATTAAGTAATTAGCTGACATTTGATACAACAAGGATTTATTTATTCTATTTTTCACCAGTCTATAAATGTTCTTGTATTTCAGGGGATTCAATTTCTGCTTCATAGAATCATAGCACCATAGAATCATAGAACCAGAGAATGAAGCTTTACTGAAAGACACAGAAATGGATAACAGAATTTGGACACGGATTTCTTGTATAAAATCCTAATTTAATATTTACATTTAGAAATTTTTACTTTTCAAATAAAAATAGATTCTTGGGAGGAAAGAATGACAAGATTAGGTGGACTAATAGACTGATTTGAAAGCCAAAGAAATATGTGATAAAAGTAATTTTTGGAGGAAAACAATTAGTTTCCTATTAAAATAAAAGTCATTTAATGGGAATAGTCAGTCATCTCTAATTAGAAGCAATTGAAGTTAACAGTTGCTTCAGTTCAGTGTTTTTATATGTGTTGCTGGTGGGGATAAAGCTATTATTTAACATTTTAAACTGCATTTTAAGGGCCTCATATTGATAAGCCATGCTGTCGAGAAGTATTGTTATGATATTGAGGCTTACTTAAGGCATTCACGCTGTTCTTTTGTCCTCATGTGCCATTGCTGGTAGCTCCTTTCATCTTTGCCTGTGTTTCAGATCCACTGCTGAACAAAGATACTCAAGACAGGCAAGGAACCATAACCACAATTGATGAGACTGTGCTGCAGTATATAAAGCTATGGAGTCCTACAAAATATGCCTGAGTATGATGGAAGACAGATAAGCAAAGAGAGTTAATTAAGGGTCTTTTTTCTCTCTATAAGGATCAGAAATTATTATTATGAGAAGATTTTTGAAATGAGAAGTTACTTTCTGTTATCTGCATTTTCTGTAGCTATAGGAAAAGTTTCATTATGTCTCTGTTTAGCATGTCATCACCTTGCTTTAGCCTAATAGAAGCTTAACTCCTTAAATATGGAAACAGAAATTCAGTTCAAGTGAAATATGGATATGCTCACAAAAGCTAGTACACACTGAGTCTCTCTGGGTGATTATTCAAGTGACAAACGACAGTGGGAAAAGGAGAGAAGGATTTGTATTCTGAAGACTTTTTTTTTTTCTTTTTTCTTTTTTTTTTTCTTTTCTTTAAGGAAAAAAATAAAAAGCAGATGAGAAGGAGCATAACATGAAAAATGGTGGCTCCAAAGCAAAGTATAGAAAAACAAGATCTAGAAAATACTTTTTTTTTTTTTTTTTTTTTTCCCTTTTGTCTACCACCTATGAAACAGAGGAGACTGACAGTTTTGAAAATTTAAGCTTACTCTTTAGGATTCTTTACTATTTAGTAATTTTCAAATGGGATCTCTTTATATAGCAGGACTTTCATAACTGTGAAGTGATTTCATAGAACAAAGAGAGATACAGCAGCTGGGGAAACTTGGAGTAAAACAGTACCAGCAGTCCATCAAAGTGTTTCTCTCTGTAGTAGAAATGATCACTTCAAAGTCAGTTCCTATTTTCCTAGTCTCCCCTGAGTTTGCTGATGTTGGGCTGATACCCCTCTAACAGACAGCCAGATATCAGTGGTCAGCCTATTTTGTGTCAGTATAGCAAAGGGATGAGACTGAGACTGGGGACTGAAGATCCAGTCTTGTGTAACTCATTTTTCTTTGAGAGACACTAAGTGCTTTGACCTCACTGGGGTAATGTCTCCCATCCCTGTTAAGATACGCAAGAAACCACTCTTGCTTCCCTTTTTGGTGGTGACATGGCTCCAAGGTGAAGGAAGGGGAACCCCCCACACTGTATCTGCTACAGAGCTGCAGGAGACCTAGCTCCAGTCAGCCATTCACACCTCAGAAGGTGAGAGACAGAGAGCTGTTGTATCTTAAAAAGATAATTCTCCATTCCAAAACTGCATGAAATATGTCTCTCCATCATAATTTGTCCTCTGTTCTGCTCCCAGTAGAATGCATATGAATCTGCATTCTTATTCACCATGGTAAAATGGAGGGGAGTGAATCCCTAGCCTTCCCAGCCAGGGATGGGTATTGTAAGGGAAAAGAGTTGTGATTTCAGAGAGGAACATTCACACAAGTTGGTAAACCACAAGTGGCATGGCAATCAGATCTCTCAGTCTTGTGAGTGTACAAGTGGAAAGTACACCAGTTCCCCCTGCCAGTGCTGTTGATGCAGGTGCAAACACTGTGAGTGGAGGGTGCCTGTCTGCATCTTCAAAGAAAGCATCAAAATGCACAGTGATTGATGAATCAAGCTGGATTCACAGGAAGAAATGGATCAATTCAGCAATGGATCCCTAATGAGTTTGGGGTGGATTAGGGGGGCTACAGGGAGACTAAACAGTATGCTCAAGTGGACCTGGCACTAACAGCATTTAGGAATTCTTACTTTTATTCCTAGTTCTGCTATGAGTCTGTTGTGTGTGACCTTGGAGAACTTCTTTTCTCCCTTTTTTGTCCAGCTTGCCTGAAACCTCACTGTGTTTGTGAAAGCCTCTCACGCAACATGACCTAACCTCTGTTGGTGTCTCTGCTTCCAAAGAGCTAACACTCCTGTCATTGGTAACAGGCTCAGGTCAGACTGGCTTCTGTTCAAAAGACAAATGTCTGCACCTCACTTAAACAGAGGTCTCGGACTAGCTCTCTGCTGTCTGTATTCCACTGGGAACTCTTCATCCTTCAGAAAGAAACAATCCATACATGCCAGAAAGACAAACGCAAAAATAAAGTACTTCTATTTGCTTGCATTAAATGCATAGATCTTGAATTGTTTTGGTCCATTTAAACATTACAATACCAAAACCAGTAATCAGCTCTTCTGGATAATTTTAGAAACTGTCTTTTCAAAAGCCAGCAGTGGGGTAGTAGTGTGAGAGTAATGAGCAGTGACAAATTATTTGTGCTATTTCCAAGGGAAACTGTTGGCATTAACTTGATGCAGAGTCTTTGTTACCTTATGAATAAGAAGTGCAGTTAATACATTAGACTCCATGTGTCTTCCAACCCTACCCAGAACCTAATTACACTTTATGGAAAGTTAAGTAGGCAGTAAACTAAGTGGTATGGAAAGTGCATACAGTAAAACTCTGCTGGCTGCAAACACTGAACAGTTGTTTTGTCCTTCTACTTTGGAGAACTTCATAATTATATATTTAGTGCTACTGAGAGATCCACTGTGCAATTACAGAGCTCGGCAATAATGGCACCAGTTAATACTCAAATACAAGGAGCCACAGGAGATTAAAACAAGCATAACAACAGTAACATAAGACAAGACCCAGTAGCAGGTCCAGGTGTCACTCTGGTAAAGAGTTTTATGGAGGTTTGTTCTGAATTGTTCAGTCAAGAGGAAAGTGTTAGAACAACACTTTTGTCCCAAAATGGACACAGCATCATCCCAAAGCCTCCAGAAAGAATCAGACTGGTTTGGAAGGGACTGTGTCATCTGCTGATGAGGGGGGACAATGTTGGGACTGTTCACCTGCACAGCCCGTTTACTGACTTGTACTGCACTGGGAGGTGGCATGTGGGAGGTGCGGGTAGAGGCCTGGGACAGAAATTGTGCCTTTTTAACCCACCTAACTAAATCACCTGGAGAGTTCCTACTTCCAAATTACCTGAGCATCTCACAACCATTATGAAATCTATTGTCACAAAGTCTTTGTCAAATTCTGGGATCTAGATATTTCACCCTAACCTTAGGCACAAGCAGAAACTCCTGACCTGTGTTAGAAGGAGATACAAACCCTTCTGAATGAGATTCCCACTTTTAGGAGAGCTGTGTGAGGAGCAGCTGAAGCTAAACATAGGAACTGGTGAGAAAAGCAGAATGGTTTGTGGAGACAATAGAGGGAGCCTATATTGGGTGACAAGAAAGCTCTAACTATGATTGATATTCACAGTCTGTAGGTTGTTATCAAGTAGTACACTTGTGTTGACTCTGATCTTTGCAGTAATATGGATGCTATGTCCTGTTCATCTACAGCTAGTTATCTTCTTAGGGAGTTTGGTATGACTACATGAATATTACATGCCCTCAGTAGTGCCTTACAAGTGTTGAAGAGACACCATTGTTTTATATTTTATCATACAGTGGCCAACTGTGTAAATATTAATTAACAGCTTCCCCAGACTTCTACACTACATCAACATCGATAGCCGTGTGGTTTACCGATGGTGTTACATCCCAACATCTTTAATCTACCAGGAAGAACCACAGTTACAAAACCTGCAGCAGTTTCCCAGTAAACAGAGGTTCTACCTCTTGCTGAAATTGTGCTGAAGTCCAAACCCACCCATTTTCCACAGGATGGGAGCCAGACAGAAGAAGGGAACGTGGGTCAGCATGTCTGGGTTTACTGCATGAACTTAGGAGATGGGACAATTTCCTATAGCTGGATAATTTTCCAAGAAGTCCCAAGAAGCCCTCTTTCCTCTAGCTCCTTTTTGCAAACTTCCATCTCTGTCTAGCTTCTCATCTCATCTATCTATCTATCTATCTATCTATCTATCTATCTATCTATCTATCTATTTTTTTTTTTTTTTATGCATATTTGAGTCTGGCAACACATCCTTTCCTTCTGCTCTGTTAGAGCATCCTTTCTTTAAACTCTAGGTACACTTCTTAATTATGTTGGATATAATTTCCTCAGAGTCCAATTAATCACACTGTCCAAACTATCCATGACATCAGAACTGGGCTTTAGCTTTCAGAACTAGACAGCAGTATTTGTGAAAGTATACTTCTAACAGTGAGCAGATTAAATGCAAGCTGTCTAATACTTACTACAAGTATTTACCTTTAGTGCTGCTATCAAGAAACCCACCACACTGTACTTTCTTCATGGAAGTTTCTTTCAGAATTAGCTTAAATCAAGCCTGGGAAGAGACATGATTCAATTGTTCTCCTGCTTAGTTTGAAACTCATTTGTAGACTTTTTAATGCATCCTTTATTATATTTATACATCTTTCAAAGTTCTTTAAGTATCTGGTTTCCTTCACAGGTGAGAGTGGGAACTGCTGTCTCTCAGCAACTGCTTACCAATTCAAATTAAATTGATTTTATTAAAATTGTAACAACACTCTCAGCATACTCAGCTCATTCATTGTAATGGAACTCTGAAAATACAGAGCCTTTTGTCTAGAAACCTTAATGTATATTGCATGTCTAGGTCAAATCAGTTCTTCCAATACCCCTGTGAGAGAGATGAATAGACAGTCAAGACAGACTCTTTTCCAGGCATGCATTTAGTTACTCAGATATATTTATAGCCTTGAAAAAAATCCTGAAGCTGACATTCTTGAGGAATAAATCCTTATGTTAGTTTTCCAATGTTAATGTTGTTTCTCATGTGTTTGGAACTACAGACCTGTGGCAGCAGTTGACAGTTCCAAACTAGGGGCCTGGTAGGTATGTGACCATACTTCAGAGCCTAAGCAAACATAGTCTGCCTTTCAGCAGTGCATAAACTGTAGTTTCTTCTTTGGAGTTTGCTCAGATTTGGCTGAGATAGGGGAGGCTAAAAACATCATCTGCAAAATACTCTGTAGGTGTATCTCTGCCTAGGTCCAAAACCTACACCCCAATGTAAAAGCATAATTAAATCTTTACTTATTCATATTATATCTTTAGCTGGCAAAATCATCTGTGTATTATTACAGTGTTCTATAGCGAGCAAGTGTTGTATAAACCAACTATCAAAAGCATATTCATTCAGACAAATGTTTCAAAATTTGTCTTTTCAAATCACTTTTCCACATTAAAGAGTATCTATCTGTTTTCTTCAATGAAGGTTTCACTAGAACTAGTTTTAAGCTGACAATATATACCTTACCTCTTTCTTTCCAGAAATTTAACAAGCCAAATGTGTCATTCCATTTTCAGAGATACCTTAAATATTTTAAAACATATTTTACAGGTATTATCATTAAATCAATTCAATATCATTCCCCATTCTCATTCATACCTTCATCTATGCTGTAAAAACTGCAATATTCAGCACATTCATTTAATTTGACTTGGAAACAACAGTGCTTCTCTCAAACTATGTATCCCCATTAGCAGAAATAGATGGGTATGTTGTTTCAGAAACTGCTATGCTATGAGACAAATCCAGACACCTAAAGAGTGATATAAACAGAATTTAGGTGTCAAAGGCTTCAGTTTGAAAAGACAGGATGCACTAATCTAACTGTTTATCTCTGTTCATGCTTGTCTTCATCTTTCCTGTTGGCACCCTTTTGTGAGTTAATTTCACTCACTAACCTAACAAAGAAATAACCAAGGAAAAGTGACTGGATCATTTTCTTCCACATTAGCAAGCTGAATCAGCTCAGAGAACAATTTGACAAAAAATAGTTCAAATGACCCATGTTCTGAATGTTCCTGCTTCCCACAACTTTAAAAAGGAGCACATGGGATGAGTTCAGGAGTAAATGTCTACACCACAAAAATCTCAGACCAGGGAAGATAAGTCTCACCCCAATTAATGTCATCCTGGCCACAATTTTCAGACCATGTCAGACAGGCTGACGAGACCAGGCTGCTCAGAAAGACATGGCTGGGGCTTTCCTTGTTAACATAACAGAAACAGTTTTGTTGTACATATACATATATATGATGTACATATACATCAGCTGAGTTAGTAGAACTAGAGTGTGGGATACCTAACTCTACTTCATCCCTGACACTTCTCTTCAGCTCTGGAACTGCATTTCTCCAACATGGTAGAATTATTGTCAGTGTATATGCTGCATACAGGAAAAAATAAGCATGATCAATAAAAAATAAGCATGATCAACTATCAAAGAAATCACAAAATTCAAATTAAATTTTTTTTTTTTTTTTTTTGAGTGAACAGTTAGGGAACTCATTGAGGCTGCTTTCCAGCACCTGTATTAAGGATTTTTCACACTTTTTATTACTTTACCATTTTATGTAAAATGTATAAACATTGCTGGAAATGGGGCCTGGAACAGTTTCCTTCTTTCTAGAAGAGGGCTAAAAACTCACTTTCCTTCTGTCTCCACATAAACTGTCCCCCAGGTCTCTACATGGAGAGATGTAGATTTGAAGCTGTCCAGGCTGAGAGAACTGAACTTCAGATTTTCAACATGTTCTCCCACTAGGCACAGTGGTCATTTGCAGAAAGACTAGAAAGGGAGAGGCCTTTCCTCAGGGCCTTTTAAAAAAGAATGTCTTCTGTGTTCATTTTTGAAAGTAGAGGTATTGTCAGGAAAGGACTCAGCTACAAAGACAGCCTGAACAGAAATGCCTTCTTGTCATTTCCATTCAGGTGTTGGTTTAAAAATGTATCCATAGTTGATGGCACAGTCTGGAACAGGATGACATTGGTCACATCTGATGAAAAGATGAGATTTTCCTGGTGGATGTTAAATTGACTAATTACCTCTGATATGGTTCAATGAGCTCTGTGAAAGTAAAGTGTCTTTCCTGTGTAGTTGTGTTTCTTAAACTGAAGATAGAAAGTGAACAGAGTAGAGAAGAAAAAACAACAACAACAAAAAAAGATATTAAAAATAGAGCAGACGTATGAATGATACAGGAGGATAATGTTTTGAAACCCAAATGATTCATTTCAGTTAAAAACACTGACCTCAGTCTAAAAGGTTGTAGCCACCAGAAGTAGAAACACCACTAAGGCATTTTAATGGTTTTTGATAATAGCAATACTTAGACTCAATCTAGAGACCATTACCTGAAACTGACATAGATTTAGTTCACCCTGATGCAAAGAGTAATGCAATGCATACTCAATTCTTCCTCATCATGGGCACAGATCCTCTACCTCCACTTGATCCAGCAAAGCACTCTCCAATGGAAACACCTGTGGCTGGATTACACCTTTAGCCCTGGGTGCTTCAAGACTTCAGAAACTTCATTTTCAATACTTCAGTGATTCTACACTAACACAAAGTTTTTCTAAGAGTAGGATCTAAAAGGGAGGGGCAGAAGAGTTAGTGTACAGGACCTTCAGAGAAGTAAACAGAAAAAATCATAAAAAATCAGGAAATGTATTAGGCCTTAATATCTTCTGTTTCTCAGCAGAAATGTCACAGTTATTCTCTTTTAATAGAGCAAATGTCAGTTAGGAGAAAAAAGGAGATGTCTTAAGTGATTTAAGAAATCTAACAAATAAGTGTTGCCTAACAAATAAAACAATAGAACCAATAGAAGCAAGAAGCAAGTAGAAGCAAGAGGTTTTGAAAAGCAAGAGCTTTTTCTTAAGACATGATAATTCTTAACATCAGCTTTTCCTTCATTGCCTGCTTCAGGTACTAATTTTAACATCTCACTGTTATCCTGTTTCTTTGGCTCTTTCCATAACAATTACACAAATGAGTGCTAATTTTGATCTGAAAGAGAAGATAGAGTCTGAGTGGTAGATATAGGAATAAAGTTAATTATTTTAATGAATTAGCCACATATTTTCTCTGTAGCCTTTGGCAAATCAATGAACTAATCTGTGCCCTAAGCATGCAACAGAGATGCTTGTAGCAACCTTTTAAGTGCCTGAGAAGAAAAACTGTAGAAATTTATTTAAATAAATAAATAAATAAATTTGTCCCTTTGTCTTTTTTTTTTTTTTTTTTTTTTGTGAGAGAAATTGAAAGCTGAAAAGAAATTAAAATGTGTCAGCCAGCGTTTTTTTAAATGAGGAACTCTTAACATATGCCAAAGTAATGCCACAGTCAGGATGAAATTGAGAAATAAAAGCAATGAAACCAGAATACCCATTAACTCAAATTTCTGTACGCAGCATAATTCACAGCTGAAAATGGAGTGGGGTGACCAAGCCACAGAGGTACCTAAGCAGTAGTGGGATCTTCACTTCCTCATTCCCCCAAGCTTCTCCGGTAGGGGAAGAGGCAGGAGATATTTTGCTACCCTCTCCCTGCCACCTTCTTTGCTGAAGGTCCTATTTCACTACTATATTATGTTTATATGGCAAGGTTTTTGTAGCGGGGCACTGCAGGTGTGGCCTCTGTGAGAAGAGTCCAGAAGCTGACACATGACCCATAAGGGCCAGTTTCAGACAGCTCCAAAGGGACCCGATGCTGCCCAGAGATGAACCAATAAGAAATGTTGTTTACACTTCTGTGAAATCAGATTTAAGAAAGGAAAAACAAACAAACAAAAAAAACCTGCTGTGCAACAGCAGCTGGGAGAGAGGGGTGAGAGTTGAGAGAGAAGCAGCCCTGCCGCCCCCAAAGTGAGTGCAGCAGGAGGTGCTCCAGGCACGCAGCACAAGTTCCCCTGTGGCCCATGGAGAGGCCCCTGGTGGAGCAGGCTGTCCCCCTGCAGCCCATGGGTCCCACATGGAGCAGATCTCCATGCTGCAGCCCGTGGAGGAGCCCCCATTGGAGCAGGTTGATGTGGCCTGGAGGAGGCTGCGGCCCATGGAGAGCCCCCGCAGGAGCAGACCCCAGGCCGGAGCTGCAGCCTGTGGAGAGGAGCCCACACAGGAGCAGGGTGTCTGGGGAGAGCTGCCACCCACCTGTGGGGGACCTGTGCTGGAGCAGTTTGCTCCTGGGGGATGGACCCCATGGGATGGAGCCATGTGGGAGCAGTTCCTGAAGAGCTGCAGCCTGTGGGCAGCCCCCGATGGCTCAGTTCGGGAAGGATGGCATCCCGTGGGAGGAACCCCATGTGGAGCAGGGGCAGAAAGTGACCGTGAAGGAGCGACAGAGAGGAAGTGTCAGGGACTGACCGCAGCCCCCATTCCCTGTTCCCCTGTGCAGCTTGGGGGCAGGAGATGGAAGAGAGTGGATGTGGGGAAGGTGTTTGTAGTTTGCTTTTAGTTCTTACTGATCTAGTCTGTAAGTAGTAGGCAATACATTATATTAATCTCTCTATGATTAGTCTGTGTTGCGTGTAAGAATAACTATGAACTTCCCCCCCCCCCCTATTTCATATATTCTTCTTCTTTTTCTTTGAAAAGGGGGAGTGAGAGAGTGATTATTGTGGAGTTCTGCTGCCCAGAGAAAAACACCACAACTACCTACTTTATGTGTCTAGGAGGACATGCATTCATTAGGTAAAAATAGCTAATGTCTGAACTGGTCATATTAGGTTTATATGTGTGTCCCAGTACATTAGTAGTATGTCCATTATTTGGCAGGGAAGGTGACAGAGCACACTTCTCTTCCCATTCCTCCATAAAGTACCGTACAGCTTGCCCAAGGCAACACTGAATCCAAGCTGATAATGTGACCCAGTGGTGCTGTTCTCAGAGGGTATAAATGCACCTGATTTCGTTGACCTCAACACGGCATAGCAGCTGAGAGAATCAAGTTCTATATTTTCAGCTTTCTGAAGTTCCAGACTGGTTACTTTTCAAGTGGAAATGCTCTCTACAACTTGGCAAGGAGCATAACCATATTTTATCCCTTTTGTGAAGACACCCAGTTAAATAATTCATTTTATTCCTGTTTTCTCCAAGTCCTCATTCTTTTGTGAAGACAGAGAACACAGTGCAAACACGAAGACATAGACAAATTATTACTTTTCCCAGCCATCCACTGTTTTGCTACAGGCATATTGTCAATGTTCTTGCTCAATTCACTCCTGCTTTTTCACAGAGTCACAGAGTGGTTGAGGTTGGAAGGGACGTCTGAAGATCATCTAGTTCAACCTCACTGCCAAGCGGGGTCACCTACAGTGTGTTACACAGGATTGTATCCAGAGAAGTTTTGAATATCTGCAGAGAAGGAGACTCCAAAACCTCTCTGAGCAATCTGTCCTAGCACTCTGTTACCTTCATAATAAAGTTTTTCCTTGTATTCAGTCAGAACTTCCCATATTTCTGTTTGTGCCCATTGCCTCTCATCCTGTCACTGGACACAACTGAAGTTAGCCTGGTCCCATCTTCTTGACACCCTACTTTAAGATATTTGTATACATTGATAAGATCCCCTCTTAGTCTTCCCTGATCCAGGCTAGACAGGCCCATCTCTGTCAGCCTCTCATTGTGTGACAAGGAGAAGGCTACGAAAATATCATACATGGAGAGGCTACAGTGCGCTAATCATCTTCGTAGCCTTCTGCTGGACTTGCTTCAGTAGCTCCAGAATCACAGAATCACAGAATTTCTAGGTTGGAAGAGACCTCAGGATCATCGAGTCCAACCTCTGACCTAACACTAACAGTCCCCACTAAACCATATCCCTAAGCTCTACATCTAAGCATCTTTTAAAGACTTCCACGGATGGTGACTCCACCACTTCCCTGGGCAGCCTGTTCCAGTGTCTAACAACCCTTTCAGTAAAGAAGTTCTGCCTAACATCTAACCTAAAACTCCCCTGGTGCAACTTTAGCCCATTCCCCCTCGTCCTGTCACCAGGCACGTGGGAGAACAGGCCAACCCCCACCTCACTACAGCGTCCTTTAAGGTATCTGTAGAGAGCAATAAGGTCTCCCCTGAGCCTCCTTTTCTCCAGGCTGAACAAGCCCAGCTCCCTCAGCCGCTCCTCGTAGGACTTGTTCTCCAGAAAGTGGACAAAATGTTCCAGGTGTGGCCTCAACAGGGTTGAGTAGAGGGGGAGCATTACTTCCCTTGACCTACTGGCAAGAATATGCACCCCAGGACACCATTGGCCTTCCTGGCAAGAAGGGCACATTGCTGGCTGATGGTTAACTTGTTGTCCATCAGAATATCCAGGTCCTTCTCTGCAGAGCTGCTCTCCAGCAGGTAAGTTCTCCCTGTACTGGTGCATGAGGTTATTCCTCCCTAGGTGCAGGACCCTGTACTTGCCTTTGTTTCACTTCATGAGGTTCCTCTCCACCCAGCTCTCCAGCCTGTCCAGGTCCCTCTGAATGGGACCACAGCCTTCTGGTGTTATCAGCCATTCCTTCCATTTTTGTGTCATCTGCAAACTTGCCAAGGCTGCACTCTGTCTCTTCTTGGAGGTCAATGATGAGTAAGTTGAACAAGACTGGACCCAGTACTGACCCCTGGGAGACATCTCTAACTAAAGGCCTCCATCTAGACTGTGCTGCTGAGCACAAACCTCTGAGCTCTGCCATCAAGCCAGTTCTCAATCCACCTCACTGTCCACTCATCCATTCCACATTTCCTGAGATTACCTGTGAGGTTGCTATGGGAGACAGTCTCAAAAGCCTTGCTGAAGTCAAGGTAGACAACTTCCACTGATCTCTCCTCATCTGCCCAGCCAATCATCCCATCATAGAAGTCTATCAGATTGGTTAACCATGATTACCCCTTGGTGAATCCATGCTGACTACTTCCAATCACCTTCTTTTTCTCCACATGCTTGGAGATGACCTTCAGGATGAGCTGTTCTATCACATTTCTAGGGATGGAGGTGAGGCTGACTAGCCTGTAGTTGCCTGGGTCCTCCTTCTTGCCTTTTTTGAAGACTAGAGAGTGACACTACCTTTCTTCCAGTCCTCGGTCACCTCTCCTCTTCTCCATAACCTTTCAAAGATGAGAGTGGCCTAGTAATAACATCCATCAGCTCCCACAGCACTAATGGGTGCATCTAATTTGGTCCTATGGATCTGTGGGTGTCAAGCTTGCCTAAATGATCTATAATCTGATCTTTCTCAACCAAGGGAAAGTCTGTCTTTCTTCAGACTTTCACTCTTGTCTCCAGGGTGTGGGATTTGTGAGGGCTGTCCATACCAGTAAAGACTGAAGGAAAGGCACTAGAGGTGCTAATGCGTATAAGATACAATAACTTTGGTACCCTTTCACTTCTGGTTGTTTTGCCCATGCCTCTACACCTAAAGAAAACCAAAACCAAAACAACAAAAAAACAAATGGACAAAGAAAAACAGAAAACTAAAACAAAACAAACAAACCAAAAAAAAAGAAGGAACAGATCTCTGTCCCTGAGGCAAAGTGGCACAGACTGGTTAGGTCACCCCTTCTTAAGGCTATTAAAGAATCATAAAATCATTTGGATTAGAAATGACCTTAAAGATCATCAAGTCCAACCTTCTACCTAACACTGTAATTCCACTGCTAAATCATATCCCTAAATGCCACATCCACATGTATCAAGGTAGTGGATTTGTATTTGTATCATATCCCTAAATGCCACATCCACTCCAAGGTAGTGGATTTGTATCAGAGATATAAAGAGTGCTGTAGCGGTTCAGAACAGAGCAAAGAAAGATTCTGGAGGGCTGTTAGTAGCACTTAAACACAAAATAATTTTTGTGGATAACTTAACCACGTCATTTACCAAAAGCCTGCAAAATGATGCTGAGATTCACTACAGGAGGCTTCCTTTGCTGGCATGCGTCAGAACATAAACTGTCTGGAGAACAACACAAATGGGTAAGAATGGGTAAGTTTCTTCAATGGAACTCTGTAGTTTTGGGTGGAAAAAGATGGCGACACCTACAGTGATAAACAAATAGGAGCAAGGACCTTCTTTCTGGCTCTGAGGCTGAGTAATGTGGCCCAGTTGCACTCATTCTCTTTACCAATTGTCTCTAGCTCTCTTGTGCCCTATATTATAGCCCAAAGACAGAAGTATTATTTAACATTTATCTTTTTTCCTTTTAAACTCTTGGAATAATGTGAAATCTTTGTAGAAGCCCATGAAAGTGGAGGATTGATAGCAACACACTGGATAGCATTTATTGACTGCTTTCATATATTTGAGGGAGTAAAGTTTGTTGGGATAACATTTAAAACCAATCTATAGTGGTCTCATTCATATTGAGACTCAGGAGTACTCTCTAGTGAACGACTTGAGAACTGTTTTCAGTCACAGCCTTGGTAGAGCTACATAAAAAAGTTCAGAAGCAGCCTGGTAGTGAGCTAGCTATGAAGGAGTGGAAAAGAACAAGGGATCTAGTACTGACATCCCTGGTTCTCTTTGTGGATGTACGTGGTGAGTAACTTGAGACACTCTGTTCCCACAGATAGATCTAGCTGGCATGGGATTTCTATGATTCTTTCCAGCTCCATCATAAAATCAAAATACATAATGTAGATCCACAAAAAAAAAAAATCTTATATTTTAATCTTTTTCCAGTCTGACTTCAGATTTTGAAATCATTCAGCTTCTTAAAGTCTCCAAGTGTCCACCTTTCTTCTAGAACATTGTCTATAAACCTGAATGCCAGATACCTAGAGGAACACCTGCCCTGACAGGATTAAACCATTTAGATTCCACGTGACAACCCAATTTGGCAGGCCTAATCCTATGCCTAATCCAAAGGAAAACACAACAATCCATTCATCAGAAGTCCCATAAAGCCTGGATTAACTTTTTTTCTTACCAATAATCTCCTGAAGATCTTCCAAAGATGGAAAAGGAACACGTGGGTTCTGGAACGGTGTTGTGAGGATAAATGATCTACAAACTAATAGAAAAATGCTGGTTAAATTTGCAGTTGACAGAAGTTTGGTGAGGTAGGCAAAGACAGATTAAATACAGAAAAAGAGAAAGAAGATTACACTCAGAGAACTAGAGACTGATGGAAAGAAATAAATTAAACTGTGAGTTTTCAATGCAATTCTGTGACTAAAACTACCACACAGGTATGAAGAGAGAATCCTTTCAACTACAGTTTCTAGTCATGCAGCAGAGATACTATAGAACATCTTGCCCGTTTTTAGTGTCCATTTCAAGAAGGATATGAAAATACTGGTACTCAAAGAGATCCTTATAAAATGATCCACAGGTTAGATAGTGACCTTGTAACATGAAGCCAGAGAACTTCTACCTGGTGCTGCGCTGTGCATAGAGAGAATTGGATGATGGAAAGAGGCTTTTTTTTTCAGCCTTTCTGTCAGAGGGAAAACAAGACACAACACATGAAAACTGAAGTTGTACAAATTAAGATATAATTTCCTATTAGTGAAATTAAAGCATTGCAACATCTTGTCCAATTTGTTTCTGTATTTGTGAAGGACTAGCTGTCTTCTGAAGTCTTTCAAATGAAGCTAGGTATTTGTCAGGAAAAAAAAACAAAAAACAAACAAGTTACTGTTTGTATGGGTCTGGTGGCCTCTTCTGGCCCTGGAATGAATTAGTATAGCTCTAGCTCTGTGAATACTCTGCTCATTTTGGTTTTTGGTACAGGAGAGCAGAAAGCCATGCAAAGTCCTGATCATATTTCATCTCTCAGTTAAGATTGGTGAAAATCAAAGCCCATGTGCCAAGCATGTAGCCAGGGTCCTTCAGGGTGAGAGAGTGTGAAAATGGGCTATGACAATCAGAACTGAGTGAAAGGTAGAACTTGAAGTTTTTATGAGGGAAAAAACAAAACAAAACAACAACAACAACAACAAAACAGATTCAGGCAGTTTTCTTGTATGTGCATACAGTTTCTGTACATTAACTACATATTCCATACTCATGTTAAATCTGTGAATAAATGTGTACTACGAGACTCTATTGCTATTAATATCTAAGTTCACTTCATGAACTGGAGTGTTAATGAACTTTCGAACCCTTATTAGTGTAAAATGTGTTAAGTGTGTCATGCAGGGAAGGAAGACAATTAATGGGCTAGTGGACGATATCCAGGTTGTGAAGGCCCAGTTAATGGGAAGTCAAGTACCTACAAGATAAGACATCATCCTTTGTTAGGAGCCAAATTTTTTCTGCCAGCATTAAATCTTGCCTAATTCAGACCATTCAAGGACTACTAACAAATTAAACGGGCATGGGGCATGGGTTACCTGTTAGAATTACTTGAATGACTTTCCTCAAAGCTGTTTAAGGCTGTGAGCATTGGTAGCATTGTTATTTCTCTTGCTTTATATATACACTATAGATTTGTATATTTGTAGTGACATGGAATAGTGATCTGAGACTATGTGACTGGCCTCTGCGTGGAGGTAAGTAGATGACACTTGATGGCTTGTGACAGGCACAGTTGAGGAAGCCAAACAGCCTTTTCCCAAAGTGACACTATGCATTCCACTGCATGATTAAGGCATTTTAGCAGTTGGGGACATTTACAAATCACTTTTGTTTTGTGTTTAATTCTGTAAATGTGACAACAGTTTCCTCCTTGCTCCTGCTTCAATAATCCCCCCTGGTCTCCAGCTATATGAAACTAAGAAATAGGAAAGATTATATGACAAGGTCAGATGTTTAGTATTTTCCTTGCCATGAGTCATATCTTCATCCTTATAAACACACATTTCTCACTAAATCCATCAGTCTCAAAGATAATAAAACTTTTTCCAATAGGGAATATAGTACTTTTCCCTGTTGCTAAAACACTGCAAACATAGTGGGCTCAGTCTTGCTGCCATGGTTGGCTGGAGACAAGGGGAAGAAGGTCCAGGAACATTTCCAATGTATGCACTTAGCCAGCCAGTGAGGAACCAGGCTGTTTTTTCTATGCTGTGGAAGAGAATAAGTTAAATTGCTGCTAAAATATTAAGTAAATATGGGTTTTGACTCAATTTTTCTTCCTGCATTTCTACAGCTTTCCAGGTGACAAGCTTTCTATGGGTCTCAATGGCTGAATGGACTTGAACACGTGTTTTGCTTCATCAGCAGTAAGGGTGATTCCGATACAATCCACACACAGCCCCTGGGAGCTCGAAGTGCCGAGCAGCAGGCTTGCATTTGACAAGTGAGTTTGAATTTACTTCTTCCTGCAGCTGTTGAGGAGATTTTAGTCTCTGAGTTTATCACACTGCTTCTGAGCCCAGAATTCACATGAAGTTTAAGAATCAATGAATGAATTTAACATCTTGAAAAAAACAAAAACAACAACAAAAAAAAAACATAAGGAAAGACAGGGAACACTTGGAGGGGGAAGTAAAATATAGCTCTGCCCTTGAGCTGCTCTATGAGCTTAGGTGAGTTATGTCACCCCTAGTCTTTCTGTTTCTCTTTTATCTTTCTTCTCTGTTCAAGAACAGACTCCCCTAAGACAAAAACTGTCTTCTTCTGTTATAATCAGACAGTTCTTTGCAAAACAATGTTTCAATCTTTTAATATATCTAAATATATCTTCCACATTTAGTAATGTAAATGAAACTATTAAATCACCATGCTGCTAACACATTTAGTTTTGTTTCTAGTTAAAGACTGTTGTGAGTTGAGTCTAATACTATGGTTTTGCTATCATAAAGGCTTTGTTACATAAAAATCACTTATGATTTTGGCTAAAATGACTAATTCTTGTATGCTGTTTTCTATTCTTAGATGAGCTTCTCTGAAGAAAAATAGATGATTCTCTACTGCCCAACAGTTTTCAGATAACATCAAGAATTATATGATTTTTTGCTATAAGAAAGCACAGCTAGGTTTGCCTAGTTCTATAAGGATTTATACCACCCTGACATTAAAGAGGTTACCTAGGAAGTGACACCCATTAGGAGCCAGGATACTCCAGGGCACATCTCCTCCAGGCAAAGAATAAAGGTGTATAAATTTACGAGCTATGTCAGACAGGCTATCTCTGGAAATAGAATAAAATAACCAAGTAAGTGTGTCTCTGAGTCCTGGTTAATTAGTATTGCTAACAGACCAAGGTAATTCACTTATGTCCTGTGATGAATTAATGCTGCCTGATTTGCAGGGTCCAACTGGATATCTCTGCCAAGAACTGAGTAATACTATATAAATGTGCCATATACTCCAACATGATGCAAGGTAGAGATGCACCCAGAATCATGCTCTGAAGACTGATTGGTCTCATCTTTGAATCACAAGCCATTTATCTGTGTAGTTCAGGAAGGAAAACTTTCACTAACTACTACATCACCCAGATGTTTAAATACATTACAGAACTTTCCAAACTTCCTTTGAAACACCACTCATGAGAAGCTGCCAAAAGCTGAATAACACATGAGACACACTGAAGTCATGCTTGTTTCAAAAATACCTAATAATGAATTTTCACATAGAAATACTCCAGACTTCTGCTCAGATTTCAGATATGGTCTTGGAATGGTAATGAGATAATCTCATGAGAGAAATCATGGAAGAAAAGACACGATCACCTTTTCCTTCCTATCCGCGGGTAGATTGTGTTAAGTAAGGATGGTGATCTAGAAAACCATGAAGATGACTAATTAGACCTGATAACATATTGTATATAGTGAATGGAGTATGGAATAGTGTGGAGTATGTGTGTAGGAGTTGGCCTAGCAAAAGTTGTGTCAGAAAGAACCAAAGATCACAGCATTTTTCTACATTTCAGAAGGCATGAATCTCACTGAATGTAAACATCTACAGGGGAAATGTCTACATTACAGCTAGTCACTCATCTCAGTGGTGAAGTCTGACCTTTTGCACATAATACAGCTACTGCAAAAGAAGAAATCTAAATGAGTTCACATGGCTTGCTATAGACATGCCTATTTTTGTTTCCCTTGCATTAAAAATGTAGATCAAAATGATCTCTATAGTGTGAATGCTTAATATTAGGTTTGATGAATCCCATTGATTTATCCTTATTTGATTTTCATGAATGTAATTCCATAGAAATCTGTACTGCTTAAATATAATAATGATAAATATGAATGAAGAATAAGATTTATGATTTATTATATGATAATAAATATTCTGGACTACACCCTGAAGGAAAAACTGTTTGTGGATATAAAGGTGTATGGAAGATGAACATATTGCATACATAGAACATACCACATAGCGCTTCCTAAAACACAGGAAGGAAGGTGGAACAGGACTTTACAGAGCTGAGATCTCCAACGGTGTTCCTACAGCTGCTCATACAGGAACACCTCTGCTGTCTCAGTAAGAACCATCTTGGATACTCTGTAATAGAAACATACTCAAGGCTATCCACATAAGTTTGCTTCACTTTAAAATTTGAAGATGTTTTCATTAGCCATACACTTATACTCATCCCCTGTCATCAACTGAAAGGAAATGGAACCTTCACAGGTCAGAAAATCTGAGATGTGAACACCCGCTGGAAGTCTGTCTCCCTCCATTGACTGCAAAAGGCATGATGGTCTTTAGTGTCTAACTCAGGTAGGATTAATTTGAACTAGCATAAGCAAGGGATTTGTTAAATTACAAATAGTAAAACCATTATATAATCTAAATTAGAACTAAGATTACCTAGATAAAACACTACATCTTGGACTACAAGGCTTTCTATCTTCCTATTATAAGTGTTTTGGGTATGCATTGTTATCAGACATAATTAGTTTTGTTATCAAAATTAACAGGCCTCATACAAGTGTGCAAGAAAATATCTGAAATAAAATCTTTTAATGAACTGAGTTCAGGTTTGTACAAACAGAATTAGATTGCCCAGTGGTAGCAAGGTATCCATGTTTTATTTTATTCTTTATTTTTTTAACAGAAGCTGAAATCAGTAGCATGGTGAAAGAGAAATAACTGAATCTGACTCAGGGCCTCTAATGATTCAAAAAGATGAGGAGAGCTTTTTCTTTCCACATTACCAATTGTATTTTGGCCAAACACTTTTCAGTGTCTGGGCATTTCATAACTGTTCAGAGGTAAAACAACATAAAATAAAACAACATAAAATCAGAAATGGTAATTTCCTCCTGCACGTAGTTAATGGATTATGTGCCATTCCCACACTTTTCCAGAAGGAACTGTCTAGCCACAAATTCATAACTGATTGTTAAAATGGAAATTTAAAAATAAAGTAATATAACCTGAAAAAGCACTGATATCTTACAGAACATGGAAACCCAAATAGTAAGTAATTCAACAAAACATCACCATCCTTGTTGTATTCTGTTTCTATGCTGGATATTAAATACAGTCAAAAAGTCTTAATTTTATTCTTAAAAATACTCTTGCCTAACTGAGAAATTACCTGTCTCTGAAGATACTGAAGAAGAAACTCTGAACCTATCAAAAACCTAACTGGCTTTATGGCTGAGATTCTAAACACAGCTATGCCCAGGCAATCCCTATGTCAGCAGTATTCATGAACCTGTTAGAAGAGGGAACCTAATACCTCTGACACTTAATACTTCAGACTTTCAGAAGGGCTAAGCATGGTGCTGAGTGGAACACAAGTAAGGCAAGTGATAGGAAACATCTGGTAGAAAGCTTTAGGCAGAATAAGCGACCTGAATCTGGTCCATACATTGTGATATTCCAGGAGCAAAAATAACTTGGCAGATTTCTGTGTTTATAACTAAAGGTCATACTCTTTCTCACAGCTTTTCCAAAGTGAGTGCAGACTACAGTTCGTATGAAGCTTGATGTATGTTTTCAGCTGACATGAGCCAGAGCAGTCATCAGAAGAAACAATCTTCTGCCCTGCTCTCACTCCACCTGCTCATTTGTGCCCCTCTTTAACTTCTGATCTTCTGTTGGCACATGCATTTGAGTGTAGTGCAGTGGAAATGACCGAAGAACACATCAGACCGAAATATTATTTATCTACCAAAAAAGAATAATTTTCTATCTTTTACAGCTCAGTTCTTAAAGTGCCCCAACCTTGCCTATGGTGCAGTCCCTTTGTTTCCAGTGTAGAGGTAAGATATGCTATGCTTCCTCTTTCCTTAAGACGTATAAATTTACAGGGAGGTACTGAAGCTCAAGGTGACATTGCCCCCATCACTTATTGGCTATGTTGCTTGCTGTGTTGCAGTACTGTTATTGCTAAGCCTTAACTTGTCACTGCATTTATTTCTTCACTCTTCAGTATACTACTTGATTTCTTACACAGAGTGCTTTTGCTTCTCTGAAAAGCAAACCTGAGAATGAGAAACATTGATTATTTGTGTGTTTCTGGTCTCAACTTCAAATTAGCTGCCAGGCTTTGCATAACAAGATACAAATTATTCATGCAAGAAATCCACAAAGTGATTTATTATCATGTCTGATTTCCAGTGAAGAATTTTCTTCAGATCACCCAGCAAGGAGGCTTTCCTATTTTAAATAAGATAAATTACAATTGACATTGGAATTCAAAACATTACTCCAACCTTTCTAGATCTTTCGGTCATACAGAAAATGAGCCCATGAATTATATTGACATCAAAGTTCATTAACAGTGTTTCTGAGCCCAGTTTGAAAAGTCTGAGATCCTTTACACAGACTCAGCCCTACCCACCTTGTACTGAACCTCTAGAGCATTTTGTTTGCCTTGGGAAAACAACAATGGTCATTGCACCTGCCTTACAGAGATTCACCTTACTGGTGAAAGGGGTTGGGAAAATTTTGGTGGGACAGTTTTTTTAACTTTTTAGAAATGTGGAACTAAATACCCCAGGAAACGCTATGCTGTAGAACACGCATCATAGTCAAATGGCAACGAACATCTCCCTTTCCTTGCACCCACTCTATGGGCTAATCAGACCATGAACTGACATATAGGACTGAATCCCACTGTTTTAATAATCTCTTCCCTTTAGCAAACAACAACAACAAAAGAAGAAAAAAATATTAATAATCCAGAGCTGCAGAATGTGCAAATTCTGGTGGAATATCATAGTAATATCATAATTTGCAACTGATATATGGCAAGAGGTTGATGAAATACCTATGTTTTTAATCTGTCTTTTGGCTACAAACCCACAGAATCAAATATTTAAAGGGAGAAAAATTGCAATAGAATTTTGCACTGGGGATACAGAAGTTAAGTTCAGTTATGATAGAGTAGAGTAGGGTACACTCTCCGAAACAAGTGAAGACAGATAAACCCTCTTGAAATTCAAGTCCTGTTTTGGAGCAAAAGAAATAGACCCAAAGTAGTTCAAACAAAAGTGAAGGAGCTCAGAGAGAATAGCATATGGGGATGGGAGACTTGTAAGAAGGACTTTTTCTCTCAAGGTGTCTCTCTCAGTATCCCTATCTCCTCCAGCTGTCTTCATCATTGACACCACAGACCTTCTCACTTTCCTTCTTGGAGAGCAGAAGCAGCAAGATGGGTTTGATCAAGTTTATTCCAATTTATGGTCTTCTTCATCTCCTGCTACAGATCTCTGAGATAGCTTCCTAGATGACAACCTGGTGCTCTCAATTCTTTGGAGATTAGTACAAAAGAATTAGTTGCAGCCTTCAGTTCCTGAAGAGACTGATGAGTTTACGTATACCCATGAGAAAGAAAAGGATGTACATTAAGACATGTAAAGTTTGGTGGCTTTGGAGTCTACTTCCTTTAATTAACAATGTCAGCTCAGCCTTTGCTGTATTAAGAAAAATCTTTAAAATCTTAATTATGATTAAGAATAGAAAGTTCCTTTTCAGGAATTAGTTACCAAGTTTCTTGATTTGAAATCAAGAATAGCTTGGATGTTACTTTAAGATGTTACGTAAAATGCTTTCAAAATTGTTCTAATATTTTCAGGCCATCTTCTTGCAGGATATACCTATCATTTCTCTCCCTTTTTCTGCTCTTTCCCTTTGGCAGTCTCAATTTTTATGGATTCTAATATCTCCCAAGCAGTGGCTGTGTCTTTACTCATACCTGCCTGCATCATACATGGCATATTTTATATAATATAATAACCCAAGCAACATAAAATAGTAATTTCTAGAATGATAACTGCATTTCAATTAGGTTGTAGATGTTTTTGAAACCCTTAGGGTAACAATTCGTTATATATATGAAAAAGTAGTATGTGTCAAGCTTTATTTAAGATCCCTAGCCATAAAAGCATGTAGGTTTTGACATGGATTCCCACTCAAATTTGCAGGAAGAAGGTACCTAAGAAGAACAAAGGAGACTAAATAACTTTGGGGATTCCAGATTGCAGGGATTGTCTGATCAGCACACAGTCCAGGTCCTCTCTGAGCTATGAATTTTACAAGCATACATGTATGATGAAGACCGATTCCTGTTCCCAAGGTCTTGTATGCTAAACACAGGATAGTACACAGCACTGTAGGACAAGGACTAACATGAGATCTAGTCTGTACCAGACCTGCCTGTTTTAGGGGACATCAGTTTGAAATCTCTGTTTTAGAATAACACAGACACACAACACACTTTTTGCTTTGAAACTAGTTGTTTCGTCTGGAGTTTTCGTGCATGGGCATCCCTAGTCAGGCATTTATTGCCTTTTATACAGAAATTTTCTACACGTGACCCTCCCTCCCGCCAAAAAAAAAGAAAATAAATAAATAAATAAATAAATAAGTACTTTCCATGATTACTTTATATAGCAGCCATAAAATCTCGCTGAGTTCTGGTCCCTCCATACTTTTCCATCTCCCATTAAATTTGATGCTTCATTTTCAATTTAGAAATTAAGGTTGTATTTAGCAAGGGAGAATTTTTAATCCATATGGTGAAGCTACAAAAAGTCATTAACCCTCAGTCACTTCCTTATACCTGTTTTCTAAAGTGGAACTTCTAGTGTTTCCATGAATGGACTTGCAGTGGTAATTTGAAGGGACAGGTATAAGGCAAGAACTGGAGGAGTTCTTGAGAGATTACTCTCTGAGTAAGCCATGGGAGAGATTACTCTCTTCGGAGCTGAGAACCAAGTGCACTGATAGAAATGACACATAGACTTGTAGTACAAAGCATCTGAATTCTCAAGTGTAAGATGGCATGAATGGAATTGTTTTAAGCAACTAACTCAGAATCAACAGCAAAAGGGAAGTGCTAGCTACAGTTCTACAGTTTATCTCATGTGCCCTGGTTTGCCCTCCCTAGCTGTCTGCGTCTTTTGTCTGAATATTTTATCCCAGGTTTGATATTCAACATCTCAATCTACCACTGAAAACTTTTTTTTTTTTTATAATGCAGTTTTACAGATTTGAATAAAATCACTACATTCATTCGACTCTTAAAAGAAAAGCAGGTGCAGAAATGATGGCTGAACTAGGAGAACATTTTTTTGCTTCATGCTTTCGAGGATTGCTCTTTTCCTACAGTGTCAATGCAGCTTAGGAATGTGACAGGTTTGCAAATGCTCTAAATATTTCATAGAGTAGCAGCAATATTTATAACTGAGCCACTGTGTGACCTTGACTGAGTTACCGAGTAGGGAGGCCATGGCAATCACAGACCATTTCAGAGAGGACATATGCAAACTTGTCCCCATAAAAAGCAGTGATTTTGCACAGTTTAATTACTTAACTACAGAAGTTACAAAGTTATAAAAAACGGATGGCAAGTAGATCATCATTCTTTTCAGCTCTGCGGGGAGCCACTGTGAACATCTGCAAGACACTACCACCCAGAAGGCAGAACAAGGCAGGTAATGATGAGAATACACATGAGAATAATTATACCAAACACAGTTTCAAGACAGACAACTGGGGAAAATACCAGAAGACTTGATAGACCTGAAGTATGATACCAGCATCCATGAGGAAATCTACAGACTTCCTGTGTATTTTATGGTGATATATATGAATTGTGCCAATAAACTAGGATACAATTTTGCTCAAAGACTGTCCTGTGAAAGGTGTAGGAGGTGAAGGAGATGTCTGGCAAGAACTCCAGAGTACGATACTACAAGTATGTGCTCTCTGAGAAAGGATTATAGTCTTTTTTTGGGGGAAAGAAAACACGGGAAAAAATTCTGACAGCCTGAGTTAAAAGCTGAGTAATAGGTTTAAAAACCTTTCATTCTTCCAGTGAATGCCTATTTGCCCATTGCTTTGCAAAATTATTTACAGTTTAGGCTGGCCGTGAAACTTATTAATAGACTTCAGTTTATTGCCAAATTATAGTAAGCACAGTGTGATACAGAAACTGTCCTGGCCACAGTTTTGTGCACAGCTGGGCAGGATAACAGCAGAAAGCTGCTGAGAGAGTGCTATTGACATCTGATGCTTTTTGACAGCCTTTGTGATGTGAACACCTTAACCTACTACCTAGAAGTATTGTCACAGCTTCCATGCAATCCAACACAGGCAACTTCCTGTGCATCACTGCCAGCAAGTGTCATGAACTTTCAGAGGAGACACAATACACCAGGTAGGAGAAGATCTTAAAGTCACATAACATATTTGACAAGGAAGAGCCTAAGAATCCTTGTGTCTTATCCTGATGCCACTTCCCTACCCCCTAACTTTCACTCCCAGCCCCAGTGAAGGTTTACTGCTGGAAAAATCAAATCCTGGGCACACAAAAGAAAATTATACTGAAAAAAAAAAAAAAAAAAAGAGAGAGAGAGAGAAAAAAGTAGGATAGTATGTCATTAGGAGGGGATACTAGACTAATCTTGCATTAAGAGTCTGGTGCCCCCTGACTACAAGTGAGCTGAATTGTCTAGTGGTTCTTCTTAAAAGTGATACCATAAGCAGAACTACCTTGAATTATCTTTTAAATCTCCATAACCAGAAAATGTTGACGAGCTGAAACTGGTATTTCCCTTGAGAATATTAGAATCAGTGTGAAGAAAAAAGTAAGGTTTCTAGTCAAAATTTAAGTTCTGACAGAATTTAAAATTAAAAAACAACTCTTGTGTGTGGTTGTATGTAAGACTGAGGTAGAAACTGGAATAATATGTCTGAGGAAGTAAAGATTTCTCCTACTTCTCTAATATCTTCAGTGGATGCTCTCACCACTGATTCTTAGAAGAGGGTGGCAGAAACTGTCTCAGTCCCTGTTTCCTGTCCAAATAAATAAATAAATAAATCAGCATGTTTTCACAGCATGGAAGAATAATTTCTGAAATATCAAAACACCTTTTGGAAAAGAAAGGCAATTTGCCACTTACCTTACATACTAACAATATCTTCTCTCCCAAGGCTGTTAAGACTGATGAAGAATGCATTATAAGTGGCCACATGTAACTCAAATTTCAAGCACAGACTTGAGGCTATGTTTGAGTCTAAATTTGAGCCATATCTCCTCTGCAAAGATATAAGTAGCTATGTAGGCATGAGCTTGAAGTTGACTGTCAGGACCATTAGAACAGAATCCTTGGAAACAGATTACTTTTTATAAAGGACACAACCCTGTACCTACCTGTGTGAAGTGATTGCTGCCATGTGTTTCATCTTCCCTTGTGTGGCTGTGCAGACCTTTCTACAAAAGCATTGTCACAGCCTACAACAAGGACAGCTGGAATTTTTATGCCAACTAATTTGTGATGCCTTATAATAAATGCTTTATCATGTTCAGTGGCATAACCAGATTGTTTCTAGTGCAATCATGTGGTAGTGAGGCCACAGAATTACACTATCCTCTTATAAAGTGAGGCTCTTCTTTGGAGTTTTTAATCTCAAAAAAATGGCTTGATTTTCAAATATATTGTTAAACTTTTTCTCCAAATGATTAATTACAAGTTTCTCAGTATTTTGGAGTACATCAAACTATACTAAAGGTTAGTCTTCTAGGTAACACATGCAATATGGAAAGTGAGTGTTTTGCTCACTTCTAGAAAAAGGATAGTGAAATGAACCTATTTCTATCCGTTCTAACTCTTGTCCTGGTCTCTCAGTTGCCACTGTACATAAAAGTCTTAGATTGAAGGTGATTTGACAGGTAGGCATATGGCTTTGTGTTTGATAGACTTCAATGGATTATTTTTCAACTACAGGCAAGACCACTTTCATTTGCCTGTGAATGAGCAGAGAATTGATGTTATGTAATAGCCCCATGTGACTGATGGGAAAAAGGAATTAAAGATTTAAGAACAATCTTTCCTTCCTAAACTTATTTTTTGTGCTTCTGATTAACACGTTAGTACTAATTAAATAAGCAACTCAGCATGATGATACATTTGTAATTAACAAAATAATTCGAACACTATTAAAAGACATGTTGAAAATATATCTCACTCTATGTAGACACTTGTTTAAAAGATAAGTGCAACATTATTACAAATTTTAAGAATATCACATTTGCAAAATTAAAACTTCATATGCAGCAAATCTGGTTGGTTTGAATGAATACACTGCACAAACACTAAGAAAAGAATCACACTGAAGACATATGCTACATAGAATAAAGCAACCATTCATAAAAATCCACTTAGAATAACAACACATATAATGGCTCCTAATTTATTCCAAGAGAATTTGAACCATATGGCCTATATTACTATATTAATGTAATGTATCTGTGAAACATACTTGCTTAAGTGTAAGTTATATATGTAGCATTTAAAAGAGGAAACATTTAAGAAAAAAATGCACAGTCTCAAAAAAAAAATAAAATTGAAATTGGCACAATCATTAAAATAAAAAAACAGTGGCCTTAAACTAAATGTAAGTATGTGACGTACAATGGAAACTGCATCAAAATGTCTTTTCATCATGCTGGAAACTAAAATCTGCATCTGAACTTTAAAGCTCACTTATTTCTCAGCCACAGGACATGAAACACCTCACACTGCATCTACAAAGTATGTGAGAATAGCAAATAATATAGACCAGACTAATGAGTTCTGGTGATTTAATACAGAACAATTTAAGAAATTACCATCTCCAGCTGTCTGCCCTGCCTTCTGCCAGAAATTACTGCCCCTAAAAGAATTGGCAAAATAGGTGGTACATCCACTTCTTAGCAAAAATTGTTCTTGGCAGCTGGTGTTCTCTTAAAGTGCTATCAGTTTCAATTTTTGCTCATGGTACTTGTTGAACATTAAAGCGTCTGAGGGCTTTGCTTCATGATCCATTTTGCATCTAGCAGGGGAGGCTACTGTAGGGGAGAAGTTGGGTAACCATTTCTAATTGTAGAGATCAGCTGTTTTTCTCTTGATTAATAGGTTGCAGGAGGAGTGAGTGCAAATATGACAATTGGGAATTGTCTTATAAATCTTAACATAACAGATTGCCACTACCGTCCTCTGGACCCATTCCACCAGCAAACTATATTGCAATGACTGTTGTATATTGACTACTTAGTGTATGCAATGCACCATAATAAGGTTTTCCTGGGCTTAGAAGACTACACTCATTTTAAAAATCCTGTGCAGCACAAGTATCTTCAAGCAGACCATTTTCAAAGCTGGAATGACTGAATGCTTAAGAAGTAATTTAACAAATAAACTCATGAAGGTGATTGTCAGGGTGCTGGGAGAAGCAGAGGCTCCTTGGGGTGGCAGGGCACAGCCTGGCAGCCAGGGCCCATCCCACCATACCATCCAGACTACAGGGCAGGCCAGGGGCTATCTGGGCAGCCCCAGCCCTGGTCATCTCCATAGGGATGGGGACAGGTCAGGGCTAAGCTGGTGTGTCAACCCAAAGGTGGTCCTGAAGCAGTGGGGCCCTTGGCAGGACACCAACATCCTATAGCACCACTGGGGAAGGGACTGACAGCCCTGGTCTGGGCTGATCTGGGACACAGCCAGGGTTGGTGGAGGTCCCAAGGAGGCTGTAACAATGTATCAGGGCTCTCAGAACCCTAATAGTAATCATGGTAGTCCATGTTCCAATGACCATTAAATTTTCATTAAGGTTCAGTTTAATTATTTATCTTTAAAGGAAATATAATTTCCATACATATCTAGGAGAAGCACAGATTAAGAAACATTGTCATCAAGCTTATTGGAGATTTTAGATAACTTGGGGGTAAAAAAAAAACAACAACTGATTTCTGTTTAATTCTCCAGGGAGGCCAAGCTCTTGGTTGTGTTCTTCACATGACAAAGACATGAACTACAACCTACAGCACAGAAATCTCATTCAAAATCAGACCTAAGGAAGACATCCTCTACTAAAAATAAAATAAAATAAAATAAAATAAAATAAAATAAAATAAAATAAAATAAAATAAAATAAAATAAAATAAAATAATAAAAAGGCAGCTTAGAGCAAAGTGAGAGATATCAATCGGTTCTAAGTCTACCTGGTTTTGTGTCCCACTGCCATGTTCAAAGGTTGTGTTCAGACACTGGGAGCTTCTTCAGAAATAATGCCAAAATGGTGAACCTGAACCAGATGGATGGCAAGAAGAGAAAAATACATAGTTCAGAAGCCTAGTTGCAAGGCTACTCAATGGGAACTGGGGAGAGTATGCTCAGATTTCCATTCTTCAGGCAATTGAGGGATTTGGCATTTAGGTGACATTTGGATGTTCAGTGCCCATTGGCAGAGTGACTAGAGTGCTTAAGCTCAGGAGTGCTTGGCACCCAATGAGAGGAAGCATAGAAGCCAAATATAGATATTCTGAGTCCTCTGGATCCATGCATAAAAGCATGGGTTCACCCCACTGCTCACTGAGCACTGTAATGAGTAAACAGCAGACAGGAGGGTAACTGTCCTACAGGGGGTCATTCAAATGTTCAGTCAGATGAAACCTATTCAGGTTGGTTGACAACAGAAAACAACAAAGATAAATAACCTTCTAAATTAGGAACTCTGACTTGTTGCCTCAAATTAAGATGAGTCAGGATCCTAATACTGAGATACTGAAATGCTTAAATTAGAAGTACTTAATGAGGTATTCTGCTCTCTCCCTTAGTCCTTCAATGTCTCAACTTTTCATCTGTAAAACAGGGATAATTCTACCCTGTCTTAAAAAAAAAAAAAAAAAAAAAAAAAAAAAGTGTTGAAGTAAATTCAACTGTATGAGGAATAAAGTTTCTAGAATCAGCTTCCACACCTGAATAAGAAAAGAGGACACAGATATCCAGAAGATGGCAGTTGAATAGTTCTAAGAGATAAAGCTTAAAGAAAAGCACTGAGATGAACATCAGTTTTTATTGTTGATTTCTTTGTTAAAAATGGCAGACTTTAGCAAACAATGAAAGTTTTGATTTTTCTTGTTTATGAATGACATTCCAGGGCAAGCTGAAAATCTGCTCATTCTCAGTCTTAAGCAGGAGGTTTTAACTCAGAGTTTTGGAGAAGCACATTTTCAACACTTCCATGAGGACTGCAGCATTGGCTTAGACCTTGTAATGTGAGATTCTTTTCACTGATGTTGGTGCTCATTTTTATACACCAATGTTTCATTCTCTTTTAACAGGTGACACTGTTTAAAGTTTTTCTAATATTCAATTAAAACACTCATGATCAACTGAATAATTTGAAATGGCACATAGTTTCCAGAGATATGTTCTCACAGTTTGATATTTGCAGAACATTGTACCCAGAATGGAGAAAAGATGAAGGAGGTCTGGCTGCAAAATTTGCTTTGTGGAAGTTAGACTTTGAGAACAGCAGAAAAATAAAAAATAAAATTAAAATAAAAAACTAAATTGAATCATTACAATGCAATTAGATGAACAAATTAAAAATAAGAGGAATTGTGATTGATGAAAGACTACCTGCAACCACCTTCACAGTTCCTTTCAGGCATTTTGACTGTGAATTTACAATTTAGAAATACAAATAAATAAAAAGAAAAGATAAACCTTGCTAAGGAGGACTAAATCAATGTCCATAAGAAGGTCTCTGTTGTTGTTTTGTTTTGTTTTTACAAGGAAAACTTCACTTCTGTTCCTCTGACTTGCTACATGAGGATGAATTTATGGTCTGCTATAGAGCCCTTCCAGGGTAATTAGGTTCCACTCACATTAACTGATTAATGAAGTAAATAAAAAGAAATAGGACATAATAAGGCAAAATGCAATACCAATGAAGAGTACTTGTGTATTTAAAGATCTGTATGTGTCTGTATATTTTACTGAATGAAAATTTGAGTTCTGAGAATCTGAAAATGTAGGGGTTCTCCTCAGCTATGATTTACACTTACAGAGAAAATTTTTGTGTATTGTGAAAGTTCACTTTTTTTTTTTTTTTTTTTTTTGAAAAGGTTCTGTGATTTGGAATCTCTAGAATATTCATTGTTCTTTGTGATTTAATAGACTTGCGTGTAACATACAATCAGCCTTAGTTCTGATTTTGGTCATTATGTACAGATAAAGTTAAATGTGAGTAAATGAAAATTAATGAACTTTTAAAATTAGAAAATGCCTGTGTATCTGATAAGTTAAAAAAAAAATAAAATATATATATAGAGAAAATAGACATCTCTTCTCACTGATATGCTTCCTAAGATTTTTTAGAAATTCAATGATTTTGAATTCTAACATCAATAAAACACACCTTCAGAAAATAATCCATGCAAATTACCTCTTACAGGTTCACTTTCAGTTCATAAAATATTTAGCTCTCTTTTTAACTGGTTATATTTATGATATTTTTTGCCCACTGGCTACTAATATTGAAGGTTTTGAAAGGACAGAAATCTTCAATAGAAAAGTCTTGAGCTGTTTCTTATTGCCTAGAGATACATATTAGTACTCCCTAGCAGTTTCTCCTGAGCAAGTACAGTCAGCAGAAGCTTTGTCCCTGGAGTCAGTGATTACAGGACTGCCCTCTTGTGAGTCTCCAAATTTGAAGAAAGGTGAAGCTAATTAGCCAAGCTAATGAATTGATGCAGTTTCTGCACTCCTGGCTCTTCTGTAAGAGCCTTTATTTCTTCTTTAAGCCTTTGTCATGGAGGCTGTAAACATGGCTAGAGGACCATTAATTAACACCAAACAAACATACAAACAAAACAACAACTACTAGGAAAGTATGACTTTCAGTGTTAATGTTCACTGTTAACTTGTTCATACAAGTTTATACCGATAGACAGAAAGAGGGACAGGTAGGAAACCTATGATGTCATGTAATGTATTTGTTATGAAAGGACTTTTATAAAGAAACAGATACAGGAAAATATATATCCTTATCAAATATATCTATCCTGCTTACCAGAAAAGGTATATCATATAGATGAGTTTCTGACTTTCATTCCAAATTTCCTCTTATGATAAGCCTGAACAGGTGTGGTTGTATTTTATGTGCCCTACATTGAATACCTTCTTGCTGTCATTCCCATCTTTTTAGAAAGCAAACATTGTTCAATGTACATTTGAAGTCTTCACTAGCTTCTTTGGAAGTTTTTGTCTCACTAGCTTCAGTATTTATTTAACTTGACTTTTATTATCAATACATGAGGTGTCTATTCCAAGATCAGTCTATACTATACTATAGATATAGTCTATACTAGATACAGTCTATACTATATCAGTCTATAGCCTGTAATTTGTCTATGGACAATGAAGAGAGAAAGTATCTCAAAATACCAGTTAATCATATTGGTCTTGGATAAATATTTTGGAATAGGACAAACACCAGAGTTTGTCTTTCTCAACGGATTATAGCCTGTACCAGATGAGGTACACACTATGACTTTCTGCCCATGTTCAGACTCTAAATGCTAGGCCTGAATTGAACAAAGAAAGATGTCAGTTTTAAAGCTAGAATAGTTTCAAAGCATTTCTTATAAATTAATTAGAGAGCATATACATGCTGGGAGACAACAGTCTTCACAACAGTTATTTTTTCTGTTGTTTCTCTGATTTAGATTTCCAGTTTGGAAATTTTATTTGCAATCAAAGGGTGGGCCTTTGATGTGAGACAGTGTTCTACTTGGGCCTTTTTAATTAAGTGGCTCATTCCATAAAATATAAACACTTTACATAAAAATAAGTTAATCTAGTACACATAATTAAGCATTATATATTGGAGCCACACATCAGTGACTTGAGTTGTATCAATGGACCATTTCATTTATTGACAGTGACAGCCCAAGTTCTTAAATACAATGATAAATGAGTTCTTTTCAAGGGAATGATACTTCACCTTGGCAGTTTGCTCTCTTTTTTCATGTTTTAGAGACAGCTAGGAGTGATCAGTTCATAAGTATCCTAAACAGGCACTCTTCCATTCAGTTAGCTTCCACAGTCTATCTCCCGCACTAAACTCTTCAGGGTTATCTGGAGGTGACCAGACCTTATAGTCTGGCCTTTATAGTAAGAATATATTTGGGAGAACATCATGTGTCTTACCCAAATAATTTTGAAGACAAAAAGCTACTCTGACTTTGTAAGGCACAGAGCCGGCTCTGTTTAATGTTGTTGAGTGCACATCTCAGGCCAGAGAGGAATTTATCTTACTATTAAATAGTGGTGAAGAAACATTTCGTTCTCTTCTTTGATAATATGGAAGAATGTACTTCTTGAACTCATTGAATTCAGTGAAATGAACATAAATCTCATTGATAAAAAGCAACGTATTGTAGCTCTTTGGGAAACTTTTCTTTTCTTTTTTTTTTAATGAAATACAGTAAGCAATGTCTTAATAATATATATATATATATATGTATGTATGTAAAACTTGGCCTTTTTCTGTGCAGGATATTTTCATTTCCCAGGAAGATATTAAAAATTTACAAAAGACCTAAATGTAATGCTACTGTTCAAAATTTGTATTAGATGGAAGCTTTAATTATGTTGCTACATGTTTTTATTTTTCTTCATGGGCTGTAATTTTGGCCAGGCTATGTAATCTACAGCAATTGGGTATAAGTTATCATCTACATTCTCTTAAGCAAACTAAATGTCTGGCTTAGGAAAGACAGAAAAACCACTTACTATCCTTTTATAGTAATTAGAACTGACACCTCTGCAACAGTTTTAGAAAATCCTCTGGTATCACTTATCATTAAAACGTGTTTTACTGTTTTGCAAATAAAATTACTCTTATCTGGTGTTGTAGAATAAGAGCTCTCAGTGCTTTCAAACTGATTGTGTGAATACATTCCTGGTTTCTCAAGCTGTCTAAATACTTGCTTAGTACTGAGGTGACCTGGAAGTCCAAGGATGTCCCGGATGTTTCATGTGATGGTTTTCCCATAAGCATTTTGTCATATTCATTAGCCCTCAGCAGAGGTCTCATAACCAATGAACATCTCAAATCACAAATGCATATGTTCAGGCAGTGCATTTGAAGCTTAAGTATTTTTTGTTCTGGAGGTTTACCTGTGGAATATTTAGAAATACTGAATACTGTAATTTCCAACTTTTTACACTGTGGATTCAAAGAAGAGCTATGTTTATGCACTTTTTAATTTTCTCCAACAGAGTTGTCTTCTGGTCTGTTGAGAGCCATAAAAGGAAAACCTGTCTTCTGTAATGTTGCTTATTCTGTTGCTTGACTCTGAGATAGGCTATCTCCAAGAGATGATCAGTCTCAAGAGTAAATTACTCTTCATCAAGTTACTTCATGAATGGTCTTAATCAACCATGGAACCATAGGCTCAAGCATGGAGCTTCCCAGTATTGATAGAAATAGACTCTGGTTTCTCTTACAGTGTTTGAAACTGGGGCAGAATACTCAATTTCATGTATGGTTAGCAATATTTATTCAATTTCCTCACATGTCAATGGTGATAGAACAGGGAAATGGCATTCCTACAGTTGGTCAGATTAAAGGATTTAATAAAGGTGCATTGAAACATGAAGCAGCCTTTTCCTCATTTGCACACTGAGGTCCTGCTCCCCTGATTATTTAAAAAGATGTGATTGTTTGCACAACAGCACCATTTTGTGGTGAACCACTGCACTGGGTCTAGTTGAGATGGAATTTATTTTCTTCATAGCAACCCATAGGAGCTGTGCTTTAGACTGGTGACCAAAACAGAGTGGATAACACTCCAGTGTTTTACCTATTGCTGAACAGTACTTTGCATGGTGCCAAGGCCCCTTCTTTATCCCACTGTGCTGCCACAGTGAGTTGGATGGGATTGGGTAGGAGACTGGGAGGTGACACAGCTGGGACAGCTGACCAAAACTGGCCAGAGACATTCTGGCCAAAGAGACTGGCCAAATAGGATCATGCTCAGCAGTAAAACTGGTACAGGGAATAGGGGAGGAGTTTTTCCAAGGTAGCCATTACTCGGAGTTTGTCTAGGCATCAATCTGCTGGTGGGAGGTGGTGAGTGATTGCCTTTACATCACTTTTTTTTTTTTTTTTTTCCTCCGTCCTCCACTTATTGATTTATCTCTATCACAATTCATGAGTTTTTGTCACTTATGCCTTTCCAATTCTGTTTTCCATCCCATTGCAGGGAGAGAGAGGAGCTGATGGCCAGGGTCAACACACAGTGGCCATGTAGTTCCTTGGTAGAGTTCCTTCAGCACAAGGCCAGGAATTGACCTGTCTTGTTTCCCACAAAAAATCCTAGAAGCTGTAGGTTGGAACTGTTCAGGGAGATAAAGTGTAGTCTACGATTTATGTAGAAAGTATTGTAAAAGTCTAATTCGCTACCAGAGTTGCTCCAAAAAGATTTTGTTACTAATTTTGTCACACAAAATACTCCAGAATATAAGCACACAAAAAGAATTTAGAATTATCTTTTATTTATTTATTTATTTATTTATTCTCCATTGGCTGTCATAGATGAGATGGAGTAAAGGTTAACATTTCTAGCATTATTCCATCTTTCAGCAGAAACATGCATGGATGAGTTAGAGTATTTCTGAGAGAAGTAATGAGTAGTAATGGAACAAACTTGCCCCAAATGGACATTGGAAACAATGTCTTCACAACTAGTCGTTCTGACATGATAACCAAGATGATTATCTCTGCTGAGGTGCACATTAGGTCAGGAGCAGAAATGTTTTAATGTAGTTACATTGCCTTCAAAACCTGAACTGGGTTTTCCCTGTTCTGCTCTGCCCTGCAAGGTCAGGGCTGTTGAAAACACAATCCACTGCATAGTGTGGGCATGTCCTTAGCTAGCTTATGTGCAGGAAAGCTGATGTATTCTTGAAGGTAGCTTTGAAATAATTATCCCAAGGTAAAGTACATGTTAGAGTGCTCAGGGCTTCATGCATTTTTTTTTTGTTTGTTTGCTGGACTGCCTTCAGAGTGTATCTGGGACTGGACTAAATACAGCCTAATTAAACAGAATGAATCAGATACTGTTAAGTGACTACCTCAGTCTTGAAAGGATGAAGAGAAACATGTACAGCACATATACACAGGCCTCTGAGACAAAAAAAAAAAAAAAAAAAAGAAGTATCTGAGGAAGAGATGATAGATGATACCCAAGTATCCTGGCCTCCTGAGAAAAGTAGCATGCCCATACACACATCCATATTTATACATGATATATGCATTATAGCTTGAAAGATCTTCTAAGACTTGTTATCTTAAATTAGACCATGGCTACCATGCACAATTGGCAATTATCTGATGTGTGAAATCAACCGTCTGGAATATCTAAGAGAAAAGCAAAACTGAGACAAATTGAGCTCTGTTGGCCTCTCTAGTCTGATTAGTTCATGCTGTCACTGAAAGTGAAGCTGGATCTTTGGATGTCATTCTTCTGTTATCTTACATGGCGATGTTAGATATTTCTGCTTGTTCCCATTAGTACTTCCTTGGAGTCATAATTAATTTATATTAGCTAAGACAATTTCCATTTGCTATGACAGTTCTCCAGCTCCCTCAGGCTTCTCAAATAATAATAAATTGTCTAAATAAGAGGCATTACTTTACTTCTGCTCCAATGTTTCACAATTTGAGGGTCCCTAAACCTACTCAGTAATGCATGTTTAATAAATTGGATTTCAAATGGACTACTAGTCCTCACCCATATCCCTAATGTGGCTTGACTTCAGTGTTGTTGTTTTTTTTTTCCTTGCAGTGATGTGCCAATCCAATGATCATAAGAAGTTATATTTGGAAAACTACACATGCTCTTGCTGAGAGGATTAAAAGGGTGAATTTATAGCTTCCCAGTTGGATGGAAGAAACCATTTTTCATACTTGTGTGCACACACAAGTGATTAAGGGAAAAAACATGTTTTGTACTCTTAACTACAGCTGAATTCAATGATTAGTGTCCCAAATCCATTCTGTCAAATGCTGAACCATATATATATTAATACAGTTACTTCATCACTCATGCTTCTTCTTGCATAGTTAATAAATAGGTTCTTGTTAGCAGAAAAAAATGAGAAAAAATGCAAATTTTTAGTTGGAAATGTGTTGTTGATCTTGCATTGGGGAGTTAAGCATTTAAATGATTTTTTCTTAGCTGTGCAATACTGGAAGCTCTGCATACACAGATACGTTCATGTTACACTCCACTACTGTTGGCTACTGTCAATAATTGCTACCATTTTACTTTCTGACAAACCCTCCTTAAAATGGGATTCTGTTTTGGCAGCTCAGTGAAATAAGTTTGAGATTCTTGTGCTCTGTTCTCTCTCATTTTTGCAGAGATAAGCATCTACTTTCCCAGAACCCAAACTACTGCAGAAGCTGAAGTGACAGTCTCTCAAGGAGCTAATGAGTGGAATAACCTCAGGGAATGAAGGATTTGCCTGCTCTGCAAAATGGCAGTATGACTGTAGCATGAACAGCAATCCTAGCTGTATTGTACCTTGTATGGTTGTCAATGGTTGCGATTACAGATAGTGGAGATCTTTTGACATTTGAGGCATCTTTTGCCTCATTTAACTGTATTTCTCTTCTCTTGGTATCTTTGCAGCTTCCCATTCCTGGAATTAGATATATCAGCCCTTCATAGGCATATATAGCTTGTATCAAAACCTCCACATCACTGCTGCTTTAATTACCTTTCAAGTCAGAATAAAGCTTATGTAGACAATTATTTCCCTAAGACACAGCTGATGTGCACTGCAGGTAAAATCTGTACTGCCTCGTCAATGTTTTCTGACAGGGTTTTACACATTCTCCAAGGTTTCAGCTTTACAACTGAGGTGGATAGACCTACCTAGTCATTTCCATTCAGTTTGCTCACAGGGTAGGTAAACTGGAGTTTTCTGCAGTGATTCTCCAGAAGGTCAGTCCTTCTGAATCCAGCTGCATGCATGCATAGAAATATAGAATATATAGAAATATTTATGTATAAGAGAGATGATGACAATACATATAAGGAAGTTAGGGTGTATGGTGAATGCAGGAAATGTGTATAAATAGCAAGGGAAGATTTGTATGAGTAGAGCTTGGACTCCTCTGCAGTTTTTATTGTTATTCAAGCAGGACAGACTAACTCATTTTAAATGAGGATGGAAGATTCAAGTTGTTTTGTTTCTTTGTTTGATTTAGGTCAGATAGCAAATGCTCATCCACTCCATGTATCAAAGGATTTCAGTCAGGGAGAGGCATTCATTTTCTGCATGAGATGCAACATCACAACTTTTCCCTCATATGGCTCTCAACATCTCTTTCATAAACTTACCACATGGGAAGGTAAGTCTCTGTCATTGTGAAGATTTAATGTAACATGAAGTCAGGAGATGAGTTCTTAAGGGGTAGTTTTAACAGCTTACCTCCACCCCAATACAACCCAACCCTGCATTAGCCCAGGTTTTCAGCTGTTCAGACACTTCTGAAAAGTGCGGATCTTTGCACTGAAAATTATCAGTATTTCAACTCTAAAAGTTCAAATAAGATTACATATAAGACTGATAAAGTTGTATGAGAAATAATGAGAAAAATGTTGCAGTATTCTTTATCTGCCTTGAAGTTTATGGGCATTCAGAATATACTTTTCTCAATTCTCCCAACTGGACTTGAAGCAGGGTTGGAAATTGTGTATGGTCTTTTATTTTTTCTCAGATAAAAAAATATAACTAGTGCTTCAAAGGCATGGGGTTTAAACACCCAAAAGTACCAAGCTTTACAATAAAGTAACAAAGAATGCAAGAATGGACCATACAACATAAAAGTTGTCAAGTTCAAAAAGATCTTGTCCCAAAAGCATAGAAAGATAAGAATGGGAGAAAAATAATGAAGGTACCTATAATTAGAAAACATAATTACTTGGGAAGGATACAAAGGCAATCATGGGTTAAACAAGGACAAATCCTGTTTTAATAACTGTCAATAATGTACAGGTTGCTTATTCCTTTTGCCCTCTTCAGTGAATCAGATCTAAATTTATCATACTTTTTCATACCTGTTGAATCCTGCTTCTTCATCTGTAGCCACCACTGTGTGATTCTTGTCATGGTATCCTACAAGCTTTGCCTTCCCATTGTGTCTGTAGAACCTGGTTTGTTCTCTAAAATTCTGGCTGTGATTGCATAGATGATTCTGGTCCTTTGTTTTGCAGGGACAAGGAAAAGTAAGTTGTCAAGAAAAAATCATAAGACTTGAACAATATTATACCAAAATGCGTAATCAGGGAGAGAAAACTGGTATTTGGGAAACTCAAGGCACTTCTCTGTTCATATAAGCAACAGGGGTTTACTGAATATATCTTAAAAAATAATGTCTTATGTACGCATTTTTTATTACATATTACTAAAGTTGCCACTTAAGGGATACAAAATAACATGATGTGCATTTGCTTTGTTTTTATATTTTAATAAAGATATAGTATTTTCTTATATACACATAAAATACATCTAGTAATTGATCTAGCTCTAACAATCTTTACTATGGCTGAAGGTTCAAAACAATAAAATAAAACAGTAGGTAGTGTATAGCAACAAATATACATTAAAAGCTAATAGAGTCCAAATACTGTCTTTAATGGAAACTTCAGCACATGAGAAAACATGTCTAACGGTTAAATATGATAATATATACAAGAAGCAAGACTTCTGAATATGGCATTTTTTCCATACTTTTTGGAAATGGGAGAATAAACAATAATAAAAAGTTATGAGAGTGGAATATATTCTTTTTCATCAGTCATTCTTTTCTCATTCTAAAAGCTGTTATGAAAAAAAAAAAGACTTTGAGAAACAATTTTAAAAATCTCAATGTACTATATTTAGTAAGATGAACCTGTATTTACATTTCCAAGTTTTACATTTCTAAGCCTTGCAAAACAATTTTCAGTCTTACAAAATTTGTTTTCTTTTTTATTATTATTATTATTATTATTATTATTATTATTATTATTATTATTATTAGGCCAGTTAACATGTTTCAGAAATGCTGCAGCAGAAAAGATGCATGTAAGTGCTATAGTATGCAAAATCAGATTATTTGTATGTATAGTTATCTAGTATGTTGTTTCTAAAATATTTTTTAGAGTATATTTTCTTTTGTCGTAAGAAGGAGGTCAACGAAATAGATAGTCCCTCTCTGCTCCACACTGGTGTGGCCTCACTTGTGTGCAGTTTTGGGTACCACAGTATAAAAAGGACATAAAACTATTAGAGTGTCCAAAGGAGAGCTATGAAGATGTTGAAGGGTTTAGAGGGAAGGTTGTATGAGGAGCACCTGAAATCATTTGGTCTGTTGAGCCCAGAGAAGAGGAGACTGAGGGAAAGCCTCATGGCAGCCTGCAGCTCCCTCACGAGGGGAGCAGAAGGGCAGGCACTGAGCTCTGCTCTCAGGGGACAGCGACAGGACCTGAGGGACCGGCATGGAGCTGGGACAGGGGAGGGTCAGGCTGGGTGCTAGGGAAAGGTTCTGCACCCAGAGGGTGATAGGGCACTGCGACAGGCTGCCCAGGGAAGTGGTCATGGCACTGAGCCTGCTGGAGCTCAAGAAGCATTTGGAAAACACTCTCAGACACATGGTCTGATTTTTTGGTTGTCCCACGTGGAGCCAGGAGTTGGACTCCATGTTCCTTAAGGGTCCCTTCCTACTTGGGATATTCTATGATTCTGTGATTTAAGAATGTATAAAGACATTTTCTGTGATTGAGATTAAATTATAATTTGACTCCTAACCTGAAAGAAATAAATATAGTTTTAAAAATTTAGTAACAATTGCATATATTTTATTTTTTCTCCTAACGGACTTTATTTTTAAATTACATTGTTTTACAATAAATCTTGCAGCTGAGAGGAGGCCAAGTGGTAGAAAGCTAAAGCTGTGCCAATTCTAAAAAAGGGGAAGGGAGAAGACAGGGAACTACAAGCTCATCAGTCTCAAATTCAGCCTAGGCAAAACAATGAAACAGCTGGTAAAAGTCTTGACTAATAATTAAAACAACAAAAACAAAAGACACTAACTAACGACAAGCAATATGGAAGTATGGAATTATGGAAAATAAATTTCCTGTAACTTAGTACTTGTTTAAATGTTACTCAGATTGATACAAGTAAGAGCTTTCTTGTAATATAAAGTACATAAAATTTCATTTGAATTTTACCTGGTATTTTAGAACAACTTACCTAAATTCAGTAAATAGCCCACAGTAAACAGATGGGAAACAATCTGGCTATAGGTGCCACATATAGGTGCCCAAGAGGGTTATGAAAGGCTTAATTCTTTTCCTTTCACAGTGCACCATTTTCAGCCATGTACAAATAAATAAATAAATCCTTAAAATTATTATTAATCCATATGGAGAAGACACAAAGATTGAGGAAAAAATAAATAACAAAATGGTTCTCCCATTAAGTAGGGTAAAAGTAAAGTCTTTTTTTCACTTAGACAGAAAATTCTGTATGCAGGAGCAAAGAGCAAAGACTGAACTTCTCAGAGGGGGCAATATTTGCCCTGACCACCATGTTCAGGCATCCCCTCCAGATCCTTCAGCTCCTTTTGTAGAGTTAGTTTCCCCAGCCCAGAAGCTCACACAAGCAACTGTTGCTCTAGGGAGGTAAGCCATGCCAATGGCAGTCCTAAGAGAGCAGGCACGGCTATAATAGATCCAGTGGCTAGAAATGGAAACTAAATGAGGGAAAACTGCAATTAGACTCTCATTTCTGAAACAAATTATAACCAATCTTTGCAACAACATTTTAGTGGCTGTCACGGGTTCTCTGGCAAGACTATTCATAATTTAAGCACTGAGTTCAGTCAAAGAATTCCTATGGGTCTATGCTGTGTAGGAGGTTGGACTACCTTGTCACAGTGGAACTTCCTCACCTTATAAATATGAATGATAATACCATCTATGTATTTCTTAAAGCGCAGTATCTGGATTTTACATAGGATTTTCAGCTTTCCTTTAAAAAATAATAAATAACATAAAAGCAGAGCCAAGCCTAATAAGGAAAGCCTAATAAGAAAAATGGAGATAGCTTTGTGCTTCTTATTTTTTAAGAAATCTTAGAACTTCTGAGTCTTTTTTTTTTTTTTTTTTTTTTTTTTTTTAATAGCATTTGCTTGACAAACTACAGATGTGCTCATGTTTTGCTTCATCCACAGTGGTTCTCCCAGGCATCAGTACTAAACTTTTTGCCATGAATGTGTCATATTTATCTATGGGAAGGCAAAATACTGATTTTCATTGTATCACTGTAATAATCTGTTTCTTCAGTTCATATTAAAGAGAAAATATATGAAACGATCAGGTCTCATCTGCTCCTCAGTGCTCCTCAGTTTGATGACATGAGACTATTCTTTCCCCACATTTTCTGATTACACACAGAGAATTGCCTCAACTAAGACTTTGCTGTGTAGTGCCTTTAGAAAGTTTTTCTTGTTATCACTTTGAAAAAGAAAGTCTTGTTATCACTTTGAAAAAAAAAAGTATGTAGCATAAATACTCTTCATGCCTTTAAATTTATTATCCTTCTAGATATTGTACTCTTGAAACAATCAAAATAAATCTGACAATACAGTGCTAAAATTTAAAAAAGAAATAAAATCTACTGTAAGTGAAGACAGGGTCCTAACTCCCTTAAAGAGGAGTTTCATAAACTTTAGATAAAATATGAACTATGCTGGTGATCACCCTTAATTTTTCTGCTGTTGGTTACCTGTTGTTTGAGTTTCTTGTGTGCTGTGAAAGCAGTAATATTTCTTCTCCTGAAAAAATAGTAACTGCCCTTCTAAAGCTTGTGAATGGCCTCCCATTGGAGCAACTCTGTGCAGCACTGCTTGTTACTGTTCTTCTCTTTAACAATTAGCATTCAAAATAAATTTCTCAGGGAGGGTGAGTTCAGATGCAGCCCTGGTGTTTCTTTTTTTTTTTTTTTTCTGCTTACTTTTTCCCCTCAAAATGTAACAGGTAGGGAACTAAGAGAAGAACACAGCCTTTATGTTATATGGCCATTAATTTTAGTCCCAGGGATGGATGGCATTCCAATTCACACTCCTTTGTTGTACTGCATCTGTGATTACCCTGGAGAATAAAAAGAATGAAAAAGTAGCTCCCTTGCCTCTCTTCTTTATTACTCCAGGCATAGAGTATCGTTATCAGCCTTAGAGTTGACATAAGAGCCCTCAGGTTTGTCAAAGTACAAGCAGTGAAATAGTAGTTAAGATTCCTTTTGGACATTCTTTCTCCACGTGGTATCACCTGAACAGTTTATTTCCAATCACTTCTCGACTATGTAGTCGTGAACCTGGATTCAACACACTGGACTATATAGGAATAAATTTTTAATAATAATCGAGTCTGTGTTTTCTAAAATAACCCCCCAAATGTACTATTTTCCGGTCAGCATTAATATATTCTATTCTATATTGTGCATTCATACACAAGCCTATTATTTCCACCTTCCTATTATATAAATTAATTAGTTAGGAAATTACCAAACATTAATAGCAGGCCAGTAAACACTCAATATGGGAATGGATTTCTCCAGTGTGGTGGGTTTTCTTTTTCTTTTGCTTCTAATTTAGTACTCAGCTTAGATTGTATAGTTTTTCTTGTTTCTGGGAACAAAGAATTTAACTTCATCACTTTATTCTTAATTACAATACATTGAAGAAAAATGCATGAAACACATATTTTTGAATTTCTGCAAGAAAGGAATTCAGAAGGACTATAGACTATTACAAACTGTAAAAAATGTGGATATCCTGATTCAGCTACAGACTGGTGTGCTGATAGATAGGCTACATTTGCAGTTATAGTGGTAAAATCTGGAAACTGAGGGATAACAGTGTGACCAGCAGGGCTAGGGAGGTGATCGTCCCCCTGTACTCAGCTCTGGTGAGGCCACACCTCGAGTACTGTGTTCAGTTTTGGGCCTCTCGCTACAAGAAGGACATGGAGATGCTTGAGCGGGTTCAGAGAAGGGTGACGAAGCTGGTGAGGGGCCTGGAGAACAAGTCCTACGAGGAGCGGCTGAGGGAGCTGGGCTTGTTCAGCCTGGAGAAGAGGAGGCTCAGGGGTGACCTTATCGCTCTTTTTAGGTACCTCAAGGGAGGCTGTAGCGAGGTGGGGGTTGGCCTGTTCTCCCACGTGCCTGGTGACAGGACGAGGGGGAATGGGCTTAAGTTGAGCCAGGGGAGTTTTAGGTTAGATGTTAGGAGGAACTTCTTCACTGAAAGGGTTGTGAGGCACTGGAACAGGCTGCCCAGGGAAGTGGTGGAGTCACCATCCCTGGAAGTCTTTAAAAGACGCTTAGATGTAGAGCTTAGGGAAATGGTTTAGCGGGGACTGTTAGTGTTAGGTCAGAGGTTGGACTCGATGATCTTGAGGTCTCTTCCAACCTAGAAAATTCTGTGATTCTGTGATATCTTAGATGTTTTTCTTATGATGATATGAATTCCACTTGGAGGTTTCATTTATTCCCACCTGATTATGAAGGCAATTTAGGGGTATTAATTGAGACTTGAACTTCTAAGTTTTAAATTCCCAAATTAAAGCAGATGAATCCTCCACAAAATGACAGTCAAAATTAAATCTATGTCTTTCAAAAGTAAAAAGATTCGATAGATTTTTCTTTTTTTTTTTTCCTGAGATGTTAACACAGCACACATGCCACCTAATCTTTCTGTTGAAAAATTATGACCAGATGTATTATCAGCATTCTTGTTAGTCTTTTTGTGCCCATTTTCTCAGGTAGCTTAATTCCAGAATAAATGGTACTAATACAAGATAATACTCCTTCTGTGGAGATACAGTACTTTACACAAATGCACCCCTTAAGCATGAGACATTTTCTTAGCTTCCTAGTTCTTTTGAAAGTAAAATTCTGTGAGCCTGATCCTGCATTAGACAAGTCTTGGCATTCAGTGATTATATGTGGTGTTCAGTGATAGACATGAACAAGTTGTTATTTCCAGAAAATCAAGTTAATTAAAGAGTCTCTCAGCTGCTTTCACATTGGGTTTTCATTGTTTCATTGGGTTTCATATGTTTTCTTAAAGCATCAGAATGCAGTTTTCACCAGATGTGTTTCAGTGTTTGATATTTAAGTAGTAATGAGTAAATGTGAGCTGTGAAGCATGCAGCTGGAATGTTGCTTTAATTTGTTTCTAGGTTTCCTTGTATAACACGGTATATTACCTCTCTTTCTCCTCCTTCCTACATGCCTCCTGTTCTACACTTTCAGTACCATGTTATTACACACCCTTCACTGATTACATCCTCTTCACACCCCCACCTTTCCCTTTTTCTATCTGTCACATTCTGCACCTGTATCCATAAATGTAGGGAATACAAGGTGTATCCTGGGAAATATTTTTCTGGGAGGTATCTGAACTTGTCAGAAATCTTTTTGTTGCAGAATTACAGTTTTCATCATGCCTTTCAGCCAACACCGTGAGAGAGCCCACCTCTGTTGCTTCCAGTTCAAAAACTTTATAAAAATTGCATATATATCCACGTGGTTCCAAAATCACTTGGCTAAAGCAGCCAGAATTCAGCCATAACATTCTGCTCTTGCAAAAGCATTTCAGTTTAGAAAAAAATATAATGAAATAATAGAAAAATTCAAGAGCTTTACAGAGTTGGAAGGCATGATGTAATGCAGACCGTAGTGAATATGGCCTTTGGTGGTTGGACATTGCACTGAGAGTAGGAACATTGCTGAGACTGAAGAGATGAAATGTTGATCATAGATTAGGGGAACTTCTTTTCTTCACTGGGGTGGTAAAGAAGGATCACAGGAGAAGGGAAAGGATGCAGAAAATTCTGATACATGAAACACGACCTCCAAATAACTCTACTGCTGGGTTCCAGATAAATACTGTGACACCTAGAGAGGTAGGTTTCACAGCTGACCTAGAAAAGTCTTGGATACCTAAAAATTGTTTTCTTACTCAGCACATTTTTGTGCTGATGGAGATGGCAAGAGCTTTCTATAATGATTTTATTCCTTTTCTTCATAGCCTTAAATAAGTTTTGATGTCTACCGACAACAGAAAAGAACCAGGAATATGATTTGACTGATACTGACCAATATTTTTACAGCAATAAGAAAAAACAAAAAAGATTTGCAACTCACTGTTCTGTGATATTGGAACAGGACTTAGTGGGTGGACAGGAAAAGCATCCAGGGAGTAGCAATATGGATTGAGCCAAAATCGACTTTTCCCTTTGTTTTCAGAAAAGCAAAACCCCGACTTCTCAAATTGATACAAAATTGGGTCTTTAACTTAGTTTTGAATTTAAATAATTACTTTAAATGAACTGTTAATTGTTGGAACTGCTTATAAAAGAAAACTGCTGTTTTCAAGCAAAATGTGGAAACATCTTCTACAAGATTCCAGAATTAAGACTGGAAATTTCTCACCTTCCCTGATTACCCACTGAATGCAATTCATTTTACTTTCCAGAGCTCTAGCTTTGACAACTTTCCTATTAATTAGTAAAATATGACTCTTTCTATAGCCAAGGGAACAAGAATCAGCAACAATTAGGAAATTAGTGATTAAAACACCCAGTCAAGGCTGAGATACCCAAGTCACAGCAATTTGAATCCAAGTCTTTCCACTTCATGGGAACCATCATTAGCAACCTTAGTGGAAGGGAATGAAATCCTGAATTGTTCCTTCCATCTTATATTGAAATGTTGTGGAAAAGCTTCACTGAAAGTTCTTGTTCTGCAGTCATTTCTTGGAGGCAGAGGGAAGCCAGGATTTAGAGACTGAGACCTTCCAAGAGCATTATACACTGTATTTGCTTTTGCATGTAAATCTTTTCTGCATCCTCCTGCATCTATTATTTCCCCTTGTAATGAACCTATCAATTAGGCAGATGAAGCAAAAATAGCATAATAGAAATAGTGAAGTTTTCAAATTCTTTAGTAAGGGATGCACTTCCTTAGGGACTTGGCATAAAACCATTCTAGTTTTCAGAAACAGAAATGTTATTAACTATTTCTTGCCTCCATGTAGTCATATAAGTTTTTCCATGAGTAAGAGATGGAGTAGTAAACTCACTGAATTACAGCTGGCAAAGAATAAATGTTTTAAGGTCCAGAACCGTGATGGTTCTGCTCTAGTGACTGACTACTCCATGGTAACTATGGCCAGTGAAAGATGAATGCGTTCTTTTCCACTGAGCATCTTCACAGAAGTGCATAGAGATGAAACAGAATTGAGTACAACTGACATAGTGATCTACTGAATATGAAAACAACTTTGAAAAGATGTGGAGAAATCCCAATCAAAATGATGTTATTGCAACAGTGACATGATTGAGCCTGGATTTCATCTTCCAGAAAGCATAGGAAACTGTTCCCTTGCAATGAAGATTTTATTCTATAAATTAAATGGCTAAGATATAGTTTTTCCTTTCAGTTCTATAGCAGCATCCCAAAAGCATAGAAAAATCATTTTCTATTTTCTTTTTTCTTTTATTTATTTTCTGGTTTTATTTGCTGAGACTTGGCAATGCTGAACATAAAACTCTGACAGTAAATTGAGATGATGAAAATGATCAGACCTTATATTTACACCATTAATATATTTACACCATAAACATATTTACCCCATTAATATATGGTGTAAATATAAGGTCTTTCATTCTCTCCTATTCTTTGTCAACCTTTTATTTAAGGCGTTAAGGCATTGTTATGGCCACCAGAGCCATTATCTCTTTGGATAATACATGCCATAAGATTTCACCAAAGAGTTCCTTCAGTGTGAGAAAACATTGTACTAAACTTATTTTGTTCTCAGGCTGAATTTCTATGTCAGTGCACATTTTCTGTGGGTGACTTCTTAAGAAAGGAATTTGTGAATATGATTCACTTCAAGCAGCCACATGTGAAGATTGAACCTTCCCAGTTCTGATTGCACCAAAATGCATTGCGGGCAATAATCATACCCTCCTCATTAAGGCCCCAGTCAGCACCAAGCAGATGATTTCCATGTCAATTCAATTAATTAAGTTTCAGGGACAGCTGAGCCAGCAGGTCTACTGTGGAATCAAGGAAGCTCTATGTTTCCCTATACTCTATATTGCTGATATCTTAGAAATATCAGTTCTGGTACTGAACACCTAATATAAAGCATAGACTCAGGAGCTGGGCTGGCCCTAAGAAAAGACAAAATACTTTTATTAGCTGCATAAGTCTACAGGTTCTCAAGTGACTTCTTAATAGATTTCCCAGCAGACCTGCTCAGAGGCCTGACATGGCTTGTAATAAAGCTCCTCTTACACTAGCTTTATGCCATTTAATTTGCACTCTCAGTTCAGTATGGGTTTCCTGATATCTCAAATTAAAAGAACTATGTTGTAGCTCACTGCTGAATTTAAACTATGTGGAATTACTAGCGTAAACATGCAGTTAAGGCAATACAGTACTCTTCGAGCTATGTATCAATGTATAAAGTCACAACTAAAGAATGCAGACAGAATATGTGAATTATTCATGAAATACTCTCAAAGAATCATAAAACTGAAAACTCTCATACTTCTTTGCTATTCTCAAAACTTTTGGAAGTGCTGCAGTAAAGACAATTGAACTTAACCTTGAATAAATACTGTTTCTTTATACTCCCATCTTTGGTTTGACATCTACTATAAAAAAAGGAGCAGGGTCTAGTGCACAACTGAAAATGTTTGAATCACTGAACCTCAAGATGCACAAAGTTTGCATCTAATTTTTGTTGTATGAAAGTTTCTGTTCCACATCATCTGTTAGGTTCAGCATTTACCAATCTGGATTTACCAATAGACACACAAAACCAAAAATTTCTCATTGATTGAAAAAACTGGGCAATATGGACTACTGTGGCATGCAATTTGGAATTTTTAAACTATTTAAATTTAAATTTAAACAAATTTAAATTTGTTTCGGCTCACAGATGAAAAATATCTAAGGACAGAAAAATCTTGTTCTATCTCGCCTGATAAGCAAATAAATACATTTACTTCAGAAAACATAAAACTAAAAATATGAGATTACAATTTGATCTCCTTTGCTGTGTAAACTCAATCATGCATGTACAGTACTCTGGTCTAGCATGCAGCATACTTCAATCTTTCTGAACTTACCTGGCAAAAGGGAAGTCTCCTTGATGTCTCCTGAATTCTATATTATTGCAAACATATCTTTCAATGAATCTTTTTAATGTGTGTATCTGTATACATGTATATATGTGTGTGTATGTCTGTTTCTATATATGCAAAATAATTATTGCAGCCACCTTTGTTGATGACGCAATCAGTTATAAGCAGATTTAATCATTGCTGTGATAAAATATTGGGCTTTTTCCTTCTCTGTCTTTTAAAGAAACTGTTACATTTTGATAGATTATAGGAATATTAAAACAGATATTCATTCCTTATATCTTTGGTGTTAAGTGAAAGGTTCTATTATAGAACTTACTTGTTACGTACTGAAGTTAATACACTTTTTTCAGTTCTTAAGGTGAAAAATGTGTGTTTCTAGTCTTTAGATAAGGGAAGCAACGTGTTCTCTTTAAAAGCAGGTTACTTGTTTACAGAGCTGAAATGTTAAAAAATAAAATAAAAATCTGAATATATATAAGTTGTTAAACCATTCTTTTCCATGGCAACAAAGGTTAATTGGAAGATTGTTTGGAACCATTACCTCAAGTATATAAAACAAGCACAGACTGAAAAAAAAAAAACAAACAAACTAGAAATTAAATTCAAAAGTGAGTGTAACCATAAAATAAAATCCAACTTAATCAAAAAGACTTTCACCTTGTAGAGCAATTTTACAATAAAATTTCTTATCTTTTTGTTGTTTTATTTTAACAAACTCTGCTGATGTGCATGTTTTAGCAATATATATTGTCTTAGCAGCCATTGCTTCAACTACTTTAGCGTATTCCAAACGTGTCAATAACCAGTATTGCCAGATCACTGGACACCTAACTTGGGTCACTGTATGCCCAGTATATACTTTTCTGGGTAGGAGTTTTATAAAGAGTCTAATGAGTATTTTAGGACCTGTTAGGGATTCCTGCTTTTAGGCCACTTTGGAAGATTTAGGAAAATTGCCATCATCCTTTTTCCAAGTGCCGTTTGAACAAATTTTGTTAGTGTGCTAGAAAAACAGACTAACAGGAAAGTCCATCTACAGAGGGATTAACAAAGCTCTACACCAGTAACATCTGCAGTAAAAAACACTCCCAGAGGGACAGCAGCAACTGAGATGAGGTAGACTCAGAGGAATACATCCTTTCCCATATTCACATACTGCCTGAATATATGCTCTCAGAGGTCTTGTCTGCTGGGTCAAGAATACCTGAGCTGTGTTTCATCCCACTGTTACCTATAACTGAGAAGATGCCCCGAAGAGGACTGTGCCATTTATATAGTTTGAATGGTACAGTAATATTGAAGATGGTGATCAAACTATACTGATGATATTTGATGCAAGTGACCAGTACAGTGTAGAATTTGCTACACATTCTCCTTCTGAAGAAAATTGTATTTAAAAATAAAACATTTAAGAAAACATTAGCGAAAAGAACATTATTTAAAGTAATGTGCACGGAATTACCAGATCCTAAAAGTAGTATTCCCAATGTCACTTCAATGCAGCTCTTTAAACATGGTCATACTTCTTTCATGACCACCTCTGTATTCACAGCTTTCAAGGAATTCATACTTTTTCACAGTATATTTCCTGATCTGGAAGTATATCAAGGGTGAAGACAAGAAAGCTGGGTACTGAGGAGTGACATAAATCTTTCAGTTACTACAGAAGGAGAACAGGAATTTACCATAAACTTCATTCTCATCTGTAGCATTTCACATAATTTCTAAACATAAGTGCATTCACAATGCTGATGAGAAAGAACCAAAGAACATCTGATTTTTTTTTCATCAATACTTGAGGGAGAGAATGAAAGTGTCTCGGTGTATGAGTGATAAGCCACATTATGGCTATTGTCTGAGATGCAGGAGGTTCCAATTTCCACTGTAGTGAGGATTTAATTACTTGCTACTGAAGTCTTATAGTCCAGTATCTTGTTAGTGGAGATGTGCTGTAATAAGAACATTTGATTCCAAATAATACTCAAGTACTGTTCTCAAGAACACTCAAGAATTTGAAAAGTGTGATTGTAGTAATATTTGGAAAGTTTTTTATATACTTGGATTCCTGGGCAATACTGGTTTAAAAAGTAAATCATACTGGAAATGTTTAGTGTTTTTAATTGCTTATGTTGAAAATAGTAACTTAGAATTGCACAAACTAGCTGTTGTATTGCTTGTTTGCAATGCATACCTGTAATCTGCAAGGCATGTATCTAACTTTATCATACATTACCAGTCTCATGGCACTTGATAATAAGTTACAGAAAACTGTAAATAGTAAGAGACAGAAAACTGGTGATGTTTTCATAAATGTATCTGTAAAGAACACAAATGTTGCCCCCAAGAAACTAAAATAGTAAACTGAAATATAGATATGTTATTCTTTTCTTCTCAGTAGATGTATCCTGGTTAAACAGAAGCATTGATATATTCTGCATCATCATTCTTGCCACAATGCTTTTTGACTTCTCAAATATTCATCTATTTTTCTGCTCTGCGTAAGGGGAGAAGAAACAAGGTGTGGAGTTCAAAAACTCCTGGGAGGTCACACGGGACTTTTTCATCCAAAATAACTTGCTGCTGGAAGTTAAAACATGGGTGCAAATGAAGCTTATGATTCTGGGCATCACTTGATCCCCTGAAGGGACCAGACAAAACACACCAGCACCTAGGCACCCTTCATGGTATCCAGGCTGGGGCCAGCACACTCTCGGTGGGCGTTCCCTTTTCCTCTGAAGCAGTACTTACTACCCACAGACATGACGTGATCCATACTAAGCCAGTCCTGGTGTAGCAAAAGAGAACCTGGGACTGTTTCTAAAAAGGAACTGAGCTACATGAAAGTGTACAATACATGTATGTCTATGAGGTGTCCCTGGCCAAGGTGTTGGTAGCATGGCAGCTGAACAGGCCTCTGAGAGGAGAGGCTGGTGCTGTCCTGTGCTGGGCACAGCCTGTTGCAGCTGGCTCCAATGCCCCCAGCCATAAACAGTAGAGAAAGAGAGGTGGTGTTTCAGGTATGAGAGCAGATACTGCCCTGTATACTGTGTATGAGGCTATGGTGAAGCAGGTGTTTCCCTGCAGCCCATGGAGAGGACCAGGCCGGAGAAGATATCCACACTTCAGACTATGGCCAAGGAAGTCCATCCTGTTCCAGAAGGAGTATATGCCATGGAAAGGTCCAATTCTGGAGCTGCTAGGTATTGACTGTATCCCCCATTGGCCATCTGTGCTGCTTGAGGGGATGGAGAATGGAGGAGCCAGGAATGGAACTCAGTCTGGGAATAGGTCAGGGAGGTGTTTAAATTTTTGTCTTTGTTTCTCACCATACAACTTATTTTAATTGGCAACACATTCAAATAATTTTCCCTCAGTCACATCTGTTTTGTCTATGAGAGTAACTGGAAAACAATTTTTCTGTTTTTATCTGAGACTGGGAAAAGTAGTTTTCCATTTAGACTAGTCCAGTCTAAACCACTTAGCCCTACACTGTACCTGTCCTAGTGCCACCTTGACATCCCCAAATGATGAGTTGCAACATGACTAATATGTATCATGACAGCACTTTTTATAATGTTCTTCCTATATTAAACCAGTATCTTTTCTTAACACCTTCAGAGTAACATTAGGTTGTCATATTTGGCTTTACAAAATATGAATTTTATGCAGCTCCTTTATATCTATTGAGATTTCTGGGATAGGTCGAGCTTGAAAAATCAGAGAAAGACTCACTGTAGATGTTAAATTGCCCATAAGTTTAAGCCTTTGGGTCTCACCTAGGCAATATTCTAACTCTGTGTGTTGATTGTGTTGCATTATCTGATTAGCAATCTCTTTGATTCAAATAATAACCATAGAAAGTAAATAAGATTCCTTTAGAAGAGAATTACAAGAGCTATACCAGTTCTCATGACAGTCTACCGTAAACACATTTGAATTCTAAAAAAATAGTTTATATATTTTGATAAAACTTCTAAAAAAGAAGCTACTAAGATCTTACTAACGTATCAGTAATGTATTATTGTCATTGACTTAGGTCTATAATTTTCTGAGAAACTGAGTTTTGTTTTAAATATATGTAATGAAAGATTGAAAAAATGTTCAGTAAAAGTGCAGTGTTTGAATCCTGCCCTGGATTTGATGTAATATATAATATTTCAATCAGTGAATTCGGAATTACAACCATATGCATTTTATGTGACTTTATAAAGATTTCTATTGATAATGTATGTTTTCAAGCAGAGAACAGGTAAGAGAGAGACACGTTTTTCTTTGATGAACACAGATGAAAGTTACTAAAGATAGAGTATAAAACATCCTAGTTATGCACTTGATGGTAACTGACCTCACATGGAGGTTTGTATGGAGCGTGTATAACTCAGAATGCCCTCTGTGTCTTTCCCCACTGGACTGACACTCAAAGATGTGACTCTTGCCTGACACACCAACTTTTTTTCATTCTGTTGTCCAATTGGCCATTTGCTATGTGTGAACACACCATGCATCTGTGACCTTAGAGCACCCTCTGACTGACTTGCCACTGCCTCAGATTAGGAAGTGCTCATATGTAACAACATGCTGATATACATGTATATGGAGAGAATTTTGTACGCACAAAAAAATGAGTATAAGAACATCTATAAATAGATTTAATTTATTGAATATAACCAGGAAAAAAATCAGGACAATAAGGAAAGGACCATAAGTTTTCCCAAGGAGATGATAACACAAACCAGAAGAACCAGCCAACACATTTATAAATCAGAAAATTTTATTTTGAAATGAGTCTCACCCAGAGATGGCAGGTGATGCAGAACTTCCCTTGTCCATGGCTTTGGGGAGGGAGTTTCCAGTTGCCTGTCAGACCGTGGTGCAGTACAGTCAGGGTCGGTGTGGGTTCCCTTGTCCTGAGGTCAATGACTTCACAGATGGCTGAAGATGGAGAAATCTCCATCTTAGTGGCTGAGGAGGGCATGGGCACGGGGGTGCCATGGTCTGGCTGTGTCCCTGTCTGGCCCTGTGGCTTTGAAAGACAGGAGAATCTGAACAAACAAAGGGAGCAGTCACCCTCCATCCTCACAGGCAATCCCTGCCTCAGGCCAATGTAATTAGTCCCATGTCTTCTTGCAGCCAGGACGCACTTGTCCATATCACTGACCCCATGGAGACATGGGCCACGGCCAATCTGCTGCCTACTGTGATGTAGGCACTACAACTTTTTGGTTGGGATGGTTTAAGTCCCAGCCTTACAAAGCCTCCATCTTCTTCCAAAGCTGTCTCTCTTCTGCCTTGCTCAAATACAGTGTGACAGACAGCCCCCATAACTAAGTCTCATGTGGAAAATGGCAGACATGGAAAGCTTGCTCTTAACCCTGTCTGTGTGGGGACAATCTCTGGCCTGGAGCTGAGGTCCAACCACAGCCCTAGGTCCATCCCTTCCCACCTCCCCTTGGCCTCCTCCTTGCCGTCAAGGCCAGGGCAGAGTGGGGTAGAGTCCAGCATGAGTGTACAGATGAATAAATGCAGTGTCTAAGTGCTGGGGAGCAATTCAGGTGTTTAACACACTTGATCTAATCTACTTGGGCTGTCTTAAAGGCTGTGATCCTAATATCCTCTAATATATATCTGTAGTGTAGTTTGTAAAAGGACACAAGAACAATCTCTCTGAATATTAATCAACGTGTAGCTAGGCTGTATACTGAAGAAATTGTGTCTAGGTTTTTAATGGTTATTAGGGATGTGTTTAATAAGTGGTGCAATGCTTCTAAATGAAAAATTAAGAAATTCCCAATTGTAATCAGGTGAAATTTGCAGAGTAACTTGCTTCAGACTAGAATCCTCAAGGAGAATGCAGTCAAGCTTTCCTAATTATTCATTGTTGTTATTAACATAGATACAACTTTTAATTCCTTCATGAATGAATATTCTAAAATAATGTGCCAAGATTTGGCAATGACACAAAAGTTTATTAAAATTGAACTTTTAACCCATGTGTACTTTTAAGCTGTTGAACTTCATTGTCACCCATTTAAAATCTCAATCTCCAGTTTTTAAATGCAGTGCTAGATGAGATTCATCCATTCCTGAGAAGGCTGATTAAACCCCATACTGATAATTAGGTAGCTTTTTTCTCCAAGAACTTCAGATTTTAGTTTTCACATTATTCTATCTCTTAGTAAGACTGCTTCAGAAGCACTAGTGTATAAAGGGTGAAGAAGGAACTGCATTATTCAAGAATCAAAAGTAAACAGTATTGATAGATTGACAGTTGTGAAACACTATGATGATTACAGAATGTCCAGAAATCTGAAGCTGCTATCTGAATGCTGAATATAAGATATTATTCATTTATCACTAATTTGAATGTTTTAAATTTTAGATTAATATTATGGTTCCTGAAAATGTTGAAATCGTTTATAAGCAGCTTTTCTTGAGAATATCATCAGAGAAATGTATAAACTGACAAAAATCAACCAAATATCTAAGAAAATTTCCTGAAAATTCAGACTCATGCTGTGATGTTATAATTCTCTGTATTATGAGTGGTGCCATGCACAAACATACTTTTTTTTTGTTGTTGTTCTAGAAAATTGGGTTAATTAGGATGAATATTCTCATTTAGTTTTAGAGATTTAAGGCCGTGGAGTCTGCCTTCTGTCCAATACACTCCTCAGTAATGGCTGCATGACTCTAGTCTTGCAGATCTGTTGACTCACATTATGACTGCCTGCTTGCCTTAGAACTCAGCTTTACCTCCTTTATCTGTGTTAGGGAAAGGGAAATGAGGGCTGCACTCTGAATCTCATCCTACCTTAAAATTGTGCACTGGCTTTTGGACAATGTTCTTAAGTCTCACAGTTTAAATATAGCTTTAAAATGCCTATGAAGAAAACAGAATACATTAAGTCTCATGTGGTGTTGTAGGTCAGTTTTGGAAGAGCCCAGCACTTTCTGTTACCTCAAGTGGGGTGTCAGGTATTGGCTAAAATATGTGTCCGTCACTGATACAACTAGTGAATACTTCATAATGCTTCATTTTGTTTGAGATTTTAGTAGCATTATTAGTTTTTACATTTTTGAAAGAAAAAAAAATAGTTTCCTTATTTATGTTATACTATATTTTAATTAAAACAAAAATTCTGAATGTACTTAACTTGTTTCATCTGCAGTGTGTTTCCTTCTTTTCATCTTTCTGAAAAGTGACTTGCATGCAATAAACTTTTTCTATCACCTCTGTCTTCACTGCAGAGAGAAGTAAAACTTATTCTTGCCATTCCTTGTAACAAAAGTTTCCATTTGGCCAGTAAGAATGCCAGCCTTCATACAAAGTGTTCAATATTGGTGGTGGTGATTTTCGTGTTTGTTTTGTTTTGTTTTTTCCTGAAATGAGAGAGCAACATGGTCTTTCTGTATTACCAATACAAATACTACAGATAGAAAGAACACCTGTACTGCTAGTGACACCAGCACCAAACTATCACTGCATGTTTTTCTTTCCTTTTAGCAATCTTAGACTTCAACAAATTATTTCATTTACAGGGTCACTCCTAGAAAAAAAGATAAAAACATTGGTCTTCATGAAGACTCCCTAAATGTACACCTATTTATTTGCATGGAATAACACCTAAATATATAATCATGATTTACTTTTGCATTCATTATTATTTTTTTTCCCCTAATCTCTAGCTTGATGAGTGCCATGATTACTTATGCTCATATTCATTAGTATTCTTTCATGTGCAATATGAGAATCAGGTAACTGAATTATAAGAAACAATTCATACATTGTATTCATGCCCACATTTTCTTTGCTTAAAATAAGCTTTGCCAGCTGATTCCATTGTCGCTGTTGTGGTCTCAGGTGTAGTGCTCAAAACTCAGTACTAGAGTTATTTTAACTTCTGTGATATCAGAAATTGCTTAGTGTTATTATTTATTTATTTATTTATTTTATTTATTTATTAGTAATGCAGATACTTGCCCCAGAAAAGAGATTTCTGCCAAGAACCCCAGCTGAAGCAATGCACCTAAACTTGGCATTAGTGTAAGTATTCAGAAAAGCAATCCAAACTCCCTTACACAGTCCTACAGAAAGGGCTAAAAAACTTGAAAATGTTGCAAAACAGAAACTACTCACTGCTGTTGCTTTGATTTGTTATCTTGACAGGATAATTATTTGAGTTTATTTCAATAGAAAAATACATCCCTGAAAACAAAGGCATTTTCAAAATTCACATTTGCATAGCAGCTAAATGAGACCAAAAACATAAGTGCAGAGTCATGAGAAAGAAAGGATGAATAACATAATGTGTTTTCATGTGCTCTTTTCACAATATGTCAATAACAGACATGAGAAGACCCAAATCATGTAGTTTAAGAATATGGAATTATTTAAGAATATGGAATTAGCAATTCTTTGACAGGAAGAGGAAAACTGAGTCTTAGTACTTTGTGATAAGAGCTCCTGCAAGCAGCAGAATTTTTATTTACCTTACTGTCTACAAGTGGGATAAATTCATTAATTCCTTCTAGCTGTCTTAATTCTGTGGAGCTGCTCATTTGACTTCAGGACAAAAAACATCTGACAAGAAAGCCATTTTTATAAACAGCCTTAGAATATATATATATATATATATATATATATACACATATTTACTTCATTATTACCGTAACATTTTTTCTAATCTTTTTATTTATTTTTTATTTTCTCCTTAACTTTTTATTTTATTTTTTTTTTTTTTTAACATGGCATCTGAAATAACATGATCTGAATATTTGGGAAATTACGATAATTTCACATTCTATAACCTAACCTTATAAAACCTATAATATATTAACATTTGTTCAAACTTCCAAAACTATGGCACTTTTGTTTCCACAGGAAGTATTAATTATGGTCTGGTGTTTTTACAAGAGCAAAATGATATGATTTTCCCTACTGATTCTAAGGAGAAAGTGTCTCTGAATTGTCAAGCTCATTGAAATTCTAACCCCCCATGCAAATAAATGTTTTAGATTATTTTTGTAATTTTCAGACCTCTTGGCTGATGCACTCCAATTTTGAGAGTTATTGTGCATTGGAGAACAACATAACAGAAACAGCTCTGTAACTTATGACTTTTCTCATAACCACATGACTTTCCTGATTGCTTCTGATTCTGAATAAGCAAAAAACATAAGTGGAAGTGAATAAAGCCAAAGGGATTTGTGAAATTTCAAATTATGTTCTCTATGCATTGCATATATCCATGTGGAGGGATGCATTTTGTCTTGTTTTATGTTATGGACTTGTGTCTGTGACAGCTGACAAGATGTTAATTGATTTTTTTTTCTAAATACAACTTCTATAAAGCTAGAAAATGCTATCTCTTCTTAGAGAGAAATCAATAAAGAGCAGTTAAATCAAATGCCATGGCTATGCAATGTAGGATACTGTGGCTGAGAGAAAAATGGAATCTTTTCACTCCCTTGTTCACCATCTTGCTCCTTTGTAACCATTGCCTCTTGCCTGTTATCCCATACATACCATTATGCCACAGTTATCTATTATACACATCTGCTAAGCTGCATGTGCAAGTCTGAGAGCTCATTGTATTAATGGTGTCCACTCACAAGTGAGAGCAGAATGATGCCATCACATTATCCATTTGGTATATCTGACACTTCTCACATTTAATACAAATTATGAGTAATGTAGGAAGGTTAGGGGAGCATTTTTTTTTTTTCTTCCAGAAACCCTTTATCTTTTCTCATAGAGTCATTCTTCAGAGCATAAGGACTCTTAGCATCTTTAAATTGGAATTGCATCAGCTCCTCATAACGTGGGATGAAAGCTATTGTTACACTCTTCCTTGCTGATATTTCTTATGTATTTTCTATTGCATTTTGGCTACTTTGTTCACTGATAAAAAATTATGAATATTAGTTCTACACACTGTTAAAGAGCTGTCAACCCCTTAAATATAGCGTGTACCCATGGGGAAAAGTCACAAATTCCTACAGAAAGAGTGAAACCTTTTGTCTAGCCTTCCCAGAAAACCACAATATATTGTGGCAATAGTCTCTTTGGAGAGTCTGTGCCACTTTCTTGGTCCAACCGTTTTTGCATTTTCTTATTGGAATGCAATCAACAAATGCAGACTGCATTTCCTATTTTACTTAGGACACATATAAGCTGGCTGGATTTATTTTATTTTTTTTTATATATATATATATATTTTTTTTTGTCAGTATCGTTTCTTGATAGAAAAGGCAGCAGAAAAAAAAATAATTAAAAAAATATTTTCTTTCTGCTTAAGTCAAATTACTATATTTTGAAATCTTGTGTCGTTTGTTTTCAAGAAAAAAATATATTTTATTTTCTCCACCAGCTAATTGCCTTTTAAGTATTATATTTGGGTCTCTCTCCTTCCTGATCAATCAGTTTCCTTAGAAGAAAGCATGTAACACAATTCAGTGTTGTTTTTCCTCTAATATGCTTGGATCTATAAGGGTAATCATTCAGATGGGTGCTGGCATGTATATGCAGAGAGCTACCAAGCTCCAAAGTTTTGGGGTAGCAATTCAAAAGCATAATCTTGCATTGAATTTAACTGAAAATAAAACTGAATGAAGTCAGCTAAGACAAACTAAATTTTGCTTCAGTTCCCATTTGGAAATTCCAAATCATGTCATTTTGACTTTTTCCTTATCTAAATTTCCATCAGTTGTAGATCAATTCATTTTGAATTTTTATTTCATTACAGAAAATTCAGGTTTCATATTTTCATTCAAAATCTTAAATCATTGATAAATTATTCACGATGAAAGATTATTATTATGCTCTGTTACATATGAACCTCTTTAAAAATTAAGTAATGATTCCTACAGGTATTTCCTTTATATCCCTTACAGTTAAAGATACTGACAACATGGTTTTCTTTCTTACAGTGAATGAGGCAGGAGTCCTCTGTGATCAGGAGCTCAATCATGATAAAAGGGGCAAATGGAAGTTTTACAACTAATCTTAATTCTGGTTGTTCTGATGTTGGGATTAAGAAAAAGTCAAAACTATTTCAGCTGAGTCTTTCTCTTTGTACCTCATTTAATGTGAGACTCATTTAATGTAGGGTGAACTGATCATTTTTCTTCATTAAAGGTGCCTCTGAAGTCTGGATGATGCCAAGTTCTACCATTTTTTTCTGAGCTCTGGCAAAGCTTTGCAGTTTCATGAGGCAATGTTGAAATTGCAGAATGACTACAAACTACTGATGAAGGAAGAATCTGTGCCTCATAACATTGAAGACATGTGACACTTTTCATAGGTATTTGTGATACCTGTTAAAATTTCCTTTGCGATATTAGAAACATTCTTTTAACAATTTAATGGTCTTAACCATTTGACACAAAAGGGAATTTTTGAAGTCTTCTTTTGTATTGATTATTTTTCTTTAATTATGGCACCCTCCTAGAGGTTATTCCAGAGTGCTGGAATAACTAATTCAGATTAGATTAGTACATTAGAATAACTAATCTACCTCACAATATCCTTTCTCTTGTGGCTGGTGGACTCTTGAAGGGTTTGCTATTTTAGTTTTGGAGATGAATGAGAAAGATGAGAATTTTGTTTTTTGCCTGCCTGCCTTCCTTCCTCCCTTCCTTCCTTCCTTCCTTCCTTCCTTCCTTCCTTCCTTCCTTCCTTCCTTCCCTCCTTCCTTCCCTCCTTCCTTCCTTCCTTCCTTCCTTCCTTCCTCCCTTCCTCCCTTCCTCCCTTCCTCCCTTCCTCCCTTCCTCCCTTCCTCCCTTCCTCCCTTCCTCCCTTCCTCCCTTCCTTTTTCTGTTCTTTCTTCCAGAGAATGTTCAGGAAACCTTAACCAGCTTTCAATTAATTCTGTTCTCTCCAGCCTTAGTCTTCTCTGAATTTTGTGTATCCTGGCCCAGAAAATATATTTTGGCCCTTCTGCATTGCCAGCATCCTCTATTCCCCAATAGTCTATGTATATAAATCTACCTTACTTCCCTTCACAGCTCTTGCTCTTCTGCTTTTAGTGTTTAAATCAGTTTTCTCCATTTCTTGATCCTAGAAGAACAATATCAAAAGAATGGAAAAGAAATGTTCCTTGTTCAGATAGTGTAGACTCACCACTGCTAACTCTCTAAGATCATCTGGGCCTAAAGCTTTGACAATCAGTTATGATTTGAAACTTTGATTATCAAAAGTACAGTAACAGTCATATTGTTTATATAAAATATGCATCTGCTTTACTAAGGTCAAATCATAAGCCTTTGTGGACGATAGTTTTGCAAATAAAAGGTATACTCATTTGATTCAGTGTAGGCAAAATAATAACTTATTTTTATTTTTATTTTTATTTTTCATATGTTGAAGATAAGATTTGACTTGCATTTCATAGAAAAGCATAGGCTTTGTAAAGCATGCATTGTAGAATGTCTCCATTCAAGGATTTGCCAAAGTAATGGGTTACTGCAAATGCTGTCTTTGAAAAGCTGTCGTCTTCAGTAATAGCTAGTGCTGTTAGGCTCTGCATACTAAGCTTGATGCTTTTCTTTGACCATAAAATGCTTAAGTAGTTTCCTCTTTTTATTTTTTATTTTTCCTAAAATGGCCTAGAAACAAAAGTGAAATTAACCTTGAAGACGATCATTGCTACATTTTGATAGAAGGAAGTATGATCACCAACAGCCCCAGTGAAATGAAGGATTCTGGACAGTATCAGTGCTTAACCTCCAATGTGTTTGGCAGTATAGTAAGCAGAGAGGTGTTCAGTTTTCATGTGAGTAACTTTTTTTTTTTTTTCTATTCACACAGATGTGTCTGATTTTTATATTGCTTGATAATGCTCTAAATTATAATGTGAACATGCTACAAAAAGCCACAGTGCCTACTGAGTTCATTGGTTTAGGATTAGAAATATAAATGCTTAGTGGGAAGGTGTGGTTGGATTTTTTTGGGCTTTTTTTCTACAGGCCAGTCGGTTTCACCTCTGTGCCTGGCAAGTACATGGAGCAGATCCTCCTGGATACTATGCTAAGGCACATGGAAAATAAGGAAGACATCGGTGACAGCCAACTTTGAGCTTTGAGCTCTAGGGCTCTGAGCAATGTGGTCTATTGAGAGGTGTCCCTGCCCATGGCCAGGGATTGGAACTGGTTGGGTTTTAAGGTCCCTTTCAACGCAAACCATTCTTTGATTCTGTGATTTTGACTTTAAAAATAGAACCAACTACTAGGGAAAATAGTACATGATGACAAATGAATACTTCTCAATGATATATTTCACTGATGGCTAATTATCTGAAATCACTTTGCCACGCTACCCAAGCAGGAGAAAAAGTACTGCAAATTTAGGCATAGAATTGGATAAATTGCATCTATATTCCAAGATAGTGGACATCTATAGCGATGTGTATGTGAACATTAGAGTATTGCCAGTGGGAGGAGGGGAGCAAGTGAGTGCCTGTGTGTGGTTTGGCTGCCAGCCACAGCACAAGAATGTAAAAGTTTTATGAAATAACCTGTGCTAAGCACACGTACATTGGTAGGTTTTAGTTCGATCTCTGCCTCCCCCAAGTCTTCTTAGTACAAATTTGAATAACCTATAGGTAGGATTTAAAAATTAAAATTTAATATTTATGTCTCAACAATGGATACTTCAGGTACCTATAAGTGAGTTAAAAAGGAAGCATATCTCCTCGGTGACTTGAAACTGATAGGAAATTGAAAAAAGAGTTTACAAAATGACAAAATCTACCAGTGTATTGGGTTGTATGGCAACGTTTTGATAGGATGGATGCTGTAGTGGTGGCCTTTGTGAAAAGAGATCAGAGTCTGCCCCTGTGATGGACAAAGTCAATTTCATCTGGCTCCAAAATGGACTGACCCACTGCTAACCAAAGCTGAGCCAGTCAGTGACTCTGGTGGTGCCTCTATAATAACATACATGTATGTTAGAAAGGGAGCAGCAGCTGGGAGAAAGGAGTGAGAAAAATGTGAGAGAAAAAAAATGCAGATACCAAGGTCAATGAAGAAGGAGGAGGAGGAGGTGGTCCAGGTGCCAAAGCAGAAGTGCCCCTGCAGCCCATGGTGTACCCATATTGGAGCAGGTAGCCAACTGCAGCCCATGGAGATCCCATGCCTGAGCAGGTGGTTGTGGCCTGAAGGAAGCTGCCACCTGTGGAGAGCCCATACAGAAACACACTCTGGGCTGGAGCTGCAGCCTGTGGAGAGGAGCTCACACAGGAGCAGGTTTTCTGGCAGGAACCTGTGGGGAACGTGTGGATAATCAATACTGTAGTCCCTGAAGGACAGCACCCTGTGGAATGGATCTGTGATAAAGAGTTAGTTATGAAATACAGTCAGTGGGAAGGACCCATACTGAAGAAGTTTGTCAAGGACTGTATCCCATGGGAGAGGGATCACACACTGGAGTTGAGGGAAGGAAAAGTGTTAGGAGGAAGAAGTAGCAGAGATGAAGTGTTATGAACTGACCCCAATCCCCATTCCCTGTCTCCCTGTGTTGCTCAGGGTGGGAAGAATGTAGAAGAGTCAGGAATTAAGTCGAACCTTGGAAGATGAAGGGCATGGGGGAAGATGTTTTTAATTTTGTTTTATTTGTCACTATCCTACTCTATTTTTAATCGGCAACAAATGAAATTAATTATCCCCAAGTCAAGTCTTTTTAACTATGACAATATTTGGTAACTGATCTCCCCATCCCTATCTTGACCTACAAGTTTTTCATCTGATTTTCTAAGCCCTAGGAGGATGAGAGAGCAGCTTAGTGGGTAGCTGGCATCTCCAAGGTTAACACCACACAATCTGCCTTCCTTTGTATGTCTGTGCTGGGTTCTACAGCATCTATTTGGAACAGTGTGCTGCAAGTTTGATTGTAACTTAGGATGTATTTTTGCATACCTTTGCTAGATGTACAATCTTTATTCCATTTGGTCACAAAACAAAATAGTTTTCTCCATCTGTGGATTATTTAACCTCTCACTAGTGTGCCACCTCTGTGGTTATTCTAGGATTTAGCAAGATTTTTCCTCTTCTGTTCCTGAAATATAGATATGAAAAGCACATCTTACAAGACATGTAGAAAGGAATAAAGTAAACAACATAAGATGCTGGGCTCAGTAGAACGGTTTAGTTTATGTAGGTGTTGTCTGTGAACTGCTGCAATTTAAAATGTTTCCCTTAAGATTAAAAAAGCTCTTATTTTCTAAACATATTTTTTCAAACTTTGAAAGGACTATATGCAACCTATTCCCTGTAACAAAACTCAGTTATATCCTCTAATGCACATGGACGTTTATGTATAAAATGGTCCATTTTTTCTCATTTAACCATTCTTTTTAGCTCTTTAATCATCACCTTAAGACTCCTGTTTGCCTGTGGGTTGTGTCCTGCTTCCATCTCCCTTAGGGTGATATATAGTCCTAGCAAGAGAAAGGTCCAACTGTGATCAGAAGGAGCATAATAACCTCACATATCAATGTACATTTCTTTCTTGACAAACGATCATCATTTGTCCTGAAAATTCCCTGCATCACATGGTCCCCTTTGACCTTTTGGTCAATAAATAATGCATTTTCACTAAAGTAATTGTACTACCTTATTTGGCTGCAAAATCCCTTATACCAGAAAGCTTGATACATGGGACAGTGAAAAATTGCATTGTTGAAAGTCTCCAGTTTTACTAGAGCTTTTGGATGAAGACAGATTCCCTCTTATTATAACCTATTTTTCTCACTACTCAAAAACTTGATCTGAGTATAATCAAAATACCCAGCATTTCATAGACAAAATGATATTGCTTTTTTTTTTTTTTTTTTTTTTTATAAGGATACTTTGGAAAATTGTCTAGAACAAAAAAAATTCTAAATCCAAATATACTGGGGGAGGGGAGAGGGGTTCTTTTTTATCACAGAGAAGTTACTTGGTCTGAGAATTGTGCATTCATAATTGATTGTGTTAATCAATAGAAATTTCTTAGCTGTCCCGTTCACCCCCTGGAAAAAGGAGATCAAAGTTATATCTAACTTAAAAGTTCACAACAAAATTGACAAAACCTATTTGCATACTGGAAGATACAACCCTCCATTGTGTTTAGGAAACATTTATAGGTTTGAGGAGAGATTACAAGAGTCTGTAGTGTCTGTAGAACTATAAGAATTCTATAATCAAAATATTACATACTTCGAGATCAATGGGAAGATGAATCATCAAGATAGCCAATACTGCATGGTTTCTGACTGCTTTCAGAGGTTTTGTTCTGACAAATATGTGGGTTTTTTCCACTTATTTGAAGTAAAACAGGTTCAAGAGCACAATAAATAAACTGCAAAAGCTGAGGTGTTGTCTTCTAGTATTTTGAGTTTTCTAGTATTTTTATTCTTTAAAATGGAACCTAAATTTAGAATTCTAAACGTTCTCATGTCTTTGGTTCAGTTTCTAAAAAGACCCTTGACTGAATAAGCACTAGTTGTTTTCAACTTTAACTGCGAGTTAATAAAGTGTTTTGTCTGGAAATAATACATTATATTTCCTACAGTGTGGTACTGAGTAGCTCAGAAACACATAAATCATGCTGAAACTGTGACTTTTGATGCAATCATACAGCATTGTTTCATGACAGACTGTTGTGTTATAACTAAGCATTCCCTTGTGAAAAAGTACCATTTTTTTCTTTGCTTTCCAGGCTTTTTTTTTTTTTTTTTTTTCCTAACAGAAACTGTACCTAAAAGTGCTAAAGCTCAAAGCTCTCAGGAAATTGCCCTGAAACTGAAAACCTCCAGGAAATTGAATGGACATATTGCATGCAACATCCAAGGTATTATGTCTCGGTTCTGTTTCTTGGGATTTAGTGTTGATGATTTTTATTATACCCAGCCACAGATACATTTTTCTGAACACAGAATTCTGACCAGCCTGGAGGACAATAATAACATTAGACATATCAGGACGTGTTCTCCTACTAAGCAAGAGGTCAGTTGTTCTCCCCAGTATGCCTATTGTTGAGAAGTAACCGTTAAAGAAAATCATTACAATGGTCTTCCATGCAAAGCCTATAGAGGAAATATCTATAAATATCTTGTAAGAAGTGCTACTGAAAGGGAGATCTTTTTTACTTCCATCAAGCTATTTCAGGGGAAAATCTTTCATATAAAAAAGTTCCCAGTGCTTCGAGTCATAACACTGACTGTTCAGGATGGAAGTAAGATTTTGTAAAACACTTCAAAACTTACATTCTAAATTCTGAGAGCAGCCATTCATGTGGTGAAGTTTTGCTCTACTGCACCATCCTTCAGTTGAGCCCTGCAAACTTATGTATAGATACAAAGACTTACATCAGGGGTATAGTTCAAATACTTGTCTGTTCTCTTACTGAGGATCAAATCAGTATTCCTGCAAAAAACTTACAGGTCAGACATGGTCAGTTCCTCATGTCTGTCCAGTTTTTACTGGTTTATGGGTCATAATACTTTCCAGATGGATCACATTTCACCAGTTCTTTACAGTTGGTCATAAAATCTTTGGCTTTATAACTCATGCCTCTGCTTTTGCAATCTACTATTTTATTTATTTTTTTTTCCCCCGACTCTTTACTGCATGCATGAGTGCAAAACTCCTGTCACAGAATACACCAGATCTTTCTTCTCTGAATACGGTAGAAAGATTTAGATACAGACAGAGGTCACCTTAGTCAGTCGTGATGAAAATGGCTTTTTAATAGATTCAAATCATAAAATGGCTTAGGTTGTAAGGGACCTTAAAAATCATCTGGTTCCAACCTCCATGTCATAGGCCTGGATGCCACCCATTGAATCAGGTTGCCCAGGGCCTTTTGTCCATATTTGAAACAAGGGCAAGGAGAAGAGGTTCATGGATATCTGTGCTAGTTCTCAGCAACACCCTTCTGAGAAGACAATGCCCATGTTGAGTGAAGTCTGGTCTTCAGAGAAGTCTAGTCTTTCAGAAAAAGGGAAAATTCTATGTCATGGGGTCAAGTAACAGTCATGCTAACATTATGATATTCATATATTTGTAATGAGTTCTGAAAAAAATAAGGAGGATCACAGTGGCAGTCTGTGTATGAATGATGGCACAGGCCTGGGACATTTTTGAGGTACCAGAAACATTGTCAGCTGAATGTACAGTAAGAAAATACTCCGTGGAATATTTTCCTGATGTTTAAAAAGGCACTCCATTGTCATATAAAGAGTGTATTCTCCTGTTTAACCTTAGGCACTCATGTGCCTAAACTCATAAAAAAGATATTTTTGTTAGCTCCCAACAGTCAATAGAGGGTGAATTCATCACAGGAGGCCTGTGAGGCCTCTGAAGGATTTACACCCACCCAGAGTATGAAGGAGAAGCCCACAGAGAGGTCTCCTAGTTGGAGTGGCAAACACGGTGTGACTATCAACCCCTGACATCAAAATGAACCTTTTCCTTTGTTTAAAAATAAAACATTTCATTAAACAGGAAGCTTCTCTGGGTTGGTCGGAAACTGAAGAAAAATAAAAAGGCTTTTGTGCTTGTCACGTTCCCTTTTAAAATTTATTGGTTTGGCTTATATTCACATGAAATGTGTGTGGGAAATGAGAGAGTTTAAAATAAAGGAGGAACCCACTTCTTCTCTCATACATTCTTCTTATTCACCTGAAAAACGTTGGCAAAATATTTGTCAAGTGGAGAGAAAATAGAATAAAAACATTTCCTAATTATTCTGAAATGTGGAAGAGTGAAAAAGTAAATAACAAAGAAAAAAACATCACTTTCACATTTAATCCTTTCTTTTCCCGATTTTTAATACAAGAAAAGGATAAAGCAAGGGGAAGTAAAAATTCCTTGAAAACATACAATCTAACATGGGAACTTGAGTTTATTATTTTTTTGCTTTACTTCTACAAGACGCAGAAAAATAGTATTTGCGTTGAAATGAAACAAACATTTATTTTCTTTTATTTGTTTGTTTGTTTGCTTGTTTGTTTTGAATTTGTTTGTTTGTTTGTTTTGAATTTGTGAGCACTGGGAAAAGTTAGGTATAATTGTTATTTGTGAGGCCTGAATCAGGACAAATAATCTACTGTAAGGTATTTCTTCAGTCAATGTAATCTTTTTTGTTCATGAATTGCAAAACAGCACCTTCCTTTGAGGTATGGACCTTAACTGAAAGGTAAGAAGCAATATCCAACCTTCTCCTTTGGCTGCTGCATCACACATGTATTGTTTTTCCTCTGTTTTGTTTGGGGTTCAGTCAGACACAGACTCCACAAATGAAAGTGCTGGTGAAGCCAATGAGTTCCTCTGTCCATTCCTCTACACATCACACAGCAACCAGAACAGATACCTGCTAGCGGAGCTGCTTGTGGGACCACTTCCTAACCACATCCCAGGCTAAAATGAGAGTTGTTACAGTTATTTAATCTAATTAAACAAGCCAGGCTAATTAATTCCTGAAATAACTTAGAAAGGGATACCAGAAGAGGCACTACTTTCAAAGGGCTTTTCCTCAGACTGAGGGGAGGTGATGAGCTTTAACAGGGAACTATGGCAGCAAGTTTACTACCACCCCGCATAGGCAGGGAGAAATACTGCGTATACTGACCTCATGCACTAATAAAGCATTATCACTGAGTCATGAGAGCCTCAATAAAAGGAAAATGGCACCATGTAGCCAATTCCTTATCTTTAGCAAAAAGGTGTGTATTTTTTTCAAGTTGCAAGGGCAGCTAAGAAGAGTGTTTCAGGCCCATATATTTTCCTTTTTTTTTTTTTTTTTAATGAGGAAAACCTTTCCTTAGAAGTTATCTGCACTACTCAAGAATGATGAAAAAACAGATTACGTTTGTTTAAATGCTGACAGTCTGACAAGAAAAAATCCTGTTTGAAAAATGCAAGTCCTTTTTTCCTCACCGCATGAACATTTGAGCAGAAGAATCTGGCACTGGAAAGAATGTGCCAAGACTCCCTTACAGAAGTTATTATTTATATAGTATAATATGCTCATATCATCAAGACCTTGCTCCCTGCAAGATACACCTCAACTTGAAAATGGTCAGTATCTACAAGAAGTGCACTGTTAAAAATAAATAGTGATACCTACTGTTCAAGTATTGTTGTTTCATTAGTAAAACTTCACTCAGCAGGATGGCTGATTTATACCTAAAAAATAATTGTCATATGCCAGACATAGTTTTACTGACATCAAGCTATAGGAGACATATAGACTGGTTTACATGTGCTCTGAATCCAGTTCAAAGTAAACAGCAATGTCTACTGATGCCTCCAAAGCAAAGGCAGCTGCTGCTTCTCACATTAAGACAGGAAGCTGCTGCTTAAGTAATATTGTCATTAAATGTACACAATTTTCTTGATATGATTGTTACTATTTTTACCATTGTCTCCTGATATTCAGTTAGATTGTGTTCCAAAAATGTAGCAGTAAGCCAGGAAACATATTGCACCTGATGAAAATGTGAAGTGATTCAAGCTCATCTTGAGCTTCAAAATAGTAGCTTGACAGAATTGCTTTACCCAAAAGGAAAACAAGGAAATATTTAGTAAGAACAGAAATGGCACCTATCACTGAGAATAGGGACTTATGCAGACCTAAGTACATATACCTAGAACTGTTCATAAGTGAATGTTTTTAATGAAAGTCTTTCCTAAGCACTGTAGATGTAGATCAACACAGGAATATATGTCCGTTTATCAATGCCAGCAACAGTTCTGGCTCTGTCCTGTCTTGAGTGTTTATAATACATCTATTTATTTATTTATTTATTTATATTAGTATAAACATGGATATAATAAACTGCAGGCATGGTGGACTATCATACCCTGAAGGGATTCTGGGAATTACCATGAAAAATGTTGCGGAAAAAAAGGCAGGAATGAAGAGAAACACAAGTACATCACAAAAGGAACATAAGGATGACTCAGTAGCCAGATCATCAAATGTGGTAAATTACTGTGGCTTCATTGACTTCTGCACCCCTCCAGCCTTTCTGCATTCATATCCTTAGTCCTGTTAAATAAACAAAACATCTGTCTTCCTGAGAACAAGGGGTGAGAAGGCAAGAAACAGATTAAACTGTAGATGCCACTCCACCTCTCCCCACACATCTTGGAAACTAGAGTGAGAAATCAGCAGCATAGAAATTAGGATAACAAGGGAGAAGTCACATTACTTTTTTTTTTTTTTTTTTTTTTTTTTTAAGAATCTCAGCCCAAGTACTAGTAAGATGAATAAATTGTTGAATTTGCGTAGTGTTTAGTGGTACCTTCTTTTTAAAGAACCAAGCAACTCAGCATGTTTCCAGACAAAACCTGAATCTGAAGTTTTCAACAAAAAGAGTTCCCTTTTATGTGCCTCCCTACATGCATACTCCCTACATGACTATTCTATTCTTTGGTGGAAACAAGTAGAAGTATTTCAAGAATTTTAACCTCTCACTACATAGAATACTTTATAAATACTGATCAGGATAAAGAATTGTTGCAACAGACAGCTTAATTAATTTTCACAGATTTAGCTAGAGTTAAAAAAAAAAAAAGTATCCTATTAACACCCTTCACACTTTAGACTGTGAATGAGACAGAGCAAATACTCTCTAAAAAAAAAAAAAAAAAACAGTTCAGAAATACTCTGAAAGGAGAAAAAGACAACCAACTGAACAAGCCAAGAAATGCAGCAGTTACACAATGGAGTGCTGTGATCTTTAATGTTTCCAGAGGGTTCAAAGCATCAGTCCAGCTCAGCCGGACAGGATTCAGCCACATTCTGTCCTACCTGCATAATAAGGAGACCTCTCACCTTCACATGTTTATGTTTGCAAGCACAGATGGGTTCCTCAGAGTAAAAAATATTCTTTCATGTCCTAATAGCCACTAAAGAAGCTCTTTTTTTTTTTTTTTTTTTTTTTTTCCCACACAGCCAAGAGGGTCCTCCTCTTCTTGCCCTCTCCATCACCCTTGAATCTATAGCACCTGCTACCTTCATAAGTGTATTTGAAAAAAATGAAGGCTTGATCACGATAATGCAATGAGACAAAATCAGGCTAGTAACATTATGTAAGATAACAAGAGCTTTGTAATACCTGCCAGCAAACACAGAAGGAAGAAATGTGTTTGAGCTTTAATTGTTTCATTTCTTTGTCGTAGGATACGGCATTGTTCATTTTACTCTTTGTGTGTGTTTGCTTTTTATTTCTTTTTTTTTTTTTACCTTCTTACTACAGTGACTGCAACAGAAATGGTCAGTGAGGGCAGAATGGGGTGTTACAGTTAGCTGCACTGCAAAATGAAGCTTTTCACTGAGTAGCAGCTGTAAGCAAATGGGGAAGTCAATGAGTGTGGGGAGTGTGTTCATAGAGAGAACTACACAGGAGAAAGAAGGCAGTCTTGGGCATGCAGAGTGAGATGATATATATCTCTCCTTCAATACTGATAAATCAGTTCACAGGTATTTCTACAAATTGAAATCTGAAGATCCGAAACAAGTAACCACAAGTGCAAATGAAAACTTTGTTGAACAGTTATTCATTATGCATCTGTAAATGCTGTTTGTCTGTAACTTTTACAGAGTTAGATACCTATTTACAAAAATGTCTTCAATTTCAGCAGCGTAGTGACAACAGAATTAGAGTTATGGTAATGTGTAGTGCTTGTCTAATGAGTGTTAATCCCTATTCCTTAGGTTTAATTAAAAACCCGGTTTAAAAGACATTTAAAATGATTTATGAATTTTATCCAATAACTGTTGCAATGGATAACCAAGATATTCCACTTCCAGAAAAGTGCCCACCTAGATTGAAGCCATAGTCAGGATCCTTTATACTTTATTGTTTTCTAATGTCTTTGGCACACAGAGACACAGCTTCAAGTACACAACAGAACTTTTTTTCTTTCTTGGCTTTATATACAACCAAGTGATCAAGGCTGGGAGTGAAGGCGTAGGTTCTACCTCCTTCAGGATCTGAAACACAGAAAGAATCCTCTTCTGCCCTGTAAAGGCAATGCTTTGGCAATTCTGGCGTCACAGCAATGTCTGTATTAGTAGAGACAGAGCTTGGGTTGGACCACTGGCATACAGTCATCCATATTGTGCCACTCATGTCATGCTCTGTGGCACAGCTTAGTAAAGACAAGCATTCTCTCAGCAAAACGTTGGCTTGGGGGCACAGTCCCGGTATATACCAGGGGCCTTTCCCAGTAGTTAATCAAGATGAGATTAACACACACACACTTTCTTTTAGTCTTTTTATATTTTTTTTTCCTTTTCTTTTTAAAAAAGAAACCTTAGCAGTAAAAACAAACAAGCAAACATGCTGTGTTGTAAGGTTTATTCTTGGGACCAGGTAATGGTCCCTGTTTGACTCTCTGTTAGTAGGTAGTGAGAGCCAAAAGAGGAATAACTGTAGAGGAAAGCAGATGGTGTTCTGGACATGGTGTAAGCACTGTTCATGTTTTGGGGGTTTTCCCTCAGTCTGATGACCTTTAAGAGGTGAGAACACAGGTGTTCAACTGGAGCATAGCTGGTTTAGTCTGACCCAAAAAGTATGTTGGGCTTGCTCTTCATCAGGATATAAAGATCAGTAAATGAGGATAATTGATCTAAATTAGAAAGCTAACGTAAATGCACACAAAGCATACATGACTAGTTAGTATACAGTGAAAGAAAGAAGACCACAGGCTGATCAGCTCCCAGTTACCTGACTTAGCTTTCTAATTCAGGTAAGTAAAATCAAGATGGCCAGCAGCAACTCTAAGCCTTTATTAACTTTACCTGCACACAAGTGACTCCTCTATTATAGGAAGGAAGTTGCTGTTCTTAAGTCAGGAAGTATTGTATGTGGTTTGAATTTGGCATCCTTCATTTTCAGCCATCATAGTATGACTCTGGAAAGCACAGTAGTTTCATTGGTTAATTCTATGTAGCTTTAGAGCATACTGGAGAAAAGTGGCAGTAAAAATATCCCTGAGAAGGGATTTTTTTCTAATGAAATATTTAGCTGATAGTCAGTGGGCTTGTAGTTGAAAGGAAATGCCTCCTCCCACTTGGACTCTCTCCGGCTCACAAATCTCCATCTGCTAATTGGCCTTAATCCACAGAAGAGAAAGACTTCATAGAACATGGAAAATACTGCAATGATACATCAATCCATTTTCAACTTTTAAGCCAAAAAAAAATGCACTGCTTTAACCTGGAAAACTAGGCAATTGAACAAGTAGCTGTAAAAACTAAAACCAGAAGTCAGTGAAAGAATTAAGAAAAAATAAAGGGGGGGAGGGTGAAGTTAAGAAACATGGCTATCAAGTAGTAAAAACAAACAAACAAACAAACAAACAAACAACTTTTTGCTCAGCAAATGTACACATTGTAAAATAATCAAAATCAGTCTTCCCTCAACAATAGAAACTGGTAAAAGTATGACACAGTTAATATGTTTTCCATGCCTTCTCATTCTGCAATTAATGGCTTTTTTTCTATGTTAGAGTGGCTCCTTCTGTATGAACACAAGATTCTTTTTGAACTAAATCCCTCAGGTTTTCAGTTATAAAAAACTCTTGATAATATATATATATAAGCCCTTTAGGGGCTTTTAAGTCAAAATGAAAATTGTAGCTTGCCCTGCCTCAGATTTTTCCACACATTTTATTTTTGTACAAGACTGAGCTTCATCAATAAAACCAAATGATAATAACACATTAGTCAAGACACTTCTGTGCAAAACCTCTCCCATTAACACACTAAACTTGACTCCCACAGAATTAAAAGATTAAAAATAAACTAATTACTCAGAATTTAGCATCCTAAGTAACTGGTTCTAGCCACCTGGCTCACAGCTGCTATGGAAACTACTCAATTAATCAAAATATATTTTTCCCCCTTATTATTTAAAGGAAAAAGAGAAAGGAACGAAAATCCCCACACACTCAGTAGGAATAACCTTCCCTTCTGAAATATTCCAGAGAGATTTTAATCAGTCCAAAATGCTAGCATGCAAATGTTAATATTGCAGAGAATCTGTAATAATATGGTAAAAATAGTTTTATTTCCTTCTCTGGCCTTGTATGTACATCTGGTACAAAAGTTTACTCTCTAAGTAGTTTTTGGTGAAAATCACAATGAAGGAGTGACAGCTTCAGCTGTCTCTCTTGCTCTCTTTCATTGCATTGGTGAAGGGTAATGAGCGATTCACAGCTAACCAGCAACCCAGCCTATGTGTGGAAAGTTCTTCACAGACAAATCATGTTTGTTGACACACGGTCACACTGTATGTGTGGGGAGGAGGAAAGTGGTTGTGTAGAAACATATTTTGTGTTCGCCTGTGATTTGTAAACACATTTGCAGGAGACTAGGATTAAAATGGTAATTTAATATGGCCTAATATTTTCAAGACAGATTAAGGAATTTAGGCAGTAAACCCCTCTCAGGGCCTTTGAAAAGTCAAATTTGAATTGCCTTTAATTATACAAATTCAATGATTTAATCACTAGAAGTGCTCTGTCAAGTCTAACCTCTGGCTTCAACAGACCTGGAAGAGTAAGACTATAGCACAGGAAAAAAAAAATAAAATTAAAAAAATAAAAAATACATTAAGTAAAATAGAAACTGGATAACTGGTTTACTTCTAATTTAGGTCTCAAAAATAAATCATGATCAAGAAGAAAGGTTTCTAATTGCAACAGTGTCTTGCAGTCATATGGACCAGGTCCAATTTTTTCTATAATTTAACTTGTGATCTAGAAATAAATATGAATCAGTAATTTTAATGTTGGCAAGTAAAACAAAACTTGCAAAGATGGCCTGTATCAGTTAATAAGATAACCCTACAGACATGAACTTAGTAAGCTGTGCTTGTCAAAACAAATTGTTCTTTAATACAGCCAGGTAAAAAATTGCACATCCAGGGCCAAGAAATGAGATACATCTACAGTACTTCCAGAGAAGAGGCAGATGGAAGCACAGGCCTGACACAAATTAATTTCACCCAAATTTAACTGTCTGAAAATGTAGTAGGTTTCTGTGAAAACAGATGAGAGAGATTTACCTCCAGGGGACAGTTCATGTATCTCTGTTACAATCCCCTCCTGGAACACAATGAATCACCTTCTGAAAATGCTTGTTTTATACTGTTGGCTGCAGAGATGAAGCTAAACTTTTAAAACTATCTTTATTGCAATGGCCACAAACTGAAGTGCGGGAGGTTCCAGATGAATATGAGGGAGAACTTCTTTACTGTGAGGGTGACAGAGCACTGGAACAGGGTGCCCAGAGAAGTTGTGGAGTCTCCTTCTCTGGAGATATCCCAAACCCACCTGGATGTCATCCTGCGCAATATGCTCTAGATGATCCTGCTCAGCACTGGGGTTGGACTCGGTGATTTTCAGAGGTTCCTTCCAACTCCACCCATTCTCTGATTCTGTGATTCTTTGATTCTGTTTGGATGTGGTGAGAATATGATTACAGTAGCATCAGGGTGAGAAGAGAACTGAAAGGATATCAGCATCTTCATCTGAACTTTATTTTTTTTTTTTTCCTTCTGTTTAAAAAAAAAATAATCCTGAAAGGACTGAAGGATCACAGTGAGCTAATAATTAAATACAGGTTCTAATGTGAAACTAGGGCCAAAAAGTCTAATGTGATTCATAGTTTCATAAGACACAAAATAATGAACAAGAATAGTATGCAGAAGGATCTCTGCTTCTGTATAAAACAGTGGTGAAAAAGGCATGGTGAATGTGCACTGAATGTGCATCTGATCTTTATGATTTTCAAAAGCATGTTGAAAAATAAGAGAGATATAGAGCTTAACAATATATTGTTTTGAAGACTGGAAGAAATGTCTTCCAGCAAAAGAGTCAGAGCTAAGTTTAACTCAGCAAAAAGGTTGAGCAGAAACTTGATAAGCGTATACTAGGTTTTCAGGGAGAAAATACTTTAATACTAAAGAACTAGGTGTTGCAATAGTTCATTTTGTTCTTTAGCTCTGCTAAACACAGATATGCAGGGAAGCCCCATCTTAGGATAGAAATGGTGTAATGTGCACAGTAATATAATAATATAAGACAATATTGATCTTGCGTGCCTTGTTCATTATTGGGAGTTTCTGAGGACAAAAAACAACATGCTTCTGTTTTGGAAATGGTAATTGGTAATATAGGTTAATATGCCTTGACATCAGGGCTGATTCCTTTAGATTTCAAGAGCATTGAAACAAAGGGATACAAAAAGAAAAACTAACAGTCTATATAACATTGATATACTCATTTCAGTTTCATAGAGCTATTTGATCTAACTATGTAGCCAATAAATGTTACGATGAAAAGTGTTCAGGAACACATGCAGAACAGTAGCAGATTTTCAAATATTTATGTTTTCATCCTAATGTTTTTTGTCATTTTTTTTTCTTTTCTTTCAAGATATCAAACAGAATGAGTCTGCATTAAGGAGAGCTTCATGCCAGCAAAAATATTCAGATCTTTCAAATTGAAAACTTAATGCATTTACCTTTTGGATTATTTTTGTAATTTTCATAACTGACATTCCATGGGGATTGGTATGTGTTCTGGCTGGAAGTGGATAATGGTCCCACAAGGATATGCTTTGCTTTCTTCAAATAAATATAGGCATACATTAGCTGGAAAAGCATCCTGGGAGAAATTTACTTTTCAGACTGCCAACATTGCATTACAGCCCTGCATTGTTATTGCTTCTTTGTGTTACAGTAGTATGTAGGGTGGATGAGACTGCCATTCTTGTAGGCAGTAGAAGATTACACAGAAAGATAGTCTCTTCTACAAGAAGTTACTCATGAGGTCTTTCATAAAACTGTATGGGAGTTAACAGATCATATAAGTGAATTAGCTCATGTAAAAGATCAGAGATGATGTGGGAGTCAAGGATCTGCTGATTCTCTTTGGCCCATGTTGTTTGAATCAGTCCAGAGAAAGATGTTGTCATATCGCCATGGGGAGTAAATAAAGATCATCTTTTCAGACTTATAGCTGGTTGGACTTATCAGTCTAACTGCACTGAAGTGAACAGAGATGCATTTATTTATGCCACCTATAAGTATTATTTACTATAGGGTTTGCATCAGAATTCTTAAATTGAGCCTAAGGAAAATGGAATTCCAAAAGGACATGAAATCCCATAATCATCATCATCATCATCATCATCATCGTCGTCATCATAATTATCATCATCTCTTAGAAATCTAGATCAAATGGAAGATCTGGATTTAAAAAAAGCTGTGACTGATGGGATAAACTCAAAGGAGTTTCCCAGAGCCTCCAGGGGCCTTTTAAACATTTTACTATCAGTTGATTCTTCTCTGGGTGATTGCTCATCCCTTTTCTGAATACGGGCTAAATCAGCCCTGCCAGATGCTACTCTAGGGATCTCAGACACTGGAAAATAGCTTGCTTTGTTTCAGGATGTTTGATACCATCACAGAGCGAGTATCTTTTTTCCTTAATTGCTCTGCAGTCCCCTCATGCTGAGCTACCAGATCTTTGCTATATCATCAGCTTAAATTATACACCTCTGACACTTAGCTTTATTATCACTATTCCCTATGGGCTTCTAAGGATCAAAGTATAAACTACAGGGCTGTAGGCCAACAACCTGAGAGCCTCCAGTTGGCAAACCTTCAGCAGACAATGCAACTCCCTACCTTCATGCTGCTGGGAAGTTCTGTGAGAGCCTTTCATGCAGGAAACTCTTTTCTGCTCAGTGCTGGATCAGCCAAAGCTCTGTAACATAGTGTTTCATAGTGTTTTTTTATTTTTTTTCCTTTTTTCTTTAAAGTGTTTTTGTATATTCCCTGGATTCTTACCTTGATTTCAAGAAGAAAAAATACCTGAGCAACAGAAAAAAGATTTTTTTTTCTTTCTATTTTCTCACTAATGCATCTTGATCAATTCCACTCTGTATCTCTGTATACATGCAGACTATTGAAGGTCAAGAAGAAAGTGTGGTATTTCCCAACTTAAAATATATACAGTATATCACTGCAAGCCATTGATCCAAAACACAAAAATGCAGAGCTACCAGAAACAAAAACAACAACAACAACAAAACCTACCGGATGTGCTTGAATAAGGAATTCCTGTGGTATCCAAACACCTATTCTAACTCTGTGCTCATATGGAATCAGCCCTTGCAAACCAATGAACCAAAACCTACAGGAGTCCCCAAATTATTTACTCTTGTGCTCATTCTAGCATGACACTGCTGGCCTTCTGCTATTTTCTCTCTAAGATCAGTCCACTGTTTAATTGATTTCACAGTCCAGACTAATACAGCATGAGGTGATGCAAATTGACTAGGCTTTCCATTGTTATAGGACAAAGAGAGCTGGCACAGTGCAGTAAACAAAAGGGGAAAATGTCAGGAGAAAGCAGAGAAGTGATACTTAGGCTGCTTATCCCACATGCAAGGACCTGAAAGAAAAATTCACTGGCAATTCTGTTTCCAATCTAACTTTGGGAGGTAAAAACTTATGGTCTCCCGCCAACTCTGGCTAATTTGTAGTATCAGACCCTGAGAGAAGATGACAGCTGCAGACGGTGTGGAAGGAAAGCCACCTTGCAACACATTTTGTCAAGTTGCAGTCTCTGGCATTGGCCCAGGGCCGGTATTGCTGGAGACATGATGAAGTGTGAAAAGTCCTGGCAGGCATTTTAGACAAATAAAAGATGGGAGGCAAGGGAAAATCGGGACCAAAAGAGATTAATATTTGTGAGGTTTATAGCAAAAGAGGGAAAGCAATAGGAAGTAAGAAAACCCCCAAAGGGAATTTAGTGTGACAGCAGCAGATTAAAAACAGGATGGACTTGAAGAGGAAGCTTATTTTTTCCAGCTGGACCTTCACCTGAGAGCAGAGATCAGGTTCTGAGCAGCAGTCAGAGAAAAGTAAATAGGTAATAATGAGAGACTTTGCAGCTCCAAAATGTGAAAAAGCTCAGTGAGACTGTGTGTGTGTGTGTAGTGAGGGGACTAAGAGGTGGAATAGCACAGGGCTGTCTAAACTGGGAATGGTAATAGCAGTATGGCACTGTGAAACTCCATATAGTCTGTATTTACCATGTGGTGTAACTGCAGTCTTTTTCTCATGTGTGTGAGCTGGTGACATTCTACCTGCACATGGAGGTGGGAATTGCTGGACACTCTGACATCTGAGATCTGGATCCCCTGGAAGTAAAGGTATGAGGGAAGGAAGGGAGCTCCAGATGGACCCTTGATTGTGAGGAGCAGGGCTGATCCTAAGGACACACCAGGTGGCAGAACACAGCAAAGGCCCAGTCAGAGTCATGGCCTGACCCTTCCAGTCAGAGCTGCTGGCAATCGCCTTTGTCCTTGTGTGAACTGGGAATACTGTAAGGGTTTGGTGGAAATTAGGCAATAAGGCAAGCTGCATAATCCAGGGCAAAGACAAAACCAGTTGGAAGAAGAAGGAGAGAAAAAAAAAAAAAAAAAAAAAAAAAAAAAAAGTAAAGCCTTAAAGGAAGGCCTATAAGATGAATATATTGTACAAATTGAAAAATTCACAACAACAACAAAAATTCTTCATTCCTGGAATATAGTAAATTCTTGGATTGCACTTCTGTGAGAATTCTACTTTTTGAAATTTATTATTATTATTTTGTTCTGGCCAATTTATTATTTTGGAGGCTTAAGCTTTTGAGAAATTTTGCTGGTCACCCTCAATTTAAAGAGGAAATGTGGTACTGGTTTAGGTAGTAACTTGCCAGGACTAGATTTCGTCCAACGAAATTTCCTTTCATTATATGCTTCTCAACAAAAGCATATCCTTTTCCTAATTATGCAATGCATCACTGATTGACCACAGAGTAGAAGTCCCAAGTTGATAAGGTAGAAGTGTTGCTGGTGGAACACAGGTCTCTCTGGTGAGATACAGATATTATCACATCAGAGGCAACTTCCAGAAACCAAGTAACTAAATCCTGCTGCTATCTTGGAGGACCAGTCAGTGCCAGGACTTGGCTCCAAAAAATGGGAAGACAGTTAATTAAGATAATTACATGACAAACTCAGTAAAAGTCAGCTAGATAGTCAACCCAGTCTCAGAGCTGGTGTCGTGAAGCCAGCAGCCTAAATAAGGAAGAGGCAAAAAATCAAGAAGAAACTGTTTTTGATTTTTCCTCCCTTTAGTGGAAGGAAATGGGCACAGTGGTAGGCATCCACACCGCCTGATGGTTCTCCTGACTCTTTAGTGCTGGCTTCAAGTATGGTGAATTGCCACCCTCTATTCCCTCTTCAAAAATAAATAAATAAAATAAAATAAAATAAAAATAATTCCTTTTTTTTTTTTTTTTTTTTTTTTTTTAACTTTTCAGTCTCTGAGCTGTACTGATTTCATCAGATTTTCCCGTGCACCTATATTCTTTCAGACTTGCCTATTGGCAGAGAGGTGTCTCCAGCCAAATGTACAGAACAGAGAAGACAGACGGTTTGGACAGGAAAGGAAATACTAGCCCCCTGTCTCGGGTATATCATTTTTGTCTCTCTTTTCGTCTCAGCAGACTCTGCAGGGGGAATCTGAACTTTTAAGCCTGGCTGAAGCAATCTGAGTTTACCCAGCAAAACACAGGTGTTTGGATAGACTTAAGATCTTCTCCTGACCTTGGATAAGCTCACTGATACCTGCCTCAAAGTACAAGAGACGCTTTGCTTTAGAACTTTCCCTAAACTTATGCTGCAGCTGTAGTTTCTTGCTTTGAGTTTGAGTGAATAGTAGGATGCATTTTTACACAAAGATGGAAAATTTATCATGCCTTCAGGTACCCTGAATGACTGTAAAGTCTCTCTCAATGTACTTTTCTTGGTATTTTAATTATAGTGTTTTGCAACTCATTTCAGCCTCAAGTGCCACTGGCATGAAGAAGCCCTTTATTGTGAGTATGTTGTTGATGCAGCGTAAGGATGAGAACTCTTCACTCTGCCAGAAAAGCTTGCTGAAGTGCTGAAGTGCTGAATGTCTTGGGAATCAAAAGGTGTAACCATATCTTTCTTTCAGCCTTCAGTGAGAGAACTGATGCTAAAGCAAGAAAGGTGAGTTTACGAACTCAGAGTGGAAAAAAGACATCTTCGGAAGGAAAAGTCTGGACTGCCCTGATTGTCCTCGCTCATTCCTTGTCTAATTTAATGCTTTTAAGATGGCATTATTTGCCAAGCGCACCTCTTTCTCTCCTTTGTCTCAAGAGGATCCATGGATCACATGAGTTTCCCTCACACAGAATGACTTATAATGTACATAGACGCCCGAGGAAATGACATCAGCTTTGGTGACCATCATTCATGTTTTTGTCTTGGTTGTCCCAGAGCAAATAATTTAAGAAAATGAAAACATTAATTTCCTAAGAGCCATGAAGAAGAGGGAGAGTAAAGGGACATGCAAAACTGAACCACTTAAAACAAAATGTAATCACAATACCATGTCAGGATATGGCTTTGCTGTTACCCTATTTAATAAATACCTGACACTTCATAAAACCCCTACCATGGAAATATTTATGTCTACTGCTTATGTTAACAACGGTTTGTCCCTCGTGTCCATCCATGGCCCACCTGAAGTTAGAGAGTGCCTTGTGCATATAGGTCTGCCAGCATTGATCTGTTGGCAGGATAAGGTCCTGGGTTTCTCCTGTTTGTGTCATGGGCAATGCAATGGTGCATAAAAGAGTCATGAGTAGGAAAATCAGCAAAAATCAGGAGTCCAGTAACAAGGAAAAATAGGCAATGACTAGAATTCTGGTTGAGGGCTTCAGATTGTTTCACACCTGTCACAAATATCCTGCATGGTTTCCCTGGCAAATCATTTTAACTTCCTATGTCAGTTCACTGTAACTGATTAGAAGACAGTACTTACCTTTATTAAGAATGTTGTGACAATAAAGTTACTGAAAGTGTGAGAGGTTCCTACTGTGATAGAGACCATATGTAAACCTAATTAGAAGTCCATGCAGACTGTGGCATGTGCCTGTCATTGACTGTAACTGAAATTTTAAGCGTCGGAAGAAAATCTTTGTGGCTTCTGATGTTTCTCATTTACATATTATGCATATCCACAGTTCAACAAGTTCCCTAACAGCTTAGATTTAGGCTCATGCAGTTTTCTTCTAATGAGTACTCTGCAATATAGAAAGGATTTGTCCCTGCAAATGACACGGAAAAGATGGTAGGGACTGATTAGTTGGAAAACCAGACTTAAGGACCTATAGTATGTTCCAATACATGGAGATGGATCAAACAGTAGGATCTCAAGACATCACTGAGAGAAAAAATCCCACAGTACGGGAGAAATAAACAGAAGGCTACAACTTTTTGGCGCCATGAACACTTCTGTAAGTGCTGAAGATTTCAGCCATCTCAGAAGTGCATATCAGCACTCCTTCACCTGCTTCTTTTTCACATAGTAGCTTCTCAGACAACCTGTGAATGCACTGCCTACTTCTGTATTTGGACATGCTTACTAGTATGCCTACTAGTATGCCTCTCTACAGTGTTTATTGTCATGGTATATTGTGTTTACATGGCAAGGTTTTGGTAGCAGGGGGCTACAGGGGTGGCTTTTGTGAGCAGAGCCCAGCAGCTGTCCCATGTCAGATCAGAGCCAGCTCCAGACAGCTCCAAAAGGGACCCGCCGCTGGTCAGAACCGAGCCATGCTGATTGGCTGGTTGCAGGTGCTGGTTGGGCTTCTGGGAGATCAGAGTTAAGGAAGGGGAAATCTGCTGTGCTACAGCAGCTGGGAGAGAGGGGTGAGAGCTGAGAGAGAAGCAGCCCTGCAGCCCCCAAAGTGAGTTCAGCAGGAGGGCAGGAGGTGCTCCAGGTACAAGGCAGCACAAGTTTCCCTGTGGCCCATGGAGAGTCCCCTGGTGGAGCAGGCTGTCCCCCTGCAGCCCATGGGTCCCACATGGAGCAGATCTCCATGCTGCAGCCCCCCCAAGGGTGGAGGAGCCCCATGGAGCAGGTGGATGTGGCCTGGAGGAGGCTGCGGCCCATGGAGAGCCCCCTCAGGAGCAGGCCCTGGGCCGAAGCTGCAGCCCATGGAGAGGAGCCCATGCAGGAGCAGGGGGTCTGGGGGGAGCTGCTGCCCACCCATGGAGGACCCGTGCTGGAGCAATTTGCTCCTGGGGGATGGACCCCGTGGGACAGAGCCATGTGGGAACAGTTCTTGAAGAGCTGCAGCCTGTGGGCAGCCTCTGCAGGCTCAGTCCGGGAAGGCTGACATCCAGTGGGAGGAACCCCACGTGGAGCAGGGGCAGAGAGGAACTGTGAAGAAGCAGCGGAGACAAAGCGTCTGCAACCCCCATTCCCCATTCCCCTGTGCCGCTCTGGGGGAGGGGGTGGAAGAGAGTGGTTGGGGGAAGGTCTTTGTAGTTTGCTTTTAATTCTCACAGCTCTAGTCTGTTAGTAACAGGCAATAATTTCCATTAATCTCCTTTATGCACAGTCTGTTTTGCCCATGACAATATTGGTGAGTGATCTCCCTGTCCTTATCTTAACCCTTGAGCCCTTTCCATCATATTTTTTCCTATGCTTTATTTGAGGAGGGGGAGTGAAAAACTAGTTGTGGTGGAGTTCAGCTGCCCAGCTGGGTGAAACCACCATACATGGTACTAACATAATAAACATGAGGATTTAACAATAGAGGATTTCATCTGTTTCAGAGGATGGAATCACTGTTTGTCACCTCAGATGGTCTTTGGGATCCTTCTGGAATGCCTCTCAAATATTATGGTGAGTACATCAATCGTACTCAAATAATTTGTTTACTGCTTTATTGTTGTTATTGACTTTTATCCCTATTGCAAAGATTCCTGTTTTCCATGTATGAATCCAGTCCTTCCATATATGAAAGGGAAAATGTGAATGAGTTCACTTTCTTTGGACCTTTGTTGGACACGTGCATAAGTACATTGAAATCAGAAAGGAGGTTGGACTGTCACATTGCCTTTTGTGTGCTTTTCTCCGATTTAATGGCTTTTCAAGACTAAATACCATTGAACTAAAAATGAGTACCACAGGCACCTGAACACCCATTTGAGTATGAGAGATGGCTTTATAGGATGGACATTTTTCTTCCTGGCTCTTTTTTTGTTACTTTTTCACAGACTCTCCTGGTAATACAAACTTAAGTAGCTCACAAGGGTGTTGTGCAGATTAATTAAGTGCTAAGTATTATTAAGCGGACCACAAACCTAATAAAGTTTGAGTTGAACTTTTGAACCTATGCTGTTCATGTTGGTTCTAAATTAGCTAAACGAGCTTACAGAGTATTACAGTATCCAGATGAAACAACCAGGGTGAATTTAGGTATGTAAATGTAATTACTTGCCTTGGAATTCGGCCAAAACACCATACACAGAGTACTAGCCATGCTCTTACAAAAGCAGCTGTAGTTTTTTAACCACTGGAGTAGTATACTTCTTACATGAAAAAAAAAAAAAAAAAAAAAAGGATTTTAAGGATTTTCAAATTAGAGATGATTAAATTAAAGAGGATTGAAGGAATATTTTTCAGGTTTTTGAAAATTCATCTTAAAATAAAACCAAGAAATATTCTTATCACAGAATCATAGAATATCCCGAGATCCCAAGTTGGAAGGGACCCATAAGAATCATCAAGTCCAACTCCTGGTACCACACAGGTCTGCCCAAAAGTTTAGACCATGTGACTAAGTGCACAGTCCAATCGCTTTTTAAATTCAGACAGGCTTGGTGCAGTAACTACGTCCCTGGGGAGCCTGTTCCAGTGTGCAAGCACCCTCTTGGTGAAGAACCTCTTCCTGATGTCCAGCCTAAACTTCCTGTGCCTCAGCTTAACACCGTTCCCGCGGGTCCTATCACTGGTGTTTACAGAGAATAGGTCACCTGCCTCCCCACTCTCTCTCACAAGGAAGTTGTAGACTGTGATGAGGTCCCCCCTCAGCCTCCTCTTCTCCAGGCTGAACAGGCCCAGCGACCTCAGCCGCTCGTCATACGTCTTCCCCTCTAGGCCTGTCACCATCTTTTTCGCCCTCCTCTGGACACTCTCCAACAGTTTAATGTCCTTCTTGTACTGTGGTGCCCAGAACTGCACACAGTACTTGAGGTGAGGCTGGACCAGCTCAGAGTAGAGTGGGACAATCACCTCCCTCGACTGACTAGTGATGCTGTGCTTGATGCATCCCAGGATATGGCTGACCCTCCTGGCTGCCAGGGCACACTGCTGGCTCATATTCAACTTACTGTCAACCACAACCCCCAGATCCCTCTCTGAAGGGCTGCTCTCCAGCGTCTCGTCACCCAGTCTGTACGTATAGCCAGGGTTGACCTGTCCCAGGTGCAGGACCCAGCACTTGCTTTTGTTAAACTTAATGCTGTTGGTGATCGCCCAGCTCTCCAATCTGTCCAGATCTCTCTGCAAGGCCCTTCCACCCTCAACAGAGTCCACAACTCCTCCAAGTTTGTATCATCAGCAAATTTGCTCAAAACAACTTCTAGTCCTACATCCAAATCATTTATAAAGACATTGAAGAAGACTGGCCCTAAAATGGAGCCTTGAGGGACCCCACTAGTGACCATCCGCCAGCCAGATGTGGTCCCATTTACCACGACCCTTTGAGCCCCACCCATCAGCCAATTGCTCACCCATCATATGATGTTTTTGTTAAGTTGTATGCTGGACATTTTGTCCAGTAGGATCTTATGGGGAACCGTGTCAAAAGCCTTGCTGAAGTCCAAAAAGATCACATCAGCTGGTTTCCCTTGGTCAACTAGATAGGTGATCTTACCATAAAAGGAAATCAAATTTGTTAGGCAGGACCTACCCCTCATGAACCCACATTGGCTGGGACCAATGACTGCATTGTCCCCCAGGTGCACCTCAGTAACTTCAAGAATTTTACCAGGCACTGATGTAAGACTGACAGACCTGTAATTGCTAGGGTCTTCTTTCTTACCCTTCTTGAAAATTGGCATACCATTTGCCAGCTTCCAGTCTACTGGGACCTCTCCAGATTCCCAAGACTGTTGAAAAATAATTGAGAGAGGTCCCACGATGATGTCAGCCAGCTCTTTAAGCATCCTGGGATGGATTCTCAGTAGAATCCACATAGTTTTGATTTTTTTTTTAATATTTTGATCAACTATAAAAATGAGAAAGAAAGTGAGGTCTTGGTTGATTTCTTTCAATCTAGAAAGAAAAATCAATTCAGGCTATATTTTTCATTAAAAATGTACAGGGCAGTTTTATAACAGAAAATCTATCCAAAAAAAATTCACTAAGAAGCAATGTAAAGTGGAAGAGTATTATTCGGTTTGTAAGTGATTGTTTCATTCATTGGCAGTGTCTTTGCCACTCGACTACAAAAGAAGGTAGTTCATCTCATTTGGACATTCATCTCATTTCATATTATTTATCAAAGTTATGTAATTTTCAGCCTGAAGAACAAATGTCTTCAGTTTTCAATAGAGTGTCATCACCAGGGATGACACAGTTTATCTGTTTAAGATAGTGGTCTAGAATGGGAAGAATATCATTCTAGAGATATCTGCCTCCACCAGCTTCAGAGTTGACCATGGACAAGTGCCAAACTTGCAAAAGACTAAAGCTACAAAAAAATGAACATCTTAAAATGACCATAATGCTAATTTAAGCATCTCACTTGAGTGTGTTCAGTCAGGATAAATCAATTTTCTCCTTTGTGTGGATGCCAGGGAAAGGTGTTAGCACAAACAATATATCCCAGGACTTTAAGGATTATGAACTCCAGTGATGTAAAGCATTGTAGTTACTAGGATTTGGGCATATATTGGAAAGAGGCTTTTTTTAAATGGAAGAACATGCTTATGGTCACAGTCTACCCTGGATCTTAGGAAGGGTGAGTATAACTCCCAAGTTTCTGGACTTTCTTCTTACTTCCCTTATCTCTGTGTGCTGTTAATGTTATGAACTTTTTAGACTACATATCTTCATATGAAGACTTACATTTATGTCTACCTTTAGAAGTTTTGTTTTTGTTTTTAACAACACTTATTGTATTGCGTTTCAGAACTCATTTTAGTTTTATAAAATCTAAACCATAACAAGGCATGCTCAAGCTGCCAGAAGATTTTCATCTTCTGGATGGAGAAGCCAGGAGCTGTGCATTGTCTATATTATGGTTGATTTAAGAACCTGAGCTTTTTAATAAGGTTTATACTGACATAAGGGTGCTGAGGACTTTGTACACCATTGTTAAACAAGATCCAAACATTTATTCTCCTGTGTATAGGCAGACAGATCTTTGCTCAGAAAAGCAAACAAGCACTGACCATCATTAACATTTATTATCAGCTACTTTGAACTTAGCACACTCTTCTGAGTTTTACTAGCTATTTGGCATTCATTTCAAGGGCCTTTTTCCAAAACATGCAATAAAGATGAAAATCATAAGAAACTTCAAAAAAGACTTCTTTTTCTCATGCAAATGTTTTTGTCCAAAATCTTAATTTTAAAGAAAAATAAAGCCTTGATCATCCCCATGATATTATACTATGTAACATCATGGAGTTTGAAAGCGTATAGTGTACAGATTACCACCAAAAAAAAAAAAAAAAGTTATAAGCATTGGTTATTCAGTGAATTTATGTAAGCAACCCCATCCACACTTTTAAATAATTTTCCTGATTTCTTATGAAATACAAGCAATTTATAATTTATTTTTTGTTTATTTGTTTCTGTCTACTTTGCTGTTGCTGTCTAACCACAGCATCTCACCACCACACAGCCACTTGCTCACTCTCCCCAGGTGGGATAAGGGAGAGAATCAGTGAGGTAAAAGTGCAAGAACTCATGGGCTGAGACAAAGACAGTTTACCAAGTAAAGCAAAAGGTGTACATGCAGGCACAGCAAACCAAGGAGTTAATTTGTTGCTTCCCATCTGCAGGCCACTGTTCAGCCACTTCCAGGAAAGCAGGACTCATCACATTTAATGGTTCCTTGAGAAGAAAAACACCATCACTCCAAATGTCCCCCCCTATCTCCTTCTTTACCCCAGCTTTTATTGCTGAGCTTGACACCACACAGTATGGGACGTCACTTTGGCCAGTCTGGGTCAGCTTCTGGCTGTGTCTCCTTCCAGCTCCTTGTGCACCTTCAAGTACCTCGCTGGCAGGGTAGCACCAGGAGCTGAGCTGTCCTTGGCTCTGTGTGAGCACTGCTCTGCAATAACTAAAACATTGGTGTAAAGTTAAGTAAGCCAAAGTAAATGCGGTAGTTTTTGTAACTGAAATGAAAATTCATATCTAATTTTCAATGTTTCAGGATACTGCTTAATCTATTAGTTTTTGTTTTGAAATCACTTTGATAAGAAAAAGGTTTATTAGCTACTTCTTTTTGTGTGTTACAAGAACAGAGTGAGACTCAGCTCAAAAATACTTGACCCTGAGTGGTTTCAAGTCAAACACTTTCAGATGCAATTTATGTTCTGAATTTGGAAGACTAGTGCATTTCTAGTCTTAGAAGAAAGCATGGTAGGCCAAAGAGGGAAAGGGAATGTAGTAATCATGAATCTTTCTATGAAACAAACAAACAAACAAAAAAAAACTCTCTTGAGTCTTCAGAACTTTTAATAACAAGTGAGAAAATTAGTTATATTTGAGCTGGGAGATTGGTAAAACCTACCTAGCAGGCAGACTTGTCTTCTGGGAATAGTCAACTTTCCTCTTAATATGTGATGATTCATGAATAGGAACTCTCCTTAATGAACTGAAGATATGTCTTGGCTACAAATGAGTTTAAGCTTTGGTCTTTGCAGCATTACAATATGGGGAAGCCTTCAATGGCCTCTGAGCTGGCAAATTAATAGCCAGCTCAGTCCAGTAGTTTATCTTTCTAATATCCCTTTTCTGACAGTAGCCAATGTTAGATGATTAGAGAAACAGAATAAGAAAAACAAACAAACAAACAAAAAATCAGTGTTACATAAACTTTCTTGTGTTTTAGCATTTATTATTATAAGAATTTCCTGAACTAAAAGGTGTTACCTCCCTGTTATGGTCCACCCTGTTAAGTAGGAATGCCTCTCCATCACTGTGAAGGACCCTGTTATCAACCAATTGTCTCTTCTGAACCCTGTTAACGACCTTCACAGTTTAATACCCCTAGTACAAAAATAGTGTTTCCATTTGTTTTCCTTTTTAACCTGCTGCCTGATTGTCCGATGCATTGACTGTTGTTTCTTTATTCCTCATTACATATTAGCATAGTATATCATATGCCACAGATGTTGTCTCTTAATCAGAGATTTATAGATTTTTATAGAAGAAATTTTAAGACTCCTCTGATTTCAGAGAACTAGGGAAACATAGACTTGTTCAACATTTAAATTTCAATTTTGCCGAGAATTTTGCTTGTGATTCAAGAAAAATAAAGCGATGTCTCCTTGTTTTTTGACTGGGAAGACTGTTGTCATATTTACCTCTACTTTCAGGAGAAAGCACAATTGAGCTTAATCTTCCAGAGGCTGGCAGAGGAAGTAAAGCACAGCTGCTGGAAAGCATCTCCCCAAGTGCCCCAGCAACCGGGCTGGAGGGAGATTTGTCATTTTCACCTTTTGCTATAAACTCACTGAAAGTGACAGGGGCTTTTTGGCTGGTGGTTGACAGCCAACAGCTCCTTCTGAAACATGTTTTCTGTTTCCCCTGGAAGTCCACTTCACAAAGTGAAATTCTCACTTGTGAATTTCCTTACTACATAGAGAGTTGTTTTTGTTTTTCTCTCTCCCCTTCCCCCCCCCCCCCTTTTTTTTTTTTCCTGAAAGACTTTCTATCTTTCCCATCTCCCATCTGTAACTCTGCTAAGGCCTAAATAGAGAAGCCTTAGCACAGAATTTCTACCAATTGTATTTTAGGCCACCATTTGTCAAGTTCAATTTTAAAGTACCAAGTGATGGGGATTTATTTAATGACATTTCTTTTCCCAGAGTGTCTTTGGTGATTTTCTTTCAAGCTCACTTTCATCCTTCCCCGCTAATTAAGACCTTTTGAGAGGAATATAAAAATTAAACTTCCACTGATACCTCATTCTTTGTGAACCTCTCTACCAAGGCTCACTGCCTTTACATAAAATTTGATTCTCCTCTGAAACTGAGTGTACAAAGTAAAATGTGAGATTCATTTTTATTTTCTTTCTTCCTCTACTTCTATATGGAAGCCATACCAGTCTATTAGAATAGAATCAATGACAATCAATAGAATCAATGACAAATTCTTGGACTTGAGTAACTTTAAAAATTCTTAGTGCAAATTAACAACTTTCATTATGCTGGCTTATTACCTAAGTCTTGCTGTGTATTTTCTTATTGTGATCTAATGTCTTATGTAAGACATTAGATCACGATAGGTTGGCCCAGGAGGGCCAACCGTGTCCTGGGGTGCATCAAGCACGGCATCGCTAGTAGGTCAAGGGAGGTGATAGTCCCGCTCTACTCTGCGCTGGTGCGGCCTCACCTCGAGTACTGTGTGCAGTTCTGGGCACCACAGTATAAAAAGGACATGAAACTGTTGGAGAGTGTCCAGAGGAGGGCTACGAAGATGGTGAAAGGCCTGGAGGGGAAGACGTACAAAGAATGGCTGAGGTCACTGGGCCTGTTCAGCCTGGAGAAGAGGAGGCTGAGGGGAGACCTCATCACAGTCTACAACTTCCTCGTAAGGGGGTGTCGAGAGGCAGGAGACCTTTTCTCCATTAACACCAGTGACAGGACCCGCGGGAACGGGGTTAAGCTGAGGCAGGGAAAATTTAGGCTGGACGTCAGGAGGGGGTTCTTCACAGAGAGGGTGGTTGCACACTGGAACAGGCTCCCCACGGAAGTGGTCACTGCACCAAGCCTGTCTGAATTTAAGAAGAGATTGGACTGTGCACTTAGTCACATGGTCTGAACTTTTGGGTAGACCTGTGCGGTGTCAAGAGTTGGACTTGATGATCCTTAAGGGTCCCTTCCAACTCAGGATACTCTATGATTCTATGATTCTGTAACTTGGGGTGCTAATTTTTTTGTTTGATATTTATCTCAAACATTGTAGAATGTGAAGACTGTATCTCTATTATCATCTATTATTAGAAAGAGAAGAAGGGTTGAGAAAAAGGCCTAAAGGCACAGCTGAAGTCTTAGTTACACCTATGGAAAGCTACTGGGCCTGGTTCTCAGTGAATCCCAATCTTTCTTCCATTAACTTCTTCCATAGATTAAATTAAGTGAGCACAGGTGAAGGCTGCCTTAGGTGAGTTAAATTCACTGAAGAAATTCCACATCTGTTATTCTAGTCTGAGTTAAGACAAGGTCAGATCTGGGTGAGGGTATAAGGAAGGGCACAAAAGGATTATATACAGGCATTCAGAAGACTCTTTCTTCCTGAGGAGGATAGTGCAGCAAAAGAGTTTTGATGTCAGGAAAGAATGTAGGTAGATGTTGCACATATTTCTTGTCTTTTTACAACATTCAAATAATATAAAAGGACGAGTAATAGATACTCAGAGAAGCTTTATTATGATCAAATTAAAACCTGAGCAACACCCTGGTAAAAAGGGTTATCACTTTGCAAGCTGAACATGGTTGAAGAGGGCAATCATCTATTTACTGATTTCTGAAGGCAGTCTCAGCATCCTTGCAGAGGGGAAGAGGTTACCATATGTGCATAGTTCCCTTTGCAAAAGAGTTTTGTTTGTTTGTTTGTTTGTTTGTTTTTCCGTGATGTCTAGCTATTGCAAGCAAAATTTGAAAAAGACAGTCTAATTTCTAGACCAAAAAGGTCTGCAAAAATTTAGATAAAGTTCCTAAGAGTTTGAGGTTCACTATGTATTAATATTTTGCTGAATCCTTGATGATACTTTCACTGGTAATAAGTTCTTCCAGCCTTATTTTCTTAATGATGGTGAGTGTTGCTCATATACAGCCTGCTCAGTTAATGCTCTTCTTTTGAGATCTCTAGTTGGCCCATGCACTTATCAGTTATCATTTTCAAGAGGAAATTACAACTTGGGGCCAAATTAACTTGCCTCTAGGAGCTGTTCTGTTACTGAATTATTAGATATAGTAGCACCATTAATGAGAAGCCTTGCTCAATACTGTTTTGTGTGAGGTTTATGTTATGGTTTGATTTGAAAACTTACCAAATGCTTGTGATAAGGTTGCAAGCTATGTAGCATCACATGGGAAAACATTCTTGTTTGGATCTAAGAGTGTTTTTGATTATATGAATTTTGAGTTCTGGACCATTTTCCACACCATCTGCAGCCAATCTGCATAGCCTGGGAAATTCAATCAGACATCTTGCCCATCTGTAAAACCAGAACTGCTCCGTTACTGTTTCACCCTAATTAATGGGGTTTATTTCATTTAGTTCTTTGTCTACTGCTAGCCCTGCTTTCTAAATCCCATTAGGAAGAGTACAGAATAGATTCAGCACCTGATTAAAAGTGCTTCTAGAAGTATTGTCTAAAATCTTTAAAAAAAATATTTGACTTGGTAAATTAAATATGTCAAATTAGTTGGAAATAGCAGATATGGGAATGTATATGATTTGTAGTTCCAGCCCTAAATAAGTGACTGTTTGCAAAATCTCTTTTTAGCTTACTACAAATTGGTATTGCATGTAGTTCTAGGAAATGAGGTACTGTTGCTCTGAAAAGGTACGTTAAAATCACTGTTAAAAGTAAATACAGGGCAGGGGGTAGTAGAAGGCTACCTCTGGCTGGATTGAAAGAATAAAAACAGGCATAGAATATTAAGATTTGGGGATCACGCTGCTGATTTATATCAACTAAATATAAAAGACAAAACTCAGTACGGTTGTCTGAGATAATCTGTATTTTCTAGTCTATGCATTTTTATTAAGAATAGCAAAGATGCAGAATGAGGAAGAGTGAGAAGATGGACTTAAAACATTTCCATTACTACATACCAAAATTGCTTTGAGAGACCTGAGCCTGCTCAGCAGCACCAATTTTCTTCTGAGTTGCTGCACAAGCAAAATCAAAACCCAGCTGCTGCCAGACTAATAAAAACTATGTTAATAAAATAACAGAAAATGTTAAAAGAACACTCAAAAAGACATGCTTTGTCCTTTGGTTTGAATTGCATCTCTAAACTGGTGGTGAGTTACAATAAATAAATAAATAAATAAATAAATAAACCAAGCTCAGTTTCCTTTCTAAATTGTTCCATGTTCAGATGAAAGAAAGAAGGAAAGAAAGGAAGGAAGGAAGGAAGAAAGGAAGGAAGAATCCCGGCTAGGACTACTAAATCAATACGCTTGTAAAACTAAAGGAAAATCCCTTCAGCTATATTAGTCATAAAATCCTCCTTGCCCCACCACACACACGCCTTCCCAGCCCTTAATGATCTTGAAAGCCTGCAGTTGACAGAATACAGTCTCTGGAGAGAGCAGGTCAGGTGTGGGCAGCTGACTTTCAAGAAGTGTTTTATGCAGGGATTTCATTATGCTCACATAAAGCTGGACAAAATCCTTTCCTAGGACAGGCATTTGACAAAGGGTTACTGGATGTGAGTAATTTTGTGACAGATGCAGACACCACATAAGCACCTGAAGCTTTGGGAAGGGTCCCTGGAGACTGGCAGCAAACAAAGCCTGCCTGTGACACAAGACCAGCACGTTATCACTGTGACAGCATGTGCTCCAACCTCACCGGACATAGAAACTGGGACTTTTGGTATGAGAGGCTATAGTGCCTTCCCCAGCACATGTGCACACACATGGCTGGATTTGCTTGTTTCTTGACTGAGAACCAGAGTGTGGTTTCTGCAGAGCAAAACCTTTAAAGCAAAAGATGAATGGGTCTAATACAAATTTTCACTGAGCCCAAAAATATATATATACTGTTTTAATGAGCTCTTTTTTGGACTCTCAGCTCCTCAAGGCACTTATTCTCTCTTATGAATGTCTGGAAATTGCTGAGCACTTTATGGTCACTATCATCAACAACTAATGAATAAAAATGATGGTGATTATATCACAAGAACCAGAACTCTGAGAAGCTTTAATCACAACAATGTAACAGATTAATTAGAATGTCCAAAAAATGAGAAACAATGCATCTGATTTTGAGTTGCTTGAGTGGGCATTTTTACAATTGTATGGAGAATTTAAGAGGTATAATAATCATAAATACAAAGTAAATGTTAATGCCAACTCTGATATAATGCCCTGTGTTAGTGGATCTCAAAGCACTTCGTAAAGGAAGTATTAATTAGCATCACAATGAAAACCCAATTAGATTTGTTAATTTGCAATATTGCACAGGGTTGTATGATCAGGGTATAAAAGCATATATCAGTGTGTGCAGGTGAGTCAGTAATTTAACTTCTTTATTGGGGTGGAGAAACTCAATAATGGGAGCTGAAATATTTTGCAAGCCAAAAAGGAACAAATAGATGGAAAAAAAAAAAAAAAGAAAGAAAAAAAGCTCAGGTTTGAGCTGGGTATGGTAAACTGCAGTGAATAAAAAAGAAGCAGTTGGGTTTTGACCAGTTTTAAATTGCCTGTAACATACTTCTAAAAGTTATGAGGTTGTATATGATTAAGCAATTGACTTCACATATGTGCAATGGAATATTCTGCCCTGTTTTCAGTAGTTTAATCACCAGGGGCCTGTGGAGTCCTGGTAAATCCATTTGCAAGACATCACGGAAGTAGCACTGGAGAAGAACCTTGAGAATGGCAATCCAGAGGGGCTGCTTATTTTCTGTTTCCTGAAATGTACTTAGATTTTTTTTTTCAGTTTGACCTGAGATTTCCTATGTTTACCCACAGAGCTATGGTGTATGTCTGTAGAATATACAGTGCAGAAACTTCCTCTGAAGCACCTTATTCATAGAAACAAACTCTGTCACAGATAGGCTACACAGAAGTGCCTTGAATATATTCTGGACACGTATTTTCCAAAGGAGCATTGTTGTGATGGAAAATGCTATGTCACTTACATAATTTGGGAACAACTTTTCATCTGGTAATAGGGTTTGCCTGCTATTCTTTTTCAAACTTCTTTGTGTGTGTGTGTGTTTTGTTTGTTTGCTTGCTTTTTTCCTTAATTTCAGTCTGGTGTTATCATTGTACGTTTAATTTGGAAACCCAAAAAGTTAACAATGAAGCAAACCCAGTATTTTTTCAAATTATGCATTCCAGTAAAACAAAAATATCATCCCATCTCTTAAAATTTCCTTTTGCAGACTATTATGAAATTCTGTTTTACTTTTTTTAAACCCCAATCTGGAAGAAAATAGCATAGGAGATCTGTAGAATTTTCCATGAAGTTAAAGTTCCAGCTTATTAGCTCCCCGGTATAGGCATCAAAGTGAGAAATTTGCAATGAATGTATTCAGACAATTAAGCTTCATTTTCCAATCCCTAATTGCACATGCACTGAGAGATTTAATTTAAACACGAATTCTTTTACTGCTAGAAGTTACATGACCCATTGTTATACCCATATCTTTATTGAACAGATCTTTGCTTAGGACTTTTTTGTGGACTGTTCATCTGAGCTCTCAGTAACACACTCTACTTGGCATTGTTCACAATTCCAAGGTTTAAAACCATCCCCATCTTAAGCTGCTTTCTGTGTGACACCTGCTGTAAAGATGCCATGGAGCATCTCTCTGTAAGTCACTTTGCTTGAAGACATTGGCAGCTGTAACTCATAATCTTTTCATATAGCCTGGAGAAATCACTGAAACCTTTACATAAAGGCTGTGACCTTAAGAGTACGTTTTAAATTAAATTAATAGGTAATATTTATGGACCCTAGCTTGTATTGACAGAATATTTTTTCCCTCAACAGCTGTGTGTTTTATTCTCTTGTGCCATATGCTGTTATTTTCACCCATAGAAATTGTGATTAAAATGCTGTCCAAAAAGAATGATGTCCTTCCGCATGGGTTTTTGACCACTCTCCATCTGGAGGTCTCAGGGAGACCTTCAGCATCTCCATCTGGTACAACATTGCATCTCCTTGCTAAACACAGATGGAAGAGAGAAAAGAATATCTACTGATCAAACTCATATGAAAACTGAGGAAATGAGTGATTCAAAAGCATTCAGATAGTAAGGAACACTTCAAGAAAGATTAGAGAAATTCTTCAAACATTTTTCACAATTTATCCTCCAGATGCTTACTCCAATCTATCAGCATCCCCTTTTACCTTAAGCCAAATCCCTGTCATCAAAATTCTGCCTTGCATAGCTCTGAGGGAAGCAAAATCAGTAAATGGGGTCAAGGCATTGAGTCAAACACTGACGTGATTTTCCATATTGTTTCACTACTTGAATATTCCCCAGAACTGTTTTTCCAATGTCCCCCTACCACTACCCCAGATTGTACTTGTGCAGGCCAAGACCATCCTGCTTTGTGGGGGGGAGGGGGAGAAAATTATGTGGGTGGACATCAGCTGTGCATGCCACTTGCCCTTAGGGTCAGAGGACAGGCCCTAATGCTCTCTGGTTTTCTACTATAGATAGACACGGCCAGGACCACATGTGTAGTGAAGATTCTAATTTGCAAAGTAATGAGATTTTATAGACACCCTTTCAGGATTTCAGTGTCTGACTGAAATCCTTAACTTTTCATTCTGCAGACAGGAAGGTTTGTTGGGACTGAAAAGATCACTGGGAGGGAAGTTACTATGGGATGGTGCGTGTGCCAAAAAGCACTTTAGATATCCTGAAGTAAATTGTTTGGCTTATTCCGATCTTCCTGGATGGTTTTAAATAATCAAGAACTGTTTTCTCCTGGGGCTTCTGTGAGCCTGCAGTGGCCTGTATTTTCTCTACTTGAAGCAGGTCTAGAGCTGGACAAGGTCAGTGAATGTGGCCTATCTGTAGAGGTTTGGCAATTCCACTGCTATCGATATTACAGGAGTGAAATCATATACTTGATAAGTATTTCTTTGCAAGGGAATGTATCCAGAGTGGTACTGTGTGCCTCCTAAAAGGGAGGATGCATGCACTGAGAAGTCAATGGGAGGTGAAAGACCTTAGCATCTCTAAGCCTGGGCTCAGCACGATGCAGACAGAAAAGGCACTGTTTCCTACTAGTATATACCTAATTGTACTGAACTGTAGTACTATTTCTACAGTAAGATAAGTTAATGGACCTCAGCTGATTATGCTCTAGTTTACTTAATAGTTCACATTATTATTTAAATGTGAAGCAGTAAGTATGCCAGCCTGTAATTGTTTTTACTATTTCTCTTTTTTATTATAGTGCATCTGTAGTATGTGGTTTAATTATGTTTTACTCTATACTTTATATGTAAATGAAGGGATTTTTTTTATTACTTTTTTTTTTTTTTTTTTTAGTCTTACTTACAGCAACAGTATTAGGGAAAGATTAGCAGATGGATGGGTGGGGTGCAGGAGTGGGAGATGGGAAGGACACAGCAGGCAATACTAGTGACCTTGACCAAGCCATGTGGGCTACATTTCTCAAAGCAGGAGGCCAGAGATCAGTGCACTCAGCAACCCTCTGCCTTCTTTTGTGTGAGAGGCTTGTCTCTGCTGCTCAGGAGAACTGAGCAGCATGGCATGAAGTAGAGATACAGCTGTGAAATTGCTATAGATTTAGAACTTAATGGGTAGTTTTTTCAGTCCTGCTGAGTGCCCAGAGCTCCTGTTCTCTTTAGGGGAGTCAAAACTGTAGAAAATCAGGCCACTGCTTGAGTTGCCTAAGTAAAGATTTAGTTTCGTGGCTGTTATGAGCCTCAGTTCCAGTGTACCTCTAAAAAAGTATAACAATCCTCTGGCAAAATATTGCTGCTTAAAAATGTCACAGTTGTTTCTTCACCACAAATCACATCCACTTGGAAGCTACTTGGGAAGAGCAGAGAGTGAATGCAAACCTTCCTGCCATTAAAGCACAGGCCACTGCTACTAACCCTGGAGTGACACACTTAGCAGAAATCCCTCTGATGGATCATTTCTGGCTCTTGAGCTCTCAGGTAATAACTTTCCATGTGTATTCTGGTCTGTTGTCTCTGTGCCAGTGCCGTGCCATCTCTGGTTTTAGCCAGTGGACAAGTTTCTAAAGTTAATGATTTTTTTTACCCATCAGCGTAAGTAAAAGAGCTGTTGAGGTCCATACTCAAAATCCCATAACAGGCCTAAGGCAGAGGGAGTGCCTGGCAGCAGGGAGGAGAGGAGGATGTAAAGCCATGCAGAACAGGTGGGATGGGGCCATGTGGGACCACGGATGAAAAATACCCCAGGCTCTCTGTCAGTAGCTTTTTCTTCAGGGACCTGGGTGAATAAATTCCAGAAGTGCTCTGAGATTTGGCTGAAGGAGCTTTATGAAATTGTCCCTTATCTGTAAATGTGGGGGAAAATATTCTGCATTGATTTTATTGTATTTTGCAGTTAATACACCCTATGTCACATAATTAGTGTCCGTGTTGTAATGTACATACACAAGTGGGGAAAATAATAGAAGAGGAAATATTCAGCCTTAATTAGCACTCCTGAAAAGCTAGGTGCTTGCATATGCAACCATACTGCAGCATTGCGTAAATGATGATTGCTACCATTATCTAACAGTATATTTCTCCTCTTAGTGAAGAAATCTATCTGATGAATCTAAAGTGGTATAAATACATCCAGTGCAGTAGATGAGCTACAAAACAGACTGGGATGAAAGAAAATCTGCATTTCAGTTCTTTTAAAGCATTCACATCATGGGGGAGCTGGTGAATTTAGACTAAGCTTTTTACATCCTGACTGGTGGTTTGCATTCCTTATCTTATTTTTAAAAAGGACTTACACCAAACCAGAAGCTGATAGGACACAGGTAATTTTGTCTTCTGATCTCACCAAATTCCTCCTTGGTCCTCAGTGATTTTTATTGTAATTCATTTTGTCCTTACATATCATCCAATTCAAAGCTAATGTTTTATCCTATCAAAAGGGTCATGGTGCCAAAATCTGATACACTTACCTTTTAATTTAATTTAATTTAATTTTATTTTATTTTATTTTATTTTATTATTTTATTTTATTTTATTTTATTTTATTTTATTTTATTTTATTTTATTTTATTTTATTTTATTATTTTATTTTATTTATTTATTTCTGTCACTGATTCTTGTATTAGAAGTGTGGCCTTTGCCTGGAACTGCCATCTCCAACTCCGCTGTCTCAGTGACCGATGTCACCTGACCCTTTCTCCAGCACCAAATCTATCTGATTGCACAAAAGGGGTTTCAGAGGGCCCCAACAGCTATTGTCAAAATTCCAAGCTCCAATTGCGATTGGATTTTATAAAGTCTGACTTGAGGGCTTAGACTGTCTTACTGTCACTACCTTGTCAGAACAGGCAATAGGCATTTTTCTCTATTTTTATTAGAGAACAGTAAATTCAAACCCATCAGTAATTGTTACCAGCCCAACTTGCTGCAAAGAATCAGTTGTTTTCAGTTAAGAGGATTGTGGAGAAAGAGATAGAAGGTGGAAGGGATAGAAACAGTCCTGAGGATCAGGATTACAAGGCATTACTGCCCAGCAGAAAGAGCTAAAATGGAAGCAAAAGAGAGAGTTCTGCTTTGTACGGTCACAGCAGAAAACAAAACTGCTTGTAAGGTGCGTGCAACTGACTTCTGATTTTGGGTTGCCTCCATTTTTGACCTCTGCAACTGGGATGGCCCTGGGAATGCAGATCATTTTAAGGTTGTTTTTGGAGCTTTGAAGGAAATGTCTGGGCATTCCATGCAAATGGGGCTGTCTTGGATGGGAGGAGAGGGGGGCTTGTTGGGTAATTTGATTCATTCTTAGAAGCTAAAGTCATCTAATGAAATATTTAAAAAAAAAAAAAAAAAAAAAAAAAAGCAATATCTTTCCACACCTATTTTTTATTGCAGCAGTTTTGTAGTCTGGATATAATGGAGATGCTTGGGAAAAGGTGCCTTTTGATTGTTACTTCAGGGCTTTAAAGTGACAAGCTGTAAAGGGTGAAGACTGGCTCTTTGATCTTAAAAAGCTTCAAAAGAGGGAGCTTTACTCTGTTCAAATAATTTCAGGTAATTGTAAGTAATCCGAATTGAGTCTTAGGGCTGCAGGGCTTTACATAAGCGATTCACATTTGAAGAGGCTGTGAATAAACATGAATTCAGATTTGAGGAGCCTCTTCAGAGTATTAGACACTTTCAATAAACTTTGGTTAACCCTCTCAGGCTGAAGCAAGAGATAGCATGCCTACTGTGAAAGAGGCTTCAGCATACAGGAGAAATGATGCCAGAGGCTGGAAGGATGAAGGAAAATGTGGTTATGATGTACCATAGTGCTGACCAGATCAAGTGCTGCCCTTTCTTTTGCACCCAGGGGAATGGACAAGTCACAGAACATCATTAAAGGAGCTTGTGTCAGCAGGAAGCTTGAACTCAGGAGCTTTGGAGGGCTTTGCCCTACTGTTCTTTTGAGGGCTGTAAGTGGGGATATAAAATGCCTCACTTTCCACCTTACACAGACAGGTGTAAATTATGTTGGTGTTCAGCACTATCTGCAGCACTGGGTTCACACACAGATCCAGTGTTCAAACAACCTGATCTCTGCTGCACATGAGGTCTTTGGGTCTGAAGAGGCTTCAGGAAGCAGAATCAGTCAGCTATCCAGGGCTAAACTGTGCCTCAGTTATAAATGTATCAGCTCCATAAGGCAGACACCTGCACGCCATCAACTTGGTTGCTTCTGGCCCCTCTTTAGGAAATGACTTGACCTGGTATAAAGAGGCATTTACTAACACTTTATGCTTCTGTTAGGCTGGGCATTCAAATAACATAAGCATGGGAATTTTAAACTTCCTACAACTTAATTTTTATTTTACTATGACTTTACTTCTTAAAAGAAAAAAATAAAAATTAATGGTCAAATTTTAAAGTAGACCAGTTCTGATCTGATCTATCCTTGGAGTAAGAGGGTAAGAGGGCAGAAAGAAGAGTGATTTGAGGGCATATTTAGACCTGAGAAATCACTACTACCTTTAGGGTAGAAAGGATGCTCAGAGAAGGGTGAATTAACAGGCTTTAGCTGTGAGCATTGCTAAAGGTGGAGAATGTGGAGAGAAGAGACTAGTATTTGTTTGTGCCTGCTCTCCTAGTGTGATGTGACTGAAAGTTAAAGGGCTTGACTGGAATCACCATTTATATATCAGACCCAAAGAAGCACTGAAGTGCTTTAAACAAAGCCAAGCATTTAGAGAATACTCAAAGTCAATTACGCCATCTCAATTGATGGTCAGTAATTTGCTAAAACAACGTTTACTCAGTCTCTTGAAACCAGCCATATTATAATGCTTCTCCTGGTTTGCTGCCCTTAAATCAAATCTAGACAGATAAGAAGAAGATTAAAGGCTGACTGAACAATATTTCGGTGTGGTTGCAATTTCTGTATTCACTACAGTACGAATCAAAAGGGAAGACACAGTGAAAAGGTACCACCTGTGATAGCAAAGGTAGTTTTCCACTCAGCAGCATTTCTATTGGATTGTATATACTGGAAAAATAGTTGGAGAACATCTAATATAATAGGAAATGGAATCAAGAGGAGTATACAAACTGTCAGAATGGAAACATGAGTGGGTGAGAAAATGGTAAGGCCAAAGACATTGTTGGAAGAGGAATGATTTGGAAGCTGGTTTGCAGTAGCAGTATTTCTCCTTAATGCATGTGTGAGGAATGTTTTAACAATTCGTGTCCATAAAGAACAATTCTGTTTGAATCCTGTCTGCCTCTGGGCCCTGCACTGGCAATTTAATTCTTGAACCACAGATGCAGTGTGTCCCAGTCTCCCCCTCATTCTAGTCAATTTATCACGTCTTCAGAAAACACTCCTTAAATTTATGAACCTGTTTGCTTTTGTTATTCCGGACTTCTATTTCTAACAGTTACAGCCTTTTTTCCTGTCTTCTTCGAGATTAACTTAACACTGCTATAGATGTGTCTGTGAATGGCTGGGGAAGAATGTTTTAATTACTCGTGAAGCGTCAAATAAGAAAGCTGTTTGTGTTTGATGTCTGGGAGTTTCAGAACAACTGATAACAACTAGTGACTGTTATGGGATACTATGCGGATCTTTGGTATCTGGTTAGGGGGGCTGAGAGATTAAGAGGAAGGAAAAAGAAGCTGAAGGACGGCTGGGAGACAAGACCTGCAGAGAATGTTCTATAAACTTGGCATGGTGCCAAGTAAGTACAAAGGGGGAGAGGAAGACTACGAGCCTTCAGCATGAAAGACCCCTAGAGACCCCCAGAAGAGACCCCCAGAGGAGACTGCGCATGCTCCAGTAGGAGGGACTGCACCCCGGAAGCTAATTATAATAATCTATTTTTTTAGAAGTAGTAATGAATATGTATTAGTCTAGGAGCATAAAAATCAGCTGCTTGATGTAACTGGTGTGCGTCCTGGTGGAGCGGAGACTCCCGGTGCACCCAGCGCTGTTTGCTTACCTCTATTCCTTTATATTCTTTCAATAAATCCTATTTTTTTATTTAATCCTAATTTGAATCCTGAGCCATTTATAACACGAGTCACTCCATGTGCAGCTGCTTCAAAGGGAACATGCAGGAGGTTGAAGCAGGCACACCAAAGAGATATGTTTTTGAATTACTGAATTGTAGAGATCATGCTTATGTCTTTCTGAAGAAGTGAAGATAAACTAGCAGAGCAGAGGCAGACTCAGAATGTGCATTTTGCTATCCAGCTCACCTGTTTATGTATCTATGAAAATACTATACTTCTAGACTAAGCTGATTATTAGTCTACAGCTCAGTGATATTCCAGTATCCTTCAGTGCATCAGGAAAAGACACATCTGTTTTCTTAAAGTATATCTTCACACTTCATTTCAGAAGTTGCCAATTTTTTTTATATATTCTCAAGGACATTCTCATTACAATTACATTTTTGTCTGTAATATACAGAAACAGGAAATTTCCTTAGGATTAAAATGATGCTTATAAGGCAGTTTTTACTCACATTTTACTGAATATCAAGCTTTATTTACAGTATTTTTCTTGCAAAAGAATCAAACCATGACTGTCATGTAGCCATCAAATAAACCCAGCCCTTGTTAAAGGATCAAGAGTATGAAAAGTGCCTATGGCATGGAGTTACTGTTTTGTCTCTGAAATCTAGTCCAAGAGTTATTAAATCTCAGTGGGTCAGTTTTATTATTATAGCACACCTAGACTTTAGGTCTTAATACTTCAGAGTGTTAATGCAGTGAGGGAAAACCTATGTAATACAATATTTAAAATATAAAAATATTTTTTTTTCCCTCTTATGAGTATTAAAGTTCTATTCTCAGAAGAAAGAGAGGTATTTTTCCTAATCAAAATCCAGCTAAATTAACTACACTAGGTCTACATTAATTTATTGAATTTGATGGAAATATTAGCTTTTCAGCTCTACGTTTAGATGCCACTGTTTCTGTTTCAGGTGTGCATATGATATCTGTTATGGAATATCTTTGTGTATGGCACTCGTCCACATGCAGAAACTGAAAGTGAGACTGGGAATAGCTCCATAGCTTGTTGGCTAGAGGTGCACAGGCATTAAGGGGATATATTGGATTCTGGTTCTTGCACCAGCTTATATCAAAACATTTGAATGAAGAGAGGCCTTATTTTCACCTTGAGCATGCACCATGTAATGACCACTTGCTCGCCTAAATTCCATGAACTTCCTTTAAAATCTTGTGGAAGCTTGTAAGGGCTGATAATCTCCTCTCTATAAATCTGCTCTGTCAACATTTTCCAATCTTTCAGCCTTGCCAGCTGAAGCATATTGCTAGGCTTCTGTCTTCCCATTCTTTGTAGTTTGTGTTAGCACATCAGGATATCTCATGCATTAGAATCTGCTTTTGGGATGATTGTATCTGATGCACTTTTAAAACATTTTTGAGGACCATAACAGGGACATCTGTGGATGTAGCCTTCTGGCAATGGAAGGGTTGGGCAAGGATGGGTCTGTTTTCTTTAATTCTGATAATAGTTGTTGTATACTCTTGGACCCTTGCACAGAAGGAAGTCAACTTTTCATTTGCCTCACCAAAGACAGACATACCAAAGTAGGGAATATTTTTAGGGCTTAATTTGAACTTCATTGCCCATCATCCCTAATGTCATTCTTAGTGCTTAAAAAAGACTTTATATTCCTTTTAAATTCTATAAGCAGTCATACACATCTTCTGGTCACTTGTGTTGAATGATTATACATTCTAGTTAACAGGGCTGTAATAGAAAATCTTTTTGTATGTAAAGTACTGTGTTTGGTTAACTGGACCTCACATAAACATTGAGGACACTGCAAGGCAAAAAGGAGGACAAAAAAAAATATATAAAAAGTGAAATCTCAGTTTTGTTTTGTATCTTAATTTCAAAGCTTCATTTATGAAAAAATATTGATGAGATTTGCAGATCTTACCAATGTGTATAAATACCTGAAGGGAGAGTGCAGAGAATGCAGAGACCAGGTTCATTTCAGTGGTGCCCAGACACAGGACAAGAGGCAATGGGCACAAACTGGGAAACAGGAGGCTCCCCCTGACCATCAGGCATCATTTATGTATTGTGTGAGTGAGGGAGCACTGGCACAGTTTGCCCAGAGAGGCTGTGGAGTCTTCTCCTTAGAGATCTTCAAAATCCACCTGGACATTGTCCTGGGCAGCCTGCTCTGGGTGTCCCTGATTGAACAGGGGTTGTACCAAATGGACCCAAAGGTGCCTTCCCACCTCAACCATTCTGTGATTCTGAGAATCAAACAAAACATAGATGGAAGGGATAAAGAGCAGGAGGGCATTAAAACATAAAACTACATTTTAAAAAAGGAAAAAAAAAAAGAAAAAGAAAAAAAAACAAAAAACACTTTATTATTCCTCCTACTCCTAATATTTCTTGATTTAAAGGTTAGGTGGCATTTAGTGTTGTAATGACATTTATGGCTGGCCATATGACGGAAGAATTTTTCTACATTATACACTTTTTATGCCACTTTTAAAAAACAGATAAAAAGGATTAGATTTCTCTTAAGACATCTAGAAGTCTTTTCCCCTTTAAAAGCCTATTCCCCACTTACATGCTAAGTATTCTCTGCATTCCTGTGTATTAGGAATTGTAGTACGTGTTCTTGTCAAATAAACTCACTTAACAAAGAATAAACTGTCAGCTTAAAAAGCCCATTCTCATTTCTGCCTGTTCCTTCACATTATTGTGCTGTTCTCTATTTAACTTTTAACTTATATTCACCCATCAGAACCATTTATTTGGTGTGGGTACAAAAACAACTGGTTGGAAGGGTTAGGGCAGCTGTAGAAAAGAATGACAATGAAATTACAGTCTTAGAGATGACCTGAACCTAATCTATTCAAGAAGAAATGTCCTGATTCTATTTCAGTGACCCATTATATGCAGAAAGAAGCACAATAAAATCTAGCAGTTAAAAGTTAGAGCCAAAGAAATTTAAGTGCAAGAAAATATGCATTTTAAAGAGTAAATTATATTAGGGAACAATTCAGCTTATGATGAATACCATTGACTTTTGTGTGTTCTTAGGATCACAGAATGATTTGGGTTGGAAGAGACTTTACAGATTATCTAATTTCAACCCCCTGCCATGGGCAGGGACACCTCCCACCAGCCCAGGTTGCCCAAAGCCCCATCCAACCTGGCATTGAACACCTCCAGGGATGGGGCATCCACAGCTTCTCTGAGTAGCCTGTGCCAGTGCCTCACGCCTTCTGAGAGAAGAATTTCTTCCTTATGTCTAATCTAAACCTACTTTCTTTTAGTTTAAAGCCACGTTTCTTGTTGAAAAAAAGTTTAATGAAAGCCGTTCTTACAGAAAAAAATGGACAACACTTCATGGCATGGATTATTCAGGGCTAAAATTAAATTGTGCTATTCATTCTTCCTGGCCTTAAAACATTGTAATCTATGAATTATACTGATTGCATAATTAGGTATTAAAGAATGAAAATCTATGAAATATGCTATGAAATCAAGTAATTTGGAAAGCTATATTTTTTTTAATGGTAAATGAACTTTAAAAGTTTTTCTTTAAGAGAATGTATTTTGAGAGTTTTGGCTTTTACTTCAATTAATTCTGATTGCATCAATATGTTTTTTGGCAGTTGTATAAATTGCTGATGTCTCTTTTAGATGCAATATGGAAAATCTTCCTCCTGAGGCTTTGTAGTTTTATATGTAAATAGCTCTGTAAACACACACAAGTATGTAGGTACGGTTTTCTGTTCCATGCAAGCATATATATTAAAAAGATTACTTTTTTTCCCCATCTCAAACTCTAGTGATGAACATAGATTGACAACTTAATGGAAATTTCTGCTATTTCTGCTCAACTCCCACACATGTTCTGTACCAGTGGAGCATTGGCAGGTCCTTTACAGGTGAAATATGAAGAACAGTGCATATGGAAAAGACATCTTAAACCTCTAGAAAGCAGCCAGCTTAAAACAGGTTTCCTTGGGATTACAAGAAGCCATAGCTGCAAGTCATGCTTCACAGTCCAAGTTTCAAGTCTCGATCTTCTTCTGCTAAGCCTTTAGAAGAGTTTCAGAAAGTTTGCAAAGAAAACCCTGCAATAATAAAAACATGTTTTTTGCATCCTCAAAAGTAACACATCCACTTATATTCAGATTTTTGAAAGCTATTTGACAGCTGTCTGAGAACAGATTATTTCATTTTTAAAGGTTAAATTTATAAGGTTCTTGTAATGAGCTTTAGGAATGGAAATGTAAGTGTGATATTAACTTCAGGCATCAATACAGACCATATATAGAAGTTAAAGATCAGATGATGGCCCATTCAAAAGGCCAACTTTACATAGAGCATAATGGTAAAATATTTTATTAGCATAATACACTCGAGAGTGCAGAATCAGGACCTATAAATTTTTATTTGAAGGAAATATGACTCAGATTTTTTTGCATATTGCATGTGTTTCCACTACATTGTTCAGGCTGAGATGCAGCTAAGGACAAAGAACATGATCCACAGTGCTACTGCAGAAAAAGTCCCAATCTGCAGCGCATAAAGACTATGGATAAGACAAGGGCAGGTACCCATAAGTAGAGAACATCACTAAGAGGAACTGAACTGATAGTTACCATTTTGATCATGACCTAGTAAGTTGTACTGAAAACATATCATGGAATAATGGATGAAAAAAAAAAAAATGTGGTCACTACAGCAGAGTAAGTTCTTTCAGAGATTTACAGTGGAAGAAGGAAATGGATTTATAGATGTTTAAACTGAGCTTCTCCCAAGCAATAGGCACTTCAGAGGACAAAGGAAAATGTGGTCCTTAAATGCAGTGGCCACTGCTGTTTTCCCAGACTTTCAATTCTGAATGAACACTAAAAAGCAGGACACGGATGATTGCTTAGGGTGCTGGAAAGGGAGATGGGCAGATGACATCATGATGCTTCATCTAAGGGAGCCAAGTACTGGTGCTCTATGGAAGTGATAAATTAGTGAATAATCGTTGCATTCTGGGTGGATACTTGCTGGCAAGGTGGCCTGTGCTCTGCGAGAAAAGCTTCTGTGTTAGCTCAGATGGGGAAAAAAAACTGTGGCAAGAGTCAGAGAAACATACTGCACTGATATCCCCAGTGGTGTTGGAGGTGGGAGAAAGTTGTTTTATTTTCTCAGTCCTTTCTAGCTTTTATACTAAACATATTTATATTAAATATTCTAACTTGATTCTAGCTTTAATATTAAACCTAGTCATCAATATTAATGTGCTAGACCAGTTTCTTATAGATATGTTACACATTAGAAAAACAAATGCTTGAACTTGAGTATTTAAACTTGGATACTTAGACTTTTAATCTTGAAGTAGTCAATGCAAGGAAGAGTGAGCTTTTCCTCTCAAGATAAGAGTTTGACCTTGACACAACCTCTAGACAGCCTCTTTCTCTCTGGTGATCAAAGAGAGTTCAGGGTGGCTTGCTGACAGACATTCAGTTTGTCAACACTTTGTTCAGGTGAGATGCAGTAATTCCGAAGTGCTCTTACTAGGTTTCTTTTAGACCTTGTGCTTTGTTTCTTACAGTTTTAATCTTGATTCAGGAGGATTCCTTGCTTTCTTTTTTATTTTCTCTCCCTAAATGTCAATACTGCTCTCAGATGAGAAATCTTAGTTTCCAAGCTTCACTCTGAAAAAAAAAAAAAAAAGTTGTTAAATTGTCTGTGGCAATACATGAGTCAAAAAGTCAAACAAAAGCTCTGTTAAAATGAAAGGGCCTTGAGGAAGAATATGTCTATAACTATTTATCTGATACCTTCACTTACTTTTATCTTCACTGATCATTAGTGGTACATAGTCATTATGGAGTTGTGTTTGCCCATCTTCTTACACAGAAGGAAAAAATGTCTTATTCTGTCCTTGTGAGAGGAAACTGTAAATAGGAGACATGTGGTCTGTAACTTGATGAACACTTCAAACTCACGTGAGTTGTCAGTGTACCCCGAGGTGGTGTTTCCTTCTATTTTCTGTCTCCAGCTGTGCACTCCTGATGTTTCCCATGTACTAGAGTTGAAACTGAAGTATGAGTCAGCTGCTCCAACTGATCTATAGAAACCTACCACACATATAAACAACAGCAAAAACATTTCCATCAAATCTTTTATAAATCATCTTTTTTATTTTTTAGTTTTTGGTCTTACACAGGCATGAAGACGTAAAACACAGTTGAGGGTGTGGAGTGAGGAGAGGAGAACTGCTTCTTTTGGCAACAACCTGAAGCTACACTGGAACAGGTGTAGTGTGAAATGCCTGTGGAGGGTTTACTCTGATGCCACTCTCCCACTCCTTTAAAAGATAGGAGAAAATGTGATGAATGCAGGTTATGGGTTGAGCTAAAGACAGGGACATCACTCACCAGTTACTGTCATGGGCAAAAGAGACTCAGCATAAAGATTAATGTAATTTATTACCAACTAGATCAGTGAGAACTAAAAGCAACCTAAAAACACATTTAACTTTCAGTGAGACTTATTCGGCAGTGTCAAGGATCAGATTCAAATTTGAAGGCCTCACTTGCAAATCCCTAGCCCAAGACCTTGCCAAGTCTCCTAGGTTATTGTAATACATCCCTGGCACTGAATTAAAAAAAAAAAAAAAAAAAAAAAAGGCTAATGAACAATGTCTGTAATCAAAGGAGACAATGCAGTTCTAACAGGTGGGTAGGCAGTGTAATGTTTAACTAATGCTTAAGTAAAACCAAAGCCATGATAACTTTTTAGTTTTTGTTTTGTTTTGTTTTCTCTGGAGAAGCAACAACTAAGCCCTGGGTTGCTCTTCTTGCATTACTTTCAGCTGGACTTGGAGGTTGTTAAGTCTTTCTGGATAGCAAGGACAGATCTAAGGAAAGTTCAGCAGTTGGTGAGGTGCAAGCTACCTGCTCCCCCATGGCTGCATACTATTCCCCTTCCTGTTATGCTCTTCTTTTTGCTGCATATTCTGTCTTGTACCATTCCTTGCCTTGCTCTGGTAGCTGCTGTGGCTCCCTCCTTCTGCTCCAAGAGCAGTATTATTTGTTTTGTATCTAAATAATATATATGTATTTGTGTTATATTGATAATTAAGGCAGTCTCTCATCTCACAGATTCCAAGTAGTTTCCTTATTTTCTGTCCTCTCAGAGAGGATTCTTATACAAAGTCTCTTCACCTTCAGGTTGTATGTTTAGCACTAGAACAGGTTACCCAGAGAGGCTGTGGAGTCCTCTTTCGAAATATTCAAAAGCCATCTGGTCATGGTCCTGGGCAACCTACTGTAGGTAGTCCAGCTTGAGCAAGGAAGTTGGACCAGACAACCTTCAGATGTCCCTTTGACTTCAGCCATTCTGTGACTGAATTTGCATCCCAGTACTGCATGTTGTTGCCCTCCTCTTAGGATAACTACTCAACCTATACATATCTAGACAAAGTTAATTGACTTGGATTTTTATACACAATTACTACTATACTTCTTTCTCTGTTTTGGAAACCCCTTCTTAATAGAAATCGATATGTCCCACACTGATCCATTCGATCCAAGATGATTAGGCCTGTCTATCACTCATTTTTTATTTTTCTCCATGTAGCTTCACCAGAGAGTGCCTCTTGGACTCCAGATTCCCTTTCCTTTTCTTGGGACAGGAAAAAGGGGCAAAACTGTCTCTTACTTTCTGGCCTTGGCTACCTGGCTATGCATGTTACAGCTGTCATTTCTGCCATACCTTACAGCCTTCTTCCCCTTTTCCAACTGCTTCCAGCTCTTGCTGGTGTCATATTTCCACGTATGATGCAACAAATTTTGACCATGGGGACCCCTGGCCAGGCAATCAGCCCATTTTGCATGCCCCAAAAATGAGACATAAAAATAACTGACTTTCTGTGAGTAACCAACCAAATGACAGCAGTGCCAAGATTTCTCAATTCTTACTCATGCACTTTAATCATCAGTTTGTCCTTTCTGCTCTGAAATCATTTATAGTACTACATGATAAATGTTTGCTAAACAAAATCTAGCTCATCATCTGGGTCATACATTGTCTAGCTTGTAGATAATAATTGTCAAAAGTGACAGAGAAACAGATGGGGAAAATGCAGGTATAGTAGGTATTTATTTGTGTAAGTTTCAGTAGATAATGAAATTAAATAATTATGAATATGTAATTTTGCTAATCACTAAATATATTTACATAATCCCTTTTTCTCACAGTGATTATAGGATTTGTGTGGCAAGACTTACTTTGAAGCAGCATATTATTTATCTCCACATTTGGTATTCCATTTTTCAGCATAGATGGGTTTTATTTCTGATTTCCTTTTGCATATACAATCACTTCTTTTCCAAAGCAGCAATGTTCAAAGCTGAGAAGCACTCTGGGGATTTAGCCTTACTGTATGTACTGGAGTTTTAAGCTTTATGCAAAATAATTTGCTATCAGTGCTGCATATCCCTGCACACCCCTAAAATAAATTGGCAGTTTCTAAGAGCTTCTGCAGTCTGGAGGATCTGACAGAGTAAAGAAACACTGTGTAAATGGTTATGTTTTGTTCTCCTTCACTCCTCTGTTTGTAGTGTCAACACATTGTCTTTGAGCTCTTGAAGAGAGCTGAGCAAATAATTTTTAATGATTCACTCCATAAATTTGGTGTAATGTTTGTGTTTGCAGGAAGGCTGCAAAGTCAGGCCTCTTCAATAAAAGGTTTAAATACTTTGTAAAAGGGTGCCTCCTGCCTTCAGTAAGACTAATCTCAAGCTTGAAATTAAGCACGTGCTTAAAAGCACCAAACCTTTTCTGTGGCAAATCACCTGTCCCCCTCCATAGTATGCAGAAGCTCTTTACAGTGACCCCTTCAAAAGAAGGCATAGCAGTATAACAGTGAGTGCAACATGTTTGTCTGCGTAGATTGCAGGAATGGCTGATATTGCAGATTTCAAAGCAAGCTTCAGGCAAGCAGCTTTAAAGGTATCTGCCCAGGGAGAAAGTTTTTCTGGCTTTCTGCTAGCCTGTGCCTTTGAGGCATAAAAACATGTCTCTTTTCAAACTATAGCCTTTAATATTAAAATTAGAATTTAGAACTAACTCTGTAAGTGTCTGGTGAGTCTCTGTGATGGTGTGTTTCTGCCCACCAGCACCTACACCTTCAATTTGACCATTGCCTTGCTCAAACAATGACTGTTTCTCCCAAGGCCTTGATCAGGCAGATAGCAACCAGTGTCTTGGCTACACACGAGGCATTGCTCAGGCAGATGGTGACCATAATATCAACTCTGACTTGGTACTGGAGAAACTGTCAGACAGACTTCTTGCTCAGCAGCTGTGGGCCAATAGAGCATGCACCAAACAAACAAACAAATGAACAAACAAAAAACTCAATATGACTATTTGTCCATCATTTTGCCCCATGAATAGTGAGATCTTCTGCATGGAAGCTGGCTGCACAACAGGATCATTCAGAGGGTGGTGAGGCACTGGCACAGGCTTCCCAGAGAAGCTGTGGATGCCCCATCCCTGGAGGTGGTCAAAGCCAGGCTGGATGAGGCCCCAGGCAACCTAATCTAGTGGGTGTCATCCCTGACCATGGCAGGGGGGTTGGAACTAAATGATCTTTAAGGTCTCTTCCAACCCAAGCCATTCTATGAAATTCTATAAAGTAAATCTCCTGTTGAGTTGGGATGCCTCTCACACCTATTGCAGAGATCCCTTGCTCCTCATGAGAGATTCCTTGCTGTAACAGATCCCTGATAAGTGGTTAATAGCTTGCAAAACTAAGATTATATTTTTGGTTGATTATGCACATATCAGAGAATGGATTGAAAGCAGCCTAGAGGAGATGGAACTGGAGGTGTTGGTTGTTGAGAAGCTTAACATAAGCCAACAATGTGCGCTTGCAGCCCAGAAAGCCAGTCTTATCCTGAGCTGCATAAAAAGCAGTGTGGCCAGCAGGGTCAGGATTGTGCCCCTCTGCTCTGCTCTCTTTGAGACCCCACCTGGAGCCCTGTGTTCAGCTCTGAGGTCCCCAGCACAAGGACATGGACCTGTTAGAGTGGTTGTCTCTGTAGGCAACCTATTTCACCTAAATTTGGATTCTATTTTCATTTACGTCTGTTTGTTCATGTCATGGGAATAGTTCCATTTTATCCTATGGTAACTTCAGTCAGAATTTATCCTCTAGTATTTCATAGATTTCCCTTTTGTGAAGCTATTTCAACAATTAGTACAAACATTGAGGAAGTCCTGAACCAGGATTTTTCTTTTTCTTTTTCTTTTTCTTTTTTTTTTTTTTTTTTTTTTTTTTCCTGTGTATCTTAATCTTTATTTGCCTTTTTATTTTTATTATTTCCCTGATAAAAGCAATGCTAAACTTCCAAGGGCATAATTCTCCTTGTATGTTTAGAAGCCTTAAAAGATGTCACAAGTAAGGAACTCAGTTTAAAATACGGATAGCATTAACTGTTTTTTAACCTACATATAGGACTAATCTCAGTCTAAAGTCTCCTCCATCAGACATGTTCCTGCTGTTACACTCTTTTCTGTTATGATTAATAACATCTGAAATCTGAAACCAAGTCAGCTGCACTATAATAAACTTGGTATCAATTTTACAGGTCACAAATAACCATGTAATACAATAACCTTCTATATGTTCCAGACCAATGTGGGACCACATGCTTGTGGTGGGGAGCAATGACTGGGTAATTTCATGAGGAATGAAGACCATACTCAGGGAAAAGAATCTGAAAGCTGAAAGCATTTTCTACAGGAAAGGCAGAGTCAGAAAAGGAAAGCATGCTTTCCAAAGATGGCTACCTTTAATGGTATGAACTATCTTCAACCTTTAAAATGTTTCTGTGCATTTTGGAGTGTGTCCAAATGATGAATAATTCATCCTGAACAGACAGAATATGAACAGTTAAAGAACATGACATAAGACTAAAAATGGCCAGTTAGCAAATCTGTGAGGCAAGATTAAACAAAAAAATTTGCTTTGAAGATGAGATTTGGGAACAGATATAAGGTGGTCTAGCTCAATTACAGTCAATACATAAGGCAAAAACTACAGGAGATTACTTTGAGGAACAGGACCATCATGTAAAAGCCTATGAAAATACTTAGAAGGAAAGGATTAAGTGTTCCATATCCAGCTTGCAAAATGATGTGGTTAAGTGAGATTCTCGGCTTTCATTTAAGAAAATAAAATTTCTTTGGTCACAGGTGTACAGAAAATGTGAACAAAGTGAACCATACCGACTGAAGGCAAGCAGTGCCCTTTTTTTATTTTAAACTTAATCCTATGAATGAAAAGTCAGATTCATGGTTTATTGACATCTGATTTCCAATTGTTCTGCACTGTAGGTTAATAAGACTTTTGTAGTGGGTTTACATGGCAAGGTTTTGGTAGCAGGGGGACATAGGGGTGGTTTCTGTGAGAAGGATCTAGAAGCTGCCCCATGTTTGGTAAGGGCCCCACTGCTGACCAGAGCCGAACCAATAAGCGATGTTGTTTGCGCCTCTGTGAGAGCATATTTAAGACAGGGGAAAAAACGCTGCACCAGACAGCAGCCGGGAGAGTCAAGGGAGTGAGAGAACAGCCTTGTAGGTGCCAAGGTCAGTGCAGAAGGAGGGGGAGAGGTGCTCCAGGCACCGGAGCAGAAGTCCCCTGCAGCCTGTGGTGAGGACCATGGTGAAGCAGGATGTCCCCCTGCAGCCCATGGAGTACCACGGTGGAGCAAGGTTCCATGCTGCAGCCCGTGGAGGAGACCACGGTGGAGCAGGTGGCCCTGCACCGACGGAGGCTGCCGCCTGTGGAAGACCCCTGCCGGAGCAGATTCCTGGCCGGACCTGTAGCCCGTGGAGAGGAGACCACGCAGGAGCAGGTGACCTGGCAGGAGCTGCTGCCCATGGGGGAGCCAGGTTGGAGCAATTTTCTCCTGAGGGATGGACCCCATGGTATGGACCCATATCTGGAGCAGTTCTGAAAGAGCTGCTGCCTGTGGGAAGCCCACGCCGGATCAGTTCATCAAGGACTGCATCCCGTGGGTAGGACCCCACAGCACAGGGGATGAGAGTGACCGAGAAGGAGCAGCAGAGAAGAAGCGCTGTAGACTGACCATAACCCCCAATCCCCCCTTGCCCTGCGCCACTAGCGGGGAGGAGGTGGAAGAGGGTGGATTTGGGGGAGAAGGTGCTTTTGGTTTCTTTCCTTTGTTTCTCACTTCTCTAGCTTGTTAGTAATGAGCAATAAATCTTACTATCTCCTTATGCCGAGTCTGTTTTGCCCATTACAATAATTACTGCGTGATTTTCTCATCCTTATCTCAACCTTTGAGCCCTTTTCATCGTATTTTCTCCCCATTCCTCTTTGAGGAGGGGGAGTGAGAGAGCGGCTGTGGTGGAGCTCGGCTGCCCACTCGAGCAGAACCACGACAGCATCCACAGGGGAAGATGTCTATTGTGTGTCTGGGGAAAGCTTGCCTAACTCCCATGCCTCCACAAGCCATGGACAGTGAACACAAATGTTGATGGCCTTGAATGGGGCAAATGGACACTAATTCTCTTGGGAGAGATTTGATCTTGGCTTGACAAGAGCATGTTCTAATCCCAATGGGATAACATAGGACACCTTTTTCATTTTTATATTTTCAAGAAAATGATGAACCTAAATTCTGTGGTGGAGCTCGGCTGCCCACGTGAGCAGAACTACGACAACTTTATAGAAAAAAAAAAAAAAAAAAAAAGTTACTCTTTTTTACCTCTTACTAATAAATATCTGAATAAACCTCATAACCCCAATATGCATCCATAGAAATTCACCGATTGTTTCCTTTGGCTACCTTGTGCTTGCAGCATCTAAATCCTGTCAAGTCATATGTTTCTGATACTGGTAAAATGCACAATTACACAAAATCGGAAAATAACACTGATTAAACCCCAAAGGGATTCTTGGACATATACTTGCCTGTCACATTGGCATGGTCCAACCTGGCAGATTTTTAAAAATAAGCAGTAATTCACTTTTGTGGAAGGAAGGAAGGAAGGAAGGAAGGAAGGAAGGAAGGAAGGAAGGAAGGAAGGAAGGAAGGAAGGAAGGAAGGAAGGAAGGAAGGAAGGAAGGAAGGAAGGAAGGAAGGAAAGAAAAAGAGAGAAAGAGAGAGAGAAAGGAAAAGAAAGAAAGAAGGGAGAAATCAAAAACAGAAATGATGGGAGAAATCGAGAGATTTTCTCTTTGGTAGTTTTGACAGCTTCTCTCTAAACATTTTTTTTTTTAGCAAGTTTTCTAAGGTGCCCATCCCATAGCCATCCATATTAGAAAGTTTGTGAATGCCTATTTTTATCCCAGGCAGCAAGGCACCCAAGATTTAGTTGATCTTAAAGTGAGTTTGAAGCCTTTTTGGTAGACTAATTCCAATACAATCATTTGGGACTCCCTAGACTGAAAGACCACACAGATCTAAAATTTATATAGGTTTTCTGTGTAGGATCCTATATTTTTATTTATTTATTCCATCATGATCTTAATTGTAGAAATTTCTGCCCATTTCAAATAAAATTTGAGACCAAAATGAGCACAGTATTCCTTAAGGATTCGGGTCTAGGGAACATCATGCCATATGGAAAATGAAGAAGCAAAATTTGTGTATGACAAATGTTTTCCAGCCTTCAACATATGGGCAGAAGTGTGCCAATGCAGGCAAGAATAGAGAGGCTGAATATTAGAAAAATGAGATTACACTTCTACTTTTAGCTCTGATTGTAGCACCTAAAAGTCACAGTTCACGGCCAGAGTCCTCTTCTTACAAGTTTTGTGCCTACACCTGGAGAAGGGTTGCCTAAGCTGTGAAGGTGTATATGGAAGATCGTTTTCTGCAGATGAACTGAGTTTTGGATATGGCTTTAGTATATTCATTGTGTGAACATGCTCTTCATTGTGTATTCATTGTGTGAGACAACTCTGAGTTTCTGGAAGGTGCAGGACTGGAGAAAGAGGCTGAGGGGCAACCCTGTTATTATCCACTTTGTCTTCTGACACAGATTGAGAGGTGACAGCTGGTGAATGAGAACAGGATGTTGTGATTCTGGAAACATGGCACTTAAACTGGTTTGCTACCTATGATCAGCAACACTGTGAGATGACCAAGAGAAATAACAGAAGAGTTGAGTTTGGAAGGTCACCTGGTCTAACTTCCTGCTCAAAGCAGGATCCTATTAAATCAGGCTCTCAGGGGTTTTTCTAGAGTATATTTTAAATATCTCCAAGGATGAATATTTCCTATAATCTTCTGAGCAACCTGTTACAATTTTTGACCACCCTTCTGATGAAAAAAATGCTTTTTGTGTGTGCGTGTTGTTTTGTTTTGTTTTTCCTAATATCTAAACAGAATTTACCATGTTTCAGCTTGTGTGTTGCATCTTGTCTCCTTGTTCTTTCACAGTCCTACTCTTCTCAGAGTTTGACTACACCAGTGAGGAATATATGAAGATAGCCACATTCATGTCATTCTTAGATATGGCTAATAATAATAACATCATAACTGTTATTCATCAAACAGAAATGAAAATACCTTGAAAATATGTTGTTTCAAATGAAAAGTTTTTTTTTTCTTTTTTCTTTTTTTGAAAATACTTAGCTTGCTTTTTATCCTTTGAAAATATTCTACAAAATGTAATGTAAATTTAGGAACGTTTCTTTTTGTTTGTTTGTTTGCTGGTTTTTAATTAAACCCTTAAATTAAAACACAATCTTCCTTGTCTCCTGAGAGTTTTTAAAAGTGTATGTTTGTTTTTCTCTGCTTCAGCCAAACTATGTAGTTAATTAAACTTAGCTCATGACAATCCACTTTTCCTATTTCAGTTTAAAGCTACTAAAAAGTATAGATACAATATTTCAGTTCTGGGAAAAATAAAAAATTATATATATATACATATATATATATATACATATATATATATATATACATATATATATATATATATACACACTACATAATTCCTACCTTTCCCTCTACCCTCATTGACCAAAACACTACTGAAGAAAATGAGGGACAGGAGATTATACTGAAGTCTGTGCAGTATCAAAAGAAGGCCTACAGTATATTTTGCACCATGACTGCAAAGAAATTCATATTGGTTCTTCATAACCTGAAATTCAACACACTGGGAAGCATGCTGTCGAGCAATCAAACGTGTTTAGAAAGCACTGCTTTCCTATTCAGATTGTTCCTTAGCTCTGACAGCATTATTATACTAGTTCTGAAGATGAACTGCTAAGCACAATGCATTGCTGTGTGAACTTATTGACACACATGGGTTGCTGATAGCTTGAGGATTTCTGGACCATACTCCATAGCTCAGTGTAAATAGAACCACCAAGGCTTCAAGATAAGCAGAGAATCACAGCCAGCTTTTTCCATCCCAAAGATCTTTAACTTCAACTCCAAGGCTTAACATCAAAAATTTAATGTCCAATGCAAATATTTCAAACTGGTGCAAGAGGAGGGGATATTCACCTGACTGCATGAGGCATTTACATGCAGTCATCTACATCTAAGGTAGTTTTATTGAAACCTTGCTTTAAGGTCAAAAGAGAGAAATGGATATTTCAAGGTATGGTTGAGCTCATCCTAGTGTAGTCATCTAAAATATGTAAGAGGAACTGACCCATGTAGTGCCTTTTCTTCTGTGAATATAAGGGAAACTTATATCAGGATATCAGGAATGGACACCTACACTAAATGGTTTGACTTCTGCCCATGCAGATGCTGACTTCCCAAGCTGATGAATGAGCTCAAACAGTTATCCCATCATTTAAGTATTTTTTTTCCCAAACTTACCTCAGCTTGTTGTTCAATCTCTTATGATTATACCTTTTGTTTACAATTAATGCTTCCATACAGCAAAATTAGACCAATGTGTCTGCTTACTGAACATGAGTTTCCACACTGCCCTTGTTGCCACCTGAAAGTTATTCCGTGTTTTGCACTAGGTTATTTACAAAAGATGATGAAAACCTGATTTATGCTATGCATTCATAACACTGGGCTGAGATGACTGTGGCTGGCCTCTCCTCTTCCTTCATTAATCAGCAACAGATTGTCTAGAATATGCAGCTGCTCAGGTGCTGATCTGGATTCTGCCCAAGCAGCATAGTATGTTCAATAACACCATGGCCCTTTGCCCTATCAATTGCTAGTACCTTCTTCAGTTGCCTTTTGAAAACAGCTCAAATACTTAATATTTTTCTGCTGTGCTCTAGCATTTTATGTGTTGAACACTTGTGGAGTTATATCTTCTATTTATATCCCAGTGTTTCAAAAGGAGACTAGCAGTGAAGCCTCCGCTACAAAAGCTTGGATGTTTGTTTGTAAAGCTCACTGAAAATTTAATTTGTTTATGGAATGACACTTTCTTCTGGCTCTTTTGTTTGAACTGAAGGCTGGTTCATGTATACAGTTCCTTCCTACTGTGAATTTGGAATTTGTCTACAGATACAGTAGAGCTTAAATATTGCCTTAAATATAGGACACAATTAAATAAATATACCTGAAGGTTTAATGAAAATAATTGAGCACTTGGGAAGGATACAGGCCCTCAAGATACAGGTGGGAAAGTGATTCAAGGGAGTCTGGATTCTTGGATTCTTCTTCTGGTTTGCTGATTTGCTGCTTAATCTTTCACATCTGGTATCAGTAATTAACTTCAGTACAGACAGTGTCAGTTCACCAGCTGAGATTCACACCTCGGAAAATATTCACAGAAACCCTATGGGTAAAATTCTTAGGTGGCTCAGAGGTGGCTCTTTGAAACACAGAAAATGGAAGGCAACTGTTTCTCTGTGTTCAGTAGAAATCTGAAGCCAAAAATCCAAGCAGTGATACCCCTGCTGCTGTCCATGTTCCATTTCCCCAAATGTTTTCTCCCTTCCAGCAAAATGTTAGACACCATTTATATTTAAGAAAAAAACAACAAAAACTACTGTCTTGTGCTTTTTGAAATGAGATCTGGCATCTTATTTGGGAACTAAGAGAGAGAAGAAGAGAGGTACTCTGTGACTAATCTATTTACTAGCATTTAAGGACTCTTCAAGTGTGTTTTAAGAACTTTTAACCAATAAAAAATAAAGGCATCAGATGCTTGTATCAATGCTGGATGTTCTACATGCATGCATAAGTTAAGGGAATTTCTCTGAATTCATTCCAAAGTAACTCATAGCAAGATTTACCTCACCCAGCTGTAGTTTTGTTAGAAGAGCCTCTGCTACTGCTGAACATGTAAAAAAAAAAAAAAAAAAAAAAAAGGGTGGGTGGGAACAAACAATAATAATAATAAATAAAGCTCCCTGTAGTGTTTGAATCACTGACATCAGATGGATTCTCAGATATTACTCTGGTAACAATAGACATGGAAAAGGCTGAGGTACCCAACAACTTCTTTTCCTTGGTCTTCACTGTTAATCAGGCTTTCCATGTCTCTTGTTTCCCTGAACCTGTAGATGAGGGCTAGGAAGTAAAGTCCCTCCCTCCCTCCCTCCCTCCCATTGTAAGCAAAGAGCAAGTCTGAGACCACCTGATGAAGGTGAACTTATACAAGTCTATGGGGTCCAATTACATGTATCCCAAGGTCCTGAGGAACTGGCTGATGGAGTTGCTAAGCCAGTCACTCTCCACCATATTTGAAAAGTTATGGAAGTCAGGTGAAATCCCTAGCAACTGAAATAAAGGAAACATCACTCACATTTCTAAAAACGGTAGAAAGGAAAGTCTGGGAAACTACAGATCTGTGAGCCTCAAGTCTTCCTGGGAAGATCTTCCTGGAAACAATGTTAAGGCACATGCAGGAGAAGAAGGTGATGATTAGGATCCCTCAAGGGATAGAAATCTTAGCTCAAGACTGCTTGAAAATACAGCATTTTCACTCTTCCCTGAGGAAGTGGCAGCATGTAATCACACTCAACTGGCAATACAGAAGGAAGGAATTAACATTTTTCTGACAGAAAGAGCACTTCTTCCTCCTGTTGACCTGCACTTTGAATGGTACACATAAGGGGACATGACTTTGGACACTGGAAAAGTGTAGATGCCCATACACAACTATTCTTTTGACCTTTTGTTTTATATCAGATAGGCAGCCAAAAAGAGAAATGAAGAGGTGCTTCTCAGTCATTTCTTCCTTTGTATGTCCCAAGAAGCAAGTTTTGAGTGATCCTTGTATGTATAAAATCCCAAAGTATTCACTGACTGATCTCAAAACACTTCAACACCAGTTGCATGTCCCACCTGGGTAGAGACTGACACACACAGCAGCGGTGATTGTGCATGCATTTGGTGGTGGAGGCACTTTCAGAATGCAGAGAAGTGAAGGCCGTACCATTTCTTCACTGTATGCATATAAGCTGCTCTGTTATCTGTAACCTGACTCAATGCCAAGTGAAATCAGCACTAAATCCTTCCATTGGCTTCAGTGGTAGCAGATTAGGTCCTTAATGGGTATGTGAATTACAAGAGAGTGAAACATACAGGCTTTAAGGAGTGGTTTTATTGTGTTCTTTTCCAAAGACATTTATTTTATCAGAAGAGTGAAGAATTGGTGGGCTGGGTATTTTAAATATAGCTTTTAGCTTGTCATCAATATGCTTTAAAAGAGAGCTGTGAGCTGAAATTTTTATTCTTCCCTCCTCTAACCTCTTTTTTTTTTTTCTTTTCTGTTTTTTCTTACAAAGTTGTAAAGTATACTTGAGTAGAGGTAGTTTGAGTGTTTTTTTTTTTTGTTTGTTTGTTTTATATATATATATATTCTTGGTGTATATGGTTTTGACCATTACTTTTGATTACCTGTTCTGGCATGACAGAGACTTCCTGTAATATTTCTAATATTTCTTCTTCCTCCCTGGGGAAATTTTATGTCTGCTTTTAACATTTGTCCTTTATTTTTATTTTGTGAAAACTGAGGCAGGGAATTAATTTCATATTGTAGCCATATCTATTTCTTTGGTTAATAATACCTTACATTTACAATATCCTAGTCTATAATCTCCTTGGATGACCTTCCTGCCCTCACACATTTCTATTGCTTCTCTTTTCTCCTCTTGTATTACTTTGCTTTTAGTCTTTTTTTGCTGTGCTCCCCTTTCTTTTCTCTACATTTTCTCATCTCTCCCTTGCATAATCTACATTTTATCCCTCACATTTGGTCCCTTCCTAACCTCGATTCCTTTTTACAAAGCATTTTTCCTTCACATTGGCACCCATTTTCCTTTATGCTATATGTACTAAGTAGGTAGTATACGCATAAACAACTTTCCCTGAGGCAAACATGAATTTTACTTTGAACACCTTCTAATTTCCCTTACTTGTCCCTTCCCATCATCATTCTATTTCTTTCAGTTTTGCTCAACACTTTCAATGCTAACAAAGCTTGCTCTGCTGAAATTGAACACTTGTATTTTTTTCTCCTGTATAGGCTTGTTTTCACACTTGTTAGAAATGTAATTAGATTATTCTTCTATTTCCCATGCTTCATCCATTTGCATTTGCATGCTGTCTTGAGCATCTACTTAAAAAGATATTAATGAAAGTTTATTTTTGCTTCTATTCTTCTTCTTTATATATATATATATATATGTAACCCCTTATATTTTTGCTTTTTGTTCTGTCAAAAGTCCCTCTCTTTTCTCATGGATGCACATTTTTCACTCACTTTGTCTGCTCACGCCATGTGCCCTTTGTCTGTTCTCCACTTTCATTTAGTTGCACTCTTTGAGAATTTTGCCACTGACTGCAATGCAACCTGTGTTTGAACTCATATGCTTGTCCTTCTGTGTCCATTAGCTTGACCTGTTAACAGTGAGAACCAAAGGTTGCAAGAGCGTGCCTTGTTCCTTTCAGTAAACTTGCTGGGCTCACAAAAAGCACAAAAAGTCTATTCTCCACTCACATGAACCCTTGATCACTTCTGCATGCCCCTTTCCATTACAGTACTTACAATGGATCTAGATAACCACTGCCCCATGAATGTAGTATACATGTAAATTCTCAAGTCCCTCACATTGGATCTGTCCCCCCACCCTGGTGATCCTGAAAGACATATCTGGCTGTGTTAGCCCCATCCCTTTGGCTGAAGATATCTGGGAGATTTTTTTTAGGCTTCATCCCAAGGACATTCTTAAAAGCCACAGCACACAGGGTAAACAGCTGTAGGAAGCATGAACCAGGACGGGTGCCAGCATGTTGTACTTTGGAGCTTCTACACATCAAAGTGGAGCATAAATGGGACTGAACCTCAGGGTGACAGGCAACACAGCTGAGCCAGAGGGTGGCATGGAACATTGCCCTGCTGAAGTGCCTTAGGAGTACATAGAGCAGGACATTATGCTCCAGTTGAAGGCTTATAATCCAGGTTTTGTCTGGACAGGGAAGATAGGGGCAAAATCTAACCTGAAAATACATTGGACCACCGGGTATTAATTGCATGTTAAGAGTGGCCAGAAAGAGACACTCATGCAGACTGCCTGGGCATTATATGTTCACAGCCAAAAATCCTATATAGTAACTCCTGTAACTAGATAAACTGTCCAAGCTTCACCTCAGGGTTACAAATTGTGCAAGACTTCTCTTGCATTACTGCAGGCTGATTATTAGCTTTTCTACCACCCTGCCCAAAATAAGATTCTTTTTTTTTTTAAAATATTCCTAGTTTCTGGTAATGCATTTGCCTGGCCTGTTTAGTTCAGATGCCAGCACCCAGCCAGTGTTCCACCCTACCCAAATAAAGTCATTTATTGATGGTATGGCTCTCCTGGAACTGAAAGAAACTATCTGCCTCAGACTTGTAAATATTGTATACTGCTACAATAAATTAACTCTCAAAGTCATCAGTTTGGATCTCCCAGCACTCAACAAGTCAGCACCCCATATGCATGTAATTCTCTCCCTAGATATTTTCATTTACAAAACATTACATCTTGTCTTCCTTGCAAATCACAGATTTATTCTCACATAGGTACCTAATCCTCAGACTCCCAAAACTTAATCCTGTAGTCTGCCTCTTCCCCCCAAATACTCTGCTAGGAAACAAAAGAGAACATAAAACAAAATATAAAGACAACCAGGAACCTGTACATTTTAAAACCCCAAATCAGTCCCATCTGTGGCATAGTTGAACACAGCAGTTTAATATAAAATGCATACATAGTACCTATACCTACCACTTGCTTGAAAAATGTTGGGTTTTAACAGAAACACTTATATTTCTTTGAGGATTTAAAACATTTAGATCTCAAAATAAAATAAAAAAAAAAAAGTGCATAATTATTGCAGTTAATTTGTAATAAAGATTTTTATTTTTATTTTTATTTTTATTTTTAATCTTCTGAAGCATTTTATCTTTCTCAGATCTAATTTAAAAGGAAGTCAAATGGAAGGGAACATTGCAGCCTAGATGGAGTAAAAGCCTTCTTTTTAATTTTGATACCTTAATCAGCTGTCTGGGCTTGAGTCTGGTTTCAAGTCCATATCACCAGATGTAGCTCTACTGAAATAAACTGAGTTAAATGGCGTCATGCCAGAAGTATATCAGCTTCTCACTGAGACTCTGTGCTTCTTCAAGTCAGAGTCAAACTTGAGAAAAACCAATGAAGTCACAGGATTTATTGTAATTTTATGCAAGATTCTTTCTAAGGAAAGAATCTGTTTGATTAATCAGTCAAAATCATACAGTTCATCCCTTACCATTTGTTTTAAAGAATTAAGATTTTGCTGACATGAAGGAAGCTTGATTTGTGTTCCCTTTCAGGAAGAAGTCAAGATATTTTACAATTAATTTCCATAGATCAACAAATCATACAAAACTGTTTTTTTGGCTACAGATATTTTTCAATTTTTCATGAGATCTGAGAGTGAAAATGAGAAAGGAAAATGTATGGGACTCTCACATTTCTTTGCTGAAACTTAATGAAAAAAGCAGATGGGAATTGCTAGCCTTTTTGCTAGAAGGAATAATATTTCTGAGTGCTGTGACTCAGTCTTTGCAGAAAGAGACATTTGGAAGCTTTTGTTCATTATCTGGTGTCAGGAGATTATTATTGTGCTACTAGGGGATTGAAAGGGTAAGGTCCTTTGTTTATAGGTTAAAGGAAGTAAGGGTCATTTAACTTTTGAACAATAAAAGAAAAAAAAAGTGTTGTATTGTGCGTGTGCTGTTCTACATGCTTGAGAGTCAGATATTTGATTTTCCTCAGGGGCAGAATTTCAAGCACAGTATTAGAAAGATATTTAAAGAAAAGTTTAGTTTCCATTCAGGAACCCAAGTACAAAACATTTTTGGAAAAGCTAAGAACTTGGCATTATCAGAGCAAGGACAGAGAAGTCGTCCGATACATAGTTATGTTATTTAAGAATGTTTCAGCTTCTATTTCTCTCCTTATGTACTGAGAACCAAAAAGATTTCTATATGTCTAATACATTCTCAATTTTATTTCTTCAAAACTGCCTCCTAGATCTGAATGTCTCTGACTCTATGCATATATGTGCACATGTGTAGCTTTGTATAGATTCCTGCAAGGTGAAATTGTCATATGTTTCTAGCATTGGCATCTTTGATGAGCTGAGAGTAGCTGAGATGTTTTCTGATAAACCAGTTTTAATCCACAAAACATGCTAAATAGAATAGAAAATAAATGAAATAGGAAACAATTGTATGGAGGGCTTCTATTCTACTGAGCGCAAACAGACTCCTATCTGCACTTTCCAGCAAGCACACAGAGATTAGTGACACCTGGAATCATAGAATAAATTATTATTATTATTAATAATAATAATAATAAAGTATGAAAGGATACAGAGAGAGGAAAAAGACCATTTTTAATACCATAGAAGGAAACTAGACAAAAGTAATTAAAAATGAGCAGAAAGAGAGACAGAGAGCTAGACTGTGACATCATTATTTATGCTGGTAGAGCAGCTTATTCAACAAATGTTCTTTTCTTTTTGATGCAAAGCAATCTTCTTTTTATTGTAATTTTTACTGTTGTAGCACAGAGGAGGCCTCTTTATGGGCCAGGAGTCACAAGGCACTTATACTGTGAGTAATAAAAGATGATTGTTATTTTCTGAAGAGTCCCTTATGATACAGGTAGTCTTGCCACTGTGCTGCTTTACAGCTAGGATGGCAAGCAAGAGTATGCCCTTGGGCATGACTCCCTATCACCAAGTCCCAAATGCTCTTTTCCCCAAAACTTTGTGGAGCAGCATCCTGCTACTCCTTGGCCTTCCCCGAGTGAGATGTTGGGCCAATAGAAGTATTTAGGATCACTGGGGGATCGGGGTTCAGGTCTTTCCACAACTGATCCTTGAAAGTTGCCAAAGTTTTCCAGCATCTCTGGAAAAACAATTTCAGTGCTTAATAATTTTCACTGTAAATTTTATTTTCTTTGTACCTAGCTGGTATTTCCCTTGCCAGAACTTCTATTCCTGCCTCTTCTGCTTTCACTGGGCATCTCTGGAAAGAATCTGGATATCTTATATCTCCTTCTTGAGAAAGCTGAGGACAGCAGTTAGGTAACTACCCATCTTTCTCTTGAGGCTGAACAAACCCCGATGCTTCAATTCCCTTGTAGTGGGTTTACGTGGCAAGGTTTTGGTAGCAGGGAGCCATAGGGGTGGTTTCTGTGAGAAAGATCTAGAAGCTGCCCCATGTTTGGGAAGGGCCCCATTGTTTTCCAGATCCGAGCCAATAAGCGATGTTGTTTTTCGCCTCTGTGAGAGCATATTTAAGACAGGGAAAAAACGCTGCGCCAGACAGCAGCTGGGAGAGTGAGAGGAGTGAGGAACAGCCTTGCGCCAAGGTCAGTGTAGAAGGAGGGGGAGAGGTGCTCCAGGCGCCGGAGCAGAAGTCCCCTGCGGCCTGTGGTGAGGACCATGGTGAAGCAGGATGTCCCCCTGCAGCCCATGGAGTACCACGGTGGAGCAGGGTTCCACGCTGCAGCCCGTGGAGGAGACCACGGTGGAGCAGGTGGCCCTGCACCGACGGAGGCTGCCGCCTGTGGAAGACCCCTGCCGGAGCAGATTCCTGGCCGGACCTGTAGCCCGTGGAGAGGAGCCCACGCAGGAGCAGGTGACCCGGCAGGAGCTGCTGCCCGTGGGGGAGCCAGGTTGGAGCAGTTTTCTCCTGAGGGATGGACCCCGTGGTACGGACCCATATCTGGAGCAGTTCTGGAAGAGCTGCTGCCTGTGGGAAGCCCACGCCGGATCAGTTCATCAAGGACTGCATCCCGTGGGTAGGACCCCACAGCACAGGGGACGAGAGTGACTGAGAAGGAGCGGCAGAGAAGAAGTGCTGTAGACTGACCATAACCCCCATTCCCCGTTCCCCTGCGCCGCTCGGGGGAAGGAGGTGGAAGAGGGTGGATGGGGGGGGAAGGTGCTTTTGTTTTTTTTTTTTCCTTTGTTTTCTCACTTCTCTCGCTTGTTAGTGGTAGGCAATAAATCTTACTATCTCCTTATGCCGAGTCTGTTTTGCCCGTTACAATAATTATTGCGTGATTTTCTCGTCCTTATCTCAATCCTTGAGCCCTTTTCACATATTTTCTCCCCATTCCTCTTTGAGGAGGGGGAGCGAGAGAGCGGCTGTGGTGGAGCTCGGCTGCCCACTCGAGCGGAACCACGACATCCCTCCTGAGTGTCTCAGCCATCAAAGTGGTCCTCCATCGGACTTGCTCCAGTTTATCCTTCTTTTTTTTTTTTTTTTTTTTTTTTTTTCTGTAATTCTTGAGAGTTAAAAAATTTCAAATGTGATTTCACAAGTGCTAAAGAGTTGAGAGTAATCATTCCCCTTGACCTGTTGGCTATGATCATGCTAATGAAACCCAGATGCTCTTAGGCTTCTTTGCAGCAAGAGCACACTCCTGACTCCTCCAATCACATTTCTTTTGAGTATAAATTCTTCAATCCCAGATTCTTGATTACTGATTTAATTAGAAAAATATCTCACTTCTTAATTCCTGTCATCTAAACTAGTAATTGTCTGACACAGCTTTCTGTGAAAAAAAAAAGTTACCATATCCAGCTGAGTGAATGTTGCTTGTGTTGATGCTTTGCATGTAATGAGCAAATGTATACACAATACAAGTTCATGACTGTGCCTCTTCCTGGCAGAGTGCTCCACATAGCAATACACATCATTTCTAAGTATACACAAGTTTATTTACATAGTTTTTCATAAACATTATTTACACAAACACTAAACTGAGAACAAAAGCTGTGATTCATTAACTAATTCATCACGGGGATTCAACAGGATGAAAGATAAACAGAACTGAGATGTCATTAGGCCTGTTTTAGGCCATCCCTAAATACGGCTTTTTGTGACTCAGAAGTCCATGACAACACTCCAAACAGATACCATCTACCTGTAAGACACAACATGCAGAGAGACATGGAATATAGTATTGTAGGGGATGTAGATGTCTGTAGTACCTGTATCCTACAGGCATAACCTTTGTCAAGTTTTCTAACAGGGGACTTCTGAGGAAGTTGGGAAGGAAGACAAAAAAGATAACTGAAAATGTGAAAATACCTGAAAATAACACCTGAGTGTTACAGCACTGGAGGGGCAGAACGAGGGAATCAGAACATTGCATGTTAATAAACGGTGGAGGCTGATAGTGGAGTTTAGCAAAATGGAGGCAGATGTTTATATGTGAAACAGATAATGGTGGATTGTGAGGGCTTTGCAATGTAGCCTTTGTTTGACACAGCAGCAAAGAGGAAGCTGGAAGAGGGATTTTATAAGAGATCTGTCATGGACAAAGCAGAAATTGCTTCTGTGGCAAGTTTGACATAAAGATATCAAGGCAAGGTCATATCTGTTATGGTTGGATGAAAGACTATGTTGAAGGCTGATGGATAACAGCTTGGATTCAGGCATCTGTTAGCTACCTGCAGATGTTGTTCTGGAGCTGGAAACTGAGCAGCTGAAGGATTAGCCAGAGAGCAGCTACCTACTTCTGGTGCCAAAGTCTTTTCCAGACTCTGACCCAGACTGTCACATAGACGAACCTACTCATCTACATCAGTGTGGGCACGAGTACACTCAGGAGCAGGAGAGGTTGCTGTGGGTGGAACTTCACTGAGAAATACTCCTATACTAAGAAAAAAAGTTTGTACTCTGCTGTTCAGGCTGCACCATTTGTGGAATGAATTTCACTTAATGCTGAGGACAGTGAAACCCCGTGATGTGTTTGATGTGTTATAAAATGACAGCATAAAATATGTGGAGTATTAAAATAAATAAATACATAATGTTAAACTGACCATTAAAAAAAAAAAAAAAAAAAAAAAGAGAAGAGAAGAGAAGAGAAGAGAAGAGAAGAGAAGAGAAGAGAAGAGAAGAGAAGAGAAGAGAAGAGAAGAGAAGAGAAGAGAAGAGAAGAGAAAAAAAGAAAAAAAAAAGAAGAGAGAAAAGAAAAGAAAGAAAAGAAAAGAAAAGAAAAGAAAAGAAAAGAAAAGAAAAGAAAAGAAAAGAAAAGAAAAGAAAAGAAAAGAAAAGAAAAGAAAAGAAAAGAAGAGAAAAGAAGAGAAAAGAAGAGAAAAGAAGAGAAAAGAGAAAAGAAGAGAAGAGAAGAGAAGAGAAGAGAAAAGAAAAAGAAAAGAAAAGAAAAGAAAAGAAAAGAAAAGAAAAGAAAAGAAAAGAAAAGAAAAGAAAAGAAAAGAAAAGAAAAGAAAAGAAAAGAAAAGAAAAGAAAAGAAAAGAAAAGAAAAGAAAAGAAAAGAAAAGAAAAGAAAAGAAAAGAGGAAAGGAAACTAGAAATACAACAAACCTGTACAATGACTTTACGTTAAAAACAAACAAACAAACATACAAACAAAAACTAAAGCACTTTACCTTCTGAAAGGAAAAATGAAGGATATTTCCTTTGAGAATTTTGATTTTCTGGAATCAACAGTCAGTAGAAGGAGCTGAACCAAGAACAAATAGTTTAGATACTGAAAAGAGTAGGGAGTTTTGATAAAGTAGTTAACAGTAAATAAAGGAACTTGGGAGAGCAGCCATTTTAAGTCATAAAAGAAAAAGAAAATGAGAAATCATAAGATTTAATAACCCTTAAATAAATGGCATAAAGCCTCCTTGGAATGCCAAAGACCTGAATATCCCTATTATAAACAAGTAAAAATAGGAATTTACCTGAACTAACAGAAACTGGATGAAATTGTATTACAAGAAATACACCAAGAGACCAGAGACTGTTAAACTAAAATCGAGGTGGAAAAATCACTTACTGCATATTTTTTTCAAATAAAACCCTAAATCTAAAGCAGACGGCAATTTTAGTGAAGAAAATATTTATTTTATGTTATAGGATATGCCAGAGATCCTGAAATATGCAAGGTCAGAAAGTAGTAACTGGTATGATACTAAAAGCAGTACTTCTGGAAAGAATCCCTTGAGAAATGATTTGTATGGATTTTGTCCAGCTGGTGGAAAAAGCTTACAAAGTAGATGTTTTAGAAACATTGCTATGCAGATGGTGGTGTTTTAGACTCATTCTGAACTCCTGTCCTGATTTAGGCAAAACTCTCACTAAAACTGATCAGTGAATGGATTACTTGAAAAAATAACCCTCTTGCTTCAGTCCTGGCTGGGCATTTTTTTTCCTGCTTTCTTTCTCACGGATGTGTAGTTTACAGGATAATTATTTGTTTTAAATTGGACTTTTCATGTAAAGAAACTAACTGGTTGTTCACTAAAACAGTGATAGAATGGAAGATTTTCAGTGTCTGTTGGAGCTGTACATGATAGAAATGGCTAAGGTTGGAGAATTGCCCAGGTTTCATGCTGTTTTGTGTGTACCATTCAGTATGGCATTAAAACTTCTCTACTACTGTGATAAATTCACAGTGTGAGGCATTCAAAGTACCAGGATCACTGTATGATGTAGAGCCTGAGGGCTGGGCTGGATCTAGCCATTCTACTAATTGTGGGACAGCCCCAGTGCAATCAGTACGTATTTGAGGAACATAAAATTACCAGTTTGTGTGATTTGGAGTGACGATAGGTGGAAACAAATCTGCTCATAATAATTTCAGCTGAAAAATAAAGAGGGAGGGAAATTAAAATCCTGAATAGTTTCATTTTTACATTTTTAAGTGTCTAATATGAAATGAAATACTTTAGGGTGGAAACTAGACAATGTTACTTTCAACATTTCTTAGGGAAAATCTATCAGTTCTTTGGTACCAAAACAAAGATTTTTAGTTTAAAGATTGAAATATTTTTTGAAATATAAAGAAAATGAAATAATAGGATTGATATTAAATTACATGATTATTTTTAATAAGATGAAGATCATACTTTTTAAACTTTTTTTTTCTTTTAATTAAAATCTTAGCTCTACCTGAATCAGTTTTGTTTATTTCTTTGTGTGTTTTCTTTGCATTTTTTTTTCTTATTTCTGTATCGACCTCAAAATTCAACTTATCAGTTAGAACAGAAAAATATGAAAGTGTGGAGTTAAAATGTTGGATTCAACAATCCATTGATATGTTGGAGAAATCCATCACATCTTCAAACTATAAATATTACTGAGAAAAAGGATAAGAAATGTGTGAAGGACGTGACTGTCTTTCAGAAAGGGTATACTACATTATAGACAGGGAAAGTGAGACACAAGGTAGCCCAAAGTCAACTACCTCGTCAGTCAGGACACTACTCAGTTCTTTGGCCAGCAATATTATTCAGTTGATCTTAGTATCTGGAATGGGAAACTAAATGAACAAAACAAAACCAAACCAGACTTTTTTTTTCTTTTCTTCTTTTTTTTTTTTTTTTTCTTTTTTTTATTGGATGTGCAGTTCTTTGGATATTTACAGAGGACGATAAGGACTTGCTAATCTGCTGAGAATAAAAACAATTGCCACATACCTTCCCAAAAAATCTTCAATTATCAGAGGGGTTTGGAGGATTAAAAAATCCCCAGATAAATAGATCTTTTTTTCTCCTTCCTTAGAAACAATTCTTCCAAAATAATGTCATGAAGGACAGTTGGAAGGTTAGTCCTTTTCTCAGACAGACTGCCTTTGGTGTAAGCCTCCATGTTAAGATATCACATTTAACTCTGAATGGTCTGCACAATGCTTTAAAGAAGCAAATACATTCTCAATCATGGCAAAGCTAATTGGCACAAAGGAAGCACATAATAATCTCTTTGTATTGCTCCTGGCTTTCAGGTGGCCCTATTCTACCCTGGGTAGGTGCTTGAGCCTTACAGAAAGCTGTATGGCTTTCAGGACAGGAATACTTCCTCCATATAGGTCTGCACAAGCCTCATCTTGGCAAGGAAGATATGCCAGAAGTCTATATAACCAAGAGGGTCAAGGAGCAAGCCAGAAGGCTTACTCCTGCCTTACTCCTACTCTTAAAAAAAGATTTACTGTGTTTTCCAATACAAGAACTAAGGGGGGGTAAAAAGGAACTAGCAAGTAGAAGGTTTGGAAAATCAGAATAATGTGGTACTTCACATGACTTATGAAACTCAGAATATGGTGCAGCATGATAAAAATGCAGGCTTGAAGAAACATTTTATATCCTTATGTTTTGACCACCAGTATAGATAGGTATTGAGCTAATAAGCTTTTTCCTGATTTACAGGTGTTCTTGCAACTTGATGGTTTTTGCTGATGGAAAGAATCAGACACCGACAACAAAATAGCTCATAAGGATAGAGACATGATGAACAAATAAATGCCACCCAAAGCAAATTAAAATTGAATAAACGAAATATTTTTCTCACATTCCATGTCAGAGTAAGCAGTTGAGACAAAGAATTTCATCTCAAAAATAGTTCAGAGGTATACGTGGATAACAAGAATCAAAGCTTAATCAAAGCTAAAAGTTCTGTTAAATCTTGCTATTCAGGATTTAAAATAACTGAAAGTAATTAGACTTGTTCCAAACTGATGTGGGCCTGATTATCCCATCTTGTACATACAGTGCTTAAAGCCTCCTCTCAATGTTCTGGTATTGACTAGGTCTGGTTAGTAACAGGGAATGGGACTGACTGGGTCAGTATGATTTCTTTGTTTCTATAAGCATGTTTCTGACAGTGAATGCCTGAAGAAACTGAATGGAGAGGAACTGAAATGAAAAGGAGCAGAAAGGATGGATTGAATTATAAATGATTCTTTAAAATGTGAAGAAAAAATATCAATTGATGGAGTTTTCAATTACCTTCTTGTAGCTCATTAGTTACTAGCAATACTGGAAACAGGTTGTAGGAGATTAGAGCAAGACTCATTTCCTGACAGAGTTACAGACTTGTGGCCTTCCCTCTGTAGGCTGTATGAGACTTACCTTACTAGTTAAACGAGACTCTGTGAACTCAAATATTTTATTTTAGTCTTTCTTCACTTGAAGGAGTTCACTTAAAATGAATCTCAACTTTTTTTTTTTTTTTTTTTTTTTTTTTTTCTGACAAAAGTATCAAGAAATTGTTGGCTATCTCTAGTTCCTTCAGTGCTTCCATTTTTTCAGAGATCCACAACAGTTCATCCAGTCTTATAAATGAATATACCTGACATTTACAGTGCCTGCCTACTCATGTAAGGTGTTAACAGAAAGATTATCATAGATAATCTTTCAGATTATGTTTTCAGATTTAGAATAGAATTTCCACATCCATCAATCCTCCTTGTCCAAAGAAACCTCCACTAGCAAAACCAGCTACCTTCACAAACCACTGGCAACAGAAGAAGTGTCTTCGTACTGACATCTGTCTTCTTTATCGATGTAGTGGGTTTATGTGGCAAGGTTTTGGTAGCAGGGGGCCATAGGGGTGGTTTCTGTGAGAAGGATCTAGAAGCTGCCCCATGTTTGGTAAGGGCCCCACTGTTTTCCAGAGCCGAGCCAATAAGCGATGTTGTTTTGCGCCTCTGTGAGAGCATATTTAAGACAGGGAAAAAAACCCTGCACCACACAGCAGCTGGGAGAGTGAGAGGAGTGAGGAACGGCCTTGCAGGCACCAAGGGCAGTGCAGAAGGAGGGTGAGAGGTGCTCCAGGCACCGGAGCAGAAGTCCCCTGCAGCCTGTGGTGAGGACCATGGTGAAGCAGGATGTCCCCCTGCAGCCCATGGAGTACCACGGTGGAGCAGGGTTCCATGCTGCAGCCCGTGGAGGAGACCACGGTGGAGCAGGTGGCCCTGCACCGACGGAGGCTGCCGCCTGTGGAAGACCCCTGCCGGAGCAGATTCCTGGCCGGACCTGTAGCCCGTGGAGAGGAGACCACGCAGGAGCAGGTGACCTGGCAGGAGCTGCTGCCCATGGGGGAGCCAGGTTGGAGCAATTTTCTCCTGAGGGATGGACCCCATGGTATGGACCCATATCTGGAGCAGTTCTGGAAGAGCTGTTGCCTGTGGGAAGCCCACGCCAGATCAGTTCATCAAGGACTGCATCCCGTGGGTAGGACCCCACAGCACAGGGGACGAGAGTGACCGAGAAGGAGCAGCAGAGAAGAAGCGCTGTAGACTGACCATAACCCCCATTCCCCCCTTCCCCTGCGCCGCTCGGGGGGAAGAGGTGGAAGAGGGTGGATCGGGGGGGAAGGTGCTTTTGGTTTCTTTCCTTTGTTTCGCACTTCTCTAGCTTGTTAGTAATGAGCAATAAATCTTACTATCTCCTTATGCCAAGTCTGCCCATTACAATAATTACTGCGTGATTTTCTCATCCTTATCTCAACCTTTGAGCCCTTTTCACATATTTTCTCCCCATTTCTCTTTGAGGAGGGGGAGTGAGAGAGTGGCTGTGGTGGAGCTCGGCTGCCCACTCGAGCAGAACCACGACAATAGACAGTCCTTCAGCCTGTAATATTGACCCTCCATGTTGCTTAAATTGCACTAACAGGATGTAGATCAGCTCTGGTACAGAAGGGAGGTGGAAGGGGTACCTTGGCAGAGGTGTCACACAACTGAAGCCTGGATTTTGTGTTCCGTAAGAAAATACAGTTTTCCATTAAGAAACAACTTTCTGAATGGCTTAAAATGAAAATAAAGTTAAAGAACAGTCTTCTTAATGAAACCTGTCAGATTTCTCCTGTATTCTGTGTCTTATCCGATAAGAACATGAAACTGACCATATCAGGTTGCATTAAAGGTCCATCTGACTCAATATCATGTTACTTTAAGTGGCCATGATGGATATGCAGAGAAGAGTTTGAGCTATGGCTATTTAAGATTATATTGTGACACTGACATACTGTTTTATTTTGTGGATGACATTCCTTTTTAAAAAAAAAAAAAAAATTGTTTTTTTTTTTATAAAGAAAATCTTTGATTGGAGAAGAATGAAAAACTATAGCTAAACTAATCATAAGAATTTGACTAAGAAACATCTTACTAAAAATATGACCTACTCTTTTATAAACTTTATTCTTAGTGAATCCTCCCCCCCCATTTTTTTTTTCCTTTTTTTTTCCTTTCTCTCTTTCTCTCTCTTTTTTATTTTTTTTTTTTTATTTTATTTTTTTTTTGGAACTAGCCCAGTTTTTAAATCACTGTCAAAGAGCTGATGGTTTGTAAAAGAATCCATACAGTATATTATAAATCAATTCAGGCCTTCTGTAACTGATGAGAATAAGTAGTGCTACATCAATATCATGTCACTATTGAAGTCGTTAACCCAATAAATATAGATCTTTCTCAAGCATGTCATTTCCTGTGATTGCAATGGAATTAAAAGTCTGAACTTTTGATAATGGTTGATGCTCTTTCTTCTTATATCCAGCCATCCCTCATTAAAAGCTTGAGGCCACAGCTCTGTAACATGCTGCTGAGGAATTTAAGTGTATTCCTATTCAGCAAAGAATTGAAACATATGTTTTTCTGGGGTCAAAAGAGGGTAAGTGCACACTTAAATATTTACTTTGTAGGGACACTTAAACATGAATTTAAAGTTAATTTTGTGCTTAGCAACTTTGTCCCATTTAATATGAATGAAGTTGCAGGAGAAACATTCTAACCATGAAATTAACATGCAAAATCTGTTTACACATACTGCTCCCTCCGGTGGCACCAATGTTCATCAGTTCTGTAATGTGTGGTTCTGTTGGTTGATGAAATTCATGTTGAGAATCAAAACCAACAATGACAGGCTTCAGAAGTGCTGAAAAACAACATTTTGGTGGTTTTAAAGGAATGTTTTGATTTTTTGTTTCAAAATGACTTACAGGAATGAAAGCAAAACATGAATGTTTTGATTAGACCCAAAAGATTAATTGAAATGTTGTGTCACAGAAATTTTGATTTTTTTTTTTTAAATTTAATTTCAATCTGTTGTTGAAAGGAAAGAAGAAAAATCAGAATTTTGAAATCTGCAGAAAAAAAATAATGTCCTTGCTAATCACCATTAAAGATGTCAGAACAAAACAGGGAGTAAAAGGGAAAGATTATTTTTAAAAAGCTATAAACGTTTGAGAAGGAATACACTTTCCAAAATATTTTGTTTCATACTAGAGGAAATCCAATGCCTTAATATGAAACTTCAATTTGCTTTGTTTGAGTGAGAGAAAAAATCTTTAATTTCTTTCCTTAAAACTTGTGATGAGATACAGAAATTACAAAATGCTTTCTATTAATACAAATAAAATGTAAAATAAAAAAGATCAGTTTTAAAGCTGTAACCTTTACAGACTGCCATAAAAAAGTGCATAAAAATCTCTACTTTATTAAAACAAACTCTTGAAGAAAAGAATCAATACCAATACTTCCAACCATTTCTAAAATGATAAAGAACACACAAAAGCCTCAAAGGGAACTGAAGTTGTACTATTATTTTATACATTCAGGGGAAAAAAATCTTTCCCTTAGAGACCTTTTAGCCTAAACGATACAGACAAAGAGGAACATATGAAACCTAACCCCAATGAAGGAAGGAAACATTGACTTCTGATTTTGTATTTTATTAATGTGGTTATTAGATGTATGCATTGTAGCATTGCCTCAAATTACCTATGAAGTCCTGTCTACATTACAGTTGGTACAGTCTGATCTTGATTAAAGACAAGATGCTGTACAGGAGTATACCAAGCTATGTCTTTGCAGTACAGTGATTCAAAATTTTGTCCTAATAAATTCCTCCTGAGTTTCCTCCATGTTCGTCCTTCCTTCCTTCCTTCCTTCCTTCCTTCCTTCCTTCCTTCCTTCCTTCCTTCCTTCCTTCCTTCCTTCCTTCCTTCCTTCCTTCCTTCCTTCCTTCCTTCCTTCCTTCCTTCCTTCCTTCCTTCCTTCCTCTTCCCTTTCCCTTTCCCTTTCCCTTTCCCTTTCCCTTTCCCTTTCCCTTTCCCTTTCCCTTTCCCTTTTCCCTTTCCCTTTCCCTTTCCCTTTCCCTTTCCCTTTCCCTTTCTCTTTCTCTCTCTCTCTCTCTCTCTTTCTCTCTCTCTCTCTCTCTCTCTCCTCTCTCTTTCCTCTCTCTTTCCCTTCCCTTCCCTTCCTTCCCTTCCCCTTCCCTTCCCTTCCCTTCCCCTTCCCTTCCCTTCCCTTCCCTTCCCTTCCCCCTTCCCTTCCCTTCCCTTCCCTTCCTTCCCTTCCCTTCCCTTCCCTTCCCTTCCTTCCCTTCCCTTCCCTTCCCTTCCCTTCCCTTCCCTTCCCTTCCCTTCCCTCTTTTTTCACATTTTTTTTCCCAGACAGTCATTTCTACTAAGTGGAACACTTATTTAAATATTTCCATAAAAATTTACAGCTAAGTGACCTGGAGGAAAATAATAAATGGTTATCACATACTGTCTATGTGGGCTAATAGTAATTACATGTATATGATTCACCATGGCTTGGTGTGTGCAGCCTTTTCAAAAAGGTACAACATAAAAATATAGAGCAGATATCCAACCCTACTTTATTTTCTTATAACCACTTCTGAGTAAAAATAATAAATAAATAAATAAAAAATTCTCAGAGTTTGTCAGATGGTGGTTTTCATTTCATCTGTGGGTTACTGAGTTTGATGGGGAAGTAATGAACTTATTACAAGGCTGGCTACTTTCAAACCTGACCTCTGAGAAGCCTACAGGAAAATGGGGTATTTTCTGAAAAGATCCCTGTGACAAACTTCACATGGCATGTTTTTCTCATAAAGTGATTGTTTCATTTCTGTAGCAGTTTCTGTAAAAAAAAAAAAAAAAAAAAAAAAAAATCATAATGGAGAGGATACAGAACAGAAGCGCCACAGTGATGAGAGGTATTAAACTAGGCCATTGGTTGTATAGAAATCAGAACAGACCTTGATAGGTGGCTGGAGGAACAAGATCCTGTTGGACTTATCTAGGGAAAATGTCCACTGTCAAGTTATTTAAAGATGAATCAGAATAAAAAATTTAAAAAAAAAAAAGGGGGGGGGGGGGGCAGAGGGCAATATTTTTATTCCACTGAATTAGGGGAATTAAAGGCACATTTTACTTGCTGATCTGAGATCATATGCATACCCATATGAATGTTCTAGCAAAGAAAACTAGAGCTATGATGAGGTAATACTAGTAAAGACAAGACAGCCTCATATTCACTAAAATATTGAAAGAATCCACGGGGGGAAAAAGAAATATATGTAAATCAAACCAACTCCTGTTCAGATGATGCATGTGCTAAATGGAACAAAGACTGTATCTGTGCGTATTAAAAATGAGCCTAACCACATTTGGAATCAGACTTCCAGACAAATTCCAGGATCCTTAGTATCACTCATATGTCTCTACATCCACTGCTCACATTAACGCAAATTAACACTTTTCAAAACACGTCTACCCTATATGGCGTTGCAAGCACGTGTTATTGCAGTGTAGTATAGTGCCCAAGCCTTTTTTTTTTTTTTTTTTTTTTTTTTTCCCCTGCCAGAGCGTACTATCATGTTATGTCTATAATTCTGCCACTTGGAGATCATCTTCCATTGGCTTTCGAACACTTGCTTTTTGAAAGCTGAATAAAACAAGGCTATAAAAGGCACTGATTAATAATCCCTAGTCTAGTTTCATTCTTGGCATTAGTCTTCCCCTAATTCTTATCTTAAACAGCTGACTTTGTTTTGACCATGACACGTTGGAAGGAAATTAAAACCCATTGTTTTATCTGTCTGAGGGCTAATATAGCAGTGGAGCTTATGGCACAATACATAGCATTTATGTTTGGTTAAACACTGGAGCAAATTCCAATTCAATCCCAAATCCTGAAATTCCATCATAGCTAGAGATAGGACTGAGCCAGAACATCTCTAAAGCTGTATGTTTTGGAGAGTTTATTACTGAAATACATATACATGTATTTGATAAAAAACGAGGAAGACTAAACTGGCTATACTGAAACAGGTAAAGAATTTACTTTTACAGGATTATTATTATTATTATTATTGTTGTTGTTGTTGTTGTTGTTGTTGTTGTTGTTATTTTCCCCCAGGGGAGATATTAGAGATTTCACCTAAAATTTCAAGATTTGCTGCTGATGCATTTTTTTATGAGACTTTTTGATGTGCAACTGATTTGTAAAGTATGAAAGGGACAAGCACACAAAGTTAAAGAGGAGACCAAGACCAAAATTCTAATAGTTCCATAGAGAAAGTCTATGGTTGAGAGTTATTTCAATATTTTAATTCACTTAACTAGCTAGAACTGTGTTGATTTGGTGACCCACTTCCAATAAGTGAATAACAATCCTCAGCTGTGGGAGCTAGATTTATGAATCTTTCTAGATTGTGGAAATCACAATATTTGTGGGGAAAAAAAAAATAAGAAAAGAAAAAAGTCAGTTTTTCTTAAGTTCTCTTCTCAAGAAAGCGGATAGATAAAGCTACTTAGATCATTGCCCAAAAGGAATGTCATGACTTGGTTCCCAGATTTAATGGGCAGTTTTAAAAAATGTTGAAAACACTCATAAAAGAGTTATACGAGTTAATTTTCTGATATTTGGGAAACCTGATTTCTAAGATGCTTCAGCTCTTACATATCCACGGAGGAGTTAAAGACTTTTTCTAATCAAATTCCATAGCTGTCTAAATGAATTTTTGGGATACAAGGGTCTTATATCAGTAGAAATAATAATAATAATAATAATAATAATACAAATCTGTAATTATGGTAAACAAAGATAAATTTACACAGAAAAAAAAGTTTGTCCTTGTGCATTGTATATAATAGTTAAATACAGACATAATCAATTCTTTAGCACTTTGGTTCTCTAATACAGATTGATATGCTTCGCTGAAAATACTGAAATTTGTGTATGTTATAGGCTAGGTATGGCAATTTCAGTGCAAAACTTCATATTGGGGGGCTATGTAAATACCAGTTTATATTAAGATTACTATTGATTTTTGAATCAGCAAGTATTAATTCAGATCTTGATTTTCTGACTATGAAAATTGTGACCAGAATGTGACCTTAGAAATCATTGCTCTTATTGGAGCAGTTGGACTGATCTAAGATCCACAGGTTACAAAAGATTTTTTATTTGCATGCTGCATTTATTATACTGTTCTCTTTGCCGAGCACTCAAGGAATTACATTTTGATTTTGAACTTTTTTAGCTCTATTACCATATTTTCTGAGATGGTCTTGCTTTGTCAATATGTGAGATTTGTGGTGCAAACAATCAAATTTTCTGGGCTGTTGCTGTTGTTTTTTTTTACAGGGAGAGGTGTCTGATATTTTGGTTACTGAGACTTGAGAACCCATGAAGACTCCCATTTTGTCCCTTTTAAGTGGAAAAATTATTCTGTGCTGTGTTCCTTTCTTGGATATTTGAGGCTCTGTGCTCTACATGACTGTTGTCAATTAAGTGTCTATCAGTAGACAGAATCCAGATTCTAAATATAAGTAATTTAAATATACACTAAAGTTGTCACAGGAAAGGGAAGATGTTGACTATTCTCTATTCTGCTCTAGGCACTGTGAGTTTGCATAAACCCCTCAATTCTGTATATATTTTTTTCTCCTCCATAAAATGGGATTAGGCTTATTTTCTGTGAATACACTCCATGATTTACTTACAGTTAGTTATGTTTGCAAGCATTGTTGTTATTGTATACTTTCTTGAAAATGCATAGAAGTGCATAAAAACCATGAGATCAAACCAGAGTTGTTACTCATCTAAGCATCCTAGTCTCTCTTCTACTCATTATGTTCAGGTGACTGAAGGGCACTATTATGTTGTACTTTGTACTAGTGCCGAGAAGTGCAGAATATAACTGTATTATTATCACATTTAGAAGCCCTAGTTATGGACTTAGTACCAGTACTTTTAAATTACAAAATAAAATGGTTGATATTCAACAGAATTAACAAGATCAGAATAATAAATAAATAAATAAATCTATATATATCTATATATTTTTAATATATAGATATTAAAAAAAAAAAAAAAAAAAAAAAAAAGCTGGGAGAGAGAAAGAAGTCTAATGAAACAATGAAGCAATTTAATTGATTTTGCTGTCCACCTGGTGCTTTGATGTCCCATGGCAGCATAAGAAATAGTTTGTGAAATTGACTTCAGATTGAGATACCTAAATTTAGGATGCATGATGGTGTCACTGGTGAACTAAATGTCCATGCTCTCATTAAAGCAAGAATTGTAAGGGTACTCCAAACAGCTTCTAGCCTCTTGTACATGATAGATCTCCCACAGCATAAATACACACACAGGTCATAGCTTACCTTTCACTGACACTGTGACTTGCTGAGATGAATGGAAACACACAGCATGAAACAGATACTAAGGAGACAAAAGTTAAAACTGAAAGATCTAGTGCAGAATCTTGTAACATTGCCATAAATGGTGTTTTTACTAATTCACAATAGGTTTACGATCACTCAGAAATGTTCTCTTACATGCAACAGAAAGTAAATGGAACAATGACATCTTCTGTAGAATACATGACTCACTTTTGAACTTCCAAAGAGGATTTCTTCCAGACTTTCTGCAAAGCATCATGTACCTCAGACAATTTGCTGCCAGGACAGTGACAACTCTACCTTTGGATTTGTTAAGATAAAGGGAATATGTCATGTTATCCACTGTTGTAATGTAATGGGCCTGTTAAATGTTGCAAATTTTCCCCAGAAAGAAAAGAATAAAAAAAAAAATATAAAGCAAATGAGGGCCTCCTATATAATTCTCTGTCTACTGTTTCCTATGCTTTTAGGATGTGTATTTTAACAGACAAGAAACAGCCTATTATTAAAGAAGTTTTACATTCATTTGAACAGATTTTTGGTTGGAAACTGTCATCTTTTCTTTTGGCAAATACTTTTCATGTTTTAGGCATTGTTAAGGTTTAGTTTATCATACACTGATATTAACCTACATAAAGCTAAGTATTTATTTATAAGTATACATAATGTTTTTAATATGAAGCTATGGAATGCTGACAGAACTGGAACCTATTGTACTGCATGCATTGCATATCTTACAAAATTATCCATTCTCTGTGTTTAGACAAAATGGAATAGAGAAAATATCTCATGAGTAAAAAAAAAGTAAAAACGTTTTAGTAGCTTGCCATTAGTTGGCCAGGATGTGTAAGCCAATAATAAGAATTGAAGTGTGATTTCCCTAGTGTTTCACCAAAGTGTCTCCTACTTCTTCAGAAGGGGAGATGGAGATAAAATCTAACTTCAGGAACCTGTCCTTACTTAGATAGCAACAGTGATTTGAGGTAAGGAGAGAGTTCAGTAAGGAGATGAAAGAATATGAAGGATCTGTATTTTAATTTTTGGTTATGCTATGTCTCAATGTAATGAAAAGCAGTCAAAAATCTGAGTTAAATAGCTAACTAGTGATGAATCATTGTAGTGTACACTGTAGCTGGAAGAGGATCCTATACATTTTCTTCTAAACATCATTTCATTCAAGAATGAAATGCAGCCAAACCTTCATAAAACTCAGCAAAATATTTATGTTGAAAGTAGTACACATCGTTATATAGGTTCCCATATTCCCTTTTTTAAAACAGTTGCAATTTTTCTGAGCCCAATGAAACCTGAGTTACAGAAACTGTAAAGTGACATTCTTAATTAGTTGATTTTGATCATAATTCACAATGAACATGATGTGTAAAGGGTTGTCTAACAAAAGACCTTGTAACCTTGTAACCTTGAGAGGCTGTATGTTAATCATTCCAATTATTTCAAAAGCATCTTGAGAATTTTTAAATACAAAAGTGATAAAGCTGAAAAAAAAAAAAAAAGTAATATAGTGATGCAGTAAAAATAGCAAGGACATAACAGAGGTATCTTAATTAAAGTCTTGTAAATTGCAGGTTAAAAATGATCAAGTACAAAATTTTAACCATATAACTCAATACATTAGGTGAATTTAGTGCACACAGGATGGCTTTGATTTACAGACTGGAAATCAGTATGGTCTGAGGCATAATAAAGTTGTCCATATTCTGTAACTTATAAAACACCGTGATTTATCAGTGCAAGGTGGATGCTTGTGATTTCAGCCATAGATTCTAAACTGATACACACTCATATTGTGCTGACATGCCCACGACTAGTTATATTTCTTGTTGGTTGCACAAGGGAGGGTGAGACAGGTCCTCTTGCAAAAAGAGGTATTAGAAGGGTCCATAGCACATGGCATACATTGACTCTAATGTTGATAGTTATAATATCTTAAAAAAAAAAAAAAATGACTGTTAGTTGGAGAAGAGAACAGGAATGGGAACAGCAAAGGCAAAGGGAAAACCTATTCAGGCAAGAATAGTGGTGGGTGTCCAGGATGAATGTCCTCCTCCCTAGGGACACTCCAGATCACCAAGTAGCAACAACAAAGATACTGCTGCTGATGATGATAATGATGACAAAAAACTCACTATGCTTTTCCTATAGCATTATATATTCTTAGTTGCGAGCTACTTAAGCTCCTTATTCAATGTTTCTGGTTGTGAAGCTATTAGCACTGTTTGGAGAGTACTAATTATGCATAGATACTGTATGTTGATTGGCTGTTAAGACTTGGCACGTGTAACCCTGTGTAGTATTTGTCAAGTATGTAACTATTTTCTTCTGTGTTATATTTGTTGTGGTTTTCTTTTGTGTATATTAAAATCTGTTAAGCAAGAAGTGAACAGAGGTGTTTCTTATGCTAGTGGCAGTAGCTTCCCATGAGAACTTGCAATAACACTGGCATCAAGGTTTGGCAGGTACAAGGTTGTGAGGCTATTAGCTCCCAAATTTCAGCACAGAAACACAAGGGAAAACTACCACAGAGACTCTCTAACTGCAGATTATAGGCCCTGAGCACTACTGATGCTAAGGCACAAAGGCATCTCTTCCAGCAGTCTCACTGCTGAGTAATGAGTCCTATTTTGTCACCAGTTTATGCAAAAGATACTCCTCCAGGCCCTGGTCTATATAGGTGTATATGCCTCAATTCAGGTAACCATAATGGTGAGCTCTCAGTCATTGTTTCTTATCCTGCAGGTGGAAGTGGCAGCCCCAAGAGCTGAAATGTGATAAATGATTGTGTGAGCATGCTTATTCTACTTCAGTGAAAATGTCCTCTGGATCTGCAGATCTCTTTGCCTGAGGGGCAGTAAGTAGCAGCTCAGGGCTGTGACTTTTTCAGCTGCCCCACCACAGTCCTCATGAGCTGAGCTGTCTGTCCTTTGTGTTTGACAGATGCATCACAAGAGGAGGAGTAGGAGAAGGAACTGAGCTGTTTTCAGACTGGCTACTGCAGACATTTGTCTAATGGGTCAGTCCCTCCAGGGGCATAGACGAAGTTTTTTTAATTCTGTGCCTAGTTCTATCTCTACTGTTATACAGTTTAGAAAGGAGCAACTACTGAGATTTGGAAGCAGTAAGGGATCCTAAGTTTATTAACGAGATTCATCCAGGGATCTTATTACTCCAAAACGATCAGATGACATTATCTGCTTTTAGAATTTAAGACATTGTGGTTAGATTTTTCTGGAAACCCTGACTACAGAACAACTTAAACAGACCTAGTACTGCTCTGCTTGATTAGCAGATATCTTAAGAAATGTATAAGTAAGCTTCTTGGAAAAATTAAATTTGGGAATGTTAATCACTCCATCTGGTTTTGGGGAACTGAATCCTCAGAGGCTGCCTCAGCTGTAGCCATTTCTTCCTAAAGACAGACTTTTTCTCTACAGTCCTTTATCCATCTACATTTTTATGTGATGTCTAAAGAGAATAAAGAATGCCACTTAGGCTGTATCTTCCTCCTGGAACGTGTTTTTGCTGAGAGAAGACAGCAGGAAGAGTTGTCCACACAGGAGTGTGTGACACACTTAAGTCAGCTTTCATCTCTGTGGGAAATCCAGTTCTTTGCTGTTACTTCCAGCTGTCAGATGGGAGTGAATGGCAAAAAACGTGACATGGTGTTACAGGTCTAGGTGCAAAGGATTTCAAGCACACTGCAGACATCTATTATCTTGGAGGAAAAACAAATCTCCTATAGACCCACTGAACATGTCAATAGCCTTCATTATAAGATGCCAGTGGAGACTGTAGGAAATTATCTAGCTCTCTGTTACCTGTAAAAAGAAGGCTAGATGCTTTAAATACGGCATTAGAATTTGATCTGGTGGCAAGGACACACTTTTAATAAGTATCATTATATACTAGTCTTTCCAAGTAATCTGGCTGCGCTGTAGAAACTAGCTGTGTTCTGAGGCTTACAGAAATGAATGGCTGCACAGTAGGACCCAGAATGTATTTTTAGTGCATTAAGAATAACATTTCTTGCAGTACAAACTGTTTGCAAATTCCAGTTATGAGATGTTCTCTGTGTGTTTTCTCATGAGTTCACATCCAGATAAACAAGGTGGGGAGACAGATTTTTTAGCACACTGAGAGAAAGCAAAAATTTCAAAAGGGTGCATTCCTACCAGCTTTAGATGCCCCCAAACAGCCCGAGTCATTCATTGCAATTATTTTTTATACTATCTAAATAATTCCTTTTAGTTGAGTATTTGAAAAATATTTTGTTCCACAGTATCTTACATTTTTGAGAGAAAAAAAAAAAAGTAATTTAAAACAGAAAATAATAATAATAATTTCATGTGAAAATGTACAAACAGCAAGTTTTGACCCCCCAAAAAATAGATTTTGTCAAAAGGACAAATTAATCCCCACCCCCCAAAAATAATAATAAAAAATAAATAAAATATAAAATTTTAAGCTGAAGTTTTTCAATTTTGATAAGCTATATCTTTAGTGGAATAGTATAAACCATTCTGCATTATTTTATGTTTTTTTTCTTATGAAGGCCAAGTTATGAAACAAAGGAGAGCTGAACCATTCAGGAATCTTTCCTTAAATTCTTGATACAGATATAGTCCTTTAGGACATCTCCCTTTGTATCTTGTTCTGAAATAGGACTGTGAGTGAACAGTCTTTTGGCATACAATTCCAGAAGGTGATAGGGGCAGGTGGGTGAAATATATGCATTTTTCTATGTGTTCCATTGCTTGGGTGACTCTGGTTATAAGTCAGCTTCTATCACTGTACCCTGTAATGAGTGTCCTTTGGTTAAGTGCAATGTGTGGTCCCAGAACTCAGACTGCTTGCAAACCTAGGATATTCAGATAATGCAGAATTTTGGATAAGCTTTGGAAACTAATGCATTCAGGGCTGAACATAGTCTAGGCATTTCTAGGGCTAAACTAACAGTAATTTTCAGCTTTTACTGAACATATAATAGCTGCCATATACACCTTTGTATAGAGCATTGCACTGCACAAAAGTGTGTCACTCTGTAAAGCGTTTCAGGATAAACTGAACACAACCAACATTATGTGAAATGAAAACCTCTTCCTGCAGCTGTACCTGACCACAAAGCCCACTTTAGCTGACTTTAACTATGCAAACCAAAGCTGAGAAAAGTCTTACCTCGTCCTGTCATGCTGAGATGGTTGGATTTAGGATTAAAGATTTCACCTCAACACTTCTTAGACATGGAACTGCATGTCTTTCTATGTCTTTCCCAGAAACAGAAGGAGTGAGAATAAAGCTGGAAGGGTTTAAATCTGTGATGCCAATAAGTGTAAATAGTTCAGACATCATTGCAAGCAGAATGCTCCAGGTGTTATTGCTCCTGGCACTAGTATGGATAGAAATTTTAAATGACCTGATATGTAGTACCATAATGACAAAAAAAAAAAAAAAATGAATGTTCTTAAAACCCTTATTTTTTTGTTGGCTTTACTGAATGCTTGAAAGTGCCTGGGACCATTTCCCAAATACTCAACCAGATAAAACCTCTATATGGTATAGAGAGGATCTGGTGGGAGATGTGGTGATTGGTGGCCGCCTTGGTCATAGCGACCATGAAGTGGTTGAGTTCAAAATTTACGGTGACAGAAGGAAAAGTGCCACCAAAACCTCATCCCTAGATATGGGGAAACCAGACTTCAGGCTGCTCAGGGAACTAGTCAGCAAGGTCCCCTGGGAAACTGCTCTTGAAGGCCTCAATGTCCACCAGTGCTGGTCATTCTTTAAGCGATGCCTCCTAGAAGCACAAGATCAGGCAATTCCTAAATATCGCAAGTCAGGCAGGTGGGGCAGGAGGCCGGCGTGGCTGACCAGGAACGTTCTAATGGAGATTAGGCGGAAACAGAGAGTGTTTCGCTACTGGAAGGAGAGCCAGGTGTCATGGAAAGAATACAGGGAGAAAATTCGTGTGGCCAAAGCACACCTAGAGTTGAAGCTGGCTGTGTCTGTGAGAGAAAATAAAAAGGGTTTTTTTAGATATGTGAATGGAAAAAGGAGAACTAAAGAATACATAGGGCTGCTCCTTGATAGGGAAGGTCTCCTCACAGACAATGACATAGGCAAAGCAGAGACACTTAACGCCTTCTTTGCCTCTGTCTTCAGTGCCGATGATGGGCTTCAGGACCCAGGGTGCCCTGAGCTGGAGGACCGGGACGGTGGGGATGACAAACTCCGAACCGACCCTGAACGTGTGCAGGATTTGCTACTCCACCTGGATCCCTACAAGTTCATGGGTCCGGATGGGATTCATCCCCGGGTGCTGAAAGAGCTGGCGGACATCATCGCGGAACCTCTCTCAATTATTTTTCAACAATCCTGGGAATTTGGAGAGGTCCCAGTAGACTGGAAGCTGGAAAATGTTGTGCCGATTTTCAAGAAGGGTCAGAAAGAAGACCCTAGCAATTACAGGCCTGTCAGTCTCACGTCAGTGCCTGGTAAAATCATGGAGAAGATGGTTCTCGAACTTATTGAGGCGCCCCTGGGGACAAAGCAGTCATTGGTCCCAGCCAGCATGGGTTTGTGAAGGGTAGGTCCTGCCTAACTAACCTGATTTCCTTTTATGATAAGATCACCCGTATGGTGGACCAAGGGAAACCAGCTGATGTGATTGTTTTGGACTTCAGCAAGGCTTTTGATACGGTTTCCCATAGGATCCTACTGGACAAAATGTCCACCATACAGCTAAATAAAAACATCATACGATGGGTGAGCAATTGGCTAATGGGCAGGGCCCAAAGGGTTATGGTGAATGGGGCTGCGTCAGGCTGGCGGGCGGTCACCAGTGGGGTCCCTCGAGGCTTCATTTTAGGGCCGGTACTTTTCAATATTTTTATAAACAATCTGGATGTAGGAATAGAAGGTATTTTGAGCAAGTTTGCTGATGACACCAAACTTGGAGGAGTTGTGGACTCGATTGAGGGTGGAAAGGCCTTGCAGAGGGATCTGGATAGGTTGGAGAGCTGGGCGATCACCAACCACATGAAGTTCAATAAGAGCAAGTGCCGGGTCCTGCACCTGGGACGGGGAAACCCTGGCTGCACGTACAGACTGGGCGATGAGATGCTGGAGAGCAGCCTAGAAGAGAGGGATCTGGGAGTCGTGGTAGACAGCAAGTTGAATATGAGCCAGCAGTGTGCCCTGGCAGCCAGGAGGGCCAACCGTGTCCTGGGGTGCATCAAGCACGGCATCGCTAGTAGGTCAAGGGAGGTGATTGTCCCGCTCTACTCTGCGCTGGTGCGGCCTCACCTCGAGTACTGTGTGCAGTTCTGGGCACCACAGTATAAAAAGGACATGAAACTGTTGGAGAGTGTCCAGAGGAGGGCTACGAAGATGGTGAAAGGCCTGGAGGGGAAGACGTACAAAGAATGGCTGAGGTCACTGGGCCTGTTCAGCCTGGAGAAGAGGAGGCTGAGGGTAGACCTCATCACAGTCTACAACTTCCTCGTAAGGGGGTGTCGAGAGGCAGGAGACCTTTTCTCCATTAACACCAGTGACAGGACCTGCGGGAGCGGGGTTAAGCTGAGGCAGGGGAAATTTAGGCTTGACATCAGGAGGGGGTTCTTCACAGAGAGGGTGGTTGCACACTGGAACAGGCTCCCCAGGGAAGTGGTCACTGCACCGAGCCTGTCTGAATTTAAGAAGAGATTGGACTGTGCACTTAGTCACATGGTCTGAACTTTTGGGTAGACCTGTGCGGTGTCAAGAGTTGGACTTGATGATCCTTAAGGGTCCCTTCCAACTCAGGATATTCTATGATTCTATGATTCTATGATTCTATGCTTCATCATGCACGATAAAAGACTTGGCTGACTGTATACTCCAGTGGTGGGCAAACTCCTGCATTACACTATACTAGATCATCTATATTTTCTCAAATGATCAGAGAACATCACATAAAATGAACTGCATTGCTTAAAGAAAGTCTGGATCTGGAGTCTAAAGACCAACCTTCTGAAAATAGAGGCTATCCTGGACTGCACGAAGTATCAGCTTAGCCTTACTCAGCCTGATTTTTCACCACCACTCACAAGACCAACAGCCCCTTTGACACTCTGTCTAAAGTGAATAGGAAATAATGCAGTGATCAACAGAGGCAGTTCAGAATAACTTGAGAAGGTCAGAGTTCCTTGTCAATTTAGTAGTTATTCTCTACAATTCAATACAATTGTACTTATTAATAAAATAGTTCTAGTCGGCTTAAGTAGTTCAGCAGACTACTGCTGCTGCTTCAGCTACTTCAAAGAAAACTTAGAGAAAAGTTATATACCTGAGGGAACAGACAGTTTTTATTCACATTCTACCCTTGATTTCTTCATTGTCACGGTAACCAATAAAAGGAATACACATCAATCAAAGAGAATGGGGAGGCTAAATAATTAAACCTCTTTGGAAGGAAAAATTACTCATGAGCAAGTTTACTATTTCACATTAAATATTAGCACATTTGAAGTCATGCTAAAATGGGACTGTATTCCAGTAATTGATCTTACTGACAAACTTCACCAGAAAATAGGCAGCAATTCATAACCATCATAAAGGATGGTAAATACTTGGTAAATTCTTGATGTGAATAAGCTGAGATGTATGTGATTCTGCCTTGCAATCCAGGGAGGCTAGTGTTGGTAGCTAAAGTATTTTCACATACCTAAAAGAACGAAAGATAATTCTGTGTTTAACACAGGGATTTTTCACAACTGATCTTTGGATGCATAGTATTTTGCTCTGTATTGCACCAAACGCTAAGACATATTTGCTTTTACAGAATACTTGTCTAATACTTGTCTTACCGTTCTGTCCTCTTTTTTTGGAGTGCTCTGGGTGGCCCAGTGGTGTCCAAGAAGCCTCTTATGCCAGAATGCATTAGTTCAAGCACCTGTTTTGGATTCTGCTAGGTGGGTATAATCCTTCAATCTGTAAAGTAGTAGTACATCAAGCATCCACTTGAGGCTGATTGTGGGTCATTTACAAAGGAATACTGATAGAAACGAATACCCAGAAGACAGTATTCATAAATGTGCATGAAATACAGTCCTGAGATGTGCTGACTGGGCAAAATTTTGCTACCCATCTTCCTGTTCACCTACTTCTGATTCTGTTGTATACTGTAAAGATATGAAACTCCACTGTGGCAGAGTGAACAGTTGAACAAGCTTTTCTAAACTCAGTAAAATTCAGGAAGATGTCTAGAACATTGATTAAAAAAACTCACTCTGGTATAAAGCACAGAGTTCATGTATGACCCGTATGACCTCTTTTGTGTGATTTATTCATCAGAATTTAGGTTCATCATTTTCTTGAAAATATAAAAATGAAAAAGGTGTCCTATGTTATCCCATTGGGATTAGAACATGCTCTTGTCAAGCCAAGATCAAATCTCTCCCAAGAGAATTAGTGTCCATTTGCCCCATTCAAGGCCATCAACATTTGTGTTCACTGTCCATGGCTTGTGGAGGCATGGGAGTTAGGCAAGCTTTCCCCAGACACACAATAGACATCTTCCCCTGTGGATGCTGTCGTGGTTCTGCTCGAGTGGGCAGCCGAGCTCCACCACAGCCGCTCTCTCACTCCCCCTCCTCAAAGAGGAATGGGGAGAAAATACGATGAAAAGGGCTCAAAGGTTGAGATAAGGATGAGAAAATCACGCAGTAATTATTGTAATGGGCAAAACAGACTCGGCATAAGGAGATAGTAAGATTTATTGCTCATTACTAACAAGCTAGAGAAGTGAGAAACAAAGGAAAGAAACCAAAAGCACCTTCTCCCCCAAATCCACCCTCTTCCACCTCCTCCCCGCTAGTGACACAGGGCAAGGGGGGAATGGGGGTTATGGTCAGTCTACAGCGCTTCTTCTCTGCTGCTCCTTCTCGGTCACTCTCGTCCCCTGTGCTGTGGGGTCCTACCCACGGGATGCAGTCCTTGATGAACTGATCCGGCGTGGGCTTCCCACAGGCAGCAGCTCTTCCAGAACTGCTCCAGATATGGGTCCATACCATGGGGTCCATCCCTCAGGAGAAAACTGCTCCAACCTGGCTCCCCCATGGGCAGCAGCTCCTGCCAGGTCACCTGCTCCTGCGTGGTCTCCTCTCCACGGGCTACAGGTCTGGCCAGGAATCTGCTCCGGCAGGGGTCTTCCACAGGCGGCAGCCTCCGTCGGTGCAGGGCCACCTGCTCCACCGTGGTCTCCTCCACGGGCTGCAGCGTGGAACCCTGCTCCACCGTGGTACTCCATGGGCTGCAGGGGGACATCCTGCTTCACCATGGTCCTCACCACAGGCTGCAGGGGACTTCTGCTCCGGCGCCTGGAGCACCTCTCGCCTTCCTTCTGCACTGCCCTTGGTGCCTGCAAGGCCGTTCCTCACTCCTCTCACTCTCCCAGCTGCTGTGTGGCACAGCATTTTTTTCCCCTGTCTTAAATATGCTCTCACAGAGGCGCAAAACAACATCGCTTATTGGCTCGGCTCTGGAAAACAGTGGGGCCCTTACCAAACATGGGGCAGCTTCTAGATCCTTCTCACAGAAACCACCCCTATGGCCCCCTGCTACCAAAACCTTGTCACGTAAGCCCACTACAGATGCCTAGGAAATTAAGGTCATTGTCACTTTCCAGTCCTAGGAGGGGCTCCACATAATTATTTATAAATTCTTGGCCAAATGTTTAAACATGGTAATTACAACAGATAGGCAATTACTAAAATAAAATGATCCTGTTTTGGCTTCTGAAATAATTCCAGTTCTGGGTAAAATGCTTCCTCTGTTTACACTTTAACTATTTTTTGTGATATATACTGAAATGAAAGATGAATGTCCTAGGCACCTCAGCTATTGTTAAACTCACTGTTTGAGTCTTTGGAGAATTGCAGGCTTTTGTTGTTCCACACTCTGTATCATTCTCTTCTCAAACATGCTTTTATAACAGAAAGCACAGCCTGAAAAATTTGAGATATTTCTAATAATTTTTATTAGCTTAAGTGGAATCACTAAATTAAAGCTCATTTTAGGGGGGGGGCTGGGGGGGGGGGGGGGAGGGGAGGTGGAAAGGATGAATTATGCTCCTTTATGATTTCTTTTTCACATACTGAACAATTAAGTGACATCACAATGAATTTCATAAGTTTCTTAATGTTTGACCTGTATATTTTCAGTAAAAACATTGTCTGCAAATTCCTCACAAATACATTTTCCATTATATTGGAGTAATACTGCAATAAGAGTGTTAATAGAGGGGAGACTCCTTTTGAAATGTTCAGATCAAAAATACACTGGAAAAGCTGGAACTAAGCATTTACTGGACTCCCAGAGACAAATCTTACAGGTTTGTTTGGTGCAAACGTCTTTTAATCATTTGTTGTTGATCAGGGTTTTTCAGTAGCCTAGTTTCAAGTTCATAAAAATCACCTGGAAACTTCTATTACTCATTGTAACGTTATTAGAAGTGAAATCAAACACAATCTAGCTCCTTCTTTCCTGTTACCTTGTCATTATTCCTGCTTTGTCATTATTATCAGTGTTTTGCTTGACTTTTATAATAAATTAAAAGGATTGAAAATATTTTTGGGTTGGCAGAGAGAAAAGCTGAAAAAAAAAATCTAAGTGCAAAAGCAGATGCAGTTTATAGTTATCTAAATATCACGGAAAAATAATTCTACAATGAATATATTTCAGCCAATTTTCCCCCAGCCTAAATTCCACTTAAGTCTCTGAGCCTAACATTTTCTATTGGCTCCATGCCTCTGAAAGCCTAGAGCTGCAAAAGGTACCAAGGCTTAGGTAGAATTTAAGTTGAATCAAGGCCTCAAGGGCAAGGTATTGGCCATAAATTAGAGTAAAAGCACCATTGATCTGTTTTTTTTTTTTTTTTTTTTTTTTTTTTTTTTTTTTCTTGTTTGTTCTGCAAACACCTTAGGACTGTTGTACTCCCCCACCCATGCTTGGGGACTGAACCAAGGCATGTGCTGAATGCTGTCCCTTGCAGGACAAATAGATTTCTCCTTTTTAAATGTCTTTCTTTTTGTTATTCATTGGGTTTTTAATATGTCTCTACATCAGGAAAGGTAGACATTTGATTGAGTTCCAAAACTTCCTTCTGATCTATGAAATTAACCATCTTCCTATTCTGCCCAAGGGTGTATGCAGTGATGTTTCATATCCTGCAAGTTCTGCAAATTTCTAAGTGAGCTGCAGGTGGTGGAAATTAGGGTTCTTTAATGTGGCCTCTTACAGACTGACTAACCTCATCCCACAGACAAGTGAGTGGGTGTACAGGAATCAGAGTTGGTATTCTACAAGTTCTTAGAAGCTCTATCATCTGCACTTTGCCTTATACCATCCTACACCTTTCTGTTAGCTCATTTTTCTTGACACCTATGTCTCCAATAATTTTAGGGTTGAGGAAAGTGGCTAGGCATCCCCATAGAGGGATACATAACAGGAGAGTGGTACAGGATGAGCTGGATACTGACAGACTAGAGATAAGTGTTATCTGTAAGCTGGAATCCTATTTGGAGGGAGAGGTGAAGGACATGTGTTAGGGTAGGAAAGGGGGGGAAATAGAAGCCACCTAAAAGTACATGCAACTTGTCACAGAGGTGGTAAAGGCTGCCTTTTCCATCAAGACCAGAGGTCACCTCTAGCTAATTGTAACCTATGATAGTGGTTCCATTTCTCAAACAAAGCTCGGCTGTCTTAACTGATGGCAATTCTGAAAAAATACATAGATGCATTGGAAATTCCTGTGCATATGGGCACATAAAAATATCAAGTTAAAATGTAGTTTGTATATATAGATTTATCCTTATATTTCTTCATCCACTCCTCTGAATCTGTCACCTCTCTATTAGCCTCCTCTTTTCTTTTCTTTTCTTTTCTTTTCTTTTCTTTTCTTTTCTTTTCTTTTCTTTTCTTTTCTTTTCTTTTCTTTTCTTTTCTTTTCCTTTTCTTTTCTTTTCTTTTCTCTTTTCTTTTCTCTTTTCTTTTCTTTTCTTTTCTTTTCTTTTCTTTTCTTTTCTTTTCTTTTCTTTTCTTTTCTTTTCTTTTCTTTTCTTTTCTTTTCTTTTCTTTTCTTTCCTTTCCTTTCCTTTTTCCTTTCCTTTCCTTTCCTTTCCTTTCCTTTCCTTTCCTTTCCTTTCCTTTCCTTTCCTTTCCTTTCCTTTCCTTTCCTTTCCTTTCCTTTCCTTTCCTTTCCTTTCCTTTCCTTTCCTTTCCTTTCCTTTCCTTTCCTTTCCTTTCCTTTCCTTTCCTTTCCTTTCCTTTCCTTTCCTTTCCTTTCCTTTCCTCTCCTCTCCTCTCCTCTCCTCTCCTCTCCTCTCCTCTCCTCTCCTCTCCTCTCCTCTCCTCTCCTCTCCTCTCCTCTCCTCTCCTCTCCTCTCCTCTCCTCCTCTCCCCTCCTCTCCCCTCCTCTCCTCTCCATTTCCTTTATTTTATTTTGGAGAATATAAAAACAAACATTCTTTTAAATTTAAAACAAGATTACTTTTATAAGGAAAATAAGGAAAATAATCCTTCCAATTTCTTTTCCCACTGAGAAAATACTCTAAAATGTAAAAAATAAATACTTATTTGTCATTTAGGGGGTATTATTTTTTAGAAGTCCAGCTTTTGCAAGGTATTATGTACAGGAGGTGTTTATAATTTTGAATTTTAGTCATGAACTGAAATTTTCACCCCATAATACCCACCACAAACATAGCCTAAATAACCATAGCCATGTTTCCCATAAGACGTATAGTAAAGAAGACTCATTCTCTCAGGCCAGAGAATGATGAAACCTGGTAACAAGCTTCTCAGCACTTATTCTGAGTTCAAGGTCAGCTAAGGGAGCACCTCCTAATCTTCTATGCTATTTCATAGAAATATACAATTATTATGAAAAGAGCAGGAATTTTCTGTTCAACTTCCTTGTTTTTGGTTTATGTATCACTAGTTCACCATACAAATGTTAAAGTCAGAATAACATGGTGGGTTAAATGAATTTGAAATGGAGACTCCTTTTGTTGAAGTTTACATTGCTGTTCTATTCAGAAGCCGTGCTGCCAATGTCATAATGTGGAACAGAAATGAATACATTAATGCATATTACTTTTCTGTAGGGAAAATAAAAATAAGTTAAAAAAATCACAGCTAAGACAAATCATTGACATTATCATAATAAATTTATCTCCATCAATGGACCCATCACCTGGCCCCATTCCTCCACACCAAGCATCATTTTCTTTCTTCTTTTACTGTAATTTATATGATGTTAGATACAGCAGAAGTGAGATCCCAGTTCCAGGCACTGGCATTCTGCAAATGATAAAAAAAATCTTTCACACCTCATCAATGGGGAGTTCTCAGTCATTGAATAGCTTTCCTGGTACCTAATAAGTCCCCTAAAATGCACATTACTTGATGTGACTGACTTTCCCTAACACAAAGAGTGCAAATTACATTTTCATAAATATATTAGTTTCATCATACCATAGTCTCTTGCTTGTAAGCCTAGAGGAGAATCATATGTATATTCTAGTAGACAAAGCTGGCTCTACAAATAAAGATGGAAGAATGAAAATATGATTATTATTGCAAATGGTAAGCAGAATCTTTATTAACATTTTAGTAGTTGAGAGGGCACAGTGCACTCAAATAAATTTGAATATAATAAATAAAACTGAGTTTTTAAAACTTATGAATAAGTGAAAAGGAAAATAATTATTTACAGGGGGAAAGTATCAGGATTACAGAAAATATGCGTGGTAATTCTATACCTGTTAGCTTTGGCAGCACAAAAGCCTTTTACAGTGTTGGGCTTTGATCTTCTAATCACAGCCATATCCTGGTGCAAATAGAGAGCCCTACAGACTACAAAAAATGGCTGTACTTTAACACCCTGGGGCAGATTCTCAGTTATACTGCAATACTCTGTCAAGTCACAAGGCAATTGTAAAAAAAATTTAAAAAAAAAAAAAAAAGTTGCAGTGGCAACCTTTTGCTCAAGCTTTTGAGCAACACAGAGCCCTGTGATTAGGTCAAATATGTGGTTACTTTGCTAAAGCTGTGCCACAGGCACTGGCATGGCAGTACAGGGGCTGCCTGGCTGCAAGAAGGAAGAGATCAAGGGTTATTTGGGCTGGAATGGATGGGTTAGGTATGTAGTATTTCTGGCTTTGTGGCTCTCAGATGTATGGGTGGTTCAGCATGCAACTTTTGGAGTGCATAGAGCTGCCCATCTCTAAAGCAGAAATCTTCTTGGGATAACAGAAGTACAACTAGAGAAAACTTACTGCTCTTTTTATTTTAGAGAAGCTCTTGACTCAGTATTGCACTGTCATGTTTTATACATGTAGTTGTTATATACATGTCACATACCCATGTGCATTTGCCGACACTCACTTTTCACTTGAGATATCATGGTAGCTTAGGACTTAGTTCTTATACTGAAGTTCATGGTAAATCACATTTAACTGTATTAATGAAACGTACATGTCCTTTATAGTATTTTTAATTAGAAGTTAGAGGCTAAAGTTACATAGCTGTCTGAGAAATGCTAACATTTCAGATCAGCCTATTGATAGCAAGAGTTTGATAACTGCTGGTTTAAATCCTTCCTTTATTTTTTTTTTTTTTACTTTATTTTTTTTTTTTTTTAATGCTAATGCAGAGGACAGGGCTATAGGAACTGATGGTGAAAGTTCATCTTAGTTCAAGCGATCAAGCTACCATTGCATCAGACTGTGACATTATAGCAGTAGATCTGAAATTCAGGAAGATCTATCTGCCAATGATTTATACCCACATCTCAAAGTATGATGTTATCATGATAAATCTTAGTTGCTGCTATTATTTTCTTAACCATAATTTCTATCAGATTTTTGTTCAGATTTTTAAAATGAAATACATTTAAAACATAAATGCTTGCGGACCAAGCAAGTTATGATGTTCATGCAGTTTATGTAACCACGTGGTCAAAATGAATTGCTGTCAGTGAAAACTACTATTTCTCTGCTAGCCAATGGTAGAATCCAGTCGATCCTGATTTATCTGTGTAAATATATGCTTATTCTTTCACTGAAACATACATGCTTGAACCTTAAAGACAGGGAAGCTGCCCATGTAATAAAACATCTACAGTCCATGTATTCACAGAATAGAAGCCTGCAATAAACTGCAAAATTTTCCTAATCTGTAAGAGCAGTAGTTCCCTTTGTTATCTGTAGGAGTAATCCAGCCTATTAATTTTTCACTTGGAAGAGGAGAGCAACATGCCAGCTGTCACGTACTTTTATTTTAATTTTTATTTATTATTATTATTAATGGATGCATATGTTTCAGGGATTTGGGTTTGCATCTCCATTTCTGATCTCCTCAACAGGGCAAACTAAGTGTTGGATTACAGACTGCCCTTTTTCTAAGAAAAGGCAGCTGCTTTTGACTTATTAAAGCTTTGATTAAGAATTAACACAGAACCTTCTGTACTTGTTACATTGTGGATGTAGTGCAAGCCATGCCTGAAAATAAAGGTGTTGCATTGTGTTAATTTGTTATGAAGCAATACTGTGATTTCCTATAAACAACAGTCTGTAAGAAAACAAATACATAAAAAGAACAAATTCAGGAACTTTAATCTTCAGTAATCTTTCCTGTAGAACAGATATACTCATTATTGACCTTTTCCACCATGGAAGTTCTTTGCTGTCTCATGAATTACTTTGTACTTCCTTTAATAGTTGGTGTATTAATTATTGTACTACAGGTTTGCAGTTGTTTTGTTGTTTGTTTTGTTGTTTGCTTGTTTGTTTGTTTTCACATTTCTATAGCTTCTTAGTAAAATACAGTAGTATTCTATGATAAACACTAGTTAAATTCTCATCTTGGGTTATTTTTTTTTAATTTTTTTTCAAGAATGACAAAATAATTTTTGCAAGAGAAGAGAGCATGGGAATATGACAAGATGCCCTACCATTATCATGCTTATAAGGAAACCTTAAGGGACCGTATTCTTTTCAAATGCTTTTGAAGCCAATCTTACAGTAAATGTCATTTGTTTTACATAAGCTTTACAGTGTTCAGCAGACTATCTGCCTATAAAGACAGCATTAAATAAATTTACTATATTCACCATCTTTCTCTCATAATCAGACTGTGAGCAGAGGTTAGTTTTGAATTTTGTTTACGAGTATGCATGTATTTTATACATACAATGTTAACAATACTGAATTACCCAGTGTTTGAATGGAACCTCTGGGATACTGTGGGCCTTGAAGATAAGAATGAAGAACATTAATCTAATTTGATAGCTTTAGGCAAGCCATATACTGAGTTGAGAACATGCTGTAGTGTTTTCACTATGGCCAGCACTCCTGAGGAGATGTGCTTCAATGTTCTGGGCCTGATAGAAATCTCTGAGTTCGGAAAGCTTCCTCCTTTGTTATACCTCTGTATTCTAACATAGATGGTATAAATATATGAAATACTAAGACCCTGTTTGCAAAAATAAAGCAGTTTCTTCCACCCCACTAATGCTGTTAAAAAGTGCTGCTCATGAACACTAGTAGATGAGTTAACATAGAAATTGTATCAGTGTTTTCTTGCCATTAAACACACCGTGTGTCATTCCGGTTCTGTTTCAGCTCTACCCAGGTTGAATGGGCTGAAGTTTTGAGCTGCATGGATGGCAATGGATAGGTAGCATTATGTTGCATAAAGTTGATACTTGCATCCACAACCTCTGAAGTTTCTCCCTTTTAGCTACATATGGATTTTGGCTAAAGCTAGAAAGACAGCAACTCATTGCAGGATTGCAGTCAGGCAGTGACTCAGAAGTACAGTTTCTCATTGCTCATTGCTAGATGTGTACATTTTTTAGGAGAGACTATTTCAGCACATGCCTTTGTAACATGGTCACATCTTACAGGTGAGATTGTAATATGTTTCAATTTTTATGAATGACAGAGCTTCAGAGGGGTTACAGAAAAATGGGAACATCTGACTGTCCTTTATCATATACTCATATAGGACTATACAGTCTACCACATCCACCAATGACACTGCAGTTCTGGGATTTCCATTAAAGTATTTGTTGGATTAAGTATATTAACATGGACTAGACTTGTTAGCATCTGATCTTTGCCTAACTCAGTATTACTTTGCACAGGAATCACAGAATCATAGAATTGTCTAGGTTGGAAGAGACCTCAAGATCATCGAGTCCAACCTCTGACCTAACACTAACAAGTCCTCCACTAAACCATATCACTAAGTTCAACATCTAAACGTCTTTTAAAGACCTCCAGGGATGGTGACTCCACCACTTCCCTGGGCAGCCCATTCCAATGCCTCACAACCCTCTCAGTAAAGAAGTTCTTCCTAATATCCAACCTAAAACACCCTGGGTGCAACTTTAGCTCATTCCCCCTCATCCTGTCACCATGTATTGAGAATGACGGTCATAGAGTGATAGTCAACGTGGCCTGCATAAGTTCACTTATTTTTAGTAACAGTGTTTAAAAGGAATATATATATATGTATTTTCCCCATGAAACAGTCCAAATTTTAGTTAGAAGCAGCATATTGCTTATGACAGAATGCGTAGGTCATTTTAAAATCTGTGGATTTTTTTCATTGGTATCATAAAATCTAGTTTTGCTTTCTACATAAAATAACATTACCCTAATGCACTCATAACTTCTTTTTAACTCCTTAAGCCAGTGCTATTAACAAAATGCTGATCTGGGAGGGATGTTTAGCGAATTTGGAACATTCATTTATTTGTCATTCTGTTGTCAAGCATATTTGTTAAAATCAAGAACCTTGCAGAGTAAATCTCTAGCTGGAATGTTTGAGCTTCTCTAAAAGAGTCATAAAATAGAGGGTAAGTGAAACTCTTTAAAGATCTGCCTCTTTCCAAACCTCTTTCTCTTTTTTCTCTATAAACATCTGTATCCTATATTTGCTGTAACTGATACTTTCTCACCTGTGTACAGCCTCCTGATATATTCAATTTGCTTTAAAGATTTACCACCCTGACTAGATCCTTAAAGTTAGAATGGCCTGTTAGAATGTTTATAAAACTTAAACTGAAGACATAAAAGTGGACAAAAATAAAACATGCGGTTTTAATAATGCATGCATGTTGGAATAATTAAAATTTATGGGGCTAGACCGTGTTGGAGAAAGTAAAGATACATTACAGTTCCACCTGCCTTCTATCTGGCCATGTCAAAATTCTTTAAAACTGTTAATTAACCTGGTTCCCAATTTAAGGAAACTAATATCATTACCTTAATTTTGCATTTGGACGAGATCTTTTATTAAACTTGAAGGCTTGTATGAAGATAGAACTCACAAAGAAATGTAACCTGCTTTTGATCAACGCAAGACCAATACAACAACGCCAAAGTTTAGTGAAGTTCACAGATTATCGTTGCACTGTGCAGTCTGGTCATAATAATTATTATTATTAATAATTATTAATAAAGACTCTAACTTGTTACGATTTGAAAACCCATAACTGGACGTCATCAGCTAGTGAAAATAAATATTGCATTATTACATTTTTCAATGAAACTCTCAGCTAGGAGAAACTGATGCACCTCTGCTGACAATAGTGCTGATTCACACCAGCTGGGACTGTGGGCCACAAAAGGCACTCCAGGTTTTACCAGCTGCATATCTCATGGAAAATCTTTCTGCTTGCTTCACTCATACTGAGAATATATTACAAATTGGTATGTATCTGTTACTTTGGTTTACAGCACTAGCTCTTTGCTAGTGGCATGAATGCTTGAAATAAAGGATATTCTCTTACAGTTATAGACAACCCAAACTATGGTGCACTTCTGAATGCAGGAGGTAGAAAACCACTTTTGTATGGTCATTTAGAACCAAAATAGTTCTTCCTAACATTTTGGATACCTCCTCATCACTATTTGGAATATGCAACTACTATTTAACCTAATCTCTTGGTGGGCTCCTACAGGACTGCTTCAGCTGCAAAGTATTATCTGGGCCCAGGGAGGGTATCAAACAATTCCTTGTTCAGAACTAACCTGCTTTCAAGATATTAATAGTCAGAATGGATCCTGACATTGGATCCATTGACAGTGACAATGGACCCATTGACAGTGACGCTGTCAATATGCTATTTTGGAGATTCTTCTTTCTGCTGCCAATATTCAAGTCAGCAGACATGCTAAGCAGATTGATGCGATCTTAGTCATGTCCATGTAATGCATTGAGGGTTGGTCTATTCTCCCACATGCCTGGTGACAGGATGAGGGGGAATGAGCTAAAGTTGCACCCAGGGTGTTTTAGGTTGGATATTAGGAAGAACTTCTTTACTGAGAGGGTTGTGAGGCATTGGAATGGGCTGCCCAGGGAAGTGGTGGAGTCACCATCCCTGGAGGTCTTTAAAAGACGTTTAGATGTTGAACTTAGTGATATGGTTTAGTGGAGGACTTGTTAGTGTTAGGTCAGAGGTTGGACTCGATGATCTTGAGGTCTCTTCCAACCTAGACAATTCTATGATTCTGTGATTCATGTGTAGCTTCCTGTGAGGATATTCTTAGTACATGCAGCTGTGTCATCAGTGTGACATCAATGTGACATTCCGTGTTTTCAAGTCTGATTGTGAGCTCTGTGGTTCTCTCTGTTTTTCCTCTCATCAAGGATCCTCTCTATCAATAGGGAAAAAAAAAAAAAAAAAAAAAAAGATAAAAATGTGAGACCTGTCATCATTTTGGTGAAATCTGAAGTAGATTGGCGTTATCATATGAAATCAAAACTTTTAACATAATAATCACACACAAAACATTGCCCAGCAGAGGTACCACTTATTAACAAGTGGATCTGATGAGTCTCCATCTTTGATCTGGAGACAGCCTGATAAAATGCTACAAAAGGGAGCTTGTCTCTGCTCTTCAGCTTAATTGCAATGAGACAGTGGTCTTTGCACAAGCTACCTCCAAAGTGGTGCCTATCACAACCAACCTTTATTTTCATAAAACTAAGGAGAAAACTTGGTCCTGAGTAGCCAGAAGAAGTCTGTGACAAATATAAGGGATCGAACTTCAAAAGGCACTTGGATTTGTGAATATGCAGTCTCTGAACCAAAGCTGTATATTGTTATCATCTGCATTCAGAGTGGTTTATGAGTTTGCTCTATTTTATAGAGAGATGACATAAAATGTCAGCTTTACATATTTTATTTAAATGTATGATATGGGGAAAGCCTAAAAGAAGCAGATAGTGCTTGGAATAGTTAATATTTTGCAGCTTTTAGACAATATTATCCTTTTAAAAATAATCTCTTGTATATTTACCCAGAAATATAATCACTGTTTTTAAATAATGTCTTTTTTGACAGTGAGGCTTTTAGATCCTCAATCGAAACTTTAAAGCATTAGAACAAGGCTAATGCTAAGCAATAAGCAAAACAACACGTACTTTTAAAGTGTAGGTCTTCACTGAAAATTATACCAATGTATTCAGTAGATTTTGTCCCTATATCTTTTCAGGATCAAATCTGCTGGGAAATGATACTTTTTCTGGTTTTTGCTTCTGGTAATGTTACAGTATCTACTCAAATACCACGATGCAGGGAGCAGTACAAGACCCCATGCATTAAAAAAAATGCTGGACTGTTAGGCCTTTATTTATGTGCACCATCATTATTACCAGAATTACTTGGCAAAGTTAAAAATGCAGGACTAACAAATGGCACCTGCATAAACTTACTGAAAAGTGTGGAGTACTTTAGGTTTTACTGGTATCTTAATTCATCTACAGAAGCTTCTATATGGGTGATGAGTTTTTAAAGGGGTATAACTCAACTTAGCTGTTGGGTTTCAGGTTGAATTTGCAGAGCTGTCAGTTAAGAATACAAAGTATTTCTTGTCCCCACTCCCCTGTAGGTTTCACTTACAGTTTGGCTTTTATATGTTCAAAGTAAAAACCAAGCCAATTCTTGAAAGCTGTAAAATCATAAACACAGGCAGTTTCAAATTTGTAGTGAACTTGGGTTAATTTTATATTTTGTGTGAAGGAGATTCCTGTGGACATTCTGTAATTCCAAAAATAATATTATCTCATAACTAGTCAAAAAAAAAAAAAAAAAAACCAACAACAACAAAAAAAAAACAGCAAGGCGTTGCTATATAACGATGCAGATATTGTGAGAGTAGGAAATACTAGTACTACTGTACAAGGCCCTGGTGTGAAAGACTGCATATTTTTCTAGTCACCCATATGCAAGAAGGAAGAACTCGAGCTGAAATAGGTGCAGGAAATGCCACTTGGCTATCAACCAAAATGGGGAATGAAGTTGGAAAAATTGATTTAACCTATCAAAATAAAACTGAATATAAATGAAGACAACATTTTTCTGTTTCTAAGTACACCAATGTGTAAGCAGGAAATAAGAAAATCTTCTACTGCTAAATAAAATAGTTCAAGTCTATTTTCTGGTACCTAAAACCAGAGAAAATAAAGAGTACAGATAAGCATTCCCATAGGGTGGTAAATCCAGTCAGAGCTCTGTCATCTTAGTTAGGTACCTAAATATAGTGAGATAAATCTAGACCAATGTTGGCACAACTGCAAATGGGCTTAACGGTATGCATTATTTGATCTGTCTCCAAAATGCTAATCCTTCCTACCAAGAGGAATATTAACATAGGATTATATGTCCAGACTTCTAAGATGAAGTTAAGTTTTGGTTCTGTCTAAAAAGTAAGGAATGGATTTGGTGATTCACTTCTATACTTTAGGGATTCCCAAACCTCCTCTGCTCATTTTTCCACCAATGACAATAATGGAAGCCACCAATTATTTCAGTTATACATGAGAAAATGTACATTGATTTTCTAACAGGATTTTTATTTTATTTTGGGCAATTTTTTGGTCCTGTAATTTACTTCAAAACTCTGGATGATAAAGATATCTTCTTGTTCCTATAAAAGCAGTTCTCAAGACCTCTTATGCCCACAGCTCTGAAATGTCCCAATTGAAAGACTTTAGTTTAACTGCTCTAAGGCCTTGTCTCTTAGGCTAGACAGAAAGGTAAGCATTGCACAGAAGTGTATTCATATTTGATAGTTAATTTTGCCTTCATCTTGTGTTTCCTTATCTTCACAGGGAGAGATTGTGTTTGCATATATGTAATTTACAATTGTGTAATTTCAGAAAAAATCAGGAATGTAGACTTAAAATTTGTCCTTGGCTGTTATATGTCTGTTCTCTAAATGTGGTTTGCATATGGAAAGAGTATAAAAAAGTTGCAAAATGTGCTTTCACTTTCTGTGCTGTAAAGCTAACTGTAGGCATAAACAAAGGCATACACAAATATGCAAATTTTTTGCTCTACTTCCATATTTTTAAAACCAAGATCAGCTAGTAATAGCCTGGAGCTATATAATAACTCTGTATAGTGTGAAAAGTTAGTAATTAGTCTCAGACTCCATATTTACATTTAATTGTAAAAACTCAGTTGAATTCTGGAAATAGGTGGGGGAAAAAAAGGTGTTTGGAAAACAGTTATCTATGTGACTGTATGTTAAGATATTAATTTATTAAAATATTAAACACTATATTTTAAATATTTAGATATAAAAATGCCATAGAGACATATTTTATTTCTTTTTTTTATCAAAAAAAAAAAATCTCTAAAACAACAAAAAAGTGGTTTCTTCTCAAAACCAAAGTACCTAACATTATGTAATGTAAACCTGTGCACAGTTGAGCTGTCTCCCTTGCAGACACTTTATGTATGCCACATAACCTGCAGTTCAGTATTTGAATCTGTGTTATTTTGGTTCTTCTAAATGGTCAAAGTAATACATAGAGTTGACCAGTGAAACAGTGAATCTTATTGAAATCCACTGGATGCCTTCTTTTGACAGAAATAAATCAGATTCAAATCAATCATGTGAAGTACCATTCATAATGCTCTATATAGCTATTACTTGCTGTAAAATAAGATTTCATGCTAATTTCTATGTTTAGGTAACATTTCTACTTGGAACCTGTTCATATTTATCCTGGCTAGTATAGAGTTGGTATGATATGGGTGGGAGTCTCTTTGTCATAAGAACAGCACAGGGAGCCTAGGTAGTCAAATGTAGAGGAGAAGATGAAGTCAGGAGAATTAAATTTATCTTCTGTATCAACATGGCATCAGCTGAGGTTTAGGAACTGCATATTTACAAAAAAAAAAAAAAAAAAAAAAAAAGTCTACAGAGGCTTCTGTTGGGCCAGTGTTTACAGTGTTTAGTAAGGCTCCCTCTCACTGACCTAGGCCATATCCAGGCAGAGTTCAAGAGAGAGCATATACAGTGCTACCATTTCCTTGCTGCTCCTACAAATTTTTGAAGGGGGTACAACTGCGGAAATAGGCAACAAACCAACAACTGACCACCCAAAAATTTCATGCTTAGAAAACTGCAACAAGTAACTTCAGAGGAGCTTTGCACCATCTAAGAAATGTGAAGACACCAATAGGAGGCGACAATGATTTGAACTTGTGTATTGAAGAATACCAACTTGGACAATGTTTGAGACAGTTCTCAAGAGAAAACAGTACAAATGCTGGTTAATATCAGCATGAACCCAGATTCAAAATGTTTTCAAGTGAATCAGCATGTTTGAATAATGCTCATATTCACACGTCCCTTAGAGATATGAATCCAGTTTACATTATATATGGCAAGTAAACAATACAAAACCTATGAAAATAATATCCTGAGTCACTTGATGCAGATGTATGAATTTATTACAGTACAGTAGATACTTTATTTTTTAAATGTTTCATTCTTGGAATTTCAGATGAGGACTTTTGAAGTACAGTCAGGGTGTCTTCCAAATTTAATTTTCAGTATTTCTTCATCCTTGTTTACTGTAATGTAAAGTCAGTGCTTGGATAAGTCACGATCTAAAGGTTTTAGTTAAAAAAAAAAAAAAAATTAATTATGGAGTGAATTTTATCAAAAGATATGCCGCAGATGTTCCTCTAGAAATGCATAACTCTAAATTAGCATTTTCTGCAAATAAAAGTTATTCATCTTCGGCTCCAGGTCTTCAACAAATTGTGTCATTTCTTACATGGTAATCAGTCACAATTTTAATTAGAAGTTGTCATTCACCCCTACATACCACATCTCTGGCAGAGATCAAGTACAATTTTGTACAGCTGCTATCCTGATTCTCCTGTCATCTTTGGCCTGACTTTGAATTACTTCCTCTTTTTTCTCTCTTTTTTAGATAATCCTGCTTCTTCTTCTCACCCCCACTGAGCTGTCAAGAGTTTCAGTGCTATGATATGGAATCATTGCCTCTGTAAGACTTAAAAAAAAAAAAAAAAAAAAAAAAAAGCAAGCCTTGCTTGCACTGGCTTCTGATCAAAGAGAATCATTTATAGGAGAAATGCAGCAGGAAGCTCAGGGAATTTTTATTTTTTTTATTTTTTTTATTTTTTTAGGACCATAGGACCATATGAAACGGGAAAGACAAAGCACTAGACTTTCAAACTCTTTTAGAACTTATAACTACATGATGAATGTTTTTATTGTATAATTTGTTGGTTTTGTTCTTTGCTTTTCTTGTTGCCATGCTATTCAGTGCCACATCAAAATAGGGTCAAGCATATTGAGTCCCATGGAAGCAGAAAAGCTTAGTACGCATTACAGGATGGAAGGGAAGGGAAGGGAAGGGAAGGGAAGGGAAGGGAAGGGAAGGGAAGGGAAGGGAAGGGAAGGGAAGGGAAGGGAAGGGAAGGGAAGGGAAGGGAAGGGAAGGGAAGGGAAGGGAAGGGAAGGGAAGGGAAGGGAAGGGAAGGGAAGGGAAGGGAAGGGAAGGGAAGGGAAGGGAAGGGAAGGGAAGGGAAGGGGATATTTCACAGAGAGGGAACTCACAGTGGTTTCAGAAAACAGTGGTTACCATGTTGAGGATATAATGAGAATGGATAAGGACTTTTCACACCACTTCCCATTTGCATTTCTGTCACTCTGAAAAGACCATTTTATGCTGTGCCACTTCCTGTTACTATCCTTGTGACAACTGTGAAACAGGAATGTTAATGCTGAGCTTGCAAAAAGCACCCCCCTGTTCTCTGATCTCAGCTGTTTTGTTGGTTGTGCTCAGAGCTGTTGGTATCACACCTTCCCAATAGGTCAGAAAGGGTGATTGCCGTTACAGGGACTGGCCAGCCATTAAAATGAAGGAATACTGACAAAGGGTGAAAGCAAATAAATAAATAAATAAATAAATAAATAAGTCATTATTTTCTCTCACTTATGACTCAATCTTCATGTTCCAATATATCTGTCTTATGTCAGGACTTGTAAAAAATGCAGAAAGCAGTACGCTGTGAGTCTTTTCCTCAGCCAGAGATAAATAATTAGGAAAATAGAAAATTTCTGTGCAACTTCCTTCCAATTTTTACACTCATTCTGATGTTTTGGGGGATGCTGCAGCACCCAAGCTCTTTTTCTTTACCTTGTATTTTATCTATTCAGTCTGATGGTACAGTGGAATACACTGGTACATGGTGAAACTCTGTCCCTATTTTTTAACTAGTTCTGTTGAAATGGATATAGAAACATCATAACAGAGATTAAATCCTCATAAACCTAGCTTAAAAACAGCTACACACTGCCTGACAAGCTCAAAAATTTGAACTGCTGTAGAGACAAAGCACAACATCCACCCACCCATTCCATTAAAGAAAAAAAGAATGGTCTCCCACTTTCACAAAAAAATCTGTAAAGCCATTTTTATTGACTGTTAGGCTGCTGTCTACCTCAGAACTGAACTGCTCCATCCTTGACTGAAGCAAGTCTGCTTCAGCTGCCTTTGCCTTGAGACTGACATGGGGGAAGGGTGTGTGGCTGTCATTTCCTAGGGGGGTGTGGTTCCCTCTCATCTGTTGAGAGACCTCAGGGATTAACTGCGAGGATCATCTAGGACAGTATCATCGTATATGAACACAAAGGCCAAACCAGTTTCCTGTAGCTTCCTCATGCCTGAACAGACCCTCAGATATAATGCAGATCAGGTAAAAACAAGGCAGGTAAGTGGAGACTCAGCTCCGTAAGTTCTGAGATGCATTCAATAGGGCACGTAGATATGTAGTGTGGGTATGTAAGTGTTTGAGTATGGGAGATAACTTCAAGAAAAACTGTAAAAGACGGTTAGATATCTGAAACATGTTAATTATTGGCGAGTCCTAGCCAAATCTTCTCTGAACACTGAAAGTTGTTACAGGTGTACATAACTGCATTGTAGCATGTGGGTTGCATTTCAGTCTCAACCAAAGTAAGCAACTAAATCAAAACAAAAAAGTACTGCCTAGTCTAGACATGATACAGAAAACAGGTATCCATGAGTGTGAGTCTCTGAAAGTCCAATTAAATGCTTAGATCTTAATTCATTTGAACTATAATGCATACAACAAAAATAATGGAAGTAGGTCTTTTCCTCTAGTACTTAACAGCAGTTATCTACCTCTAATTAACAGGAGATGAGCCCACCACTCCGGTGACTCGCTTGAATATCCAGGACAGCAAGCGACAGGGACTTCTGCTAATTTTGAGTACGTAGCCAGGAAGGCAAGAAGCAGTAGCCTACTGTCAGAGTATGCAGAGAGATGGAGTTTGCTACTTTTCTGTATCTTTCTACAGAAAAATCATCTACAACTTGGAAATGACTCAAGGAGATATAAAAGGACACCACAAATCTATCTTTCCACAAGATTGTATTGCTTGAACTCCAGGCTTTGATTAGCGGCCTCCCAAGGGTGTCTGAGCTCATAGAGATACCACTGCAACCACATCCTGGTGTTTCTCATCTGTTTTCCATGTCCTAGCACTCATCATCTTGGCTGTTGTGAATCCCAGTCTTGGAGGCAAATCTCCTGCCCCTTCCATGCTTAGGAATTAGTCCATGAGTTTTCTTTACTGGAGGTGGATATTTGTACTATTAGTCATTGTTGTGTTGAATATCACATCCTTCAAATCCTTCTGGTGGAGGTCTACATAATGGAGCAATTGTATGACTCTCAGGATGTAGCAGTTATCTAAGAATGTATCTAGTTATTACCAACCTCTTTGCTCATGGCAATTAGATTTTTATTGTCACCTGCCCATTGGAAACAAGACTGAAATGAATCTTCTAATTTCCCTCTAGCCACTGCACAAACCAAATGCAGCAGCATTTTTCCTGATCAAAGCTGATTTTTATCCCCATTTTTATAAACATTCAAGGCTCTTTATAAACATTCCAGGCTCTTTTCCAAACAGCTGCAGCATATGTGTTTTTATCAGTAGTAAAAAATATCCTTTGGATTTCTGATGGAAACACAGAAGCTTTTAGTAACACTGTAAAATTTCCTCTATGGTCTTGCTTATCCTAAGAACCTGCTTTAAGGACTGCTTCAACATTTAGGTTATTTGATGTGTCTACTTATATACTTTCATAAGTAGTGTTCAAATACGTAATATTTTTATAGAGATTAAAAAAATAAACAAAAACTATGTTTTTTTTTTGCATGAATTACTATAAATAAAGTATTTGAAATATATGTTTAAAAAGTGCATGAGAATAAGATGAAGAAGAAACAATGGTTGCATTTAACAAAAATAGCATTTCTAGGCAGTTCTGAATGCAATCTGCAAAGCCAGACTTTGGACTCTAGCCCACGAGGATGCATTCAAGTTCATTAACTGAACACATGCTTAATTTTAGGTATATGCAAACACCCCTCCGACACTATATTTAAGTATATGCGTATTTCCTGGGAATTAATTTCTAAATCAAGACCCAAAACACTCCTCTCTGCCTCTGGAAGATCTTGAAACATGTCCTCCTGGAAGCCAGGTACATGCAGGAGAAGGGGGTGACCAAGACACCTAAGGGCAAAATTCTACTGTCTATACAAAAATTCACTAAGGACAAATTCTGCCTTACCAATATGGTGGCCTTTTATGAGTGACAGCATTGTTTGACAAGGGAAGACAAGTTGATATCATCTACCTAGAATTCTGTAAGTCTTTTGACACGGTCCCACATGACATCTTGATCTGTAAACTGGAGAGATATGGAGTTGAAGGGTGGGCTATTTGGCGGATAAGGAATTGGTTAGATGGTCATAGCCAGAGAGTTGTGGTCTACAGCTCTATGTCCAGGTGGAGGCCAGTGACAAGTGGTGGCCCTTGGGACCAGTGCAGTTTAATGTCTTTATTAATTACATAGACAGTGGGTTCGAGTGTACCCTAAGCAAATTTGCTGATGACACCCAGCAGAGTGGTGGAGTTCATAAAATAGAAGGAAGAGATGCCATCCAGAAGAACCTGAGAGAGCTTAAGAAGTGGGCCCACAGGAAGCTCATGAAGTTCTACAAGTCCAAGTACAAGATGCTGCACCTGGGTCAGGGCAATCCCAGACATGAACACAGTCTATGAGAATAACTCATAGAGAGCAGCCCTGCCAAGAAGAATTTGGAGGTTTTGGTGGGTGTGAGCCAGTAATGGGCACTTGCAGCCCAGAAGGCCAACTGCATCCTGGACTGCATCAAAAGCAGCATGGGCAGGTCAAGGGAGGTGATTGTGCCTCTCTGCTCTGCCCTCATGAGTCTCCACTTGGAGTTCTGCATCCAGTTCTGGCCCCCCCAGCACAAGAAGGATGTGATCTGTTAGAGCAAGTCCAGAGGAGGGCTACAAAGATGATCAGAGAGCTGGATCACCTCTCCTGTGAAGACAGGCTGAGAGAGCTGGGGTTGTTCAGCCTGAAGAAGAGAAGGCTCATGGGAGACATCATTTCAGCCTTTCAGTACTTAAATGAGGCTGTAGAAATATGGTGAGCAATTTTATGCATGGAAAGGTAGTAATAAAACAAGATGTCATGGTTTTAAACTAAAAGAGGGGAGATTTACATTAAAATGATAGGAAATTCTTCACTCAGAGCATGGTGAGGCACTGGAGCAGGTTGCCCAGAGAAGCTGTGGATGCCCCATTGCTCCATCCCTGGAGGTGTTCAAGACCAGGATGGACAAGGCCCTGGGAAACCTGATCTAGTGGGTGGTGTCCCTGCCAACGGCAGGGGGTTGGAACTAGATGATACTTCCAACCCAACTAGGTGATCCCTTCTGACGCTAGCCAATGATATGGTAAGAGAACAAACTGCTACTATTACTGCTTTCAGCCTTACAATCAAATGTTTATTTTAGTTTGCATTCAGACCATTTTACAAGTGGTTAGCAAATGGCTCTCTCTTTATAATTAATTCCTCAAAATTTTGACTCAGGCCTTTTGTTATGTATTTCATTTATTTTGCATGGCAATACTTCTGTGCTTAATTAAGCTCTTATGGGCACTTGGGTAAATATTTGTCTTGTTAATTTTATAATCATTGGATTATTGACATGGTCATGAGATGAGATATTTAGAGACTTTACTAAATATCTCTGAAAGCCTGTTGATTTATAAATTCAAGTTATTTTAAGAAAAGATTAGAAGATTGTCATCATTTTTTATACTCTTTTTATATTTGAAGTGTATTTTATATATACTAGAAATGCTAAGAGTTCCTTACATGGGCTGCTGAGAGCCTTAACTGGACACTATAATAAAATTTCCACTGACTTAATCATGGTCTTTTTGCCTTGGCTGGCATACAAATTTTACAGTGAAGAAACAGATGCATAATTTCACAAAATGTCTCACACTTTAAGCTACTTCTCATTTCAAACTGCTTTCTTCATTTTATAATGTCATAAACAACCTGAATGCTAATGACTTGGGTTTTAGTCATTCTAAATCTCACACACACACACACACACACACACAAAAAAAAAAAAAAAAAAAAAAAGAAGACTGCTTAGGATGTATTAGGATGTCCAATGTATTAGGATGTCCATCTTAGAAATGGAAATCTATGACAGATACTGTATTTTTTGTTGTTGTTGTTCTGACATTGCATATTGCAGTAGTTTGATAAAATCCTTAACATCAGGATTTCAGTATTATGAAAATATGGAACAGAGAGTAGTGAACATATCAAATGGGTCTCAAAACAGCTAAATAAGTTGTTTAATCATGACCTGAGATAACATTGTGTTAAATATTGCATTTTATTTTTTTTTTTTCAGAAATTCCATTAGATCCTGAATCTGATTCTCCAAAAATTGAAAGTAATGTGTAAATTACTCTATATTTATTTTGTCCTCATTGTAGTAACACTAAATGCTTTTCAGAAATTAATTAAACAACATGACAAAAGCAAATAAAAACATGAAAAATATCTTCAGTCTTAATGTTGGTTGAGATATTTTTGAAAAAAATGTTTTTTTATTACATTTTTCAGATCTGTAAAAAAGTTGCAACAATTTTTAAAACTGGCAGAGAAGTTGACCAAACGTCTTATATTTTTATGCAGCTGGGATTCTTTCCCCCTCTTGGCATTACCTCACAGCTGAAGTAGACACCTTCATATGCGACGCCTTTTCCATATGGTCCTGCTCCATGGGCAGAGCTGGGACAATGATGTGGCTATGCTCAAAGGAAGTGGTTCTTGCACCTTATGGTCATGGTAGGAAATGTCATTATCTGCATCTTACGTATCTGCTTTTTAAAATGTTCTCCCAGTTTTTCTGTTAACACTTTTTCCTGTGAACACAACAGAGAAGAGAATGGGCTGAGGTATGCCCATGTGGGAACAGTGAAAGCAATGTCCTGCAAATCCTCACTGTGGGATGAATCTGTTTTAGCATGTTTTGCTTGGATAGCTTTTTTGATTCCTGTTTTGGTGGATGTAGCCACTGATCCAATAATGATGAAGCTAGATATATGAAAAACAATTGAACTAACAAAGTTGTTATTTTTTCTGTGTAAATTTGGTTTATAATGTAGCTAAAAGGACTGTGGATGGTATCTTCTACTCATAGAATAATCATGTGAAAACACATAAGGTGAAATTATATTTTGAACATTAGCATGCATTCTGTGCTCCTGCACAGGTTTGGGAAGACTGTTACCATGCAAGCTATAGATTCATTTTCATTTTCTAAAGGAGAAACATGCTTGGTGAACTCACAGATAGTCTCAAAATCATGTAAAGAAGGAGAAAGAAAAGTACATGAGTGATGGAAAGATTATATACAACTATATACAAGTTATATAGAAGCATATAACTGAAGTGCCAACAACTGGCAACTGACACAGAAATGTAACATGCTGCGGATGTTTTCCCCAAGTTTTAATGTCTCATTACAGCATTAGTGATTTTCACTAGTTTTACAAGTTCACCTTTAATTTCACCTTTAATTGTGGATGCCCCATCCCTGGGAGTGTTTAAGGCTAGGCTGGATGGGGCTTTGAACAGCCTGGTGTAGTAGAAGATGTCCCTGCCCATGGCAAGGGGTTGGAAATAGATGCTATTTATGGTCCCTTCCAACCCAAGCCGTTCTATGATTCTGTGATTTAAACTCACTCCTATTTCATGTATATTTTCAGTCCTACTTATATTTTCAGAATGAACTAGAAAAGAGTAGCCAATGATCTTGTACATAGGTTTCACTGCTTCTTTAATTTTTTCTCATTGAGAAGAAAATTTCTTCTCTGATTGACCCACTAAATATCAAACTTTTGCAATTGACTTCAGGTTAATAATTTATAGCAGTCAGCATGCTTGTAATTTGCTCTGCAAGGAAAAAGAAATCCTCTCATGAGAATAAACATATTCTTCAGGTTCATGCAAACAGATCACATTTAGTGTCTTTGTTTGTTTGTTTGTGTGTACAGTAAATTCAATTTCTTTGTGGAATAGAAACAGATCAACCTGCATTTTGACTTTATTTCATTCCCCAAAACTAATTTTTGTGATGTTGTATGGGCTGCTAAGACTCTAGCAGAAGAAATGGAGAAAATTCACCCAGGCAAAATCTCTGCTCTAAAATTTGTCCTTTGCATTATTAATATTGCATTGGGTAAGTAAATAAAAACTAGAGAAATAAATTATCACTTCCCACTTGGTTTCTGCTTCTTGCTTCACTGGGGGAATTTCACACCTTTGATACATGGAGTAAGACTAATTCATTCAAATTTAGGTGCCTCCTCTCTAAATCTCTTCACAAGAGTTAGTCACCCTGGACTCCCTTTGCAATTCCAGAGAGATGGAGTCACTGCCAGGGCAATTCAATTTAGCCTAAGGCAGATGTCTACAATAGATCAGATGAATCATACTCTAAAAAAGCTTGTTTCTTGTTGTAGACAAAATGGATAGTGGAGAAGACGTATTCAGTTCAGAGTTCAGATGTAGATATTTGCAGTGCAACATCAAGCCGATCTAAGGACGGAAATCTCCCACAAATCCTCATGATGTGCTATCGAGAAACTAAACTTAAGTCTATCTAGGTCTTGTAGTTAATTCACTGGCTGAGCTAAAGATCCTATGTTTTCCATCCTATGTTTGGGTCAGGGTTCTGATGTCAGTGTGTGAAAAACACATCATCTCAAGACCTTGCTGGTAGATACTTCTGGTATTTGTTTTGCATATTTAAATTGAAATATCTTTTGGTCAAGATTTGTTTCTCACTTTATTTGTTCTGTATCCACTTCTTGGCTTTAGCTTGTGTCTTCTGTCATGTTATAAATATAGATAAAGTAACACATACTGGTTTACAGGATTAAGTTTGGTCTGAAATATGTTTTAAGACGTTTAACATTTAATGCAGCATTGACATAATTTGTAAAACACATAGATATAAGCTATATTCTTGCTTCTCATAGTTTTATTTTGAAGGTTTCCATGGCACAAATATATGTATTTCTGTGTTTGTAGTCATTTGTAGTTTAATTTAGTTATGTTAAAATAAATCCTTGTTTTTCTATTTACCCATTAGTTCAGATTTTTGTGTTGTTGGATATATATATTCCAAGTAAAGATAGAGAGCCTTACTGAGTGTTCTGCGTTTATGAAATTCTATCTTATTATCAAAAAACAAAAACAAAAACAAAACAATGCAATCATTCCTGATTTGGGTAACTATAAAATTATTGTGTTGTCAGTGATTATATTTGCTCATAAATTATTAGAGTAAAAACTATTGTTTTTTTTTTTTCTTTTTTTTTCTTTTTTTTTTAATATATATATATATGTGTGTGTGATAAAAAGAAAATGATTTCTGTACCCGGAAGTACGAGTATATACATTTTCCCTCATTCTGTTCCCTCATTCTGTCAGGCTGGTAATCCCCTAGACACTGAGTCAGCAAGAACATCTTTTCAGTGATGTTCATTAATTTTCAGGAAGTTGTCTGAACTAAACTGAAAATAACAACATGTTATAAGTGGAATAAATTTTCCATGAAGTTATTCATCTATTATTCTGAGGTTCAAAATCGAAACATTTTTTTCCCATTATCAGATTTCACATTATCATGGGTTTATAGAGGGCTTATAATTATATTCTTCTACAAAGCAAATGACATACAAAACTTCATAAACATGTCCTGTCTTATGATTTTGAGTTCATTTCTGGATCTCAGACAACATCCCTGTGGGTTTCCTTCTAAGCTGTCTACCAGCCATCATGGACACTTTGCTCCCATATCTAAGAGAAGCACAGTTTTGTGCATAGAGGTAATCATTCAGTTTAAATCAACCAATGTAACTGGGGAAAAAAAAATAAAAATAAAAAAAAAAAAATTAGACAATTTTTAGGCAAGCAAACTGTTCTCCAAGGCACTGTGTGCCTCAAAGCCTTTCTATTCTTTTTCCAACTACATTAGTTGGTCTAATAAAATTATTGCCTCTTTTTATGGACTTTGTCTTGCTCATATCTTTTGAATATCACAGCTCTGACAGCATGGGCTTTGCACACACCATCTACCTATGTGAACTGGGGACATAAGGCAGGAAGAGCTAGTCAGACTCTGCAGGGAAATTTGCATCCTAAAGAGACTGTCCCTGGAGTGTACATGTTCATGCCAGTGAAACCACCAGTAGGGGGCTGAACTGCGCTCCTGTGCATAACCAATTGCACCCTTGCTTTCCATCCTCTTCCCTTCCCACTTTAACATAGCAACTGTGTTACTCACCATATGTGCCTGTTTTAAAGGGATGGGTGCGTATGTCTGTGCCATATTTCCTGCTGGGCCTGCACATTTTTCCTGGAAGCAGATGAGCACACTCAGCATCATTTGAAGTTGAAGAGCCCAGTGACTTAGCTGATGGCCTTGTCCTGCATACAGTGCCTATGGACTGTGTGAGAAGCAAAACTCTGATTCAGAGGGTTTCTACCATTATTTTAACTAGTGCTCCAACTGTTCTCATAAAAATAACAAATTAAAATAATAATAATAATAAACAAAATGCATTGGGTTTTGCTTTCAGATACAGAAGTCTCTGCTCAGTAAAACAGTGAAGGTTACTGTAAAAAAATAAGTGTATATTAAAGTCCTGTTTGTTGTACTGAAGTCTGATACCAAAACTCTATTCTGACCTAAGACCTTCCTCAGGATGAAAGTTTTCAATTACAAAGGAAACAAAGTAGTATATGGAAAAGTGTCAAAGATGCAGCTGGTCTTCAGACTAAAAGTACCTCAGGTAAGCTTGCCACCATTTCCTGGAGAGATGGACAGAATAATGTCAGTTCCGTAACTTCATCCTCATGGATCTCTAATCACACAGAACTTCTTTAATTGCCACAGAAACCTTCTGTCTTCCTTTATGTCATATTGCTTCACAGTAGTGTTTTTACTAATTTCAGTAATGGAGAGCATAGACATGGCTCTGAGCCTAAAACCAATGTGCAAACATATGATCAATAGCAAGTTGCTCTTGATGCTTCTGGCGTAATTAGCAGCATTGTTAACAATTCATTTAAATGAGTATTGGAGGGCCTTATCTTATTCCAATTGCTGTATTAAACAAACACCCCCCTCCTCCAGGAAGGAAGGAAGGAAGAAAGGAAGGAAGGAAGGACGGACGGACGGAAGAGAGTGAGGAATATTTTTTTTTTTTGCTAAAATTATACTGTGTGAATTACGGTCTTAATTTTCATTTCTGATTATTGGAGAAAAGTAAAGAAAGACAGCCTCACATAAGGATTTTTTTTCCCAGTGCCTCAGTGGAAATTACCTTTGTTGAAAATTTTCTATCAGCATTCTGACCTTTGTACAGAGTAAAAGCTGTAGTTTATGCATCTGGCTAAATTTAGATCAAGGAAGTTTTCCCAAATGCACTCTCTTGAATTTCTAGCATGGTGATAATATTTATAGGAGGATTTTTTGCAATTTCCTACTTATACATAGAAAGAATGTTCATTTTGAGTCTCTCAGCTCTGTGATTTTACTTCCTCATAAAAATTTTCAAGGGGCATAAAACCCCTAACTTTTGTTCCATACCCTCAGGACACTTTTAAAGATCTCGTGTACAATTTTTCATGTCTAGACATTACTTAGTTATGTCAAGTTTAATTCTTTATAAAGTGTCAGTGAGATCTGCCAGACCGATTGTCTTGGAAGACACAATCTTCCTCTTAGCTCCAAAGCATGAGATATTGGAAAAGGGAATATGATTTTTCTTCATGTTTTCAAGACATGATCTCAATATGAAAAATCTGGGATACAAGGAAAGGACTGCCCCTCCACACCCACATGAGCTCAGGCAGACCTCTTTGGTACCATGCTTTGTTTGGTACTTCTGCTTTGTTTGACTAGGTTCCTATCAGACAATACACTACCAGAATTATTCCTATCCATCAATCTAAGTATGACATAATATTTTTATTTCTTGTTAACATGTGAACTATATTGTAATAGCTGTTCCTAGTGTTGATTACTACCGCCTACTGACTTAGCAATGCAGTTTTGCAACATACAGCATGAAATAATAATCAAAATGCAAAGTTTTTCTATGCATACAAGACCAACCAGTCTGTGGCATTGAAACAATTTGTTTTGCAGCTTGTTGTAATCCCTTGGGCCATCCAGGCATCACAAATAAAATCTTAGTGCCTGCTCACTTCTTTGCTGGTCTGGTGAGCTCATCTGCTCTTGGTTGTCACATGGTTACATTTTAGTGCAATAGGCACCTGGCATCTCTGATTAAACTTTGGCATAAAATGGGAGAAATAGGGTACAGACTTCAATGCTTACTGGGTCTGAGAAACCTAACTTCCCAGAGCTTGGCAGCAGCAAAAGAGAGGCATTGTTTCACAACTCTTTTGAGTATAATATAAGTATAGACCTCATTTAAAACTTAGTAAGGTTTTTTGATACCTGCTGAAATGCAAGAAGCTAAAAAAATTACATTTTTGCATGTCTACAAATATCATAAGGACACAATTTTATTACTGATAAACTTTTTGAGGTTTTATGCATTGTATTTTCTGACAATATTTAAATTTATTCCTCTGTTATTTGCAAGGTTTCCTATGTCTCTTCTGTTTCTCATCTAATGGAACCAAAGTCTCTTGCCAGATTTCTGACTCACTGAAAAGCCTTTCACACATGCTGCCATGTAGTTAAGAACCTGCATTGTGTAACTTTGAGAGACTGCATTGTGTTAAGAATGCTCTGTTTATTAGACGGTCTTGTAGAAGTTTGGATCTAATCATCTGGATGACTTGTTGACATTATAAATTTGTGATGAAATTTGAGGTTTACTGTAGCCAATTACTTTGCCATGCCAACAGTACAGGCTGTTTATCTTGTTTCCCTTAAATTTGGGTATCTCTGTCCAACAAAACTAGGGGAGCTGAACTATGCATATTATTTAAAATTGAAATTAACACTGTTGTTGGTTTTGCAGCATGATCAAGACAATTCGGTCATACTAGTATTTTTATATTGCTTATCTAATCGTCTGTGCTTTTACTCTCTGGATTCTGGGCTGCAAATCTCCAGCATAATTCCCTAGGAATTTGCCTAGCAGTCAGAGCAAAGGAAATGGAACTAACTCTGAAGTTTCCTTCTAGGGTTTTGTTACTAACTGCTTAAGTTTGGATGAATTGCATAGTCTTAAGTCTTAATAACTGTCTTAACTTTCTTTCACACTATTTCTTTTAGCTCCCACCATAAAACATGTTTCGCTTGATTAAAGGAAGTGCTCACTAGACTACAGAGTATTGATTGCATATCTTTCCTATTATTTCCCAGTTTAACTTTTAGTATTGAGGAAAATGTATTTCATTAAGTTTTCATGGTTCTTGCTTTGATAATCTTCACTAATAACATATATTTGAATTTAAACAATCTTTATTTATATGTGTATGTATATAGGAACTATTGTATTAGATCTTTCTAGCCTTATATATAATTCGCCACAGTTCAAAAACTTCTTTTTTTTGAAAGGAATTTTTTCAAAAACCTACTGACTTAAAATTATAAGCAACAATGTGTGAGCCAAAGAAAATGAAGCAAATAACTTTTCTCTGAAATGTAAACTCTTCTTTCCATGTATTTCACCCCTGAGATGCCTCACAACCCTCTCAGTAAAGAAGTTCTTCCAAATATCCAATCTAAAACACCCCTGGTGCAACTTTAGCCCATTCCCCCTCATCCCGTCACCAGGCACATGGGAGAATAGACCAACCCCCACCTCACTACAGCCTCCTTTAAGGTACTTATAAAGGTCGCCCTTAAGCTTCCTTTTCTCCAGGCTGAACAAACCCAGCTCCCTCAGCCGCTCCTCGTAGGACTTGTTCTCCAGACCCCTCACCAGCTTTGTCACCATTCTCTGGACTTGTTTGAGCACTTCCATGTCCTTCTTGTAGCGAGGGGCCCAAAACTGAACACAGTACTCGAGGTGCGGCCTCACCAGAGCTGAGTACAAGGGGACAATCACTTCCCTAGCCCTGCTGGCCACACTGCTTCTCATGCAAGCCAGGATGCCGTTGGCCTTCTTGGCCACCTGAGCACACTGCTGGCTCATATTCAGCTGACTATCAACCATCACTCCCAGGTCTTTCTCCTCCAGGCAACTTTCCAACCACTCATCTCCCAGCCTGTAGCTCTGCTTGGGGTTATTGCACCCCAGGTGCAGGACCCGGCATTTGGCCTTGTTGAACTTCATGCAGTTGACCTCAGCCCATCAGTCCAGCCTATCCAGAACTTCCTGCAGAGCCTTCCTACCCTCGAGCAGATCGACACACGCACCTAACTTGGTGTCATCTGCGAACTTACTGAGGGTGCACTCAATGCCCTCATCCAGATCATCAATAAAGATATTAAAGAGGACTGGCTCCAGTACCTAGCCCTGGGGAATGCCACTAGTGACCGGCCTCCAACTGGATTTGACTCCATTCACCACAACTCTTTGGGCCCAGCTATCCAGCCAGTTTTTAACCCAACAAAGCGTGCGCCAGCCCAAGCCATGAGCAGAGAGTTTCTTGAGGAGAATGCTGTGGGAAACAGTGTCAAAAGCCTTGCTGAAGTCAAGGTAGACCACATCCACAGCCTTTCCCTCATCCACTAAGCGCGTCACTTTGTCACAGAAGGAGATCAGGTTCATCAAGCAGGACCTGCCTTTCATAAACCCATGCTGACTGGGCCTGATCACCTGGTTGCCCTGTAAGTGCCACATGATGACACTCAAGATAATCTACTCCATGAGCTTCCCTAGCAGTGAGGTCAAACTGACAGGCCTATAGTTCCCCGGGTCTACCCTCTAGCCCTTCTTGTAGATGGGTGTCACATTTGCTAGCCGCCAGTCGACTGGGACCTCCCCCAGTAGCCAGGACTGTTGATAAATGATGGAAAGCGGCCTGGTCAGCTCCTCTGCCAGTTCTCTCAGTATCCTCAGGTGGATCCCAACTGGCCCCATCGACTTGCGTACATCCTAGTGCCGTAGCAGGACGCCAACCATTTCCTCATGGATAGTGAGGGTCACATTCTGCTCCCCATCCCCTTCCACCAGCTCAGGGTTGGGGGATCCAGAAAACAACTGGTATTGCCGCTAAAGACTGAGGTGAAGAAAGCATTAAGCACCTCTGCCTTTTCCTCATCTCTTGTAACTAAGTTCCCCCCTGCATCCAGTAAAGGATGGAGATTCTCCTTAGTCCTCCATTTTGCATTGATGTACTGTCTTGGTGGAGGCAGTCCTGAGGCATGGAGTCGATTTCCTCACCCTAGGCATCTTCCTGGATAGACTTTCCACCTCTTCCTCAGCTACCGGTCTCTCAAGCTCCAGGGCCTCAAACCTGTTGTGTAAGGGCACCTGGGAAGGTGGGGCCGGTGGGGGGGGGGCATCGCCTGCAATGTCAAGAAGGGACCTGTTTCCATTCCTCCTCAACTCCTAGGTCCCCTCCCTCTGTCCGACAGCAACAGGGCGGAGCGTCCACCCCCATTTGGGGTGTCTCCATTTCCATATGAATGAGTTTCACAGAAGTGTGCTGGAGTGTGTTCTGCTTTACAGTGCATCTACGTTTTATTATGTCATTGGATCCCTCCAACTGATGTCATGAAAGCTGCTAAAAGGCTTTGTGATAGGTCATGCACTTCTAAGACTTCTTTGATTACATTTTTACAGGATAAGATTGATTGAAGAAGAAATCATTGAAGAAAATTTAGCATGAACACAAGGATAAATTAATTTCCATTAGGTCAGATGGATAAAGGTGAATAAATCTGCTCCTGATGGTAGCTATTTGTTTTTTGTTGGGTTGCCACTTCCACGGGCCAAACAACCAATTCCCTTCTATGGCCACTGAAATACTTCTGACTGATAGCATTTCATCCTGAATGATGCATCTAGCTTTTTGCCTGACCTGTGCAGATGGTGGTTGAAGGTCAACAAAATGATTTTGTGCCTACCAATGTTTTTATTTCCTTCTTTTCTCTGTTGCTGTGCAGTGACTCACTCATTTACCAGAAAGTCTTAATGACTTTTCTTCTGAAAAGTCTTAGCATACATAACCATTCTCTTTTAACATCCCAGCTGGAAATCATATACTTACGCCTGAGAAACTTTATGGTTTGTGAGCAGAAATGGGAGGGAGTTGTCAGTATAAAGCTGCACTCAAAACATTAATGACTTACCCAGTTCTCCAATGCTGCAAAGGCTATTGCAACTATCTTTCACCCTTTGTTTTTGTTATTTCAGTCTGGGCATCAGAAAAGGCAGGTCATTTGCTATTCACCATAGTCTATCATTAGATAAATGAACACTTCCCAAGTTAAATGAAACCAGGGAGCTAATTAAAACAGAAAGGCCATACACTAAAAGGACAGTTGGCCAGGATGCCAGTGTTGCTGGAGATCTCAAAATGGAAATGACATCAAGAAAAGCTCTAGGTTTGCCCAGTGCCCAAAATGGTTGAAGAGCATGTCTCCCTGTTAAGTGGTAGTAACAGAGTCCTACATTCACTGTACGCCTCATCTGTGCATAAAAAGCAACCAGAGTATATGAGAAGACTTTTTAAATCTTATAGCATTTTTTTTTTCACCTCCCAGCATCCTACTGCAATTTCTCAGTTGACAGTTGTGAAAACAAGCATGTTGGCTTGCTGTCTGAACCTGTCTTCTCCACCTACACATCTGCTCTGCTACGTGCCTCTTTCACATTGGTCCCAATCTAAATGAGCTCAAACCTCCATCTAAGTTGTCTCCGTATATTTAAGGTGTCTCTGGGACAGTCCCTCTTTTTCTTTGCCAAGATATGCTCACCTGTCTCTATCCAATCTTCTGTAAAATATATGCTAAACTCTTTAAAAGGTCCTAAGGGAAAAATAATCTCTCTATTCTGTCACTATGACTTCTGCCTTTTTACTTCCACTACCTTTCAACTCCAAGGTCAAGATGAGATGTAGGAGTCCACAGCTGAGTATAAAAAAATGAGCATTTTAGTCTGAACTACCCATTAATAAATATACATGTGGGTCTGAAATTCAGCAAGAATTAGGAGCTGTCTAGTATTCAAAGGTTTTAGGATTTAGGCAGCTGCTCTTAGGGATATTAATCACAACTGGATTTTAGTAACAGCTATCTGTCTGATTTCAGCAGATGTAGGAGGGTTCTTCAGATGCAGAAGATAAACAGTTTAAACTGCTGTGGACATTCACATACCTATATCTAGATGAATAGCAGATGCTAATGTTGACTGAGGACTGAGGATAAGCAGGATGAGTCATGGTTTGATACCATGGTTTGATACCATTTAAAACCTCCAAATAGCTAATTTATAGGAGATGAATTCAGGCTTTATAGAGTAATCACATCACCTTATTCTAGGTATATAAATTAGGTACCAAAATTAGAAAGCTGGTCCTTCTGGCCAACAGGGAGACACTGGTATTCTAGAAAATGAATAAAAATTATATTTCAACTCTGAAACCTAGAGAAGCCTGCTGTTCTATGCTGACTTTAGAGGCTACGTTGACAATTATTCTTCTATCTAAGGTGATTGGATGCCTATAGACCCTATGAAATCAGTCTTTCCCCGGGTTATAAAGACTTACATTTGTATGAGCATAGCCTCAAGACTGAGATCCAGAAAACCATAAATGATCAGTTTAGGACGTTAGTTTGAACATGTGTGATTACAAAGTTTGATGCAGCAGAAACCATTATTTATTAATTCTGGGATGCCGTAATCACATAGAAACTTTTCTTGGTAAGCTCTGCAGAGATTTCTAGAAGAGGAAATAGTTAACAAAAATCAAACAAAATGCATCAATTCATGGGTACAATGCAAATAATTTTGCTTTTCTGTGAGGTTCATAGGCTAAAGCTGCCTATAGGCAGTTTTAATTGACATGCATAGCATTCATGAAATAGATAAACCATACAAATACTGACCTTACCAGTATGAAACAGGGCAATATTAGCATGAAGATGCCCTTCATCCATTGTATCACGATTTATACTGGAAGAAATTATGATGAAAAAAAAAACCAACCTTATGTGCCCATGAACCTATTCAAGTTCCTGAAACATATTCAACATCTTTCTTGTACTGGGGAAAATGTATGGTTGTTACAGCTCATGAAATGAATCTATAAATCCTTAATTTTAGAGTGTACGAGTATCAAGGGAGTAAAGGATTGTTTTACATAAAACACAAATCTTTCAGTAAGATTTTACCTTACACTGCCAAAAATCTAAAGGGTCATAACGTTTAATTCACACCTTTGGTTTGAGTTTTGGGGTTTTGAATTGATTTTCTTCATGCTGTCCTGAAGAAGTCTAGTATGTGACCCTTCTCCATTAAGTGTCTCCAACAACATAAAGACCTGAAGCAGATGCTAAAGCAACATTTGGATTCTTTTTGAAATCAGCATCAAGATGTTCATGTTGGACCACTGCTTATCCACTGTTGGAGGCAGAACTAGGTATTATGTACTGCTGTGCGCTTTTTGATAAACATTACTTGCAACTTCCAGGGACATTAAAAGAGGCAGGAGCCTGTGAACTCTAAGCACTTGATAATTGAATTGGAGCTTTAGCCAGCTGATTAGTGTGATATTTTTTATTATTATTATTATTATTTAATTGTTTAATCTGGCTTCAGTTTTGTCAAATTCTTCTTGAAAACAGCAAAATTTATAAGGTAAAGGATATCAGTTTTTGGAAGCATTAATGAGGTCTCACTACTTTCTTAAGAAATTAAACGTAAAATTTATATGAAGACATATGAAGACTTAGTGTGAACCTGATGTGAAATTTCTTTTTCATATTATGAACATACACTTGAGGTGATGATACAGCATGTGTGAAGTTGATCTGAAGATTTCACACAGTAAATGTATCTATGTTATGAAGATGCACTATTTTTTGATCGTCCCAGTGATTTTATTTGAATAATTGTGGTCTTTCTGTACAGTTTATAATAATGAGAATAATAGCAGTAACAGTCCTGATATCTAATGTAACTAATAGCTTATCTTTTCAGGTTTGACTTTAGGCATATCCACCAGATCAATCAAATTATGAAGATACATATTATAGTCATTCAGCCAACTTGCACTCAGAACCAAAGGCACAAAACTGCAAAATTTGGTTTGAATGAAGAAGGGCAGAAGGCTATACTAGAAGAGGTGAATGATGGTTTATTGCTATATAATGCTGAATGATGCTATAAAGAACACATACACTTTTTCAAGAATGAGAATAACAAACTCAAAATAAGTAGCTGTCTTGGGATGAAAGTAATTAACCCTATAGAAATGACTTTGATGTCATTTCTCATTGAAAAATAATGTGTAACAAAATGGTTCATTTGGGAAGCATAACTATATCTTAGGCACTGATCCTCAAATGTTCACCTTCAATAACTCCACATGCCTGAAGTCGCAATTCACTGTTTCAGCCTTCCAAGGTGTAGTCATCAGCCTTCTAATAGTAAAGATAATTGTCTTTTTACTGTAATATATCTGCAGCAATGGAAGATGACAGTTTGTGCTGGCTAAATAGAACCCTACAGTACTGTTTCCTGATAACGCAGAAGATTATGTATGGCACCTGCACAACCCTGGGATTATGAAATCCAGGATAAGAAAAGACAAAGAAAACCTTAGGGAATATAAAATAATCTATATTTAGTCAGCTTGTGACAAGAAGAAGAGAAAGTCTACTGGGAAAAAGCAGAATAGGACCTCAGGCAAACTTATTATTTTCAGCTAATTTTATGTAACACGTTACAGTGTGATGACCTTGGTAACAGAACAAGACCAGAGGTGAAGTTTATCCTTCAGGTGCTAATTAAGCTGTATGTAAACAACCTCACTGTGTGATAGCTCTGGTTTGCATCCTCTCTGTTATGCCTTCCTCTCACATGCATCATCATCCATAACCCTTGCATTCTGTCTGCTCTTTGTCCTTCATATTGTTTCAGATGTTAAATCTCCCTGCAGTCTTTGAGCCTTTCATGAGATTTCATCATTTCTTTTCCTTGGGATATCACTCACTCCATCTTAAACACCCAACAAGAGTCATAAGCATACATCTGTTCTTTCCTAGACACTTGTTTAGACAATTGCCGTAATATCTTCTTCCAAGTTTCCTGTTTCAACAACTTCTAAAGTTTCTTCCTCTGCTTTCTATCTTCTATTGCATCAAATATAAATTCTTCATATTCTCCTTCAGGTCAGATAATTTGTTGCTTTTCATTTCTTCTTCATTAGTATTTTTTACAAACCCACAGCTACACTATTTTCACGGCCTTCATTTTGGAAGTTTTTCATGTAGCAGCATTTATATATATTTATGTCGATATATGATCTCAGTCATCTTCTTCCTTACAACTAATAGCAATCCTAATTACAATTTACTTTTGAAAGTTTAAATAAGAAAAAATCGTATAATGGAAAAGACCCAGCAACATAGTATATGCATTATTTCCATATGACTACAATGGATACTATGCTCTCTCACCTTCTCCAGTACAATGCAAGAAGGTTTCTGCCTTCTGCTTGCTTTTTAAGTTATTCAGTGTCAAAAATCTTTTGAGCTGTGAAACATCTAAACAAGTAAAATAGAAAGAGATCTTTTTAACACTCAGAAGAGGTCCATAAGTCTGTAGGTAAGTGAATCCTACTCAGCTCTTCCATCCATACCTTCTTATAGGGCCTTTTTTCATCTATGATTTGTAAATGATGCATCCTCAGACGCCTCCATATGCCTTTTTCTAGTGTTTCCCATTAAGCACCTACCTTCTTAGGCAGTGTTTTTAGATCTGTCTTTTGAAAAATCATGGACTACACTTAACGCATTCATTTTCATTATCACATTCAGCTCTGGGGCTCCCAGAGCTGGACAGAGGAGGACATGGACCTATTAGAACAAGTCCAGAGGAAGGATACAAAGATGATCAAGGGGCTGTCTCCTATAAAGACAGGCTGAGAAAGTTGGGATTGTTCAGCCTGAAAAAGAAAGGGCCCTGGGAAGACCTTACTGAAGCCCTCCAGTGCCTAAAGGGGGCCTACAGGAAAGCTGGGGAGAGACTCTGCCAAGGATGTATTGACAGGACAAGGATGAATGGTTGTAAACTAAAAGAGAGTAGGTTTATATTATAAATTTGGAAGAAAATCTTCACTCAGAGGGTGGTGAGGCACTGGAACAGGTTTCCCAGTGAAGCTGTGGATGCCCCATCCCTGGAGGTGTTCAAGGCCAGGCTGGATGGGGCTTTGAATAACCTGGTCTAGTGGGAGGTGTCCCTGCCCATGGCAGGAGGGTGGAGCTGGTTGATCTTTGAGGTCCCTTCCAACCCAAACTATTCTATGATTCTGTGATTTATGTGGCTGATACAGATGATGAAAATGGGAGAGCAAATGCTTTATGTTTACTATATAGTCAGCTGAGCAAGATGTGTATGTATTAGTTAAATTTTAGATGTGTACACTTGAGTCACACAACAGGTATGTACAGAACAAGCCAGGTTTTAAGAGGAATGGCTCAACCTCTGAAAGTACCACACTTGTGCCATTATCTACAAAGAAATCTTATGACTTGCTTAGAGCTTAAAATTGGTGTGATCAATCTAAGTCTTGTCTGTTTCTAGTCATATAAAGAGTATATACAAGCTACCTGTTTTTTAATTTTATGTGTTGTTTATTAAGTCTGATCCATTGCTAATTACAGAAGCCATGATCTTATGAAAAGTCTCATTTGGGATGGTTGTCATATGTTCCTATTATAGACAGCTAGATAGGGAATTAGGAAGAGAGCAGAAATGAGTGAAGAGTGATAGCAAAATGTAGTCTTTATTAAATATCTGAGAAGGACAGAGAAATAAGCCTTCCAATACAGGCAAGTCTTTTAAAATATTTTATTCATGCCTGGTAATGTAAAGCAAAGTGGAAACTTCCAGTGGATCAGATTATATTAGCATAATATCATGTATTGATGGCTGTCCTACTCCACAAAGTGTCAAAGTGTCTTCTAACTCAACATTGCTTATTAATTCTTCTCTTCACTTTTTTTTTTTTTTTTTTTTTTTTTTTTTTTAACTACTCCCCCTTTTTGGACGTATATATACATTTGCCTAAGACAAGCAAGCTGAGCAACTGACAATTTTTTAAATGTTTTTCCCAGCTGGAAATTGTTAATACATTTTCACTTTAAAAAATATATATATATATTTATTTATTTTTTATTTTCTAATGATTTTACATTCACATATTCTGCTTTACATTAGATATTTCTCTCTCCCCCTCTCTTTCTTCTCTCTCTCCTCTTTCGAACGGAGAATATATTGCAATCAAAAGAGGTAATCTCTTTTGCTTGCTAAGAGATATACACTGGAGAGAGCTTTCACAAAATCAAATCAAGTTTATGAACTACTATAGAGATTATGTCCTTGTACTCTTCCAGGAGAAAAAAATAAGAAATCAATTTTCTTTGCAATATTTATTTTTCAAAATAACAATTCTAAACCAAATTGGTAGTTTATGTGCAGAACCAAATAATTCTTTCCATGTCAAGTAGAGCAATTTTGTCAGACTCACTTTGCTGCTAACATGCATGTCATGCTGTTAAATATAAGCTGACAGAATGTATGACATAACTAGACTAGCTCTTATTATAGGGATCAATTTTTCCCTAAGGAAAAAAAAAAAAAAAAAAAAAAAAAAAAGACTTCTGTTTTTAGTATGGTTTTGAATTGTCAAAGAAAGACAATATTCTGGCGGTAAGGTATCCCCTAAGGAAATATGAGAGTTCTCAGTGAAGGTTGCCAATGATATAAGTATCACTGCCTACATCTTAGCAAAGTCCTAATTCTTCCCATCTGATTTGGGATATGACCATCCATGTTAAGTGTCACTGAAATGTATTGGGAGAGAAAGATTAATTGTTGTCCATACTCAAAATTTTTTATCCCCAAAGTCTCATTTTTCTGAATGTGCGTTCCTATTTATGTAAGTGTCATTAAACCAGCCCCAGAACATAGAGTGTAAGGGCATTTTTGTGCCAAGCACTATTCTCTTACAAAGGCAGCTGTACCTGCATGCACACAAACATGTACACATAGATGTACTGTTGCAAAATGATAGTTGCTAATGCCAACAAATGAAAGCAATTGGAAATTGGAAACCCTTTTTTTTTTTTTTTTTTTTTTTTTTTTCCCATCGTAAAGGTAATGACTTTCTTGAGCACAGGGTAGAATGGTATAGAACAATAGCCTCTCCAATTGGTACAATTAAGTAACATGAAGACGAGGAAATCAACAAAAAAAATCATCTTAATTGCTCTAATTCCTCAGCAAGGCATGTAATTGAAAGCATGAACAGTTTTAACATTTTTACTTCACACTCTGCAGCAAGATAAAAACCACCATGATACTTTATTTGTCTCAAGTGCTTGCACTAATAACTCCTAAATTCCAGAGACAGCCACTGATGCACAAGAAATCACTGGCACAGGTGATGCAGCAGTCTTGTTCAGTGGGACCTATAGTGAGAGGTCTTGCAAAAAAATTTTTTGTACTGTGGTATTGCCTGTCACAACCCACATAAGTAGGTGTATCTGATCAGGCAATATTTGTGCAGCTGCTCAGTCCTATTTTGTTTTCGATGGGGACTGTGTTCCCTTGCAACTGCAAGTACAAGACATGAGTAACATAAATAAGAGAATTCATTTGGCATGGATGCAGGATCTGAAGGGAACACCAAGGGTAGCTGCATGTGTTTCAGCTGCTTTAAGAGCTGCTATAGACTGTCAGAACATGAAAATTCTCTTCACATGAGTAGGACCTAGTGTCAGCATTAATGTAATATCTGTTTTTCGCCTCACCAGCGATGAGTCTGAGTTCAAGAGGTGGGTGATGGACTGATAGGATGAATGTTTTCTCAAAAGATTAATAAAATAAAATAAAATAAAATAAAATAAAATAAAATAAAATAAAATAAAATAAAATAAAATAAAATAAAATAAAATAAAATAAAATAATATCCCAACATCAGCCAAAGAGATTAAGAGGTATATTTGACCTGAGAATGCAACAGCGAAAATCAAGATCAGAGAAAACATGAAAAGCATATCTCCATGCTAATCATGTAAGACCACTTAGATGAAACTCTCTAATAAAAGATACTTTATGAAACATTGCGTAGGGAAGACCTGAGATTTAAGAAGCTATCAGTAGAAGTTGAAGATTAAAGATTAAAGCCAGCTAAGGAAAGCTGTCTTAAATTTTATTTGGTGCTCATTTCTGAGGCACATCCAGTAAACTAGATTCTAGGATAACCCTTTCATGTTTTTACATAGATGGAAATTAAGAGAATAGAGAAATGACCAACAAATTGATAACAAATTAAATGACTATAGGATCATTCTTATAAATGGCTGAGGAAAAAAGCTTTGAAGCACTTCTGCTCCTATCCTTTCCTTCTTAATCAGATAAGGAATTTCTTCTGCTTTGAGGGAGCAGAAAAGTAGTGGAGAAAGCACAAAACTAGTGTGTGCATGAAGACACAAAGTGTGTGAACCACAAAGCTTTTTGCACCCTTTGTTGAGTCCTGGAAATGCAAAACTGCTCTAACATGATTGAGAATCACTTCTAGTGTACTCATACGTGTATGCATGTGGCTACAGGGATTGTGAAGCCTTGCTTAGAAGCCTTCACGTTAGTTCCTCTGAAGCTAACTGTAGTCTGCAAGTCAACATAGTCACTGACTCCTTCTAAGATTAAATAAAGTATTACAGCATATATCTCAGTGAATAATCTCCTAGCAAAAGAAAATCTGTAATTAGATATAATAGACCTTTCCATGTATAATTTCTATGACTGTGTCTTCAAATGCTTTAATCTTCTCTCCTTCATTTCCCACCACCATCTCTTCTCTTTAATCTAGTTTCCTTTATGGATGAAGTAGCAGCTAAATAACATTTAAGGCCTATAGCCACCATTATATTAAGCTTGAATGAATATTTCTGCAGAAGCAGAGCAAGATTCCTGCAAATCTTTTGAGGAAAATTCACAATTTCTCTTTGTTAGTCAAAATCTAACAGTCTTGTCATCATCTCTAGAGACCCACAGCAATAAGTGTTATGTGATTGATGGCTGGCAAAAGCATATAAAAGCATACAACCACAGCTAGAGAGTACGAGCCTGTGAATCAGGACACAAGTCTATATAGGAGAGGAGACAGTCCTGCTGGGATCTGTATATCTCAATAGACTGAAAACAAACATGCAATCACCTGTTTCAAACACAGCTTAAGAAGATACTTGTTTTAAAATACTAAATCAAATCAGTCTAGTTCTGTAAGAAGATCAGCCTTATGTGGATTCTTTTTTCAGGGAGATTAAGATAAGCAAGTCTCATCTTTCAGCAGAAATGCACAGCTGAATTGTCAAATATGACTTAACAAAAGGATTTACTGGATAAGAGAAAATATTGGATTTTTTTTTTACTTAGAACTACTTTATAGAGGACAGTTTTTAGCAAGTTTTTAGTGAACTCCTTGCTTTTGGGATTTTGGTTTAGATTTGGCATTAGTCTTAATTGCTGTATGTTTAATGATTTCACTTGAGTCTTTTATTCTAAATCCTCTATATATCATATAATTTTATATAAATAGCAGACTCCATGTATGCTATAATCGTGTATGCAAATATATGCATTTAATTTCCAGGTATGCAAATTAAAACAGTATAATTCCTCTGGAGTTGGCAGACATGTTCAGTTGAAGCTGCAGAGATAGAAGAAACAAAATTATGAGCCCTTTGGGGGGAACATTACCCCCATGTGCATGAGCTGAAGAGAACCATGTGTGATGCATAGCAGCTCCATGGCCCTATCCACCATATACCTTCTAGTAGAAGGCGGAACCTATGGAAGTTGCAGTGCCTTATATAAGCCTACAGGCAGGAGGCTGTGTGAGGGGTGGAAATGAGCCAGTAATATGGACTAGGTGCAGTTGTGGCTGTTTGGAGCTATTAAGAACAAAGCAGAGGTGAGGCAAGGCAAGAGGATTTACCTCTTGCCATGACACACAAAGAACCCAGTTAACATCCATGCTTTGTCCAAGCGTTGTTTGAACTTCTCAGCTTCCCTCGCCTCCAGCTAATCGTACCCACACTGGTGAGAGGGAATGTGTTGAGTTCAGCTATGTCCCTCCTTTTCTGGGAACCAGCTGTGTAAGTCCAGGCTCTAACCAGTGTGAGCTAGCCAAAGTGCATGTGTATTGGTGTCCTGGTTTCAGTTAGGACAGAGTTAATTTTCCTCCTAGTAGCTGGTAGAGTGCTATGTTTTGGATTAGGATGAGAAGAGTGCTGATAATGTGCTGATGTTTTAATAGTTGCACAGCAGTGCTTACACCAAGCCAAGGACTTTTCAGCTTTTTTTCAGCTCTGTCCTTCCAGCAAGCAGGCTAGGGGTGCAGCAAGAGCTGGGAGGGGACAGACCCTGGACAGCTGACCCAAAGTGGCCAAAGGGGTATTCCATACGATCTGATGTCATGCTGAACAATATATAGGGGTGGCTAGCCTGGGTGGGGGGGCTGGCTGCTAAGGGTTGGGCTGGGCATTGGTCAGCGGGTAAGCAACTGCATTGTGCATCACTTGTTTCGTACACATTAGTAGTAGTAGTACTTTTATCATTATTGCTATTATTATTGTTGTTATTATTATTTTCCTGTCTTAATAAGCTGTCTTTATCTCAACTCACAGGCTTCACTTTCCTGTTTCTCTTCCCTATCCCAGAGAGGGAGGAGGGAGGATGAGCAAATGGCTGTGTGGTGTTTAGCTGCCACCCAGGTTAAACCACAACAATTGGGTTTACATTGTAAGATCTTGGTAGCTCGGGGGTTGATGGGATAGCTTCTGTGCAAAGAGACCAGGAGCTACACTTACGTTGGAAGCAGCCATTTCCAGACAACTCCAACATGGAGTTGCTGCTGGCCAAAGATAAGCCAATGAATGATGCTGGTTGCACCTCTATCAGAGCATGTTTAAGAAAGTCTAAGAAATACTGAGCAGCAGTTATGAGAGGGAGAAGTGAGAAAAAGTGAGCCCTGCAGCCCCCAAGGTCAGTGCAGCAGGAGGGCAGGAGGTGCTCCAGGCACAAGGCAGCACAAGTTCCCCTGTGGCCCATGGAGAGGCCCCTGGTGGAACAGGCTGTCCCCCTGCAGCCCATGGGTCCCACATGGAGCAGATCTCCACGCTGCAGCCCCCTCATGGGTGGAGGAGCCCCTGGTGGAGCAGGTGGATATGGCTTGGAGGAGGCTGCGGCCCATGGAGAGCCCCCCGCAGGAGCAGGCCCCAGGCCAGAGCTGCAGCCCATGGAGAGGAGCCCACGCAGGAGCAGGGGGTCTGGGGGGAGCTGCTCTCTGTGATGTTGTGTTGTGTGTGATGTTCTCATGCTGGAGCAGGTTGTTCCTGAAGAATATACCACAAAATGGTGCCACAGTGAAGCAGTTCTTGAGTATGGAGCCTGTGAGAAGGACCTACATTAGTTCATTTTCTGAGAGACTGCATCCCATGGGAGAGACCCCACTATGGAAAGAGAAGGAGTGAGGAGGAAGCAGTGGTAGCAACGAAGTGTTATGGACAGACCCCTCTGTGCCGTTCAGGGGGGAGGAGGTAGAAAGATCAAGACTGAAGTTGAGCCTGGGAAGAAGAAGGAAAGGGGAGACTGATGGAGAGGGGGAAGGGAATGGGGGGGGGGGGGAGGGATTTTTGTTGTTGTTGTTGTTTTTAATTTGTTTGTGGTGTTGCTGTTTTTAATTTGTTTGTTTGTTTAGTTCTTACTGCCCTCCTCTGATGTCAATTGGCAATAAATTAAGCTAATCTCCAGGCTGAGACTGTTTTGTCTGTGACAGTAGCTGGTGAGTGATCTCCCAGTCCTTTTCTCAACCCATGAGTTTTTTCACCATGTTCACTCCCCCTGTCCTGCTGAGGAGGAAAAGGGAGACAGCAGCGCGGTGGATACCTGGTGGCTAGCCAAGTGTAACCCACCACAACACAATAGGTGATTAATAGGTAATTAAGCATCAAGAATGAGATCCAGCTTTAAGTTGACACATCAAAAATAAATTGCAGACTTTAGAAAGAAATAAACACTTTTTTATACAGACAGATTCTATATAGCTCATACTAAAAAGAGGTGAATCTTTTTCTCAGTTATGTGACTGATAATGCATGACCTCAATATTGAGACTTATGCCCCAGTGAACTATTACTGTTACACACTGACGGGATGTCTGAGAGCAATACACACCTTGCTGGCACACTAGATGCTAAATACTGACTTAGCCCTTTTCTGTAGCTGTTGCAGCCCCACATTTCCACTGAAAGAAAACTGGTGTACAAAGTATGATACCTGTATGCATGGAAGTTGGTGCCTTCCAACTAGATGACAGGTGCTGGGAGATCTGATTAGAATCTGACAACCAAGGCAGTGAGAGACCACATTTCAGCTTCTGAGCCATCATTGACCACTACTCTTTGGTTGCGGTCATTGAGCCAATTCATTATCCACCGGATGGTGGACCCTTCGAATCTATATCTCTCCAATTATGAAAAAATATGGATTTATGGATTCCAAGTTATGTTTATCTTTCTTTTGTTCCTCTGAGTCCTAAGGTCAGTAGCTTCATTTTGGGGGTGGGGGTGTTATGTTGAGTTCCCTGCACCTGGAGTCCTCCACCAGAAGGAATATGATGTTTATGATTCGTGTTTATGTTTCTTCTTGTTCACTCCATTTGGGTTATTTTTATATTTGTTAACATATTTTTATTCCTTGCTCTTTCTACTTTTGTCTGCAATTCCACTTAACATCTGAATTAACTATATTTGGTGCCTTTTATATGCTTTAGGCAGTATTGTCCGTTATCCCTAACGCTTTTTAAGTCCGACCATTTTTTTATTGGCTGTTTGTGAGCTGTTTATTGCTGTGGGGTCCACAGTGCCAGTCTGTGCCCCATACACTTTTATCCAGTGCTTGCATCCTATGTAACCATTTTTAAGACCTCCACTGTATACAGTGGTATGCCAGGCCTATATTTCTCTACATAACATCTTTGTGTAAGAGTCATAAATATCTCTTTCAACAAAGAATAATTGCTTGTTATTGCCATCTGTATAAAGCTATGTTCACATCTTGCATAAGATATCACAAGTAAAACAAATTTGCCACAGACACCTGTCAATTAAAGAAACTGCTGTCACAAATAGACCAAGTAAAACAAAGCTGCAGACTGGTCAAATTCAGGCAGAGAAAGCCTGATAATCTTAATCCCAAGGCCTTGAAAACTGTAAATACTTGTAGTTTGTTACTAGCTATTGCAATAGTGTATTGAGGAACAACACAGCTGTACACTGCACATGATTTCCTCTCTGGAGAACCTCGTACCAAACCTCAAACCAGAGTCTGGAATACACAAACCCAAAAGAAGTAATTCCAATCATCCTCCAAAGGAGGGCTATGAAGATGCTGAATGGTCTTAAGGGGAAGATGTATGAGGAGCGGCTGAGGTTAGTTTGTTCAGCCCAGAGAAGGAAAGACTGAGGGGAGACCTCATGGAGGCCTGCAGGTTCCTAATAAGGGGAGCAGAGGGGCAGGTGCTGAGCTGAGGGACAACGACAGGACCCAAGAGAGTGGCATGGAACTGTGACAGAGGAGATTCAGGCTGGATGTCCCAGAGCCTGCTGGAGTTCAGTTATTGTTTCGACAGTGCTCTCAGACATATGGTCCGATTTTTTGGGTGGTCCTGTGTGGAGCCAGGGGTTGGACTAAGTGATCCTTGTGGATACATTCCAACTTGGGATGGATTCACAGAATCATATGGTTCTATGATTCTATGATCCCACTTTCCACAGGTCTCATAGTTTCCTTTAGAAGAAAATAATAATAATAATAATAATAATAAAATAATAATCTGTAATCTCAGCTGCTTCCAGCTCATTTTAAGGCTTGAATTTCTGTAAGGAAATGTGTTGATAAACCCCATTCAGGAAAAATAAGACAGCTTGTTTACATCAAATTGACACATGTTAAATGCCTAGGTTGGAAACAAAGCAACATCATCTGCAGAAATTAGAAATCATAGCTCTGTCTATAAGTAAATTTATAGGACAGCAATGTATCAGGGGATACAACTGTTCAAGAGGATAGGCTACACATGGATACTAGCACGTCTTTCAGCTCTTGCTAGAAGTGGACATGAATTATGGTGAATTAATGGTATATTTATCACAAGCAGCATTGTCTAATGAATGAATTCTTAATAAACCTCCATTAAGTTTAGAAGTGGCCTGTTTTAAGCCATTAGATCATTACTTTAATAAGGTATTTTCTACTGCAGAGGAATTAAAGCAAACACAGCGGTTCTTTGAAGCCAAATGACTGCTTAAGGTGCAATAAAAAATAAAGCAGAATTATTAATTCAAAGAAATATGAGACCCAGTCTAGGTAAGAAACCATACAGAGAAAGAGAAGCTTTATTTATTTATTTATTTATTTATTTATTTATTTATTTTCCTAGTAATGTTTGCTTGTTTGGAAACAAGTAATTTGTATTAGCAATATAAGAGCTTTGAATTTTATTACTGGAGGTGAAGTAGACTGACAGAGGTTCAGTGATGAATGACCTTTTAGCTGTCTTATATTTCTTGGTCTTTTGTTACAGGATATTTAGTGACTTAGTTTGGGAAGAAAAGACAGTGTAATGCTTACGACATGAGAAAGTGTGAGCTTGTAAAATCTGGTGTTGCAGTTCCCACATAAAGGACAGAGAGGTATCTTAAGAAGTATATAAGAGATATTTAGATGCCTAAAGAGATGAATAATTGCCTGATGAGATTTTTAAATGCACTCGAGTCATGAAAAGTTAAATGTAAGACTAGATGTCCACAGTACATGTGTTTCTCTCGGTTCTTATCCCATCTGAGCAATAAAAGATTTCCAATCAAAAGAAATAGAAAAAAAAAAAAAATGACCATGAGTACTTGTATTGAACTTCATCTGATTTATCTACAGACTAATAATTATAAGTCTAATCCAGAGTTCATAGAATTCAATGAAATACTTTCTACTGAGATAATAGACTTTATATCAGGTTTTTGTAATTATAGTAAGTCATTCTGAATGAGGAATTCATCTCAGTGAATTGCAAGGTATTTGTGAATAATATGCTAACAGAAAATGGGCACAAATTATAAACTGCTATAAATCATTCACCTAATTGTATTGCATCTAGATAAATAAGGGAATTATATATTAATAATTATGTATTCCATATAACCATTGGCAATATGATGAAACAGATTTATCATGAAGGATCTGTCCATCAGTAGAAACATTCACTGTGAAGTATTTCAAAGAGTCCTGTTTGACTTCAAGTCACCTACTAATAAACAAAGAATGGCTGGAGGCTGGCTCTCTTCAAAAATCAAGATCAGTGAAGGAAATGCTGTATGGCAGAAGCAGCATTTTTAATACATTCCTCTTCTCTGAGCTCCTCTTGTAGAGACTGTCAATGTGACCATGCTTTCAGTAAACAGAGAGTGGGAAGAGATCAACAGAGAATATTTAGGTACAGGACTCAGCCCCGAGGTATACAATTCTCATGATTTCCCACAGGAAAACTGTGAACCAAATGATGTCCTGGATTATGTCCTTATTGAAATTAATGAGTTCAAAATTTTATCCTTTCAGCAGTCCCTGTATCTTTGGTGTGAATTTAAGATATGTGTCACTTCCTTACAACCAGCTTGACCTCAATAAAAATAAATAAATAAATAAATTGCTTAGGATCAGTTATGCCCAACACATAAAATGTATTTCTACTGGACTGAAGAGAAAGAGTAGTTCATTTTAAATCTAGGAGTGAATCCCGTCTTTTCCTTTATTTCATGCTTTGCTATGTGTGCAGTTATCTGTGTGTGCGTGGCTGGTGCCAGATTGCACCCGTGTGTATGGCTCAGCATATATACATGCCTTTGTGCATACTCACATACTCTGTAGGTGCACAGCTTCATGTATTTATGGCTTTCTCTGAGTTCTTGGCTCCATGCGTGCATGCTGCTGTGCGCAAGTACACATGTGTCTCTGAGTATGTATGGATCTGAGTGCTTCAAGGTGAATTAGGAAGAGGGTGTCTTCATGTTCTGGACATTTGTGCAAAACGCAGCTGTTATTTTTGTTTCTTTCTAAGGAAAACACAGTGTATCTGTTTCATTGTGGCTTATCCCACTTTAGTGACCTAAAGAATTATCTGTAAATGGACATGAGATAATTCAATCTTCATGCTGCATTAGTTCTCAGCAGAAATTCAAGAAATTTCTGTTATAGGATTTAATAGGGTGGTAAGGAGGCTATTAAAGTACGGACTTTAAAGTATGGACTTTAAAGTCCATATTAAAGTATGGACTGCTTTATTGTAGTTGTTTCACATAATACCATGAAAATAACTCCCAATCATCACCCCCATGATTGTATATCTTGTCACTGTCATTTTCAGCCTTGGATATTGCCACCCCTGAATGTGTATGAGCATATCTCTGCAGAGATAAAACAATTACAATGGAAATTCAGAAATTTCAGTGTGGATATATGAAATATAATCATAGGGAGGAAAAAAAAAAAAAAAACAAGCAAACACAAAACTTCTGATGTTGTGCTTTTCTGTCCCGTTATCCTGCCTGTAGAATTGTGCATGTGTGTGTGTTATATGTGCATGTATTTTTGTATTTACAACCATGTCAGAAACAAGGTTAGCGAGTCAGGCAAAAGAGGTGTCATTCTCATGGTAAAATTTCAGGATGTAAGTAAAGTGGCACTTCTATTAGTTTTTCAGTGCCTGCTATTCATCCCATATCCATGTTTCATTGTGAACAGATGTAGTGAATGATATTGCAGAGAGGCATGAACCAAATTTATCGGACAAAGAGTACAACAGATTGACCATGTGCTGAAAGCAACGTGGTGTCTGAATCTTCGCAGGATTAGTGAGTCCGTTCATTAACTTCTCAGTGTTAGAAGCAAGGAGTTGCAATTTAGTGTAGCTTGATATCACAGCCGGGATAACAGAATTGCAGTTCTGAATGGGGCTTTCAAGTCCTACTCAGGATATTGAGGATGAAAATAGAAAGGAAACAACATAGACCTGGTGCTCCAAGAACAGCCCTTAAGTAGTCATCAATGCTACTGAGGTTTACTGCCTCCCTGTATTCTTGGGTCTGACAAAAACTGCCCTGTGAAGAGTAGGAGTCATTTCTTCCCTTTCTTTCATGCTTGTCATCACTCACATGTGTGGGAAGGAGAGTGGCATTTAGATAACAGTTGCTCTCTTTCCTCTGAGGGATCTGGTAGTGCAGGCAGCCCACACAGGAGACTAACGACACTTCTCACAGACCATTACTCCCAGAGCAGGCATGCAGAAGGACTCACAGCTGAGCCTATTATTAATAAGGTAGAAGAGTGAGGCTGACCAGCAGGAGATGAGGAATTGTTCCTGGGAAGGGAGCAGAAGGCATGCGGTGGGGTCCACCACAGTGATGGAGTGACATCGCTGTTGCTCACTAATGGGTAACAAGTGCAGCTGGAAGAACTGCTGGGAACACTCCCCAGCTGCTGCTGCACATCTGCTCAGCTGGGTGGCCTCAAGCCTTTTCCTTTAAGCTCCTGCAGCTGCCAAGAAGAAGCCAAGATCTGCCTCCCAAGACTGTGAGGCAAAACACACATGCATTTGTTCCCATTGCTGAACTTACTAAGACATCAGAGAGGTGGGAAAGATCTGACGGCTGTGATTAACAAACAATAAAACAAAACAAAACAAAACAAAACAAAACAAAATAAAATAAAATAAAATAAAATAAAATAAAATAAAATAAAATAAAATAAATGGAAAAGAACTAAGAAAAAAGGAAAAAGGTATATCATAACCACAGGTAATCAATACTCACTGATGGGTCTGCACTGTCGGTGCAAAGTTGGTCTCAGCTTGTTCTCAGCTGCAAACCTCTGTACTAATCAGTTTGTTTTCTTGTAATGATATGGCCAGTAACAAACTCTGCAAAATAACAAGCTTTGAAATCACCTGGAAAGCTGAGTGTGCTCAGCTCCCTGACACAGACCTCAGCTTTTGTTTGAATGTAGTCTTGTTTGAGAAAAGTGAGACGACTGTCTGCAAGGAAGCATATGGCAGTGATTTTCTCAAATTCAACATAAGAAGAAAATGCCCTAATTTTTATCCCACCAGCCTAACAACAAGAAAGAGCACACAGAAAGCAAGCATCTGAAGTGTCCTAGCAAGCTCAGGGTCCCATAGTGTTGTCTATTTTTCTTGAAAGAAGTGCTTGGTTTTCCATTCTAAGATGGTTGGATATGGAAAACTGTAAGGCCAAAGGCCAATTTCTTCAGGTTCACTTGAACAGCAGCAGACTGGCTAATGGCATTGTAGGAAGAGCAGCTCACACAATATTCCAGTGATATGAATGATTTTGCAGGAAACATAAACTTGGAAGAATTGTGTGACAAAATGAAATCCTGGGACTCATTTCTTCTACATTACTACTTACTGGCTGTACACAGTGGTGAAGATCATATTATATTGGTCTTTGCAAAGGCATGTCCACATATCTGCAAGTGGATAAACACTGGGAGAAGAGCTGAGCTTATTTTCATTAGAAATTAATTCCTTAATGACTTTCCTTTCAGAGCTGCTGAAAGAGATGCAAGTCTGTAACCATCATGGAGGCTTCTTAGCTCTTTTGATTAAATCTCCGCTGCCTACAGTAAACCAAAAAACAAACAAGCAAACAAACAAAAACCACCACAGTCTCTGAAAATCGAACTGTAATTCTTCTAGCCACTATTATTATTCCCTAATAATATTATTATTCCATATAAATTAAGGTTTTATGTTTAGGTTGTTCAGAGCTTGATCAGGAGCATGTATCCTCACCTGTATATACTTTGCCACTGAGACTCCCAAAAGGAGATTAACAGCTAAGCTAGTTGGCAAAGACATAAATATTGTTCTGGATACAACAGGAAATCAAGTCCTCTTTTTACCTTTTCTTTGAGGAGAACTTCAGTGTAATAAGAATAAAATTCTCAGTATGCCCTCACCTCCTCATGGATATATTTTGCATTATTTTACTATTATTATTATAGGATTATTGCATTATATATTATTATTATATTTTCATAAAATTAATTTTCATTATTTTATAAAAATAATTAGGTCTGCACTAGAGGTCTGGGATAAAAAAAAAACCTCCAACACTGAAAGAAATTAGAAGACTAATAACCACTTGTGACCACCGTCTTCATTGCAAACAACATATTCTGTTTTTTGACTCCTACAGATGACTTTCTGCTCAAGCAGTGTACGCACAACAAAATTGTCTTTGGAAGCTCTTTATGTATTTGCATGCAATCTCAAGTGTGCCATAAAGGATTAAAAAAGCAGAAATTTCTAACGTTTCTATTGTCATCTCTTAGGCGCTTCTTTTTAATTAAAAACTATTATACTCTCCAAGAATAATTTAGCTGTACACAAGAAACTGCTGTTAAATAAATGACTTCTAAGTGAACCAGAGTTTCTTGAGGATGCAGATAATGTCAAACAACCTTTGCAGGGGGAGGGAAAGCAATTTGTGGCTTTTAGGACTATCTGGGTGAATCAGTGTTGCTAGGCAGACTGACATCAGACTTGGATCAGAGCAGTGTAGGAACCGTAGTTCTCATGAGAGCATTCAGCTTAAAAAAAAAAAAAAAAAAAAAAAAAGGACTAATAAAAGGTCAACACAGAAGCTCCTGGTAGAGTTTTATTGATTTGCAGATCAAACATAGTGTCTACTGTGCATTTGTCTCCTAATTATCAGTTAATTATGGTTTGTAGTCACCAGGTACAGCTTAGTTGTATAAAGCGTGGCCCCTTGAACAATGACTGCTGGCTTTTTCATTTCCTCCCAACAAAACAGCTTTGAGGTACTTGCTATTACAGAGCAGTTTCCACCCCTCCACACTCATGAAATATATTTTATGAGACTGTAAACGAAGTTGTCTTATTCTCTGAGGTTATTTTCTACAGCAATTTCTCTATTCTTCTGTCTTTTTTTCTTTTATTTTGTATTTATTGGATGCTAAGGGGTAAAATGTAAAATAGCATCAGTGAAAGGAGCTAAAAACAAATATACCTTTAATGTAGTGTGAGAGAGGAATTAAACTGTACTTCCACCTCCTCAGTCTAATAGCTTATACAATGTGAAATGGAACAGAGTAAGATCTTTTACTATTTCAGCTCCTAGCAGTGTAGTTACAGTTAAAGATGTTTCACTTTTTCCCATTATGAATACTCATTTTCATGATTTTACAAAATGTCATGAAAATTCTCTCCTGATTGAAACTTACTCAATAAGGTCATAAACTAAGAACAATTTCAGAGAAACACTGGGTGAAATTGGGTTGACGGAAAGTGAGGTAGCCTGTTTAGGCAAAGTGAGTTATCTGGGGAACTGACATCAAGAATAGTATCAGTGTTCAAAATACTGTGTTGTAAAAAGATAACCTCCTGATGGAATCAGCACCCCTTCACAGGGCTCATCTGCACTTATTAACACAGATCAGCAATGCATCATCAGTAGGTCACATCAAATGCATCAGTACTTTTTAGAACATTGAGTTACAGTACATCTGAATCATAGGTATAAGGGGGGGAAGGAGGATGAAGACCTGGAACTGAGCAGTCATGTAAACATGACTTCTGTTCTTAAGTTGATTCTCTACCCAACCTCTTATTGTCCTTTAGGTTTCAGACTGTCTAAATGCTTTTTCCTGACATCGCTATTTTTCTTTGAGTTATTCATATTTTTAGTGAACATGCACTGTGGGTAGAACTGATCTGAGGATCTTCACCTGCTTCCAGTTCAGGCAAATAGTGCTGCAAAACAGAATCAAGGCTCTTCGTAAACATGCATGCATATATATACATACATACATACACACAGACACAGATATGTGGACTTACATAATGGGAACAGTTCTGTTTCATTAAAATCTTTTTAAGAATATGGAATCCCTACTCAAAACCAGAATAGAGGGATTACTGAAGCTCCACCTCTGATACCTATCCTGATCCCCAGCCTTGATAACATCCCTGCAATAATGATGCAAGATGTGGGTACAAGCACAGTCTACCCCTGCTTCATTCATACCTAATCTATTATATTTTTAAATCAAATGTGTATCGAACTATAGGGTTCTGGCATCAGTTCTCAGTATCGGGGAATATTTATTTGATTGTACATTGTGGAATACATAAAAGGAAGAGACCGAGGATACATAATCTAGTTAAAGAAGTAAATTAAGATGTAGTAGGATCAATTTCAGTGATGATGGAGTAGAGAATCTAGAACAGTTTCTGTTCTTTCTGAATTTTGATTTTTTTTTAGTAGTTTCATTCTGATTTTTTTCTTCCAGATTTTTTTCTTATACAGTTTCTTTTGCATTTTGAATTTGTGGGCTTACAGAGACACAGTAATTCTTTTGCTTGTGTTTTGATGAGTTTACAGGCTGACTGGTATGATATACAGAACTAAAACACCTTTTCTATTTTTAAACCATTTTCCAAGAGACACTAGAATAGTAAATAGAGTTTCCAGTGATCATACATGTAATGGCTGGTTCAGTCGTCAAAGCAGATCAGAGTTACTTTTTTCAAAAAATATCTGACTGAATCTGAATTCCATTCTCAAAAAGGGTTTCACAGTCACTGAAGGAGATTTTCCATAGCTTAACTTACAGGTACCTACATCCCATTGCTTTTCTTTCTGATTTTAACTCCTGTATATTTCACTTAAATTGTCATCTATCATCATCCTTATGTAATGTTTTATTACCTAGCCTCTGATTACTATAGCTATACAAAAATAGTTGTATTTTATCACATGCTAAATGTGATAATGAACTGTAGTTGATTCCCATTCTTTGCAGCTGCATAGACTGTATCTTGGGCAGCTTGGATGACTTAGAGCAACCAAGATTATCTGAGGCTCAGAAAAAGTTGCATAATAAGGGTCATTGTTTGCAACTCTGATTTCACGTGTCTCAAGGAAGAATGAATTCTACTTTTAGGGTTTCTTTGAGCATATTACCTTGCTCTTTTTTTTTTTTTTTTTATTTTTTTTTTTTTCTTATTTTAGTTGACAAAATAGCAAGAGAAAATATAGAAAATATCACCATATCACCATGAGGTTTTTGGCAGAAGAATACTCAGTGTCTAAATTATTTTCCAGGCAAGGTCATATTTTGTAAATTATAAGCACAAACTACAACTTTAAAATCTTCCTTTCCAATAATTTTCACTGACTTCTTACATGAAAAGGAAGTATGCTATCCTGTAAAGAACACAGACTGTAAAATAATTACATTCATTCTTATTAAAATGGCCAGTCATTTGCTGCAAAAGTACAATTTGTGGTGGCAGAAGAAAGTAATTTGTTAAATAAGATATTCATCCAACTATTCATAATGCGATTTAATCAGTAGATTGTATGCATACTTTAAATATAAAATGTTCAAAATCATCATAGTGAATTATTAACAGCTGATATCTTGGGAAGGGGAGAAATACAACCCACATTTGCAATTCAGGGAGAAAGGAAAAGAGGAAAAGACTGATTAGATCAACCACTGTGCCACATTTTTCATTCTCTAAAAAGTTTCTCATCTTCTTGCTAAGCTCAGAGTCCAAAGTCCTAACTAGCATAATGTTTAATTCTCACAAGTTCCTCAGTAAGCTAAGACCTTAAAACCTTATAAAAGCTTATAATAAAGCATCATATTTTAGTGTTTTTGAAGATGTCACTTGAACACAGTTATTAGTCTAATCTACGGCACACGTTTTCCAGTAGCTTGGCCAGGGCCCACCAAATTCCATGCATATTGTATTGTAACATATTTTGTGCCCTGTGGTTCCATCATTTGTTCACATAGCCCTTACTCTGAAAACAAAACAAAACAAAACAAAACATGCTTTTTTTCTCTTTCCCAGACAATACTTGTTGGAGGCTTCTGAGGCAGTCCCACTGGCTTATGAGATGAAAAATTCGTGTATGATATGTTTAGCTTTTTTTTCAAAATCTGTCACTTTTATGTGTCTGCAGGAAAATTACCTGAAGCATATTTGGCAGTTTTGCAGAGTTCTAATACGTGCTACCTATATATGTAAGCAATTTTCTAATAACATATGGTAGGGGGAAGGGAACCTTTAGAAGTACTTTGTTTAGAAGTACCTTTTCACTCCAGCCACTTTCAATAGCCTGTAGAGATCTACAGATTTTATATATATGTATGTATGTATATTTCAGACAAAGCATAATTTTATGCAACAAATGCAATGCCAAAGAGCCATGATATGCTGTTTTTACATTTTTGTATGATGTCTGGCATATTCTAGGCTGTAATGCAAAGGATTAAAGGCTTATAATACATCTTGCTCACTGATATTCTCAGTGTATTGGAAAAAAAATTACAAGTCTAATTCTGTGCTTGTTTAAAAATAGCACAAATAATAAGAACCTATTATAATACGTGACAAGAAAATACATCGATCACATTTACTAATCTGTTATGCTTCAGAACATGTCCCTTAAACAAAGAAAACCTTTCATTCCTGTGGATCTGATTCTCCAGTGCATGAAACCCATTTTATTCTAAGGTAATTTCATCTACTTTAATAGCGCTATACTTTGATAACACTGGTGTGATGGAGTAGAGAATTAGTCCTGTTTATATAAGATAGCTTACAGCACACATATCCTATAAAATAAGCAAAGTCAGAATTTAATCCCATTTCTATTACTTGCGTTCTGCAGTTGTAGTCAAGTGCAGGAAACTATGTTCTGCTTCACTCATGTTCTGAAATAATATTCCTTGTCTCTCATTAGGGCCCTTAAACCTTCCTGAGCACTGTGGTGGCACAACCACTCAATCCTGGATGGGAGGTAGCTAGTGCCCACCTGCTTGGAACATGGACTGGGCTTCAGTGCATGCACCTGGCTGCTCCAACATGCTCTGCATGCTCTTGAAATATGTACTCTGGTGCAAAGTGATTTTGCTGGGTTAGCCTCTCTGAAGTTATGCTAATAAATGATAATGGAAAGTTAAGCCACAAATATTAATGTGTACCAAAGCAAAATGTTGTTATTGTATCTGCTTGGCCACCACAGCTATTGCTGGGAGTACCAAGCAAAGAAAAAAACAGCACAGCATGCAATGCACTGCTCTCTGAGCCTTCATCAGGCAGTGCCACACTTTGAAATCTCATTCACTGACACAAAAGAAATATGCTAATTTATTAATAAAAGAATAGTAGCGTTCTGCCATTATTGACAAGTGGATTAATTGTGTCTGAGAATAAAATAAATTCATAGTAAAGGAAAGGCAGTGAAACATGTTCCTGTAGCAGGACATAGGTGCTACATATTTCCTGAATAAAAATCATAATTGAAGGACAACAGAAATCTACTGATGCCACTGAATATAGTGATATCTTCTTTATATGAAACTGCTTTATTCTCCAGAATCAATATTGTATGTAATTCTAGTAAATCAGATATACAGGTAATACACCAGCCTCCTAAGTACAGATTATAATTAAGTTTCCACCGAGCTCTCATGAATTCATAAGCACAAGACAGCAATAATTTATTTGGCATAGAAAACAAAATGACAAGGCACCTGGAGAGACGCCTAGACAATTGCTCAGTTTCTTACTGCTGGGAACTTAGTACTTGATAAATGAATTTGTGAAATATTCAAAATGGCTGTGTGTGTGATCACAGAGTGGAGCGGTCTGAAATGACTTATGCCAGCATGTCTGATAGCTCCTAACAGCTATAAAAATACAGCTTTTTGGGTTAGATTTACAAACATTTTGTATCAGCCCAGCAGCCAAAAATAGCACTAATAACTTAACTGCTAGTGATTACACTGGTACAAAATAAACGCACTATTTAAGAAGTTAAATCAATTTGGTAGCTTTTTGAAAGCACTGGAAATATCCAATAATTGGGATAAACTTTTTTTTCCCCCCCCTTCAGTTTGTGAAAGACTCTTTGTATGCTGTGCTTCAAAATAATTCCTCAGGTGTGTTCAGGTAATTGCTCATGTTTATTGAAGGTACTTATACTCACAAAGGAACAAGAATATTACAGATGAGCCATTTAATTTCTAACTTGCATCCCAAATTAGTTCTCATTTTTGTTAAGATGCCACTGATTAGGGTATTCAAATCTATGTTTACTTAACAGTGGAGAATGCTGTTTGCATGTTCTTGGTACTAGCAAATTCGCTTTTGAAAATGAATAGTCTTTCCTTGTTCCTTAGGTGGAGGAATGTATAATTTAAACTATTTAAAACCACGTAAGCAGCATTTAGGATGGCTGGTAAACTAAGAGCTTCACATTCATAAAATGGATCCATCTCCACAGAACAGTAATATAGCCAACACAGTCAATGTAGCAGTTAGGAATATGGAATAAAAATATGGTCTCAACTCAGCAAGTCAGTCCTGCATGCTCTTGTTGAGGATAATCACTTCAAACAGCCTGGCTAAAACAACAAGCTTGCTGGATTCAAAATTCTTCTGTGGTTTTATCTCTGTTGCTACTATTATTGAAAAGCTGTTGCAGAACATGTTATAATTATCTTCCTATATTCACTTGAAGTCAGATTATATGTATTTGCACACCAGTTTTGTTCTCTAGACTGTGAAGCTCTTCCTCCTGCTGTTAACTGTCCAGAAATGTCTTTAAGAAATTATATCTTGTGGTTTCATTTTATGGGTTTGATCAAAGAAAGCTCTTTCATTCTTCTCCCATTCCTGAAGCACTTCTAGAGTGCCACTTCTAATTCCTTTTCAGCTTGAATTAATCTTTTCTGAAGATGAGACAGTAGGATGGTACTGAAGTTTCTTGTAGTATTATATAAATAGTCTATTCTCTTTACAGGGAAAACCTTGGCGATTCATTACCTAAAATCATTTACCACATCTTCCTCCTCTTCCTTTGCTGTTTCTAACTGATAATCTCCCTGTTGATGATAATGTGCATGAGCTTCCTTTCTATACTATTTCTTTCCTTTTCTTTTTTTTTTTTTTTTCTTTTCTTAGATGTCATCTGGGTCTTTTGACTGCCCCACATATTAAGAATGCCATGCATCATTGTGTCATGAACAAATTTAATTAGCAGACTAACTTTCAGTTTAGATGAATACTACTTTGATATTTCTTTCAATATGTCTTGCAAAGATGAGTGCAACACATATTTTGACAGCTTGTTCTTTGCCTCTATGCTTCCTAATATCTAGGACATAGCCTTCTTTGTTGAAGACTCTTCTTTTTTTTGCATTTTGTATATGTGCCTTTCTTATTTGCTACCATCTTTCTTGACTGATTGACAATCCATTTAGGAATAAACTCTTTCAACAAGATTTCCTCCTCTTATTAGGGACATATTCTTGACATAGTATAGTCTTCTGACCACAAAGAAATTTCAGATGCCATTGAATTATGAAAAAGTAGTCTTCTTCCAGTTCTTTGCTTAACTAGTTTCAAAGCAAGGTCTTATATTGCAGAAATTGTTTGTTCATTCCTATATATAATAGAAGCCAAATCAAGATCAACTGAAATGAAATCCAGAAAGTAAATTTCTGTTATAATGTCCTAATTTTCTTTCAAAATTAAAGCAACAGTTCCTCTGAGCATTTCTCTTGTGATTTCCTGGGAAATTGTTGGCTGTCATCTCCAAGACTAATAAAGCTGTAATTGCAGTAACATCTGATCTCTTTCTGGAAACAAAACAAAACATAACAAAACAACAATAACAACAAAAATCTTCCTAATCACACTTTTTCCATAGTGTTTACTATCCTAATAAAAGGAGAGACATCTCTGCCCTCCTTAAGATCCAAACCTACAGTAGCACAAGTTCTTCCATTTTGTTTCACAGGCACTACACAAGAAATCACTTCAAATCTCTGCTGAAACTTAACAAAATCCTTATTCTAACCACCTTGGGAGCCTGACTACAATCTTGCCATATTAATTTTTGCTTCATCTCAGATATCTAGTCTCTCTAACCTATGATACTCCTTTTCCTATTGCAGTAGCAGCTTCATTTATCCTAAGATAAAACAAAGAAATATCACATTTCCTCAAATAATTTTCTCATTCTTACTTTGAAGTTTTTGTTTTTGTTTGTTTGTGTTTTTTTTTTTTTGTTGTTTTTTTTTTGTGTTTTTTTTTTTAGTAGGTTGCAATGGCTTTGTCCCAGATGTTTCTCTTCTGAGGTATGGGAAACATTATTTCCATGAATACCTTTATGTAGTTGATTTTCCCTGAACTGTCTTCATTTAATCAATTCATTAGTCACCTCTTTATTATCTTGTCCTATCAAGTTCTTTCTTGATGGACCTGAAAAAATGTACCTATAATCAACTGCATTTTAGCACTGTTAAACATCTTATGTGGGCTGACTGTCATCATGGGGATAAAACGTTTCCTGACAAATGACATTTATGAGAAACTGTAGAAATAAAAATGTCAAAAAGTCTGGACCATGTAAGAAGAATTCCTGATTAAGACATTAAAAATGGTTCCAGGTCAGAACAGTTAAATTCCTGGAGTAAATTTTCAAGTGTACTAAAGATACAATACAGAGTTTGCGAAAGGTCAGAAACTAGTGCAAGGACAAGCAGGGCCTTCAACTGGAATGTTTTAAGTGAGGTCTGAAATACATTTTATGGTGCTCCACTTTCCAATGGGAAGCAAGAGTCAATGAAGTTGATAATGTATAAGACAAGAAAGACTTTGAAACAATCGTTTCTTCTACCAAAATATTTGTGCCTGTAAGATAATCACTATATTTTGCTATATATTTAAAAATACAATCAGACAGGTTTGTTTCTCACACATCCAGCAATTGTTTCTTTCATTTTCAATAGCAGTAAAGAAAGTTTGGAAACTAAACCAGAGATTTCCATTTGTGCTATAATAAAAGTCTAAAGCCATTTAGACATACTCAGAAAACTCACAAGAAAAAATGAAAAGAAAGGAATTCTCGGTATATAGTAGGGTTTGGGTGGTTTTTTGTTTGTTTGTTTCTTTCTTTCTTTCTTTCTTTGTTGATTAAATGTTTGATAGTATATAAAACATCAAATCATTAAATTATAAATTAAAAGATCACTTTTGTTTGTTCTGTGCTGTAAAATGCAATAAACAGCTGATGAGATTGATAAATAACCAAAACAAAGATGAAATATTGAATGAGGTTCAAAATTCTTTTATTGTATAGCAATAGAGATCAGTCCTACCATACACTATGAAATAAGATTCTGGGAGGAAAGAAAAGAAGGGAAGGAAGGAAGGAAGGAAGGAAGGAAGGAAGGAAGGAAGGAAGGAAGGAAGGAAGGAAGGAAGGAAGGAAGGAAGGAAGGAAGGAAGGAAGGAAGGAAGGAAGGAAGGAAGGAAGAGAGGGAGGGAGGGAGGGAGGAAGGGAGGAAGGGAGGGAAGGAGGGAGGGAGGGAGGGAAGGAGCTGGATTTCTTCCAGCAGGATTGTTCTTTCACTTCTACAGAGTAGGATTATTCTGAATTAAGAATTAATTAATTCTTCATAAGGTACTGCAAGAGACAGTTTAATTCCTGTAGAAGGCTTGTGTGGTTTGATGTCTTGGATATTCAGAGGTCAGTAAATGTTCAAGGTGATTCTTGCAGAAAGGAGCACAGTGAAAACCTCTGAGTACCCATTCTCCTTTTCTATTTGAAACCATTGCATAATTTTTTATTCCTCTCACTTTTCTAGTCAAGTAGATCCAAACCAGACCTCAGAACAGTCTCACATTTGGTTTGTGTTGTGTAGATATGTAAGGATAAAGGCAGTGTCAGGGACTACCTCTTTCATATCATTTGCTCCTGAAAGGTGTTATAGCTTCAGTGTTTAAAGGTAGGTATTAATTAATGCAATATAAATGAAGGGAAGGCTGAGGAGGGCACAAGTATGAAGAGAGAGTATAATCTGAGTCAGTTGATTGCAACAAATCAATTGAACTGTTATACAAAAGGTAAAGGAACCTTTTTAACTAGAAAAAAACTATTTTACTAGACTCTAAATGAAATCTCACTGAGCATTAATTGATGGACTGAATAGATTTGGTGTCATAATCTGGCATGTCTTTAGGTTTCATGAATCACCATTGACTTCTGCTGCGGCTGAATTTTTCTTTATATTGAGTTTATGGCATATACATACACATACACACATCACCTGCATGTTGTCATAATCAGTATATTTATTACAGTCTGTGAGCATACATACAAATATACAAAGCAAAGAGGAAGGAATTCATATCTGCAAAACCCTTTGAGAACCATAACCGAAAGAAAATAAAAGCAAATGATTAGCAATTTATGGACTCAAGTTTTATGGATTTATTTGTGCATTTTTGTGTTTAATACTAGTCCAGTGCCAATCGCCAGTGCAGAGATAAAGCCTCTAAATAAAATGGGGCTTGTAAAAAGATAAAGTCTAACGTAAATCAAACTCTGTGGAAGTTTTGAAACAGCAGATTCACATCCAAGATTTATTCTGGTCTAGCTCCTTTTAAATCCATCATTGCACTGAGGCTGGAAATACCATACCATCAAGGAAAGTCACTGGAAAATTGACAGATTCTCAGTTGTATGTTGGTGTATATAACCCTACTTCTGTGAATCTGCAATTCTTTATATCAAGGACTGACCAGCAAGATATATCTTAATATAATCCTTCAGTCTCCAGTTGGACACAAAAGAGAGAATTTCAAGTTGCTGGGTTGTTTGTAGGCTGAAAACTGAATCTTACAAGGAAACTTGTAACAGATGACTGCAGTTGTTGGTGTCAGGTGACAGGCTTGTACTAATTTTGATACTGGAAAAAGTCTCTCACAACAGTTATAATGGTGTTAAACATTTGCCAATTAAAAAAAAAAAAAAAAAAAAAAAGTATTTAAATAAAGAATTGAAAACGAAGGATCCAGCTCTGACAGCTACCTCCTATTCATCTCTCATTAGTACGATATAGGTAGGTGTGTTCATTGTCTCAGTGGTAAAGAAAATGGATGAAAAATTTGTACAGAAAACAGGGAAGAAAGCAAAGGTGAGGGAAGCTGGGTTGCAGGCCTTGGTTTCAGGGAAGCCACAGAATGAAGTTCAGCTAGAAAAGAAGTCTTCACCTCACTTGCACCAGTACACTAGAATTATTGTCCTCTACAGGTGATTTAATGACACAAACTGGGCTAATGAAAGACTATTCAACAGCCAAATGAACTGTTCATTTGTTCACCACAAGTGATACTTTTTTAATAGCCCAGAAGCATATCTGCTCAGAGAACGAAACTAGCAGAAAACTCATAAGTTTTTTATGAGTACAATGACAAACAAGAGAAGCGGTAAGAGTGAAACCACTGTTTTCAGATACAGTTATTCATTAGATTGGCATTAATCTCCTGCCAAATCACACATGACAATGAAACTGCAGTGGGACACAATTCAATATTGTAAACCAATGCAACTGAAGAAAGCTACCTGGAAGGACTGTTATTTCAAAGGTGTAAGTCAACAATATTCATATAAACTGGGCTATGGTGAAGATCTCACATCTGGAATGCTAGCTGGGAAGAAGACAGTAGCACTTTCAAGAAAATAGTAGCAATACCAAGTGAAACAACAGTGTGAAACTGATGTCTTCAGAGCATATAAGCTGAGGTTTTCATTCCTTACTCTGACAATAGTTTTCCATTTCCACTCCATGGATATTTTCTAGTCTAAGCATACCAAAAATCAATAGGCTCAAATTCCAACACTTAGGTTTGCACTACCAAGGGAAAATGTGACAGTCTGGAAGTGTAAGATGTTCAAAATCCATACTGCCTACATGAAATTCACAAATGAGCTCCATTTAGTGTGGTGTTCCAAAAGACATCCAAAGGTATCCAAAATATTTGGAATTCAGTGAGAGGCAATTTTCAGCTTTCCCTGGTCTTCTGCTTCATTTGGAGTTGATCATTCATTATCCTGAAACATCAATGCTCTGAAATGCTCAGCATAGCTTGGCATATCCTGCACCTACCTCAAAAGACAGTTTAATTCAACAAGCAGAGTAAAATATTTCTGTGCACTTTGCTTTCATTCATACAATACTGCAAGGAAAGGAAGGGAAGGGAAGGGAAGGGAAGGGAAGGGAAGGGAAGGGAAGGGAAGGGAAGGGAAGGGAAGGGAAGGGAAGGGAAGGGAAGGGAAGGGAAGGGAAGGGAAGGAAGGGAAGGGAAGGGAAGGGAAGGGAAGGGAAGGGAAGGGAAGGGAAGGAAGGGAAGGGAAGGGAAGGGAAGGGAAGGGAAGGGAAGGGAAGGGAAGGGAAGGGAAGGGAAGGGAAGGAAGGGAAGGGAAGGGAAGGGAAGGGAAGGGAAGGGAAGGGAAGGGAAGGGAAGGAAGGAAGGAAAGGAAAGGAAAGGAAAGGAAAGGAAAGGAAAGGAAAGGAAAGGAAAGGAAAGGAAAGGAAAGGAAAGGAAAGGAAAGGAAAGGAAAGGAAAGGAAAGGAAAGGAAAGGAAAGGAAAGGAAAAAGGAAAAAGGAAAAAAGGAAAGAAAAGGAAAGAAAAGGAAAGAAAAGGAAAGAAAAGGAAAGAAAAGGAAAGAAAGGAAAGAAAAGGAAAGAAAAGGAAAGAAAAGGAAGAAAGGAAAGAAAAGGAAAGAAAAGGAAAGAAAAGGAAAGAAAAGGAAAGAAAAGGAAAGAAAAGGAAAGAAAAGGAAAGAAAAGGAAAGAAAAGGAAAGAAAAGAAAGAAAAGAAAAGAAAAGAAAAGAAAAGAAAAGAAAAGAAAAGAAAAGAAAAGAAAAGAAAAGAAAAGAAAAGAAAAGAAATCTTGTAAAGCTGCGAAGAAATCTGTTTAACAGGGATGAATGAATGGATGACACTGAAAGAGCAGACTTGGATTTGACAATACGGGAATGCTTTATGTTCAGGATACTGCTACTCACCAGCAAAGCTTCTCTGATTTTGCACTCCTCTAAAGACAGCTTATGCAAACATGAGTGTACAGACACTTGAATCCTGAAGTAATTGTATAATGACAATTTGAAATCTGATCACCTAATCCTGTCATTTCTAGCCTATCCTTGTTTCTGTGGTGCTAAAATGTGTATTTGCTAAAGCTTTGTCTGGGATTTTTCACAAGTGAGTCCCACTGAGCTGAAAAACTTCTGTATTCTTCATTGGTAACTCAGTGCTCAAAGATCAGTCTGTTAATTGACAGGCAGCCTGGACTTTCTAAGGGTTATGTAAGTCATTTGAAATTGTAAAACTGAAGCAGATGTACCAGCTTGAGTATAGAGTTACATGGGAAGAGGAACAATCGTATTTGATTTGGAATTTCCCTGTACTTGTGTGTTGTTTAGGAGCTTTAATATGAAATGGCATACTACAAAATGATCTTATTTTTCAGTTGAATGCTGTAACACTTACTTAGATTCCTTAGGTAGTCTTCCCAAGGAAAAAAAATGCAAACAATAAAGAGAATATTCTAGTTCAGAGATCCTTAGGCCCTTCTTATATGAGCAGCAGTTTTAATTATATTATAACAAAGTTCCTGTTTTGGTTTTCTTTATGACAGATTCACTTAAGACAGATAACAGAAAGATAATCCCTCATTCAAAGAGCTGCCAAAAAAATAAATAAATAAATAAATATATATATATATATCACCTACCAGAAAGAAGTTTAAGGGTAAAATTTAACTTTTATTGAGATTAGAATTAATTTTATTTTGCCTATTAAAAATACCAGTTTCTGGAGTAATCCCTGTTTTGCTTCATATCTTTGTCCTTGGAAATCTGTCCTCCAGTGCAAAGAACTACAAAATTCCTTGCACTTTCTCCTTTTCTGGTTTGAGGTTAACTCCCTGCTTTTCCTGTTTATAACCAGATATTTCTTACATTTTCCTGTTTTTTAAATAAAACACTGATGAAAGTAATGGGAAAATTGTAAGGAGAGTTTCTGGAATCTCTATCGCTATTTGAAACTGAAGAGCTCAGGAGCTGAAGCTAATTGCATCTCTTGTGAAGAGTTTAACCAATTATGCATATTTCACTGTGGCTACGCAATATGCTATTGTCAATGTAACGTGTGGGAAGCCTCAAGAGCCAAGACTGTAGGGGCTTTATCTCTTCTTTTCAATAACTCAGAAGAACAGAGAATCTAAATTGAGTGCTTTATCTAATTGTAACTCAGAGAGTGAATTCATATAATGTCATCTGCTAAAGGCCACCTATTTTCTTAAGTAGGGAAGGGAGCAGTGGAAGTGAGATGGGAATGTATAGTCAACCAAAATGCATATTAACAAAGTTTGAAGCTATTATTATAAAGATATTGTAAATGTAAAAGCTCTGGATTATAGTTGTGCTTTTTTTTGTTGTTGTTGTTTTGTTTTTCTTTATGTACAATATATACATTGGTGCCATATCCTTCAACAATTATATTGCAGTAAGGATCAAGCCTTGCGTCCCAGTTTTCACATACTATCCTGTAACTCTTTGGTGGACAATGAGCTGGCAGTTCTTTTCTTCATATAAGCAGGAGACGCACAAATAAATGAAAGTGCTCAAAACCATCCCATGTACTTTTATCTATCTAAAGACTGAACAGCTATAAAAACATTATTTTCCACTCTTAGTTTCCTTAACCCCTTCAGTGGTTTTCAGTTTTAATGCACAGCCTTTCAAGAAGTTTAAAATATATATCACCTTCTTCCATAAAATATTGAGTTTATTTTTCCTAGCTAGTGTCTGTATTTAAGCTGGATCTATATCTCTCCCTGAAGTTTTCTCATTTTAAAGAAAACCAGTGAAGCTAAATATTTTAATAGAATGTTTGTTCCCTGGAAGAAGTATGACCCTGGTAAGTAATTATGAGTGCCCTATAAACTGAGGCATCACACCAACCAGAAGGTGTGCATAGTTAGATACCCTCTGGATGGGGGGATCTTCAGGGGATATCTTGACAAGGAGAGCTGAGTACTAAGATGCCTCATGAGACCCAAGTATTTATATATTGCTGGCATTGCCAAACCTCTTCTTCAGTTATGTAGAATCAAACTAGCCTAGAACCTCAAGATTCAGCAGTGAAATCCCAGAAGCACTTCAGACAGTTGAGTTATTGACAGTAATCACTAGCCTAAACCCTGTAGGATTCACTCCATTTATTTTCCTTACAAGTCAAACTCACAGATTACACAATCCCCATTTAACTGTCTATGAGGCTTTGCGCAATTATGATCCTCCTGTTTTACAAAATGGCTAGCTGTTGGGACTATTAAATTCTTTATCTGAAGAAACCTGAGCTAACATTTCCAGATTCTGCTTGTTAGAGATGTCTGACTTTTAACATGATACTTAAATATGTATAGCTCCAGGTAATAAATTAAGTTGAGTGAGGAACAGCCTGAAAGTTATGACTTAAGAAATGCTGAGCATCCACCTTGTGAACATAGGCTAGATTTTTCTCAGCCCTATTTGGGATGCAACTCTGCCTTTAGATTACTTTTGACATCTGCTTTAGCTGCACTGTGCAGAAAACTTTTTCAGTTATGTGAAAATAAATCTCTGCAACAAAAACTTGATCTCTTCAAAACAAAATAAAACCAAAGAACTATCAAAGCTCACTTTAAAGGTAATGAGGAATTGACTTTTTTTTCTGGATTTTCAGAAAAATCAGAAGTGATTGGAAACCTGCAGTTTTTAGAAATCTTCAGCCATGAAAGCATTAACTTGTTCTGTGAGAAATGGTATTGCTATCCACGACTCCCCAGTCCAATATTTTCCCTCAAAAGCCCTCACTCAATACCTGCTTTAACTGACATGTCCAAAAGTTAGTCACCTTATACTTCTGTTATAAGTGCTTCTACATGGCCGTTTCTTCTAATCTAATAGGTGAACATGGTAAACCTGAAAAACTCCCTTTTCTGTCTGTGCCTGCAGTTCAGCATGCATACACCTCGGCATTTCTGCCACATCATGATGGATCATACTGTAACAAGCCTTCCGTGTTCGCAGATTGCCACAATTCATTAAAGTTCAAAGGGACTGTCTTCTCAGCACTACTGGTACATGTGGGCAACTGCTGTGTTGTGAGACTTGCTGAAATTCCCTGCTGATACAAGATCTAAGAGTTGAATTCCAGAAACATGGGCCATAGTTCATGGATTTCATGGACATACAAATCTATGACCTCTTGCTTCAAAGAGCACCACAGTAAGGCTGCTAGTGAGGGTTTCTTGATGGAACGTTTCTTCCCTGATGGAAGATGCTTCCCAGCCAGACATGAGAATATTTTTTTGCTCGTCTCTTCTAGGCTGAAGCAGCTTGAAGGAAGTACTCCTCATTGCTTGAGGAAGTATTTTTCTTCTACTTAATTAAACAGCATCATGGTTGCTGAGACAATAACTCTCTTTAAAATAACAGTGTTTATGTTCTTTTACCCTTCTCTGCACCTTCCTAGTCACATCTATCCATGTGATATTTCAGAGTGAATTCGTATTTCAATGTTGCCAACATTTATGGCTTCACATCTTCCTAAACTAGCAATGTGATTATAAATGTCTACCTCCTGGTATTTATTATTAATATGAATATAATGAAGTGGGTGATTAAGCAGTCACTGGTTACTCCTGTAATCACCAGACCAGCCCCCTAAGGAAACTGGGTTCAATAATATGTCACTAGAATGATAAAATCTTAATGAGTCATCAATGAGATGCAGAAATGTGAGGCTCAGCAGAGTTCAAGTCCTGTTTATCATAAAAATGAAAGGAGATGAGGCTGAGTGTAGAGGAGAAATAGCATGAATTAGAGAGATAAATCCTCTGATAGTGGGATTTGCACTACCTCTGTTGGATCTTTGACAAATAACACCTGGTGAGGATCTGCCCCTCATCATTAGCAAGGTAGCTGCAAAATCTTTATTTTCATATATAGTCCTATTTCCACACACTCAGCTCCTGCTTGACATCTGCATTAATTCAGAGTATTTCAGAGATAGGACTACCTCCTCCACACCTGCCCCTCTAAGCTCACGTCCCCATCTTCCTTTCACAGAGACTTTCTGTGATAGGAAGTGATTTACAGAAAAAGAGTTTCCAAACCCTTTGGCATCTTGTATCTGCTTATGCAAGCATGTCCTGATTAATTCAAAATTCTTCTTGTTCTAATAATCCTTTCATTTCAAAGCTTCTTTGTAGTTCCTTCACTATCTTTTGTTGGCATGCAAACGAGCAACCTCAGGTATGGATGTTTAACTTTTTTTGTTCTCCTTTTTTCCAAATCTTACGAGTTTGGGAAGCTGTGATATGCTCTGGCTTTTTCTTCCCTGAATGTATTCTTCATGCCATTAATAATTCATATTCTTAAGAAAGGAGGGAGAAAAAAAATTGCTCAAAGCCCTGTTAGACATAAAGAAGTGACAATGCTTCCGGAAGAAAGACTGCAGGTCAAGTTCAGGCTTGGGAAAAATGGCTGCAACTCTATTGAACTACTTCCAGATTATTCATAACATCAAAGCAATATGTCAACTGCTCAATAATGTATCCTCCTCCAACCTTCAATTAACCTTTTATTCTTAAGCATTTAGCTTGGTAAGTCACGCAAATGAATTTATTGAGAAGGTAATAAACAGTGAGTCACAAGAATCATGAGCTGGGTGATTAGATATTTAGTAATATGGTTTATTATTTATTAAACAGGATTTTTATGAGCTATTGAAGCTTTAACATTAGTCTTTTTTTTTTTTTTAAGTATCGTTGAGAATTTTTCTAAGTGCAGGGATAATTCTCTAGGAGCTGCATATGACGTGATCTAAGGCACATATATTTTCATTAGTAATCTGATATTTCAGTACTTCATGTCCTTGAGGTACAGCTGTTACTCTATAAGCAAGTAATTGATGCAAAAATAAAAACAGAGAGAGCAATTTAGGTACCTAAACCTAGATACTTAGTACTTTCTCAGACACCTTTAGATGTCCAAAGCATCAATACAAAACTGGTTAACATGACATAAGACCTACAGGACATACAAATCATTCTGCAAGTCATGTAAGGAATCCCAGTCTCTGCAGTATTATGTATCTGTGTTTACATCTGTTACATGCTCCCACATAGTCAAGTGACCACATTTAGCTAGTTACCTGATAAAGCCTGATGCACAGTAACTCTGTGTTTGTGTATGTGTATTCTTTCCTCAGATGGATGGTATTTCAGCTTAATTAATGGGCAAAGTCCATTTGCATGAAAACTTCCCAGAGGTCACCTGAAATATGGTAACCAGGTTACCCTTTATAGGTAGCAACAGGCAGAAGTCAATAACTGAAGTAGAACTTCAAATCTAACCTACTATTACTCATTATCCTAAGTCTGGCATATGTCTTCATTTTGCCAAACAAACAAAAAGTGTCATTAATGACCAAGGCTAGCACTAACATATGCTGTCCTTACATAGAATAAGCATTCAGTCATATAGAACTTGCTTGTTGTTTTAAGTGACACTGTTGTGGATTTGTTTTTTGTATTGCATAGAAGATAGCTCAGAGCAGAAACAAATTTGCTTTTGTTTCATGGTGTCAGACAGTGGATTTTAGAGGTCCAAAGCACCTGTGTGAACTTCTAGATTCCTTCAATTTTTTAATTTTTTCCACATGCTTTAGTATACATATGGTCTTGAAAAGTGATATATATACATAATATACATAATATACCTATACTTATAACCTATGTCATACCTATAATATACGTGTATATATATATATATATATATATATTTTTTTTTTTTTTTTCCTGATGGGATCAAGAAACTGCCTGACCTATAATTTTTGAATAAATATGACTGTGCAATTTCCTTGTAAAAATTGCATGTCTACTTAAAAAAAAAAAAAAAAGTGGGAAAATAAGTAGTTACTCTTTCTTCCTCACTGTTGATCAATCATGAATTATGCATATATCCCTCATGGGTCCAGTGTACTATGTTTTTTCTTAAGTAGTAGCTCAATATTTTCTACCACTCTGATAAATCATTCAAAAAGGAAAGGGTAAGTCCTGTTTCTTGAGCCACTGTTCAGGGACACTGACTTGTATGGTTTGTTGAACAGCTTGGTTTTACATTGCACAGCTGAAAGTCTGACATCCAAGTCTTTACAGTCCACCAAGGTCACAGGAATATCAGAGCTGTGAAGTGTGCTTTCAGTTTCTTGGATGCTAGGAAATGGCTTGAAATTCAGCCACAACATTTCTGCTCTGGTAGAGTCAGATTTTTTTTCTGATGTTTTTTAACTTTTTCTTTATAGAGGTGTAAGATAATAATGGTGTTCCAAGGAGCCAATATTTCTTTCCTTAAGGAGAATTAGGGGTCAGGTACTTCTATAATGTTCACAATATCTATGGTAAAAGCTGTTCAGTGAAAAGTAACCCAGGGCTTTCTGTTAAGGACCAAATGTATTTTAGACATCTCTTCTGTATATGTTGTAAAAAAGATTGTGTAGAACTGTTGAAGAAATTATGCAGATTATGGGTTAACTAAATAATGCTTAAGAGAAAAATAGTATGGTTTCTTTCAAAATGAGTGGTTGCAACCAAACCATGAACACTGACATATTTTTCCCACTGCTATAAACTGCAACTTCCATTGTAAGTGAAATAACTTAGTAACCATATTAAATACATGTCTTAAATAAATTTTCTCTCTCCATATTGAAAATCCCTCTGTTCTGTATTTTATTTGATGCTTTAAGCAAGTTTACTACAGAGAGATTATTTGTAGGGTATTCAAAGCAAATGGAATTCAAATGCAAAATCATGAGCATTTATGGCAAACAGAATTAGAAGGTTCACACAATTTCCACCAGAGAGCAAAGATGAGTCTTGTTCCCCATGCATATATCAAAACATCACAAAGAACAGTCACAAAGAACACTTGGCAGATATAGTTCATGAAAACTCTCTGACAAATACAAATTACTAATGTAAAAGCTTTATTTAAAAGTTGCAGAGGCCATAAAATACCTTCTGCACTTCAAAATATTCAAGTGCAAGTATCAAAAATAAATAAATAAATAAATAAATGTCGGAACTAAAATTTCTCTCCTGAGAGCATTCTGATAATTAAGGATAGATCTGAGGATAGTGCAAGGGGATAAAATTAACAATTAAATTAACAACATTAACAAAAATTATAATTAATGGCAGCAAATAATGTGGAGGGATATGTGCCATCTGTTTCTCACTGAAAAGAATGGAAACAAGAAATATGGGAGAGGAGCCTTCATCTTTTTAATGCTAGAGGGACAGCAGATGTTCAGATGTTCAGCAAAGAGTTCAACCTCTCCATAAGCCCTTCAATTCACTTCTGCAAGTAAGGTCCCACTGCAAAAAGCTTCCATGGTGACCTCATACCAGCAGGGCAGTCCTGCAAGTATCATCATAGAATCATAGAACCATAGAATATCCCAAGTTGGAAGGGATTCCCAAGGATCATTGAGTCCAACTCCTGGACAGTAAGTCTAAGGGTTTATGAAAGGCAGGTCCTGCTTGATGAACCTGATCTCCTTCTGTGACAAAGTGACACGTTTAGTGGATGAGGGAAAGGCTGTGGATGTAGTCTACCTTGACTTCAGCAAGGCTTTTGACACCATTTCCCACAGCATTCTCCTCAAGAAACTGGCTGCTCCTGGCTTGGGCTGGCGTACGCTTTGTTGGGTTAAAACCTGGCTGGATAGCCGGACCCAAAGAGTTGTGGTGAATGGAGTCAAATCCAGTTGGAGGCCGGTCACTAGCGACATTCCCCAGTGCTCAGTACTGGGGCCAGTCCTCTTTAGTATCTTTATCGATGATCTGGATGAGAGGATCTAGTGCACCCTCAGTAAGTTTGCAGATGACACCAAGTTAGGTGCGTGTGTCGATCTCCTTGAGGGTGGGAAGGCTCTACAGGAGAATCTGGATAGGCTGGACCGATGGGCTGAGGTCAACTGTATGTCGTTCAACAAGGCCAAGTGCCGGGTCCTGCACCTGGGGCACAACAACCCCAAGCAGAACTACAGGCTGGGAGATGAGTGGTTGGAAAACTGCCTGGCAGAGAAGGACCTGGGAGTATTGGTGGATAGTCAGCTGAATATGAGCCAGCAGTGTGCTCAGGTGGCTAAGAAGGCCAACAGCATCCTGACTTGCATAAGAAGCAGTGTGGCCAGCGGGTCGAGGGAAGTGATTGTTCCCCTGTACTTGGCTCTGGTGAGGCCGCACCTCGAGTAATGTGTTCAGTTTCAGGCCCCTTGCTACAAGAAGGACATTGAGGTGCTCAAGCGAGTCCAGAGAAGGGCGACGAAGCTGGTGAGGGGTCTGGAGAACAAGTCTTACGAGGAGCGACTGAGGGAGCTGGGCTTGTTCAGCCTAGAGAAAAGGAGGCTCAGGGATGATCTTATCACTCTTTATAAGTACCTTAAAGGAGGCTGTAGTGAGGTGGGGGTTGGTCTATTCTCCCATGTGCCTGGTGAGGGGGAATGGGCTAAAGTTGCACCAGGGGTGTTTTAGGTTGGATATTAGGAAGGACTTCTTTACTGAGAGGGTTGTGAGGCATTGGAATAGGCTGCCCAGGGAAGTGGTGGAGTCACCATCCCTGGAGGTCTTTAAAAGACGTTTAGATGTTGAACTTAGTGATATGGTTTAGTGGAGGACTTGTTAGCGTTAGGTCAGAGGTTGGACTCGATGATCTTGAGGTCTCTTCCAACCTAGACAATTCTGAGATTCTGTAATACCCAAAAATTAGACCATGTATCTGAGAGCATTGTCCAAATGCTTCTTGAACAGCAGGCTTAGTGCCATGACCACTGCCCTGGGGAGTCTGTTCCAGTGCCCACCACCTCTTGGTGAAGAACCTTATCCTAACACTCAGCCTGATCCTTCCCTTTCCCAGCTCCATGCCATTCCCTTGGGTCCTGTTGCTGTCCCCAGAGAGCAGAGCTCAGCGCCTGCCCCTCCACTCCCCTCGTGAGGGAGCTGCAGGCCGCCATGAGTCCTCCCCTCAGCCTTCTCTAAACTGAAATGTATCATGTACTTACACATTTGACAAACTATTCTGTCACTTTTGCTGATATCTGTTATGCTTTTGTCTTGGAGCTCATTTCCTATTTTTATATCCAGCTGGGGAAAAGCTTGACATACTCACACCTTCCCAATATGTTACATGGCTGCTTGTTAGTACACAGTAGGAAACTGATCATAAAGAATCCCAGATCTCTTCTAGGCTCTCAAAGAGATGCATGCTGTGCACAGCCTGAGGGACTGAATTGTCCAACCTGATGTAGTTATCCTAAAAAGCAAGATGGAAAAGAAGATAAATTGGGGTCTGACATATTGGCACATTGGCTCTGCATCCTTGGTGTGACTGTGCTAACTCTCTGTTATACCATTTTAATTTTGCTAGCTTCCTACTAAACCCAGTTCTCTGTTAGTTTTATGACCCCACTTAATAATAATAGCAGAGAAATAGATGGGATTTTAACAGCAGTTAGCAGTGAGATTTGTGTTCTTCTTTCTTATTTCTGGAGAATATAATAGTGTTTTCTCAAATCTTCTATCTTCCTCTTTGATTTTTTTTTTTTTTTTGGCATCTTTGTCTGCTTGTTTGTTGTTGTTGTTGCTTTCTGAAACAAGATATTCCCTCAGAATTGAGTGACATCCTTCACACAGCAACAGAGCTATCATGAAATTATAATTCCATGGATGTTGTTTGAGAATGCATCTTTGTCTCTATCTGAATGTTGGGCAACAGAGCTGTAAATCTAGCTGCTGCTCACAAGTCAGCAGGGTGTGTCTTCATGCCATCTAGCAGTTGCCTTATCCACAAACCCTGTAAACCATTACAGATTTTTTCCAGGTCATTTCTGATAGAAGCCTATGCAGAGGGAAGCTAATGCATAGACATATCACTAGAAGGTAGAAGAAAGTCTGTTCAGAAAAAGAGGTCAGAGTGTCAGTATTCAGTTGTATTTAATGTCTATGTTGTATTCAGTTGATTTAATGTCTATGAACTGATTTGTTCTTAAAACATGAGCAAATTTAGCAGAAGTTCTTGACAACGTCCTAGTTTTTCTGTGTAACAAGTAAAAGAGTCAGTGGAAGTGAAGTATTAATTGTATCTTATATTGACATATAAGACTAGGTGTTTAAGATAATCATCTGCAGCCAGCAGAGAGAGACTGGAGCTCATGGATGCTCACTTTTCCCATCACGTCTGTAATATTCACGCTACTCACAAACAACATACTTTACTTCCTTGGTTTTGATTTCAATATTTAATATTTGTATGATGAAGTTTCACAAGTCTATAATAGTGATTGGGTCTACATGAGAGGACATTATCCAGCAGTTTTGTGTTCTACGTGAGAGGACATTAGCCAGCAGTTTTGTATTCTCCTCTAACTTCTACACTTAAGTTTGAGGAAAGAATATCTGCTCCTTAATATCACTAACTATTCAAAATCTCCTACACTAGCTGTTCAGAGCAAGAATGGCTTGACTGATAGTCCATTATATTAACAGTGCAAGTTGATTTTACTTGTTGTTGAAAAAAAAAAAAAAAGAAAGAAAGAAAAAAAAAACATTTCTACTGTTGAAAATAGATTTATTTTCTCTATCTAAGCACTTGTTTGAACTATAAAGAAAAAAAAAAACCACTTACTTTCAGAGAAAATGAAACACTGTATGATACTAGTACACTCAAATTCAAGTTAAATTAATACTTAGCAAAGACAATTTGAAATGAAACAGGACATTAGAAAAAGTATTTGTAAATCAACAAGCAAAAAGGAGCTCCTACTGGTACTATCATGGATTTGGGAGCAACTGACTCAATTAATCACATGTTCAGTTTATTCTTTCTCTGTTGTGAACACACAGTAACACTGAAGATGGCACCTTGCAACCCAATATGAGGCCAAGGCTCTAGATGTTACCTTTTGGCTTTTTTTTTCCATATGTAATTATACACTGAACATCAATCGAGACATTTTCTGTTTAGGAGGCACTTTCTATTTAAAATGAATGGCAAAGTCCCAGAGAATGAAAGAGAGGCAATATTGAGGATAAATTAAACAAACAGAAGAGTGTTGAGTAGTATGAGAAAGGACTGAAAAACATATTCGAAGAAGATAGAGATCTTTAATTCAAGTTTAGCTACTTGGAGACGAAGAACAAGAACATGAGGACACTAAGTTGATCAAGTATACTTCTGTGGTTATGAATCCAACCTACAAGAATGGGGAAAGAACCTCCTTCTTTTTGGTGGATGCAATGAAGAGGACATAGGGTGTGTAAAATGTCTTCTTCCATTGATGACTTTTCAGTCACCATCTGACAACGTCTCCAGACAAACTGAGTGTCTCATATAGTGGAAACACACAATGCACTTTGCCTATTTCTGAGCCCTGAAGGGCCAAGCAAATTGCTGCTGTTAAAAGACGGGCACCCATGTAATTTCTCCTCTGGAAAAGGAGATGGAAAAAAAAGAGGATTTTTTTCATCTAATGTCGTATGCTATCTTGTTTTATCACATCCTAGTGGTGGTATCACATCCTTTCCTTTTCCCAAAATGTTATTTTCATTGTGGCTTTCTCATAAAGACAATGAGTATCTAGACAGTCTAGGAATGATACTAGCTTAATACGAGCATGATACTAGCTTAATACGAGCATGAGCAGGGATATACAAAAACCATCAGCAGAAGCTAATTCACAAAAAAAATGGGGTCTTTTTTGAGAAATATATTATGTTTTTTGATGTTGTTTTTTTTTGTTTGGTTGGTTGGTTGGTTTTGTTTCCTTTTATTTTTAATTTCTTGGAGCTGCAACTCATGATTCCTGCTCATTTCAGAGCCCCATTGTTATTTATATATTATATATATTTTTTTTAATCATTTGATTCCTCCCACATCCACACATTTCTGCAAGTAAATAAGTAGGGTTTAGAACATCTGGGGATGCTGAATGAATTATGCAGAAGACTCAGCTAGACGTATCATATATATATAACTGCATCTTTCTCTTTTTCTCTCTCACTCTCTGTTCTCCTTTTGGTCTGGAAATGAGTGGACCTCAGAAATCTCTGTCTTGAACCCATCTTCAAAATCAATATACCTCTGTAAAGCATTTTGGATCATTAAAAGTCATGTTGAAATGATCATACTTTTCAGTCTTGAGAACAGGGCAGCACAGTGCTTGATTCTCATAAAAGGAGCCTACACACCTCATTAGGAAATTTGTCAAAAATTACTGACGATTGCTGGCAGTGCTTCAAAGTGTCATGTTGTTCACAAGGCACTCATCCTTAGCATATTCTTGCTTAAAGCTGAAATGAAATCTCACATTTATCGTTATTTTTCTGCAGGGCTACAATCTTTTAGTCTTATACTCAGTAGATATATGGCTGATGTTTTAATGCATGGTTGGATGTAGGCAGACCTTATCCATGGCATTTCTTCCTTCCAGGCATTTCATGAATCTAATAAGTAAATAGCACTGTCTAAAGTCCTTTCTTCTCTATTATGGCACATACACAGGCAATATACAGCCATCTACACATCCACACATCCCACTGTCTGTGTCTTGAACCCTTACCCCATTCTACATTATTGCTGTTGTCCACAACCCCATTCAATATAAATTATCTGTTTTGGCATGAGAAGTTATTCTAAGCCTGAAGAAAATCATGCAAATGATATATTTTCGCTTAGGAAATGTTGAAGCAGGACTTCTTAAGATGTCTCCATAATATTTTAAAAGTCCTGGCAGTCAGGTCTTGGTGACTGGAAAAATGGAAACATTGTTCCCATTTGTAAAAAGGGTAGAAAGGAGGACCCAGAAAACTACAGACCAGTGAGCATCACCTCTGTGTCTGGGAAGATTGTAGAACAAATCCTTCTGGAAACAATGTCAAGGCACATGCAGGACGAGTAGGTGGTCCAAGACAGCCAGCATGGCTTCACCAAGGACAATTGTGCCTGACCAATCTGCTGGTTTTCTACAATGGAGTAACTGCATCAGTTGACAAATGATCAATGTCATCTATCTGGAATTCTGCAAGGCTTTTAACACCGTCCCCCATGACAACCTAGTCTCCAAATTGGAGAGATATGGATTTGAAGAGTGGACCATTCAATGGATAAAGAATTGGCTTTAAGGTCACACCCAGAGAGTGGTAATCAATGAATCTATGTGGACATAGACAGTAGAAGCCAGTGACAAGTGGTGTACCTCAGGGGTCTGTCCTCGGACTGGTGTTGTTTAATATCTTAATCAATGACATAGACAGTGGGATTGAGTGCACCCTCAACAAATGCGCAGGTGACACCAAGCTACGTGGTGCAGTTGATATGATAGAAGGAAGGGATGCCATCCAAAGGGACCTGAACAGTCTGGAGAGGTGGGCCCACGTGAACCTAATAAGGCTCATTCAACAAGTCTAAATGCAGGGTGCTGGGCAACTCCAGACATTAGCACAAACTGGGAGAAGAACTCATTGAGAGCAGCCCTCAAAAGAAGGACTTCAGGGGTATTGGTGGATGAAAAGATTAACATGAAGCAACAGTGGATGCTTGCAGCTCAGAAGACCAACTGCATCCCCAGCTCCATCAACAGAGGAGGGGCTAGCAGGTTGAGGGAGGTGATTTTCCCCCAATGCCCTTGTGAGGCCCCAGCTGGAATGCTGTGTTTGGCTTTGGGGGCCCCAGTACAAGAAGAATGTGGACAGTTTCTGTTGTTCTGATGTTAAAACTGTGTCTTTGGAGTCTGAAGTAGGAACCTGTAAAGCAGCTGGTTTCATCTGCCCATAGCAATTACTTGTCCCTATATGCATTTCATGCTTAAATTGATTGAAAACCTGGACAGATTGGGCAGTAAAGCTCAAGAAAGAGAAAAACACCCTCTTGCAGAGCTATCCATGGCACTGGACGCCACCATTATCTCCCACCCTCCGAATATGGCATCTTCTGGTCTGAGCTCTTCCACTACAGGTAAACTAACAGCTGAGCCACCTCCAGTAGCTGCCCACACGCAAAACTATGGTTTGAGGAGACTGAAGAGCCCTTCTGCAAAACTTTCCTTTAACTAGGCTACCCAAGCACAACTTTCTGCCTGTTCAGACAGACTCAGAACTACAGGTAGAACTGCATGGTCCTTAAGGTCCCTTTTAACTCAAACCCTTCTGTGGTTCTGTGATTCTCTATGGGTTAATGACAGTACATTTTGCCAAACTAGGAGGATGAGGAAACCAGTCAATCTATTCATAAAATTATAGAATTATTTAGGATGGTATTCTTCTACTGAAAACAGAAAATGTAAGAAAATCTTTCTCTAGCCCATTATTTGGCTGATTGGCAAAAATATGTTTGAGGACAAACTTTGAAATTATGTGCAATTTCCTTTTCACACTGGATTTGGACTTTGAAAGACATCTTTTCAGCATGGCACAGTCTTGACAGAGCCCTTTTCTTAGAAGCTGTGTAATTCATCTGATTTTTTTTTTTTCATCAGTACCCTTATAACATGGCTGGAGACAACATGAGCTCACAAAAACAGGCTTCTGTCACCATACACCCAGGGTTTTGCCAGTGTAACTAAAAAAAAAAATAAGCTGTGGAGCTTCTTCTACTACTGTCTGATGTATTTTCATGGGCTTGTTATTAAACATTTCTGTGGTGACCATGCAAGTGCTGTTGAATGCGACAATGGGGCTTGGTATGCAAAGACTACAGCAATGTTCCTGCCACCCCTGAGGCTGCCCACAGGATGCCTCATCCTGCTTGTGCACATGGTGGTCCTGCAGCAGCTGCTGAAGTGCTATATGGTTTGCAGCACATCATTCAAAGATAACCCCCAATCCATTCTGTAAATTATGATAATTTAACTGTTATGGCATGAAATGGATGAACTGCTTGTGTTGTGAGGGTAGAGGGATAGATAGGTTCCTTCAAGAAAGGAACAAGTCTCTCAATTCTCATAGCAAGTACCTGGGATGTAGATAATGAATTTGGACACTCTTGAACTTTTTAACCTGCATGCCCAAACCTGCTTCCAGTAGAATGAACAAATTTCAACAGAACTTGAAAACAGCTCTTGTCAGAGAAGCTTCCTACTGATTTTCGTACATTCACCTGCTTAAGTACAAAGGATCTCTGATATATGTTTGAAATCAGTGCACCAGCAAAAACCCAGAAGCCTTTGTACAGGCATGGTTGTGAAACCCCAAGACAGCGTGGAAGCAGGCTGACCTCTTGCTCTTTTTTCAGCTAGGATGTGCAGCTGCCATGCTGCTATTCAAGAGGCTCCGTGCTTCTGTGCTGACATTTTTTTCCAAGATGTGTCAGTTCCATGAACAGAGAAATTCAGCAAAATGAGGGCAAGTGTTGCCAGTACTTAGCATTAGCAATGCAGGGGAAAAGGTGCCATAAAAGTCAATATTTCAGCACATAGGAGCCCAACTAGATGGCTGATCTATAGCTGCCATGTGGCAGTCATACTGATTAGCTCAAATAGCATGTCAACATCACTAATACACATTTTGCTGAAATTACGAGTTCCAAAGCTTTAGTCTGAAATAAAATATTACATATTGTGATAGACAGAACAAGGACAAGCTGCTACAGACTCATCTACATCTTAATCAAGCTCTGAATTAAACAGGAGGCTTGATCTTATTACTGTAGTCATCTATTTGTGATTTCAGTATGGAAGAGAAAGCAAAGGAGAGATTTTTGAAAACCTCTCTCTTGTTCCTCAATAGCAGACGTCCTTTCAGTAAAGCTGAGTCTTTTGTACAGGATGTTTTTGCTGTGCATGTTTTCCAAACAAGAGGGCTTGGAAAACAGAGCAATCTGGCTCAGCTGAGATGCTGCGATCCTTGAAGTGGCTTGTTTGTGCAAATAATATGTAAAATCTGGACACTCAAAACTCAGCTGCATTCTTACATTTATATACCCTTCTTTTTGTTTATTTTTTTTTTTAGCAATGTTTATTTCTACATTCCTCTGGAGGTTTCTTAAGAGAGAGGCAAAAGTATTTTACTCTTCAAAAGAAATAGGTTGGAAAATTCAGTAGTTTTTCATGTCTCTTGCCAAGCACAGCAATTACACAAGCTAGTGCAAATATTTAAAGAAAAAAATATATATATATATTTCTCTTTGGTTGCTTTGTTGATAGTAATAAAAGAATGAGACGATACAGAAAGCTTGAAATGAGAATTATGGATAGAGAAACTGAAAAATGAATTAGCACAAAACTGTCCAATTGTCTTCCCACAGGATAGAATCATAGAATGAGTCATTGAATCATAGAATGGCTTGGGTTTCAAGGGACTTTAAAGATCACATAACTCCAACCATCCTGCCATGGGCATGGATGCCAGCCACTAGATCAGGTTATCCAAGGCCCCATCCAGCCTGGCCTTGAAGACCTCTGGGAATGGGGCATCCACAGCTTCTCTGAGCAGCCAGTTCCAGTGCATCACCACCCTTACACTAAAGAATTTCTTCCTAATGTTTAATATAAATCTATCCTCTTTTAGTTTAAGACCATTATCCCAATGGATACAGGATGTCTCCTGTATTTAAGGAAATTCTTCCAGTTTGGGGGAAAGCTTTTTAGGAATAACTATCAATTAAAAGTGTCACATCATAATGGTCTTGTTATCTAAAAACACCTAAAATTGGCTATTGGAGTTGAGGAAATATCCTGGTTGTCTCAGTCCTAGTTCCCAAGAATCACAAATATATTTAATATGTTACTCTTTGTTAATTATGGGGCTGTAATTTGTCATTGTTTTTTAATTACCTCTCTTTAAAAATGTCTCCCAGAAAATAGCAGAAGGTTAACCATAATCTTGGAAAATGAAAATACAAATCAATCATATCAAGTATGGATTTTTTTAATTTTTTTTTATTTCTTTGGTAACTTACTGTCTATGCCCCTCCGAAGACTCGAAGACTGCCCCTTTTCTGGAGAGTGGTGTGAAAAAAAAATATATATATATTGAAAAAATCTACTGTTAACTTAAAACGTTAGGTCACAAACTAGCTTAAATCCAGTGCACTCCCTGATCCCACTCTGCATTTCCAGATCACTGCCTGCATCTGGGCTGCCAGTGGCTGAATCACCCGTACTCACAATTTGAGGATGACCTTAAATCTTGTCCTCATCTGCACAGGGTAAAACTGAGACCTGCTTCTCTTCAGTGGGATGCACAGCGGCAAAAAGGCTGGCCCACTGTCTGGCCCTGTCCTACAGATGTGCCTACAGCTGGCAGCCCTTGTCCCTATTTTTCCAGAGTCTCCTCAGTCATCTCAAAGCCATGGAAGTGCATAAGAAGTTTGCATTCAAGAAATGTCCTCAAATGAGGACAAATCTCCCCCAAAAGTGATATAGATATTGCTATATTTATTTTCTTCCCTCCCTCTCTGTTGTTTAAGATTGATGATGAGGAATTCTACTTATTGATGTGAGGGATTATTTGGAGGGGAAAGGCAGAGGTGTTCTGGTGCCTTTTTCTATATACATACAGGTACTATGTTAGTCTTCTACAGATCTACCTTCACATGCTTCTTCCTTACTGCTTCATTGACCTCACTTAATGTCCTCCCTAACTGGCATAGATGTTAGAACAGTCTTCTTAATGCTCACTTTTAATAGCTTTCTTTACCTAGTTTTAGACCATTACTCCTTGTTTAACCACCTTAAATATTTCCCCCACTCTTTCATATTATTTCCTCAGAATATATTTTCTTGTCTGCTGTTATCATGGCCCTTCACTATTATTTTCTCTGAGCTGCATTAAGCTTCCAATACAAAGAGATAATCAGAGATTCACTGTCTCAGTGCAATTTACCTCTACATGAAAATGGCCTTTCTTAATCCTCGATAATACTCACCTTATTCTGTTTATATATGGAACATTTAAAATAGAAAACAAAAAAAGATCTGCAACTGAATATACATTTTTTAAATATTCAAAATATGCTCATTTTAGAAAATAAAAGAAATACAACTGTGTGGCAGTGTACTGTTAAAGTTTTCATGAATAAAAATGTGACTATTAATAAAAAGAGACACATAATCAAGTTCTGCAGCACACATCAGCTGAGCATCGATACAGGCTAGAAGTTGTCCAACCCTTGTAACCAGTGGGGTCATTTATTCAAGCCTCAGTAATGAGATTGAATTTTAGGAATCTCACAGATACTATTACCTTCATTACACTGTAAGTCTCTGAGACATCAGAATCTCTCTCAGAATGCATGGATGGCTCTGTTTACCATAGACTGTAGTGTAACACAACTTGAGGATGAGAGTAGTTACTATTGCTGTCAGGAATTTATACGATTTCCGCCCTTGATACTGGATAATTTTAATAGGTTTTTGTTGGTCGGTCAGTTAGTTGTATTTTTTTTCCTGTTGTTTTGTTGTTTGTTTTTTGGTTGGTTGGTTGCATTTTTTATTTTTTATTTTTTATTTTTTATTTTTTATTTTTTATTTTTTATTTTTTTTTGTGTTCCAATATTCAGAAGCCTAATGCATCATGTGGATTAATGAATTAGCCTAAATTTGGCAGACTATCATTCACTTCAGTGAGATTTGTACAAGCAGATAAGACGTTTTGTTTGCCATTCATTCAAAATAATTGTTGTTTGCAAGGGGGAAACACAGAACAAATAAGCAAAGATAGATATTATCTGCCTGTAGAAATAAAATCCTTTTTTTTTTTTTTTTTGGCTTCCTGTAAAGTGCAGAACTTGAGAATGGTGTGTTCTGCTCCCTGTCTGGATATTGCTTGTCCAAAGCAATTATCATCTTATCATTTTAAGTTTGGACAGAAAAAACACACACAAGACTGTAATTATCAGTTTTTCAGCTGGTCAATTGCTGCTTTTTCTTTTCCTTTCTTTCCTTTTCTTTCTTTTCTAAATCTTCAGAAACTGATAAAGGTCTTTCATTATTGTTTCTTTTCACCAGCATTTTGATGAAGCCATACCAAATGAAAAGCAGTCTTTAATTAATTCTTCTGCAGCAGCCCAGTGCAGTGGGAAGCATTGTCTTAGTTTCTGTGTCTGGAGCTGAGACTCAGCATATGAAATTTCTTGTCCACTGCCACATGGCCCCAAAACACTGTGCCATGTCAAATACAAGTACACTCCGGCACTCAAGGCTTGTTCAAGTGTCTATTTGCTTCCTCAAGGTAGAAATTAGCACATAAGGAATAATTCAGTGGGATCAATATGCTGCCACTCAAAGATCCTGCCAGCTTTATTTTGCTTCTTTAAGAGTCAGGTGTGCCCAAGTCTGATGACACGTGACATCCATGGGGTGAGCTGCTTGCACTGTCCTAGTGTGCACTTGCTGGTGTGCACCTTGGCCACATCTAGACAGCAGAATGGAAGGAGGAAGGGAGAAAGACCATCCCACAAGAGAAAAATCAAGATGTGCAGTCAGGGATGCCTCCACGGCATTCTGATAGGTATCTCCATGAGGATGAGCACTGACACGTGCAGTGGCATCCGGGTGCTGCTGAAGCCATCCATGAGCTATTGATTGCTGATCTGCAGGCTACATCATCCTTCTCCCCCTTCTCCCTCTTGACTGAAAATCATTCAGAGGAGAGTTATTAAGGCCAAAGAAAATGAATGTTGACTCTGAGAAAGGCAGTGCAGAAAGATTGCTCAAGACCTGCCATTTTAAATGTTTCTTACTCTGTTTTTAATGCTTCATCACTTCTGGGGGGAAGTTGTTACAAAGTGGTTGTATATGCCATTAATTGAAACCAAGTATAATGCTCATTAAGGCCTAAATAAGGAGGAAGAAGATGATCATCAGGACGTTTATAATTGATAGTGTTGCATTAAGTGTTGCATAAAGCAGTGCTAATTATAAAACAGCCCAGGTCTTCTATCAATCATCCATTTCTCGTTCACCTTTTCTGTTTTAATCCCCACACACATTATTCATACAGTCTGAACCAGGTCTCTTGCCACTTCTACTGCAGTCCCAACGGTGGTTATGAAGTGTACACCTTATGAGGAGAGAAACCACGGCACTAAATGCAGCACAAGCTGGAATAAATAGTTCAGTTATGCAAGACTTGTGGCACACACTCATCTTTTGAATTCCTAATGCATGTTGTTCTACTACATTTGCCCATTAATGAATGAGAAAACTACATTTCAAAAACAACATTTCCAATTAAATCTTGGTTACTGTAGGGAATGGTTTTTTAAGCTGTCTTTCAAGGTATGACCTTTGTGCAAGTTGGTGTGCATGAGAATAAGCAGACTTGCAAGAAATTCTGTGGTTATAATCTCTTGTTTTTCCCCAAAATAGAAACAGAAAAAGAAACAAACCAACCAACCAAACAAACAAACAAAAAACATTTTCAGCAACTAATTTTTTTTTATTATTATTATTTTCAAATTAACATCTAATTAGTTTCTGTTTAAGTTTTTAAAGCTTATTTTTCTATTCAAAATCTGAATCATAATATGAAATTCCCCATGAAAAAGTGGAAGGAGAAAGTTTCAGATATTTTATAAAATAGGCAATGTTTTAAAGTCTCTTTAATATGAACTTTTATATATATATATATATATATATATATATATAAAAAAAGAGACTATGTTAAACAACCTAAATTAAGGAGTAAAAACTCATTAATTAAACTTAAACTCCTATATTAAGGACTAAAAATGTAAAAACAAAGAGGAAAATGTAAAAGCCACCTATCTTTGACAAACTAGCCAATCTTAAAGCATTTTCATATTCCCTCAGCCAAAAAAAATTATAGATTTGATACCAAAGTTTCAATATAAAGATCTAACAAATCAAAAATATCTATAGAAATTATCAAAAAGGAAAAAAAAATCTTCACTGCTGTCACTTTAACAAAGGTCAAAAGATTTAGTTTGTAGTCAACTTAGCCATAGACCAAGCTTACTGGCAGAGGTCAGATTCCTGATTCCCTTGCTCTTCCCTGCATTTCCACTGGTACTGAGAAAACACCTCCCTCCTAAAAAACCTTAATGGTACATGATCGGTGCCAAAGGATTTTCAGACATACCGTGGGACAACATCTGAGTCCATATCTAAGAATGGGAGCATAAAGTGTCCAAACTATATCAGCTATGAAGTACTACCGTGTCCCTGAATGAAAAACATAATTTTGAACTGATTCAGATGAAAAAAGCATTGTGGTTCCATTTAACAAGTTAAACAATATTATCATTATTAATAATAACAATAATGTAGGTATACTGCCTTTTCTGTCTTTTCTAATGAAATTGTTTAACAGGCAGAAGAAAAAAAAAAGGGGGGGGGGGGGGCGCACGACTCTGAATATTCTTCCAGAAAATCTAGGGAATAATGTAGGAATGTAGGATGGACATTATTATTGTTATTGTTATGTTATTTATGATAATGTAATGAATAATTTATTTTACCTTTTTTGGAAGTGATGGTGAAGTGCTGTACTACACAAAATCCTGTCATATTCTTTCTGAGTAGAGGAAGAATGCCTCTGGGCTAGTCTAGAGAAGTCATGCCAACTCTTGCAGCTGGTGATATGTGGGGATATGTTAGCCAAAATTTATGTATGATGACTTCTAGCTCTAAGCTGAAGAAGCAGAATTTCTTCTATTCACAGCTCAAATCACTGACAGGACAGCTTGCAGTGGATATCGAGAATGAAATCTGTATTTTGGCATCTGAGGCTGACATCTTAACCACTCTGGTGTCACATACATTTCACCAAATTGCTACCACTATTCTTTTTTCCCTAAAGATTAAGAAATTGCAGCCTTTTTAGTGATTCGGGAACCTTCACTGAGTATATATGGATTTCATTACTGTGTTTGTGTTGTACTGAGATACCTGGTGATATTGTCCTTCCCCTAACATGCAATATCATCCTCGTAGTATTATGGCAAGCTGTAATGCCAGAAGAATGGAATTGCTAGACAAATCATCATGGCCCACTAACGCATTACACAGCTGTCTCCCTCACACTTTGTTTCTCCTGTTGTACTTTCAGCATCTAAGGAAAGGGACAATGTGCTTTAAGGTTGCTGGATATGACATGCTCTACTTAGGAGAGGTTGCAGAAGATTAATAAAGGCTGGAAACGGAGGGAAGGTTCCCTTACAGTGCAAGTGATGCTGCTACCTGGAAACCTTTTTGCTTCTCTTTCTAGAAGGGTAGCAATCGCAGAAATGGGAATAATGAAAATCAGGGAGTGAGAGATGTATGAAGCTGTCGCTGCTTCCATACTAGGTCTGATGGTCCCAAGATATAACTACAATCTAAACATTACTTATTTCTGACTGCTTCAGAAAAAGTGAAACCTGAATCCAGCAGCATAAGGTTGGAGGTAAGTTTTCATTTGTTAGCTAACTACATATAGAATAGCAGCTTATGAGACCCTACCTCATTCCCAGTGGGCAATCAGATGGACTTAGATGCTCATGAGAACAAGACCATTCATAAGAATTTCAGTAAATGTTGTGTTTCCCTGTGACTGGAAATATACCATTGAAATATATTTTCTCTGAGGAGGAAAAAAAAAAAAAAAAAAAACACTTCTAATCTGATCAGTATTTGATCAGTATTAGGAAAACAGCAACAACAACATCTGAATAAGAAGAATAAAAAATAAACAAATTAGCAGTATTTATTTTCCCCTTTCAAATACAAATTAAATTAAAAAAAAAAAATTTGCTTAGTTTCACATTGTTCTATAACCAATTCACATACACCCTCTTTCTAAAGGTAACTTAACAGAGGCAATAGGGATTCTTGTTATACATCTTCACTTTGCAGTAATCACTGTGGTTACTGAACACCAACAATAGATTTTGCAAATCAGCATGTAATATTACACTGTGTTGAACTTGAAAGTGGAAGGAAAATAACACCTAGCCATTTATATTTAACAAGTTTTCTGCTTTTTTTATTTTTTTTTTATTTTTTATCAATCTACAGGGAGAACTAGGAGCTTTAAAGTGCTAATCCTTGAAAACATCATGTAGAAGATGACAGATGAAGGAAGCGTGAAGAAAATAGGATGGGTGGATGACAAAGATGCATCAAAGCCTAAACTTAATGCCTTTGTTTATAACAGAGTTTATATTACCATTTATTAGAACTATCTAAATGTCTTTCCTGTTTTGTTTTTTCCTTTAACTTTTTTCCTTTCTTGCACTTAAGCACACAGTCTTTGAATTTGGAGGCTGACTTAAGATTTAAAGACCAAGCAACCTGATAGGGAAAGGTCTGGGCAAATGTAGCAGCTTTTTAATTTCATGTTATTTTATGTTATTTTATTTTGACTCTGGGGACACCCTTGAATAACTTTCTATTTGTCTAACCAGTTCATGTTTCTGGCTTCTAAATAGTGAATTTAGTTAATCACATTTTCTATTTTCAGAAAGATAAATTGTATTCCAGTGTCATGTAAGGAGGAGTATTTGGGCATTGGAATGAGACCTGCTATTTTTAAAATACTGGACTCAAATCCATTTGAACCTACTTCAAATCAGTTCTTGGTTATCATACTGTGATGTCACCATAGACAACAGGGAGGTTATATTTGTCGATGTGTATAAATCTTCATTGTCTTGGCAGGGAAGGATTTAACTTCCACTGTTTTTTAACACGTGGCCAACTCCTTTTGGAGATAGTTGTTTCTGTGTCACAGTTACACTTATGCCACTGCTTTTGAAAACTTGATCCTGAATATTAGTATTATAATTAAAGTGAACATAAACTGCAAATATTAGTACTTTAGGTTTCCTAATCTAAGTTAATACAGATCTGAGTGTTGTTTTTTGTTTGTTTGTTTGTTTGTTTGTTTGTTTTTCAAATTGAGAAATCTAAGTATAGAATCCTTTAATGTTCCTTGCTTTTCCATGTGCTTTGACCACCTCCTGAAGGACACAACACATCATTTCAAGATCCACACAGTATCACAGAATCACTTACAATAGTTTTGCTGACATTGGCTTATTGTGAAGGTCTGACTAGCTTAGTAGAATGAGTTTTAATGAGTTTACCTTAATTTAACACAGATGTGCCTGTGGACAACATTTCTGTGTATCTGTATGCTTCATGAAATAATATAGAAAAGTGAGGTCTGTTAAGCCGTCTGTTAAAATTTATTTAATTTAAATTGAGCAAGCTAGATTGAAAAATCATAATGGATAGGAAAAAAATAATGAAAAAATCAAAGAGCTCGTTTAACATACACACACTAAACTTCACCTGGTGTTAATGGTCACAGTTTTATTATAATGCATGCAAATAACATTACATAAATGCATAATGAGGCATTTATGTGATGAGTTACTTCTTTGCCAGAGATCTTTTGGGTCTATTTAAATGGTGCATTGCATAATGAATTCCTCTTTATTACAAAAAAAAAATAAAAATAAAAAAATAAAAAAATGCCGGTGCTAGCTTTTTAACATATATAAATATATTACAAAAATATATAACAAAAATCAAGCCAGAAATTTCCTTCTCCCTTCTTATTTATCATGGGTTTTTCTTCAGTACATCACTTCGATTATGTCTAATATACATTGCTCTTACTTTAACATAAATATAACTGTTGGCTTACTTTCAGATATTACTAGTGACTATTTCTATATTCTGCATTGTCCCTCCTAATAAGACATGAAGCTTTCATGAGACCATAAATAAAGCTTACACTATTCACAAGTTAAGTTCTTGAGGTAGGTAGGAACACCAAACTTTCTCCCATAATGCTTAACAGATTTGGGAAAGATGCTTAAAACATCTGCACAGCTGCTTCAATACTGTTTCAAATTCTTCCTTATTTTTAATTTGCTGTTCAATATACAAAATAGCTCCAGAGCTATTTGTCCTCAGGTACAGGAATTTGTCCTCAGATACACTATGTTTTATTGTTTAGATCACAGGTCATCACTTGCTCTGGTACAACTTTTGTTTCCATGTGGTTTTGGATGAGTTCTTTGTTATGTGTTTGCACAACACTTGGAAAAATAGGGTGAAGGTCAGCAGCTGTGACTACCTGTATGGGATTCATCTAACCAAGTATATATTGCTACAGAGGAGATATCTTCTTCCAAGACAGTCATTCAGCCTTCGCTTTGACTTACTACTAACAAACTCTTCTGGAGATAATGAGCCAAGAGTGTATGTTTTAACTTGTTATCAATTAAAGTCACAAGTTGCTACGATATTAATCAGTGTAAATACCTACTTGAAATGAACTAATACTTATTGGGTCAATACGTGCAGTTCCTGCTATTACAGGTGGTCCCTCTTACCCTTGGCTTTTCCATTCTAGATTTGTGTAGGTGTTGCCACCTTTTAGTATGCAAGCACCAGATTGAATTAAGGGAATGTTTCTAATGACCACCTATCTGTGTTTCAAAATGTATGGACTGAGTCACAGCACTTAAAGTTATTTGTCAACCTGGATTTGCCCTGCAACATCTGCTGTCTCTACTCATTTAGTCTAAGTAATAGCAACAGTTAAGTTCAGCAAAGCCTTGGTTTCAAACTGTTGTTAAACATGGGAACTGTTTTGCAGTTATCTTAGAAATGTGTGCCAGACTATTTTATTGTTAAAAATATATTTTTCATAACCCAAATAAAATAATAAAATCACCTAAGTCTCTAAAAATTGCATGTCAATGTCTGAACTTGTTATCTAAGTCTGACAGCCTTGTTGTGAGGTGTAAGAGACCTTAAGAGAGTTCAGACAATTTACTGTTTGGAGAAACCATTTCTGCTATTCAATAGTAAGTAAAGTCAGACAATCTACCCTTTCTAATAACAGAGATGAGGACGATGGAAACTTTAGTGTCTTTCTAAACTTAATCAAGGTGCTGCCTATGAAGAAACATGAGATTTCATAGGATAGCTGAGATCTTAATGACTGAACAGATCTCTAAAGGTTCACAGTGTTTTCTTTTGACCAACGGATGATCTCATAATTTAAGCAATTTTCCATAGTGTCTGAATCAAGGCAGGATAAATCTTGTCAAAAATGTAATTATCATAAATAGATTAAATTTATTTATTCTTTAATTCAGCAAATTTAGACCTGACATATAAAAATACATCTCTATAAAATTATTTCCCCTTGCAAAGTACACATTTCTGGGATGTCCAGTATTGTATTTTTCAGAAGACTTTTCTTTCCTTTTTGATCCATTCTTATGTTGATTTTTCATGGCAATAATGCAATTTTCCTATTAAGGGATAATTAGTCAAAAACATTCATATTTATCACTGCTTCATCTTCTTTCTGTTTTGATGGGGCTTTTACTAGTGAGCTAGCACCTTCTATAGCTTTCAAATAAACATTTATTTAGCCTTAATGTTTTCTGAATCCCTTAAAAATTGTTTCTCCTCACTGCAATTAACAACCATTCCCCAAACAATTCTTTCCAATCCAGAGAAACCGATACTTCCTAAACATTAAGTTTTCATTTTAAGGCTCTCTTGCATACTTATCTCCTTGTTTGTCAGCATAGCATGAAGACCAGTATCTTTCATGGACCAAGTGACCTCTTGGATGCCTTTTCCATATGAGGTTTATTTGCTCCTGAAATGTTGTCCTTTCAGACTTCTTACAAACCTAACCTTGGCTGCATTTATAATTTTAGTCTCAAATAGGAAAGAGTGGGATCCTCCAGTACTACTTCTCAAAAAATATAATAAATAAATAAATAAATAAAGTCTTTTCTTTTCTTTTCTTTTCTTTTCTTTTCTTTCTTTTCTTTTCTTTTCTTTTCTTTTCTTTTCTTTTCTTTTCTTTTCTTTTCTTTCTTTTCTTTTTCTTTTCTTTTCTTTCTTTTCTTTTCTTTTCTTTTCTTTTCTTTTCTTTTCTTTTCTTTTCTTTCTTTTCTTTCCTTTTCTTTCCTTTCTTTCCTTTTCTCTTTCCTTTCCTTTCCTTTCCTTTCCTTTCCTTTCCTTTCCTTTCCTTTCCTTTCCTTCTTCCTTTCCTTTCCTTTCCTTTCCTTTCCTTTCCTTTCCTTTCCTTTCCTTTCCTTTCCTTTCCTTTCCTTTCCTTTCTTTCCTTTCCTTTCCTTTCCTTTCCTTTCCTTTCCTTTCCTTTCCTTTTTCCTTTCCTTTCCTTTCCTTTCCTTTCCTTTCCTTTCCTTTCCTTTCCTTTCCTTTCCTTTCCTTTCCTTTCCTTTCCTTTCCTTTCCTTTCCTTTCCTTTCCTTTCCTTTCCTTTCCTTTCCTTTCCTTTCCTTTCCTTTCCTTTCCTTTCCTTTCCTTTCTTTTCCTATTCTCAGTGTCCTCACTGGGCTGGAAGAGAAGACCCATAAGAGAAGACCCATTTAGGGTCTCATGGATCCTAGGTTGATTTCAGTGCAAAATTTGTACCATCCTGAAGGAAGTAATAGCATCTACTATGCTAAGATCCAGGAATCCTTAGTCAGTAATTTTTTAATTGATTTGTTTCATCACCAAATTATATTTTTCCCCCTCCCAGGTTCTCTTTCTGAAAGAAACTATGGCAGGGAAAGGACTGCCTTTGGAGTACCTATGCGGCAGAGCTCTGATCTCACTGGGCTTCCTGGCTGTTATTGTGATCCAAACAAAACTATGTCAGCAAGCTGCAATTGCCTTTGCTTCAATACATGTCATTTGGAAATGTTGTAGCTTATTCCAAATACAATTGTGAAGACTTAAGGAGTTCTTCATGCAATCAAACATTCAAGTGATGGTTTCATCCTCTGGAAGAATTTGAAGCTAATGTTTTGTTTCTCATTAGCAGCAGACAGATTACATTTATTTTAGAACTTGGATTTCTGCCATTTCATTACTCTGCGTCTCTCTGGATCTGGCTCCAAAAGTCTTTGTATGATCCAAGTACCTGCTGTTGTGTCTGTAGATACTAATGAAATTTGGAGCATACACAGTGATAAATACCAGGTGAAAATTAAACCAAATCGCGTGGCCTTAGGGATTCTTTGTTATGAAATATAATATCTCACTAGCTAAATTAACTAGATAAAGCACACTCTTCTGGTTCAGTTTCAATTGTATTTGAGAAAGCATTTGTGAAAAGATCAGTTTGTTAGTATGTAGATATCAAACCAACTCAGAATCATAATGAGAACAAATAAAAAGCAATCTAACTGGGAAAACTTACCAGATTCAGCATCTGTCCTGCAGAGCAGTGGCTCCATATGACTTTGGAAAGTTAACAGTTTTCCCTCCCTGCTGGCTGTGCAGTCAGCTTAGAAGGTTGTAACTGCAACTTATATTGCCAGCTACTGGCATATTTTACCCCAGAAAGCACACGTGTTCCCATTTTAGAGAGTTTGCAGTGAGAAATCCAAGTTCATCTAGTAAAATTAAGCAATGCTCTGTTGCTCCTGGTCATAGCATTCTGACCTGGTAGGAGAGCAGAAAAGAGAATCTGTAATTATATCTGTCCACTTTGTAATTTTACACATTGTTCTGTACCTAAGCACAATATCTAAAGACCAACTGATAAATCCCAGTGGAATCATATGCTAAACAATGTGTGGTGCCATTGAAACCCAAGCAGCGTGTGCAGTCCACATTTTGCTTTGGAAAATCTCACAGTAGAATTTTTTCCAAAGGAGGAAGAACAGTCATGACATCCAATTGACAATGTGTTTGTGTTTTTTTGTTTGTTTATTTGTTTGTTTGTTTTTTTTTAATTACCCCTTTTCACTTGCCTGTTTTATTGTTTGAGGTTATTATGTATTGCAATAAAAGGTAAATTTTCAGAATCACTATCAAAACAAAACAACAACAGCAAAAAAACTTCACTTTTGTTCACATAAAACATTTCAAAACAGAAGGAAAAAATATTTATTTTTTTTTCTTGGAGAACTTTCAAATGTGCTCCAATTTGGATGAAAACTACACATCAAAGTCCTAAAATCCTTTGTAAAACCCAACAGCCGTTGTCTGCAATTGCTATGCTGATATCAGGACTACATTCCCCCAGCCAGCATGAGGTCAGTGACCACCTGGGGCTGAGAGACCTGGCACTGGCTATGCCATTGATTTCCTTGGTGAGTGAGACTAGTCATTTCATTTGCCCTCTTTATATTTTACTTTCCTTATCTACAGAAAGGGGATAAATGATACTGACCTTCTTTGTTAAATGTTTTGAGATGTGTAGAGGAGAAGGGCAAGGCATTCATCTGCTCTCAGCCTCCCCAGAGATTTTTGAGTGCAAATGGCATGCAGGCAAAGGGCTTCAGACAGGAACAAGGTTTGCCAAAAAGGAGCATGGTCTCTAGAAAACAGAAAATGGCTGGATGAAAATAATCAGAGTACATTGAAAAAGAGGTAGCCTATCCCAAGTAGGAAAGCTTTCAAGATGACCACACATACTTTAAAAGTTTCAAGGAGGATTTTCAAAGGCCACTTATCCACAAGGTGGATATCTGTCATGTTTTTGGCTGGGATGTGGTTAATTTTCTTCACAGAGGCTCATCTGATGCTGTGTTCTGGATTTTGATGAAAACAATGGTGATAACACACCTCTGGGTTTAACTGCAATATCAGAGGGGGAGAAGCTTTGACAGATAACCCTTCGCCTTTCTTCATCTACAGAAGTCATAACAGCTGGGCAGCTGTTAGTCTCTTCTAAATGCATTTTATGCAGGCTGTGCCATCTGAGTGTCTGTAAATCAAAACCTCTTCAACTTGGTAAGGCTTTCTCCCTGCCCAGGTAAAAATATTAATGAGCACATCATCTGCTTAATCCTGCCTCCCAGAATAAATACTACTGATAAAAACAATATTGATAGTAACAATTGTAGTAGCAGTAATAGAAATAGTTCAGGCCCAATGAAAGGCAAATTAAATATTAATAAAGGATGAAAGCAGCCTTTGTTCCCTCAATGTCACTGGTGACTGCACCATCCATTGGCAGGATACAGTTGGAAGCTTTCATCAGGAGAGTAGGTCCTCATCTGTTGTTGTGATTTAGCTTTGTCTACCAGGTCTCAGCATCTGTAGATCCTGGGTGAATAAAAGGGTGCCTGTTTCAATTCTAAAGCTCTTTCAATTTATCATTTTATTTCTGATTTTTGGTTTGCAGTATTATTTTCATGCCCAAACAGGAAAAGAGAGTCATCCACTGCAAGTATGATTTCTATACCTATAAGTATCTTTGGACACATATAAACTATCTATTGCGGAAAAAATAATTGGGCTGTGACCCTTCAGTAATAAAGTAAAGATGTTTAATTAAAACTTCTTACAAACAAGTACTATGAGGGTCCCAACAAAATTATTAGACAACAACCTCCCCTCCCCTCCCCTCCCCTCCCCTCCCCTCCCCTCCCCTCCCCTCCCCTCCCCTCCCCTCCCCTTCCCTTCCCTTCCCTTCCCTTCCCTTCCCTTCCCTTCCCTTCCCTTCCCTTCCCTTCCCTTCCCTTCCCTTCCCTTCCCTTCCCTTCCCTTCCCTTCCCTTCCCTTCCCTTCCCTTCCCTTCCCTTCCCTTCCCTTCCCTTCCCTTCCCTTCCCTTCCCTTCCCTTCCTCTTCACAGCAAATTAAATATTAAACTCATTGCCACAACATGCTTAAAAAAGTATTAGGGATCTTCCTGAAGGATAAATCCAACAGAGTCTATTAAGGAAGACAGTCCAGAAGCAGATTCTGGCTCAGGAAATCAGTAAATTTCCAATCATTATATTGTCTGTTTTTAAACCGTTTTTAATCATCCGTTACTGACTGTTTCACAGTAGACTATTTGTACCTTTAGTCTGATCCAGTACCTGAGTTGTTACTGAAATTTAAATTTCATAGCTCTTTCGATTTTTATTTATTTTATTTTATTTTATTTTATTTTATTTTATTTTATTTTATTTTATTTTATTTTATTTATTTTAAGGAAGCAAAACTTCATGAAGCAGTGTGATCAACAAAAGAGAAAATCAGGCTGAAAAAGACCCAAGAGCTGCTTATGACAAACACTAGCCCAGTATGTTATGTCTGTGCTGTACCTATGAATAGCTCCTTTATTTTTATAGTCACAGCAAGGTACAGTATGTGTCACCTCTGAAATTTAATGAACCCAGAATTTCAGGAAATTAAAGTAAAAAACTAGACCTTAAAAATGTATCTTTAAAGATGTCTCAGGTAATTAATCTTTTCCAGTAAGGAGATTGTCTTTCTTAGTTTCTGGGTTCACTAAAGATATATCCATAGTAATATACTATAAAACATGTTGTCTTAAATACTGACACACATCAGCACATAGACACAGGAGCTTGTATTTAATTCTGGGGAACAGAGGAGAGTAAGGCTGAGATGGCTGAGTGAGGACAACTGGTTTTCCCTGTAGGTTAAGGGAACAAGGCATAGTTCAAGTGTTTGATCCTTATGGATGTAGAAGGTGGTGGATCTCTATTTCACAGTCATTTTATTGTCTTCCTTCTGACCATTTCTTAGAAATCATCTTTCCTACCCTACCTGTTGGAAGCCTTGTGGAGGGTATGTGATAGACAGATGTTCTTTGTTTTGAAGTCGGGTCTCTCAAGCTTATCTTGCTCAAGTCTTAATATCACCTGCATGCTGATCCAGGTGTTAATATCATCCTGTACCCAGCTGGCAACTCCTGGTTATGTGTCAGGCATTGTAATGCTCAGAATAATGTAAATGGGTTGTTTTACTTCACTTTCTTCTTAAATTTACATTTAAGATGAGAGAATTTAGAAATCTTAGTAGTTAAAAAGTACCAGCATGTAACTACTAGTATACAGATAACAATCTGGTCCCAATTTTAAAGAATATATATATTTTTTAAATACTCAAATCCTGTGGAGGTCTACTAAGAGCAGAGAAAAGTATTATGCTTGTTTGCTTGCTTTTTTGCCTGCTCTTTTAGGAAGAGGTGCCTAAGCCTTTTTCAGGCAGAGGAATTTTCACACCAAGGTATGGCAGGTTGCTTTTGTGTTTCATAGGATATGCATTACTACCAATGTTATTCAGATTCACTCCATCAAATTACATAGTTTACACATTTTCATCTTCATTGTTACTTATAGAATCATAGAATCATAGAACCACATAATTTTTTGGGTTGGAAGGGACCTGAAAGCCCATCCAGTTCCAGCCCCCTGCCATGGGCAGGGACACCTCCCACAAGATCAGGTTGCTCAAAGCCCCATCCAACCTGGCCTTGAACACCTCCAGGGATGGGGCATCCACAGCTTCTCTGGGCAGCCTGTGCCAGGGCCTCACCACCCTCTGAGTGAAGTATTTCTTCTGAATATCTAACCTACACCTACCCTCTTTTCCTCTTTTAGTTTAAAGACTTTCCCTGTTGTCCTATCACTGCACCCCCTGACGAAGAGTCCCTCCCCAGCTTTCCTTTAGCCCCCTTTAAGTACTGGCAGGCTGCTGTAAGGTCTCCCCTGAGCCTTCTCTTCTCCAGGCTGAACAACTCCAACTCTTGCAGCCTGTCTTTATAGGAGAGGTGTTCCAGCCCTCTGATCATCCTCATGGCCCTCCTCTGGCCTTGTTCTAATACTTCTATGTCCTTCTTGTGCTGGGGGCCCCAGAGCTGAACATAGGGCTCCAAGTGGGTCTCACAAGAGCAGAGCAGAGGATGACAACCCCCTCTCACACACTGCTGGCCACACTCCTTTTAATGAAGCCCAGGTTACAGTTGGTTTTTGGGACTGCAAGCACACATTGCTGGCTCATGTTGGGCTTCTCATCAACTAGCATTATCTTCAGTTGTGCACAGGACATGCCTAATGGTAAAATAAACTAGCTTTACTGAGCAGGATTTATGTCAGATTGTTAGCAAAGAGCAAACAGGTAACCATCAAAGGAATGTAATTGCAATCTTCAAGTAAATTTATCAACTGAATATTTTTCAAGTTCTTTAGATTTTTATTAGATTTTATTACATTCAGATTCCTAATAATATCTTACAAATCAATTATAAAAGCACAGAAGCATTCTGCTTTTTGCATTATGTCTCCAGATTTGAAATATTTTTCTCATCACTGGACCCTCAATCATTTCATCTGGGCTTCTAATCTATTTTTAAGACAAATTAGGTATGGAAGCATGTTAATATCATAAACAGTTGATACTTCAGTTGATAGTTAGCTAGTCAAAACATTTTTCATATATATTACGTCTTTTGTGGAATGTCTTTTTGTGTTTTGTTTGATTATTTAATTATACCTACATTAATGTGAAGCTTAAAAAAGCGTATAGAGAACATATAGAAGACATTTCACTGTTCCAGGATTTATAATATGGTCATTAAGCCTTCTATGACTTTATCACATTTCATATGTCTCTCCTATTAAAATTAGTCGTCCAGTTATTCTGCTACACTGATACAGAGTCCATGCATGATGTATCGACAGTGCAGGAGGCAGATTTAGTAATATGTACCTTTGTCTGGACTTCTCCATCCTCCACACCAACTCTTCATTTACAAGCTCTAACATTACAGGTGATTTATGCTAACTCAGTGACTACAAAAAATAGAGTCAAAAGAGTGAACAGGACTGTCACCAACTATAATATTATAACTGAATCACTTGCATTTATCTAACCATACCATAGAAAGCCCAGGCTGTTTATTTGTAGTTTTTCAGTGTCAAATCTGCCTTCCTGTCCTCTCCCCCCCAAAAAATTTGGGTGCTCAGGTAAGCACTAATGTCAGAGCCCACTTGCCACAAACAACAAGAGCAACAAGTTAATGGGGCTTCAAGTCTCACATTGAATCAGAAAAAGCAGTAAGCCAGTCCCTGGAAGTGCTTCCTCTGGAAGAGACATTTTTCCACTTGTCACTGCCCCTTTCGCATGATATCAATTTCACAGATGAACACTAGAGACGCCCTCTGATGTGAATCTACCTGCTATGTCAAAATGTCCAAACAAAAAGAACAATGAGTTAAGCTATTTTTCCCCACAAAGCACAAACAGAACAAACTGGATTTTTCTTCAATATTTTAAAAACTGTAACAGTTTTAAAGCTCATCAAAACTTGCAGTTCAGCTCAAGGATCTGTCATCTCTCACTGGAAGGATAGTGTCTGTCTTTTTACCTCTTAAATTCAGCCAAAGAAACTGAAAACCACTCACAGAATCTTCCCTGAATGATGTTCAGTTACAAAAGCCTTATAAATCAGGGAGATTTGAGTTATTTTGGGAACACTTTTGTGAACTGGGTTTCCTCTGAATGGTTCTTGGAAACAATGATAAGTTAATGAGCTTTTTTTTTTCTTAAAAAGGAATATTTCAGAAAATAGAATTGTTTTGAATGCTCTTCCAAAAAACAAAACAAAACAAAACAAAACAAACAAACAAAAAAAGATAATGTGTCTTCAATTGAAGAGAACCTATATTTAGAAAACTAGAAGAATATTATCCACAACTATTCTTTTTGTGTACTGAATGTTCTCTAAGAATCTGCATCATCTGACACTAGTCAAGGTGTGCTATTGCCTTAGTATAGCCTGATTCCTGTTGAGGAGACAGTCAATCATGCTCACACAGATGTAAAGCAAGAAAGATTTCTGCACAGCAATGCAGGTATTTCAAAGCCTCTTTCAAGGTGCTATATTCCACAGCGGTCATTTCAAGGCTGGTAGGGCTGATGACACATTAATTAAAATCAGGAATTTTGAGGCATTAGGTCATCACTGAGATCAAGGATATTGCCTGAAACAAAGTTATATATGCAGTGAACTCTTAAAGAAAGCTTTCTTTGATGAAAGGTAAAAAAAAAAAAACAAACAAACAAACAAAAAAAAAAAAACGAAGTGCATTATTCACAGTCATACTGAAAGAAAACTGAAAACTGTGATGCTAAAGAGAGTGACCATGGCTCCTGGCTGAAGGATCCTGCTCTTTCCTCAGGGTCACAAATACCAAGAGAGGCACCTCTACATTACAGCTACAAAGCATTCCTAGTGCAGATGCTTCTATGATGATAAAACTGTTTTCCTATATTATTACAGTAAACCTCCCTCCATGTAGGCAAAGATAATCTGTCCTTCTGCCAACATAAATTTCCTGCTGTTATTAGGGTTTTTCCTTCTGACCCACCTGTCTCTACCTCCAACCCTTCTCAAGCCCTCAGGGAGAAAAACAAAATAATGTGCATAGGTTGGATCTAGAGGACTTTAAATCAACATGCAGTTATCTTGGGGACCTTTTCTGGGCATTGCCAGAGGTTCCTAGAGTTCCATTATCTTTGCGTATCTCTTACTACAGTCCATCATTTTCTATGACTCTGCAAAAGTCTCTCAATACCGTACGTGACCTCAATGATAGACATTTAGACATTCCTTTCTAAAATGACTCAGACACTGGTCTGGGATTGGAGTAAGAAAAAGCTGTCAAAAGCTGCAGGAGATGCATAGGTTAGTGGACTAAATGATGGGAAGAAGCTTGTTGCTGCACTCAACACTTATGAGCCAAGGAAGAAATGACAGCTAGTGAGGAACTGGAAATATAGGAGAAAAAAAAAATGCAGCTGGCAATTTTGTAAGGAGCTACTTGCTAGCAGTACCAGTACCCAAGTACAAGAAATATATCAGTGCTATTAAAGATTTTTTTTTTTAACAAGGTTAAGTTTGAAAGGAGATGAGAATGATTACATTACTGGAAGATAATCCTATACTTGGAGATCTCAGTTTCTTTAACTTGACAAAGGGAAGGTGGTGAGAGCCTACCATCTATTAAAAGTCAACCATCTATTAAGTCAACAAAGAGAAGAAAAATGTGACCACAGCCCTTCAGTTTAACAGAAGGAGAAGTAACATGATCCAGTAGTTAAAAAGCGTAAACTAAACTCATTCAGACTAGAAATTACTTATTTTTAGTGTTACTTGGCTGGAAGAAAAGTTAGTGAATGCGAGGGACTTTCCATTGTTTCCACTATGACTCAGCTAACCAACATTGAACATTCTTTTACAAATTATGCTAGTATTTCAGACAGTCATTAATTCGGGGATTAACTATGCCTGTGATATACAAAATCTCATATTAATTGATGACAGTCTGGCTTTAAAAACTAGGAATCTTTGGAAATAATAAGGGATTAATCCAAGAGATAATGGTCTAGGGGAGAATGGGTTAAATTCATCTAATTTGGGGACCCAGCACATGCAACAGAACACTGAAATGGTGCCTTGTTATAAATCCAGGGGGAACAATTTAAAACTGTCTCTGGGCACTGACTGACGTGAGGATCCATTTAACTGTGAAGAGAGCTAAAATTCTGTGGGCATGGTGCGGCCCAAAGCGTGGCTCTGCTTGGGGCTATGAAATGTGGTATGCTCAACAAACTGCCCTGTGAGATGAGGTGACCCTCCAAAATGAGTGTGTGACCATACCATGCCTGTACTGACATGACAGCTTTTACTTGAGTATTGGCATGCTGGTTGGAGCAGGCAGCTGTCTTCTCTGATATGCATCCTGTCATGACCAAGAAAAATTCATATTCTTGGCCAAGCATCAGTGATTTTTCTCTTATTACTGCTCCTGTTTGGATGCAAGAAGGCTCAGCAACTGCTCCTTGAAGCAGAATTCAACAGCATCCCTGCTGCTCCTCTGCTCTTGCTTTCACTGCATCGTGTTTTGACCAGGCTAAAATCTACCTAGTGCAGCTTTTCTGCAAAGAGCTCTTTATACCTTTCATATCTGCACAAGAACAGACAGCTTCTACAGAATTTGAGACACCTCTTAAATGTTGTCTTATGCTCTATTTTTCCAAACTAAAATGGTGTACTCAGGGAGTACACTTCCTTCATCTGCCTTTGTCCCTTGGTGGCTGTGGCCAGCACTCCCATGACACCCCAATGCTTTCAGAAAGAGATTGACCTTTGAGTAGAAAGTTTGAATTGATGATAAATCACATCTAATCTAGTCTACTGTAAATACTATTATATATTAATATGCATGTTTTAATAAATTAGTATATATTATATAAGTAATTATACTACACTACATTATGCTGATATCTAATTATAGACCCATTGTGGCAGGAAATCTTCTGATTTGAGAAAGAAGAGATTGGAGTTGAATAAATTATAGATTAAAAGGGTAATAACAAATGGACTGCAATGGCTCAGAAAGAATGGGAATTTTAATTTTCGTAAGGACTTATTATGTTTACTGTATTTGTGTTAGCGAAAACTGCAGCTGCTTGAACAAAACTTTTACTTCATCTGACATTACATACAGCATTTATTTTTCTCTTTTTGCTAAAAAAAAAAAAAAAAAAAGAGGCTTTTTATGAATTAGTGTACTGCAATACTAAGCTTTATATTATCTATAAACTAAGGTAGTAAAAAAATACCATCATTTTAACCTTGGAATGCAACAGGGGATGTGGTGGATCTGTAAAAATTTAGTGCCCTTCAATGGCTGGTTAAGTGGTCAGTGCTGATGAGTGGAAGTTTGCATTTGTCTTGTAGCAGTATATTTTTATTGCATTTTCAGAAGGATCTCTGAAGTTCAGGCTGCATTTCCAAAACATCTAGGTCGTGCAACTGGTCTGCTGGTATGAAGATGAGCAGACTGACTAAAGCTTTTTTGGCACCGTTGAAGGTCCGCTAAATCTTGAGCATTTCTCATGCATCAGAGAGTTTTTTCATTGTTCTGTGTATCTTGCAATCAAGTGTTTCCATGTGGAAAATAAAACATGTTTACTTGGTCTCCTTCAGACCCCAGGACCTAGAGTCGTTCAGGTGCATAAGGTACTTGCCTAAATAAAGTTTGTGTCATGAGTTGTAGTTGTATGGTGGGTATACAAGATAGTAAAGTCCTTGTGAAGCACAGGCTTTTACAGTACCTCACTTCACCATTGCATTCCAGAAAAACAAAGGATAAACAATTCATCATCAAAAGAAGACTATGTTTGAATACATTTGAATGCAAACTCCTACTTCAGTCAGCAACAGTTCTGGATGAAAAGCTGGACTGTTCTGAATGAACCAAAAATTTCCCCTTCTTTTTATGTTCTCATTTTAGATCAAAGCAAATATGCAAAGCAAACACAGGCTTTCTGTTTGAGTAGAGTAAATAAGGCAGTTTCATAATCATGGGTTTTGAAGAAAGTCATGCAGATATTTTATTCTTTAAGACTAGTTTTTCTAGTATATACAGCCAAGTCGACTGTAGCTGAGCTGATTATTTTGGATATCCAGCTATTTCCTGTTTTTCAAGGGTGATCATTTTACTCTGAACTTTCCCCTTGCTTTTATAAAATATTGTCTTGTGTTCTCTCTGACCATAACAATCCTGAAAATTAAAGATGATGTAGTAAAAGTCCATTTCTATGTGTTTGGGTATGTCTGTGAATAGTGCTTCCAAATCCTATGGGATAAAAGCTGCTGTATAAATGTAAATATAAGTCATGGCCTTCTTTGGACTGATGACCCTTTGCTGCTGTCTTTTCAACAGGATAAGCAGCACAAATAGCAAGTGCCAGAATTAAATGGTATGATAAAGAGGTCTTTGCTAATTTTTCAGAACGTAGGCTATCTTTACCATATTTAAGAACTTATGGCCTTCTGTTTTCCAAATGAAAATAATAAAAGGCAAAGTTTAGGCTAAAACAAACTTTCAAAAACAGCTCTGGATTTGTGGCTTTGATTTGCAGTTTCAGAAATGAAATATGTACCTCTGAGTGTAACTTTCACTGAAGGGCAAGAAAATAGGTCCACTTTTTATGTCTCTTAGACTTTTTTGTTTGTTTGTTTTCCTAGCTGTTTTCCCTGCTGGCTGTTTTCCATAGGGAAAAAAGGAAAAAAAAAAAAAAAAAAAAAGTCCATAATTTACAACAAAGTTCTGCTGATTTCTTTGTGCACTCACAGACATTGCCTCAGTGCTGTGTTTTGCATGTGCCTGTGTTTGCAGTGCTGTGTTTTGCATGTGTCTGTGCACGTTTCTAACCTGATGCTTTGTAACACACATAAACCAGGTCTTGCTGTGACATTTCCTAGTACTGTATTCATATGCTAAATAAATTCTTAAGTTATTTAATAACTCTGTATGCAAATAATGTTAATTATCTTGCTCCCATCTTTTAGTGAACAGAAAGACAAGGTAGTAGTTTTTGTAAGTTTAGTGAGTTTTGCTTTCAGACTTCCATTTGTACCAATGTAAATAACAATCACGTTACAAGTGTCTGAACTTGAAATGTAAGTTATTTGAATAACTTACTGAGTCATCATCAGGCCTCACAGGTGTCAGTGTAACATTAAAACTGCTGGGAAGAGCTGACTCTGCTAAAATTTGCACTAGAAATTTTAGAGCTTGTAAATTCAGAGGTCTAGTTAAGGTCAAGTTAAAAAGAAAAGTGCCTTTAATCTACTCAGTATTATGTCAAACTGTATACAAAGTTGGTGCTGTTTATACTTTATTTTGTGAGCTTGGTTCACGGTATTTCTTCTTGACTTCCTTCTTTTTAGCCCATGGCTTACTGGACCTGAACCAGCAATTCCCACTGGTTGAGAACAAAGAGCTCCCTACACTCATCAGCAGTGTGGAGATTTGCCATCTCCATTGTGTGCCACTATCTTGGCAAGCTGGTTTGATGACACAAGCTATTCCCAGCATAATCCATCTAGTTGTCTTTCCTCACAGGGAAAAATCACTTTTATTAGAAGCCAAAAACAATACATGCCACTGGGATCACAGAATTTTATTTTATTTTGTTTTATTTTATTTTATTTATTGCTGCGTATACTAGCAGTGCCAAGAGTTAAAATGGTTCTGAGGAAAATGTTTGTCACTATGGTTATGCATGGAAGACAATATCTTTTTTTTTTAGAATTTGACCCTTTTATTCTTTTTTTTTTCCTTTAATAAATACATTCAGGAGTGCTTAAAAAGGACTATGACTTCTATTAAAGCACAAATAGTACAATTAATATCTAACAAGTAAAGTCTCATCAAAGAATTCCTGGTTCTTCCTTCTTTCTACATTCTGTTCCTAAGAAGCAAAAGAAGTAAATCAATAGCTTGTTTTTTTGCAACATAATAAGAATGGGAAGAAGTCAGGCCAGCCTAATAGAAAATGAACAGTGATACAGAAATGCCAATGGGAGATTTGAGTTCTATTGTAATACACAAGTCACCATACTGTTTCTATTCAACAACATCCAGTAAAGTTAGGGAAAGACCAGGAAAACTTTGTTCAAAGCAGAGAGGTTAACTCAACATTCATTGCACTGTCTGAAAGAGACTGTCTGAAAGAGATAAGATTAGTCTTTGAATCAGATGATATATTCCCTTTTAAAAAGCGGTAAAATTCTGTGTCTGATTTAAGAACATCTAGAAGTGTCCTGTCTCTCTGTCTGTAGGCCATAGAGGAAACATGCAACTCAAAGAAAGGTACAAGAATACAGCAAGTCCATAATGATGCCTCCCCAGGATTCACCCAAATTCCAGCTTTTCTGCAGCTTAGACTTTTAGCTGTCTGCAAACTGCTACCACATCTTTATTTTTGGTGTCTCACTTAGCTGAGAATGACTTTCTCTCTGTTGCTATGAGTATCATTTAAAAGAAATCTAAGACAAGAGGAATATTATTTCCAAAAATTTCCTTCTGTGAACTTCTACAGCTTTCTTGCCAGCTTGGCTTTAATGGGTTCATTTCAATGGTATTATTCTCAGAAGTCATGGATAGAATTCATCTCACCACACTGCAGATGTCTGTTTCTGAGCCAGTCCATTGGTGGGCACCTTCAGGGAGAAACTCAACTCATCTGTCAGCTTTAGACAGCAATTTTAGGATAAGATTACTCACATTATAATATGCTAATTTCCCTCTTTGGGTTCTGAAGGGAACCCAAGATATACAGAATGTAGGCATACCATTATATATCAGTAAATATAAAGATATATAGGAAGCCAAAGGTTAAATACACACATCTGTATCCAGTAAGACAAATCCTGTGCAATGAATGTATCAAAGCACACTATTTCTGGGGTTCAGTCTAATTACAATATTTTAGTCAGAAATTGAACAAGAATATCATGTCTAAGTTTCATCAGAGTTTCATTTGCTCTCTTGTATTCATATTTCCTACTACAGACCTGTATGGACTATAGCCTCTGTGTGTCATCACCCATTCTCTCCCAAGGGGTTCACAGAAACTGTACAACTCTAAATTCTTATCTGAACAGGCAAAACAAGCAATAAGAACTGATCTCAAATATTTTTTTCCTTAAGCATTAGGTTCAATATAACTTAAACAGATGAAACAAGTTCTAATAGTTAATTGAAGAGTTTACAATTAGTTAACAACATGCAAATTACCACTGACCTATAACAGCAATGGAAGACCCCCAGATTACTTTGTTAATATCTCTTTATGATTGCTGTACACTGAGAGCTTCACTGAGCTTCGCTGAGCTGAGCTTCAGTAAAGGCTTGTGTTCTGTTTATCACAGTATGGGGTGACTCAAAACACAATTGCTCAACAGAATTTTCAGTAAACCTTGGAAGGTTCATGTGGAGACTGTCAACATCTGCATGGCATTAAGATCTTGCTTAAAGGATAAATATTGATTATTTCTCAATTCTATTTGAAGTAACACAGAAGGGAAAACACTTTTGATGCACCTAGGATGTGAATAGTTAATTCACAGTACTTTATGAGTTAAAAGTATTTTTAATTTAAAACGTGAATGTTTTCCTCCTTACAGAAAACTGTAGAGTGCAGAAGTTATGACAATGCAGTGTAAAAATATTATCTTTGGCATTTTTATATCAGCAACATATATTGCTTGCTAATTGCAGAATATTTTTAAAGCAGTGCTTCCTTCATTTCAAATTTATTGTTCCTGGGTAATATTTCCCTGAGAAATATAATGGAGGAAGAGGTAAATAAAAAGTTGCACTTCTAGATGAAGATACCTTCAGCTCTTCCATAGATATGTTACTATGAAAAGAACAAGGCTCCTGCCTTTTCTAAAACAGTATGCTGTCATCTGCAAATCTTGCCTAAAAACAGTCAAAATGATTTTGTAGACAGCACTGGATTTTAATTTTTAAAGAGGTTTCAAACTGCTGCTGTAACTTTTTAATATTTATACCAGCAGGCAATTCTACAAATGAGACTGATTTTATTAAATTAATTCTGTGTTTAACAAAACAAAAAGCAACTGAAAAAAAAAATCTGCAAGAACTCCAGCACTTTCAATGCCAGATGTTAACAGATCTTTTCCTTCCAAGAGATGCTTATGAAATTGTGTCAAAAGGATAAAGAAATGGGATTATGCCCAAACCCCTGTTTATATGTTGAGTTTTGTGTTGCAATATGAAGACACTTTAAATTGTAAAAGCATAAGGAATAATCAGAGATCTATTTTTCCCTCACTGTGTTCTTGTCTCAGTCACAACTCCAACTGGGATATCAAATTAGCTTTGAATAATTTTTGATAGTTAAAGTGTGTCTGTGGGACTGTACTTCCAGGTAATATGTGAATTTTCAAGGATCCATATGCCTTCTGTTGGCAGCAGGTGTTTCACAAAGAAGCTTATGAACATGTTTTTAAGATACTTTGCAATGCAGACTCAAGTGGCTTCAGGCTAAAAACCAGTGGGTGGAATACTATTCCTTTTTGTTATTCCTTTTTTGCCGTAAAGCAGCATAACTTCACCAAATGCGGTCTTATATCTGTGTTGACCTTGACAGGAAGCTAATTATTAAATCATAGTGAAAATTTATGCATTTTTTTTTCTTTTTTCTTCCTGATTTGCTTTCAACACAGAAGTAAATTTTTTCAACAGAGTTCCTCAATATTTTTCTGGACGTTCTGAATTCACTTCTCCTCCCCCTACCACTATTTCTCTCATGCTGTCTTTGAATTTGAATTATTAGCTAGAAGACAAATGCTGGTTCTATGTTGAAATGAATTATTTAAATTAAAATTAAAAAAAAAAAAAAAAAAAAAAAAAGGTAAAAAGAACAAAGAAAAAAAAAGAAATATGCATCTGTTCTGATCACATTCTTATTCATGGGGCTGTGAATGACTTGAAACAATTTCCCCAAAGTAAAAGATTACTTAATTTCTGTATTTAGTCCCTGTTGCTTGTGATGGAACTACTTGTAAAAGAATCACAGTGTTTATATCTTGCTACTTCTACAAATACTTTATTTATAACCTGAGGTTCACTCCTCTTTCTAAGATTAAAGTGTTTTATATAAGGTTTTTTAAAGTGTTAGACACCAAGAACTAGGTCAAAATATTTTTGCAACATACCACACTGCAGGAACTAAGAAGTAGCAGAGACAGATGCAAATACATTGTTTAATTATCATGTATCCACTGCAGTCTAATGTATTATTGCTATTCTTTTAGTAGTTGTTGTTCTTACTTAGCATATCTGAGGGCCAAAGTGGAATTAGGACTTCCTATAATCAATGTTATAAAGGCAAGTAACAGATGTTTATTTAATCTTCAAAACCTCCAGAAGACAATTCATTCTGTGACCTAGAAACACCTATCTTATCTATTAGTTACATTCATCTTTGTTGTGCTTTGGAGATGTCTAATGTTATCCATTGACTTTGCAGAAAACCCTTTTGACTAGGTTGCCAATATTTTTATTGTTAAAATTAAATCAAACAAATATTCTGTGTCTAATTAAGTTGTAAGACCTGCTATGAAGTTTATTATCAAAACAGCAGTGAATAGTTCGAATAACCTACTCTGCTGATAAAGTCAAGGGAAATGCTATAACAGTAACACATATGGCAGATGACTGTTGTAGGTTATCTGAGTAGAAACTAATGTTAAATATGTAGTCTCGGTGTTACACAGAAGTCCCCAAATACCATAGTAATACAAGACTATTAGGATGCAGAATGGAGGTTTTATTCACCCCATATTTTCAAGGTAGAGTGAGGAATTTGCAAAGGCTAAATCTGACCACACATCTTCCCTAGTTTCCTATTATAGTCAATGGAATGAAATAGGATCCTCTGGAGAGCAACTCAGGTAGGTTTCTGCTCTAAATTGCTCTCTCCATGAACTGTAACAGGAGCTTGGAAAAGATAAGTCTCACTTGGCTAACCTTAACATTCAAATATCTGTTGGGAAAAAATAAATAAATAAATAAATAAATAAATAAATAAATAAAAGCTGAACAGTGGCTTCATCTCATTGGGGGAGCTTTGTAATTGTGTCATCATTTTGTGTCAGGTGCACAGAAATTTGTATTTGGCTAGACTTTGACAACAGAGGTGTCTATAGTTCCCCTAGCTCTCAACTCCTCTCTCTCAAGAATTCTGCATCTTGGTATACTTGCTGTATGTGTTCAGAACACATCACTTCACACATAAAGTGGCCTGGGTCTAGAACACGTTGATGACTGTACTTTTTACACACTAATGATAATGTTGATCTCTACCTGTAGAGAACTCTGGACATTCTAAAGTCTACCAAAAGTCTTTCATCGGTAGAACAAAAACATTACTCTCTTGCTTTGACATCAGGATAGACACAGGGATGTAAAGATCAGATGCTTGACTATGAGAATAAATATGTTCTTATTTGCAAGATTAGTTTATGAGGTGAGGTTTGAGTTCAGGATGCAGCTTCTAGCATTATTCACAGGCAGTTAGGAATTCAGTGAACGATATTTATGAAGAAATGACTGAGAAGTTCTTTTACTTTTAGAAAGGCATCTAATATATTAAAGAAAATATGCACCATGAATATAATTTCAATGAACCCCAGATATTTTTTTTCTCCATTTTCTTGAAGTTCAGCTAGAAATAAATTCACACTACCGTTTTCTGACCTCCCTGCACAAGAGTCAGAGTTCAAGTTCCAGATTCTTTGGGTGGTGTTGAGCTACACAGTCAATACTTATACATATACAAGTACATATCCCTGTCTCACTTTTCTTAGTTTTGAATTATGCCTTTTCCAGTCTGGAAATAAATTCCAACATCTAAGCATCCCCAGATTAGAAAATTTTGTGGATTTACAGACATCAGTTAGAAATCCTGCTAAAACTGCTTTTCTCCATGGAGTCTGGTGGTTCCTGCCCAAGGCTTAGTAACATCTACAGCTTTAGTGAGAAGCTCTGCAAGGGGCCTTGATCACATCTAAGCACTTCTGCCAATAAGCATTCTTTCCATTCAGGCCCCACAAAAGCTACAAGCACTGCTTGAAATAGAACAAAAAGCAAATATTTCATTTGTATCCTTCTGTACAAGGGGAAGCATGTAACTGATTTGGCTATGCAACTTGAACATCCCTAGTATGCATGTTCATTTGAAGAAGAGAGGAGTGTTCTACCACAGATGAGCTGCTGGTTGAAACAACTACTACCTACTGGCTTGTACCCAAGTCTAAACTTCAGGTGACATTTTTAAATATTGCTCATTAATCCAGCATGACTGAAGCCTCAATTAATTAATTGATAATAATAATAAAAAATATCTGTATAACTTTAACTCAGTGCTAAAAAATCATAAAACCATTTCTTAGACAAATTCATCTACTCTTTCACAAAAAGGCAATAGCATATCAAACTGCTTTTTCTGTAACTTTGCTTTGCATATGTAGCATCCTGAAGCTGTGCACACTGTGTATTTACCTTACTAACAAGCTAATTTGCCTGAATCAGAAACTTCCATAAATAATAAGTGCAACTAGGTTACCACTTATAGCCCATTTATCCTCTTCTGAGGAGCAATCCAATATGCCAGAAGGACTCAAGAATTTCCTTAATCTTTCTAAATATGTATAGTTATTGATTTTTATTTTTTTTTCTGAAATTGGAAGGAAGAAAAAAATTAAGGAACTGAGTGATGGAAATTATGTAGAAAACCTTTATTGAAGAACTTCAGAAATCCTATTTTATCTTCCTTTAAAACTTTTTTTTTTTTTTTTTCGCCAGTCATTTCAGGAGATGATTACAAAAATATCATTCAAACTTTGAAGATTCCCTTTACCTTTGGAGGTCTTTGCATTAGGCCCAGAACACACATATAGCTATTATAACGAAAGCCTATTAGTCTCTTTAATATTGTTCAACTAACATTTTCTTCAATGGTATTCTTGCATTGTGTAGCTCCTGATATAAGAAAATTTAAGTAAGTTTAGGAAAATTTCCTGTCTCCTTCTCTACTTCTGAAGAAGAACAAATCTCTGAAATGTAAAATGGTGATTGAAATGAAATGAAATGAAATGAAATGAAATCAAATCAAATCAAATCAAATCAAATCAAATGAGGAAAGATCTGATCCTTTTTGTGAAAACTGTAGTGAATCTAAATTTTGATGCCTGTGCATTTTGGACAATAAGAGCAGTATACATCTCAGCTGAATTTAGACCTCTAAATCTATTTGTCTGTTTGGCTTGTATAATCATATAATAATATAAACACATTTAGTTTACGGTCTGTCTGAACTATTTTATACAGAGATGTTAGGAGAAGATGAATCATGCCCTTTAAGTAGCCATTTCTGCCCACTGACCTATAAAGAAAGATTACTGGGGATACCTCAGATGGAGACATCTACACCCTACCAAATGAATTCTCCTCTGAGAGTCATTCTTGATTCTACCCAGCACAGCATATGATTCCAGAACAACAGGATCAAATATTCTGAAGCTAAATGGAATTAAGATTCTGTGCAGCACTCTCCCTGAATCCCCCTACCCAAGAATATCATTGCAAACTTATTAAATTTCTTGCCTCACAGATATGGAAGATGACTTCTTATGCTGAATAAAAAGATATGTTAATACTGCAAAGACTTTTCTTCCTTTCTTCCATATTCATTGACAATGTTATTGATGCATAAGGCAATTCTAATGCAAAAATAGAGCTGTAAGAAAGACGGAGAATAGCAGGGAAGATCTTTTTCGCTCTTACTAGATCAGAACCCATATAACAGAGTTACTGACCCAGGCAAAGACATTGTCTCTGCCATGGTCAGGTTGCTTATTTCACCTGTGTGATTTCAGTGTTAGTAGTCCAGCAGATATTTGAGGAAAGGAATGCAAAACATTTAATGTTTAGGTCCTTCTAATTAATAAAATAGCAACCAGCCCTAGGTGCTGCTGCTTAAGCAGGGGGAATAGACTGAATGACTTACAGGGCTCCTTTCCAACCTAAACCATTCAGTGTTTCTGTTATTACTATTGTATAGCCACAACAGTGAAAAGAGTCTCTAAACGCAGCTCCTGATGATTAAGAGCATGAGGTCAATCAGAGTATCCAGAAGAATCTTCTGCCTAACCCAAGCCATGATATCATACTCACTACTTCCTGTACAGGGAATTTTTGGTTGACCTGAAGTATAAGTCTTAGAGAGACTCAAAGGCTTTTCTTGGGTCAGAGGTTTCAAATGATGGAAAATGCATCCTAAGCAAGTTGTCGTAACCTTCAGTGGTAAACTTTTATAGTATATTTCTAGTTTAATTTTGTTGAGCTTTAACTTTCAGCTGCTGAATTGTACCATCCCTTTGTCTGGCAGTTTAAAGATCCTTCTCTCAGAAGTTGTCTCATTGTGTATATGCATATAAACATGATCAAATCACCTCTTAACATCCTTTTTTTTCATATTTTTCTTACAATATTAAATGGGAAAAAAAAAAAAAAAGGTAAAAGCAGTATTTTATAAGTAGAGCTTCTGTCAAAGAAAATCAGTGTCACAGATGTATGCACCGAAAGTGGAAAATATGACCATTAATGATTTGTAGGGTATGGCTTTCAGGAAATTCTGTGAACATCAAATGATCATCCTACTGTTTTTGCTGATGCCAACTAAGTAGGTATCACATGACCTCTGCTGAGGGTAGTATTGCTGCTGGGTGGATCAAATGCAGAGCAGTAGCTGCAGCCTTTCTAACCAAAGGAAAGGGGTAATCTGCATTGATTTCTAAAGATAAAAGACTAACAGGGATTAATACTGTCCACTTTCTCTCCTATCACAAAGTCAATTCTAACAGCTCTTCTAAGCTATATAAACATTATTATTATTTTTTCCTTTTTTTTATGACTGCTTTCCTTTTTCCTGAATGCTTCAGGTCAGGAAGCTTCCACTTTTTTGAAATCATATCATAGTGAGAAATCTGTCTTTTTCTGTTATTGATTAAAAATAAATGCTTGAATAGTAAGTATCCCAGGAAAGCTGTAACACTTTTAAGTTACCACTGTAAATATTCATCTAATGAATTAAAGAAGGTAGTCACCACTGGAACTGCAACACATACATCCACTTACCTCATCCTATCTGTCTTTAGGAATGTTCCTAATGGTTTGTGGCAGCCATGATTCTGCTCCGCTTGTCCTGAACATGAGATCGTTAGAAAGCCGGGCTGGTTCTGAGCCATTTTCTGCTCTAATCAGCATTCTTCATGCTTCCACTGCAGCACAGTCTTATGACTCACAGAAACTTGCTGCATTTTTTAAATGGCCCAAACTGATTCAAAGCAAATGAGTTTGGGAAGGGTGTAGAAGTTGTTAGTTATGCATCATGTAATTGCTCATGGTACAGCTAGTTCCAAGTCCTGAATCAAACAGAGCACATTCCAGCCTATGTTAGTGAACATTAAGTAATTTAAAGCTTGTCAGTTGTGCCAGGCACTCCCTCAATTACTTGTTTTCCTTTAAGAGCCTTGCAGTCATTTAGAGAGGATAGAACCCTGCATTTGTTTTAAACATGTAAATAACTAAACACATAGCAGAGGCAAATTATAAGTATGGTAAAATCCATGAGCTGGACAAAATGATGAATGGGCTTTGGAAAGGTACCCAAAAGTGACATGGTTATCTTGTAGTGTTTCTACATCGGTAGAAGGGGAGAACTTTTCTGCCCACATAAACTTGGCCAGATGTGAAGAAGCACCTATCCAAAGTCATTAATGTGATGACTGTGGTGCAGCTATTGAACCCTGATGAAAGGTAGTCTCACTAGACTGGAAAGAGCTCCATGCTCATGTGAATATACTGCTTCCAACATACAGATTCTGCCTGTACTCAGAGAGAACTAAGCTGTACACATCTGGGGGTATCCATTGGCTCATAAGCAATTTAAGAACAGCTTCATCTCACTTAACTTTAGACCTTTGAGAAAGCTATGTTAGAAATGTAACTGCTTTACATTCACTCTGTAGACAATGGGGAAGTGAGGCATCTTTATTAGAGGGCAGTTCAGCCCCCTACTATCTGAAGGATCCTGTAGAAGAACTTTACTCTTTCTATGACTGCAGTGTAGTTCAAGGTGATGAGGTGTCCAACTGTATCATTGTAGGGCTCTGGGCAAATAAGTTATATACACGATACTGGCAATCAAAGGAAGAAAAACAGACAGTAAAACAAAACACACAGTCATGCATTATAGATGAAATGATTTTAAATCTCTAAAATTTACATTTTTATGTGGTTTCTGATGTATTTATTTTATTTTATTTTATTTTTTACTTTTCTAAAGCAATACAGGGAACAGAAATAGCAATGCATTTACAATAAAAAATAAAAATGTTCAAAAAATGTCAAAAATATTTCTTTAAAAATTTTGTTCTGTCATGTCTTATGAAATGATAAAATTCATAGTACATTCTGATGTTGCTCAAATTCAATTTGGTAACCAATTTTTTACATTAAAAATATCACAAATTTCATCTTTCTTAAACACTTCTCTGCATATCCTGCAACTCCAGGAAGCTAAGCCAGGTCCTTTTCTCTCAAGTCAAACTTTTAGCTCCTACTATATCTCATGAAATACTTCTGGATCTTCAAAGGAGAAACTGAAGAATATGTAGTATGAGAAGACACCATTGCCTCAAAGAGAGAAGCTGAGATTGGAAGCAGGAAGCTGGCATACGTGTCTAAAGGAATCATTGATTTGTATGGACTTTTCATTGCAAATATTAACATTAGAAATGGTTTATTCTTAAGAAACAATATGAACTTATTCAAACACAAACAAATTAAAAAAAAAAAAAAAGTTTTAAAATAGAGCAGCCATAAGTTCTGTGTTATGCGTGAGGTCATTAGATATTCTTTTGTTTCTTTTTGGCATCAAAATCTGATGACTTCCTATAGCCTTAAACACAGAGAAGGATATGAAATCTGGCCTGACAATTCTAATGTAAAGCCCAGGTTTACTTAAGTTTTAGCCAAATGTGCCTGACCATCTCATCACTGGTATGCCTCCTGTTCAAATCAATATATGTGCAAACATGATAAGAAGACCTTTTTTTATTTTTTTTTTTTTCTCCTGAAACCTGACTGCTAAGGGCTCACATCCCATATTTCTCCCCCTTTTCCAAACTCTTATCTGCCTCTTTTTCATTCACAAACAAAACTTGTGCATAATTACTTGCCCCAAAACCAACTTATGCATTCATTATCTCCAAGAGAAGATGTCAGTTTTCCATGTTGTTGACCAAGATCTAAAGTAACCCCAATACCCTCAATGCTTAATGTTGTTCTCACTAATTTAAGAAATGGTGTATCATGTCCATGTTATGGTAAGCAGAATAGCAGTAAGCAAGGACAGAAAAATACTGAAGAAATTCCATATGTCTCAAAATAATTTCAGAGATTCACACAGAAGAGTTAAGCAGAAGTTGGAAGGACTCTCATTTGCTCCCCACCAGATATTTCCTCTATCACAAGAAGCCAGGACTTTTCAGACAACTCTGCATTCTACCTGCAGATCCAGGGGGCAGATGCCTGAGGATCCAGGGGAGCCAGATTGATCAGGCTGTGTCAGCTCCCAGTTGGGTCATCTAATGGGATCCAGCCCCAAACTCTCCAGCATGTGCAAAAAAATGGGAAGATGAGGTCTCTACTTCCATCATCTTTTTTTTTTTTCCTACAGAAACATGTATTTTTCTAATTTGAAGTCATTTGAAAAGTATGTTAGCTTCCAATGCACTTCCTGAGGAAGTAGAGATCACTTAAAAATTGGGCTGATGTGGACTAGCAAGAAAACTGCTAAGGTAGTCCTGTAAGGTAGTCCTGCACACATTATTGATAATAAACCTAAAAAGCTTTTCAAATGACCGTCAGATGAGCTCCAGAGTGAATATGCAGGAGAAAAGTCCTTTTCTCACATAAAACTTTGAAACTGTTTCCTTCCAGAGGTTCTGGATCATTTGTAATGCTAAAAGGCAAGAAAAACGGTGACACTTACTTGAATTTATGGTGGATTTGAGGCTTATTTTTGCTGATTGTTTGTTTTATGTATGTGGATTACCTAGTCACTGTGTGATGGGGACTTAACAGGGACTTGAATAGTGCACAGGGACCATGTGCGTTTATGTCTGTCACTGATTTTCTGTGACTGGAGTGTCTGATACAGACAAGACAGCTCTTTCCTATCATCCTTTGATGTGATTGAATGACTACATAGGTTTACATGCCCTTACATGTCTGTGCATATATTCATACATATTTGTGTGTATATAAATAATTGTTCATATAAAAATTTGTGAGGTCAAGATTTTCAGTGACCACATGCCATATAGTCACAGCATGAAAGCAAACATTAAAAACAAACAGACAAACAAACAAAAACAACAACAGTGAGTAGGTGAAACAGATAGCTTGTATTCCAATCTGTACACAATGCCTACTCCCTCTCCTTCATTTCACAGCTGGCATGCTCAAAACTTGTTGCCCAGCTCCTGCACCTTTCTGCATGATTAGGGGCATTGGGAATTAAACTTAACTGAAATGCAGCATTGCAGTTCATCTGGGTTAGGGAACTCAGCAAGATGAGAATATTTGTAGCACAAGAATTTGTAGCTTGTGTAGCTTAGAATGAGCTGTGTACCCAGGCACTCACAGGATATGTGCTTGTATTAGCAGGGCTGCTGTGGAAGAGTTCATAGGTTATGGTTAGACACCAAATTACCTCACTCCCTGCTTGCTAGTTGAAAGAAAGATTCATCCTCACCCTAACCTGCCTACTTCCCCCATGCAAATCCCTTTTCATTTGGGCTTTGTGAATGGGAGCAGTGTTTATCACTATAAGCTCCTATTCTGATGTCTTCCTGTACAAACCATGTGAGATCAGGAAACCTCAAAAATATTAAGTCTATTATGAAGCTTATGTATCAGTTTCTCATAAGCCACTGAACTGGATAAAGCAACTGAATGTTCTATGGAAGGCTGAATTTCACTCTTCCAGTGATAATATGATTTTTATTTTTTTTTCCAAATATCAAGTAATATTCCCATTTGCTGTTTGTGCTTTAAGCATGTTTCTTCCAAAATATCATCTAACATACACAGAACATGAGAAATATCTCCGTTTGGTGCCCTAGAGATAATTTCCACTTTTTTTTATTTTTTTTTTTGCCACAGAATGCAGACTATCAGCAATAAATGTTGAAAAAAAAATATGTCATTTCTCACCTTTGCTGCCTGTTAAAATACCCAGTGCAACATTCATGGCTGTGCTTCATTTATATAACAATGCTAATTTTCCTCTGTCATCTTCCTGTTCATGCTGAAATGCAAAAAGCTTAATTCATTAAGGCTTGTAAGAGGCTTTAATTATGTTGGCTGGCACATATTATAGACATGTAGAAAGTTTATCTCCTGTAAAATGTGGAAAGGTGGAGTTTGGATGAAAGATGTTCTTCAGAAAAATATTAATTGGGTTTTAGTGCATGGACATGTTGCATAATTCCATTCTTGCTCACAAAGAATAATGAGAAAACTCCTGGCACTATCTTATTCTGATTAGTTTCTCCCTTTGCCTTGGCTTCCCTGAGGCTAATACAGCTCTATCTGTTCTAAAGATAAACCGTGGCATTCAGTCCTCAATGCATTCAGGTGGACCTTACACCAATATTCCCTTTGAATTATTATACAATGTGTAAGCAGCGCTTTTGTGTTGATAAAAGCTTGAACTGACAGATTGTAGCTCCATCTATAGTCCCTACCCAAGGGTGGCTGTAGCTCCCAGAAGAAGGCAGTGCATCTGTCAGTGAAGGATCACAGTATGTATGCTCTGTTTTTAGTGCATTGATAAGGCAGGTTTGGAGGACTGAGATGTTTACTGCCTCCCACTGTTCAAGCTGTCCCAATGCTTACATAAAATTGAAAGTTGTTTGCTCTCAGCTCCTTGTAAGAAGTGCAAGCCAGGCCCTGGTGTACCACGGCAAGCTGAAATAAGCATTGCTTTATATTACTATTCCAAGCTGTACACAATGGCAGCTTAGAAGCAGTGTCATAGAGTCATTATATGACAAACAGATATGACAGCTTCAGACATTTCAATTTAATGAGTCAATATACTTATATTATTCTCCTAAGGACCCATTGCTGACCACTGTCTGAAACAAGATACAGCTAGAAAAATTGTCTGATGCAGCGTAGCAGCTCTAACAGTCTGATCTCACGAAAAGTTGCTCTGAAATGCTCTAGAAGATTTGCATGACAATGGCACTGTACAATCTGATGCCAGTTGTTTTTTTTGTTTTTGTTTTTGTTTTGTATTTACAAATGTTTAATGTGTGGATGCTTTATCAGTTTCATTATTATGGTAGCCTTTCAATGCTGAAAGACTTTGATAGCTTTATTTAATATGCCCTGCCCAATATGGAGGCTAAAGCCAGATAATGGAAGCCTGATTCAAGTAATGAAATCGTGTTCTAAAAATATAAATAAATAAATAAATAAATAGGAAAAGTCTTGTATTTATCTGCTTGTTTTCTTCCAAGCAACAGCAGAAAGCTAAACAAGAGAAATTTCAAAGCCAATGTGGGCTGCTCAGGCTCAATATCACTGTTATGTTTTAACATGTTTTTACTAGAATTTGAATTTTCTGGGAGCATGTCAGACTTTTCCTGTGTATTCCTCATTTGCAAAGTTGAAGTTAAATTAGCGACTTTAAAGAAATAAATTAAGTCTAATGATAACTTTTTTTTTTCAAATAAATATGTGCTCATTCTAAATAAGTAGAAAAATATAGTACAGTAATAGACCATTTCTTTTTGAGCTGCAAAAGTGTCACTATAGAGGTTTAAACTATAACTGTCTTTTAACCACTCTAGTAAAGGGTGCTTTGCTATTAGCTTCTTTGAATCCAGGCTTTCTCTTCAATTTGATATTGATTTCACATAAGAACTCTCTGAGGGAAGTTTGCAACTAAAGTTAAAGCAGGAAACTTTCAAAACCAGCTATGTCATAGGCTCCTTATTGGTGTGTGTTTCTTCTGAAAATTGCTTCTTGGAAGGGTAGGGGTTGAAAGACAAGAAGGGAAAACCTTCTGGCTCTCAAGGCCTTTCCACAAAAGGATTGTTTCCAAACTGAATGCCCATAGGCCTGGGAGTCGGCAAGATATACTTGCCTATTCAGTGACTACAGTAATATCTACTCTCTCTAAATTGTGAGATCTTTAATGACTAAGATAGCATCTGTTCTAAGCTTATATTACAACAGGGAATATGACATTTTGGTAACATAATGTCAGAATCTTCAGTATGGGTAAATCTAAAAAAAAAAACACAGTATGTGCTGTATCAGACTGTCCACTATGCACAAATCCTCCATGTATCATAGGCACAAAGAAACTGATAAATCCGGAAGTGATGGACTTGTCATGAATATAAGGCTCACCCACACGTATATGCATATGTATAGTACCCATTTTTAACTTTTCAGACCATGGAAGAGCCTGAAAATGTCCATTAACTGACCTCATGTTTCTTTATATTCAGAGGAAAGAAGAAGCACGAATAACAGTAGCACCATTTATCTCTGTTTTTACTGATTTCCAAATAGAGGAAATTGAACCCTGACAGAATCACATCATACATAGGTCAGGGACTGCTTCCAGCATCCATTGCAAGAGAATGGAAGAGATCCCTGGAGCAGAATAGATGACACTTGAAACTGAGGCTAACAAAAACTATAAATCTGTTCAGAGGAAAAATCTCAGAGGGAGATACACGGCAGGGTAGATTAGTCACAGGAGATCTGGACTCTTTGTTTAAGGTTACTTTATTGAAGTGGTAAATAAAAACTGTTATCTGATGGTTGTACAAGTAGTGTACATGAAACCAATCAGCTGCCTCTCACAACATTCTCATAAACATTTATATCCAACAAACCATGGCTTTGGTGAACAAGAGTGTGCAGCTCACACCATGACAGAGGATGTTTTCCAGAAAACATCTATGATGTGGAGACACGTTGTTGCTCATACAGTACCCAGCCTTCAAAACAATGCTGCTGGCAGATGCTTGATTCTGTCCTTTATTTGTTAAAGACCTTTATTCGTTAAAGGCTTTTGTAACGGTGCTTCATGAGAAGCAGAAGTGTTGGGGTCTGGTCAGTATTCCATATGTCACCTCAACCCTTGCAGTATCTCTAGCTTTATTCCTCATCTTCCATGTTTCTTCAACACAGCAAACCCAAATTTTTTTTATGTCCATACATATTTCTTTCAGCCTGCCATCTGAGTAAGTCCCAGCCTTTCTGCCTCAATAAGAGCAGTGCACATGCTGGCTGGTAGGGGTGCATGATATATGAGATGAGACAGGCCAACCTGCTGCTGCCAAGCAGACTGGGAGGTAGTTGAACTCTAAATACAGCCTCTTTACACTCTTTACACAGTTATCTATTGCCATAAACCTTACAGGAGTTTAATAACTTTGAGACCTTAGCACCTCTGTGAAATTTAATGGAATTTAGTCATAAGGTTTGAAAATTGTTAGAGAAGAATGATTATGAGTTACCCCAAGTCTACTTCCTACATCAGAAAGTACAACAGAGAACTCAAAACCCTCAGCCCTTTTGGCTGATGCTTCCAAATACTCCTGACTGCACCCTTCACATGTTAATTCTGCATTATTTATGTTGTGTTAACATGGGCCTTCCAAAACCAGCAGTTAAGCTTGTTTGGCACACAAGAGTAGGCCACCTATGATGTTCTGAATGACTTCTTTAGGGGTTAAAAAATTCCAAAGGATTTATAAAAACATGGATCTGCCATGTGCACCCTGATGTGGTATCAGCTATAAAGCCATCAAGGGCATGAAAGCAGCCTGTCTTTTTCCTATGTCACACTGCCATGTGTTTTTTCACTGAAAGCACCTGAACTGAGCACTTTGTGATGTAAGAGAGGACAGCAGAGTGCTTCTTCTGAGGATTTTTTACTTTCAACCAAAGTAGAACATATCTGGGAAAGGCTGAAGTGTGAGCATGAAGTGTGGGAGACTGACAGAAAGCTTTGTAACTCTTCCCTTAATGAGAATGAAACAGAAGGGATTTTTCTAGGTATTTAACTGTGTATCAGTGAAACTGATATTGATGAAATTTTATTGCAGTCATTTATAGTATTGAGTTTCCTGAGCTCTGGTTAGATATTTATATATATTCTCAATATAATTTTTATGTTTGCTATATACATACATCTATAACAAATCTTAGAATATAGATATTGGGTGTGATAACAGTCTGTTGTGAAAGAAAATCATAGCCACAAATATCCTAAGGAAATTAGATACAACAGATATTAATCCAGTTAATCGAAAAGCAAACTAGTTGCTAATTGCCAAGTCTGGTATGTGACAACTGGTCTGTGACAAAGTTACAGGAACAACGATGCTATTCATCATGTTCACATAGAAGGATATACACAAAGCTTCCTCTGAGTCCCTGGAAATCTGCAAAGAATTGCAGCATGAATGCCTTCAACACAGCAGGAACAAATGGGATCCTTCTCTCCTCTATCTTCAGCTGCCCTAAACTTAGTCACTGAGGTTTAAGTAGGATTCCGCTGCAGAAATTGGAGAAAAATAGGCACTTGTAGGTGGAAAGTTTTCTCATCTATTCAGTAGCTGCCTTAGGATCACAGAATCATAGAACAGCCAAGCTGGAAGGGACCCACAAGGATCATTGAGTCCAACTCCTGGGTCCCCAAAGGACAACCCAAAAAATCAGACCATGTGTCTGAAAGCATTGTCCAAACACTTCTTGAACTCCATCAGGCTCAGTGCCACACCAGCTCCCCTGGGGAGCCTGTCCCAGTGCCTGACCACCCTCTGAGTGAAGAACCTTTTCCTAACAGCCAGCCTGACCCTCCCCTGTCCCAGCTCCATGCCATTCTCCCAGGTCCTATCACTGTCCCCAGAGAGCAGAGCTCAGCACCTGCCCCACCGCTCAACCTTGTGATGACTGAATCACTATTTAAAGATGCCTATTCCTTCTCTGACAATAGAGGAAAAGACTTGTTCAGGCTAAAGACTGTCAGGTACCTAAAAATGGGTGAAATTAATCCCTCTGAGAAAAAAAATTCTGTTCTGTCTTTGCTCAGCTTGTCTTAGATTTGTGCTGGTGGCTTTAAGTCCTCCTGATGCCTCAGTCATCCTAAGCTAACATTAAATCCAGTACTAGGTACAAGCTCTTTTCAAGAACATTTGAGTTGAAAATTAGTGTTTCAGCACAAAACAGTGTGAAATACAAGAGTGTTTCAGCAAAATCAAAGTTACAGAGAAATTGCACATAGCTCCCCATGACAAAAACTGGGGTGTGATCATTCAAAGACATCACAAAGGTAATTTTCAAGTAGCTGTTAAAGTTGATTTTCCAGCAGACAATGGGTAATATGATTTTTTTGTTGTTGTTGTTTGTTTGTTTTTTAGAAGTTTAAGTTCATTTTTGCATCTTTCTCTCACTCTTTTTTTTTTTTAATATTAAATGATGGTTATGAGAACAAATACAAAATGAATATCACATCACCTCTCCTATGCCTCTCAGTATCCTGAGGTATTGATGGAGAGCAGAGAAATGCTCTGCACCAAAGACCTATCATTTTTATCAAATTTCCTTTCAAGGCTGGAGGGCAGCAGAGCAGTGGGCAGGTATAATGACCTTCCATATCGCTTTTATTTTCTCTGGGCACTAAAATTGATTTCCCTTAGCTTGGCATGTCAAGCTCCAGAGCTAAGCTAGAAAAAGTAGGTGAGAGCAATAAAATTTAGGACATCTGATGTGACTGCCTATAGAGGCTATGATGAAACTCTTCTCTCCAAAGAGTACCTGAATACTACAGAAAAAAATCTTGTTCTTACATTAAGGGGGAAATAATCTGGCCTTTTAAAACAGACCTTTATATTTAATTTAGGGCTGTCCACACTGCTGATAAGGAGCTATAGAACTGCAAAAATGCAAGTATGTTAAATCACAATAACTTGTCATTTGTGAATCCATGCCCATAATGTCATTTCTATACAATGGTTTCATTTAGCTATGAAGAAATCACTTTCATGACCAAAATCAGTTTCAGTTCAGATTATTTACCAGTGTCAGCCCCACACATGGTGCTCTCCCACTTTCCTTTCTCTCCAAGACCAGGGTATTGCACAAAATGCAATACCCTGGATGGAGGATTCTCAGCCCCTCAAAATCTTTCTGCTTCCCTGCTGAACCCTAATGACTGATTTCCCTACCACTTTCACCATGTGTCAGTATTAGTAAATTTTTTGATCTGAACTCAAAGATTTGACTGAAAGATTGAGCCTCTGTATAACCTATCCTTTATCTTCTGTGTGAAGAACACAGACATTTGGGTGATGACCCCTTCCCAGCACAGTCCATGGTTCCATGGCATGTAACAACACACACTAGCCTCAACACTTCTGGTAAAATGACAAGTAAAACAGATTCTATTTGATTATCTTCACTCAAGTTTCATCAATCAAAAACTTTCCCTGAGTAGCTCCCAGGAGCAATTGTAATGGCTTTTCTGTGCTAAACTAGAAGCCAGCAAACATTGATAACCATCCCTGTATTTCCTCCTAGGAAATACAATGAAACTTTTTATGCATAAATGCCCTGGTTAAGGGACAAACATGCCCTTCTTCTCTAACAGAAACTGGTTTTCCTTTACTTTTAGCCAATGTAAATCAAAGCACTTCTGCTAAAACTGAATATAAAAGCCATGGGAGGAAGAAATACCTGTCCTGAAGTTTTTATTTTCTGTCAGGCAAGAATATGGTACTGCTAAGAAAAGGTTACAATTAAAGATGTTTAGAGAAGCTGTAACAAATGACAATAGCTAACTGGAGAATATTTAAAATAATATATTGGATACTGATATCCAGGTTAAAAATAAATAAATAAAAATAATAATTAAAAAAAAAAATTTTGGCAATCTTATTCCCGGTGAGTATTCAAAAGACACTTAGACACCTTTGCAATGATGGGAATACGGTCTTGACCCTGTGTCCTCCCACTTCAGAAAATGATCATTCAATGAACAACTGTTTATAAAGTTGTATCTTAATTTGTTCTGGCCAATATTTTTAATTGTAGCTTGTTCATCCCACCTAAAAATTTTCCACAGGGGGAAAAAATAATAATAATAATAATCTATTAGATTTTTGTCTGTGAGCTTTGAGGGAACAAAGATATGATTTACTGTGAGGAATACAGCCTCTGTTTTCACTGAAAGCTATAAAACAGCAACTCCCTGCCACCATTTTTTACAGTCAAGACTTCATTTTGCTAGACTAAAAGTTAAACCCTGAAAACTCTGCATTGCTCAGTCAAGTTGCAAGCCAGGAGAGAGTTAGATATATGGAGCTAATCATGTCTCCACTAGTTCCCAACTCTGAAAATTGCTTTGATTAATTAAAAAACATCTTGAGTGTACACAGAAATGTCAGTGCACACAGCATGAGATAGGCCATCTTGCTGCAGTTTTTGAAAGGTGGAGTATGAAATGTTCCTAATGCAGGACAGAGTCAAAGGTTGCTGCTGTCTCCTGGTCTTGCTATCCCCCCACACACACACCCCCACCCCCACACACACCCACACACACCCCCACACACCCACACACCCCAACAGACACACTCCAGGCTCTGGAGCTCAGCAAACAGATACATTGCAAATTGGCTAGGATCACTGAACCACTCTCACTTTGTCTCTGGTTTCTGGAAGGGTATTTCCTTATTTTGATCTGTTCTAATTTCTGGAGGGAAGGAGACCAGAACTGGACCTTTCATTCATTATCATGTCTATAAATTCACATGGCTGTAGCAAAAGGATGTCATGACATGCAAAGACAGGTGTGCCTGGCTAGGGTAAGGTGTTTTTGAGCCATGGGTGCTAGCATTTCTCTCTGCATCCCTGTCCATTCCCTCTGAGAACGTGACACTACTTTTTCCAGAGTAGACTGAAGCATCTGACCTTTTTCCTCAGCCTGTTCTGAACATTTCTATTTGCATTCCCTCTAGACAAGCAAGTCAAAACAGATCATCACAACTTTACAAGTTAGATGCCAGGAAGATTGTTGCACACCTGTGCTACATGCACTAAAAACAGAACTGCCAAAATACCTGGTTACAATTATTTTCTCTAAGCTAGGCAAGAGATTTCAGTATAATACGGGGTGAAGACTTAAGGGCAGTGCATCAGACTAGAGGGAAACTAACAATTTCAGAGAACTGTGTTTCTAATCTGATTCTGGGGAATTATAGTTTGACATTGCTTTGCCTTTTTATCCTCGCAAAGGCCTTTTTTCCCTTATCACAATGAGGTCTTTCTACTATTCACATTAGCATATTTACATGAGCCTTCATAATCGTTTCTTATAAAATACATTGATTTCTATCATCCTGTTTAATGATGTGCTACATTGTTTATAAGATAATGCAATGAACCCACATTGAACTCATTCTATTATCCCATAAGTAATGCAATAAACTGCTTAACAGGGCAATTAAATCAAGTGATTTCAGGTTAATGTTATTAGACAGTGTTCAAGAACATGCAACTTTTGTTTTGAGGATTGGCTTACCCTCTTAAATATTGGAAAATGTACTTTGTTAATGTTTTTGTTTGTATTCCCTAAGGTACTAATCACATTATTCATTGCTGAGGACTAGAAATATTATAGCAGCTTTCCAAATGGAGGAGAGAGTTAGTGTAGCCTCTGGTAACTTGTGACAAAGCAATGGATTTAATAACCTTGGAGAACTCCCCAGGGTATTATGCATCAGTGTTCAAAACTTAGAAGATATTTCATTATACACAGTCGGTAGAAAATCAAATACATAAAAGAAACATAAAGATTAAATACATTATGTCACTGAAAAAAAAATTGGGCTTCTCAACCTACATATCATATCTGATTTGAATTTTTAGAGGACTCTTAATGGATATTTTTAGACAGCATCACTCTTTTCCTTATATATATTTTTCAGCCTATCCCCCCCCAAAAAAAAGTAATTCAAATACTCTGCACCATGCAAAAATTCATTAGGAACATTTCCAGTGAATCTGAACCTCTATTGTGCATCTTGAGACTGTTCTAATGATTATTGGTCCACTGACTATGTAGTTTAAAATCTCTTGTTAATAGATGAGGTGCTGAACACCAACAGCTAGCTCTTCAAGACTGAACAGTTGAAGAGGTGTCTTGCTTACAGCCAGAGAAATCTACTTCCAAGTGGATTTCCATGGAACAATATTCACATCTGAAAGCTCCTGGAAAAATCCCCACTGAATATTACTTAAATCATTTCTGAAAGGGTCTATCTGTATTTTTATTTTTCTTAAACTTCTCAGTAAGAGTTATGAATTTCAAAATTAAGAGGAATACTGGACTTCTTACCAGGATTCAGATTAAATTCATTATGCTGCATTATGCTGTTAAGGAAAGGAAAAAAGAAAAAAAAAAAAAAAAAAAAAAAAAAAAAAAAACTACAGATACTTTGAATCAAAATAAATAAAAAGCAAATGTTGAGAAAATAATAAATATTGGAATATTGAAATGTTTCAAGACTAAATATTATTACGTTTACTTTTTAGTGGGTAAAAGAGGATGTTTTGCTGTACCAAAACCACCTCATATATATGTTTAGATTTTGGTTCACCATCAAAGGTAAAGCTAGTTGTTTAATGAGTTCAAATCATGAGACCAATTAAAAAAAAAAAAAAAAAATCTCTTCCTCTGTACAGAGCCATGGCTTCAGATATTCATGTTGAGTTCTTTTGAAATTTCAAATCACAGCCTTCTAAAAAAGTGTTCTGCTTTTTTTTTTAGCCAACGACTCGACATTTTCTGTGGATAGATTTGTGAAATTTGGGTGGTTCAACACTTTTGAGAAAAAAAAATGGGACCATTATTCGGTCACTGTAGAACTTAGCAACCCAATTATTTCTTTTCCTTTTCCCTTTTTTTTAAGTAATAGTAAAGATTAATTTCATTAAGTCCATATGAGCATTTTTCCAATGTCACCCAAACTCTCACTTCTTTTGTGTACTAGTATAACTGCAGCTGTTTGAACTATTTGCTACTGTCTGTATGTATAGTCATTTTTATTTTTATTTCAGTGTGTGATTTATTTGTAAAAAATGCCTCAATTATGAGAGTCTGATCATTTCTTCATAAGTCTTTGGTGATACAGTTCACCTAAATACCTCTCAACCTGCTGCATGGATGTTTCATGAACTGCAAGAATACTTCACATTTATACACATTTTTTTTACATGTTTAAAGCACTAAACAGACATTAAGTAAGTAGGATAGAATTTTCAAAAACGTCTAAAAGACTTAAATCCTAGCCACCCTTAAAATCAACTGGAGTAAACAGTTAAACTCCTTGTGGAAACATGGAAATCTCATTTTCAACCGTAACAAGGCCTCAGTGAAGGCTACCCTACCACTAACCCTTTTAAACACAAACTGCTTGAAGCACTGCTAAATAAACGCCCCAGGATGACAGATTCTGTTATTGGTACTGCTAGGACTTGAGCTTGAAAAGATTCTCCCTAGCTGTGCATGAGTGTCACAAGGGCTGGTTGAGCAGGTAACATCGCACCCATTAATAGATAGGCAGAAAGGTATTCACCAGGGCTGAGGCAAATCTTATTGGGATAATCTGAATTGCTTCTCATCTCAGATGAAGATGAAGGTAAGGCACTGCCTGGCAGCCCTGTGAAATTTCTAGACCTTATTTCAGAAGATTATTACTCATACAAACAGTGACTGAAATCAGAAGAAAATTGAGGTTAGCCGAATAGGTTAAAAAATTCAATATAAAGCAAAGCACGTCAGGTTCACCTAGCAAAAAAACAACCAACCAACCAAACAACAACAACCAAAAAAAAAAAAAAAAAACACATTTTTCATTTGTTTTGATTTAGCACTGTTGCTGAACAATTTGAAAAACTTTTTTGACTCAGCTCTATATAGTATTCACCTCACTCTAATTTTTTATTTCACCAAGCCTGAAAAATGTTATTTCACCCTGCTTTGTTTGGCATACTCAGCTACTTTAGTAGGGGTGACAGTTGTTAAAGATTGTTTAAAAATTACAGAGCCTTTGTAATATAGGGACTACATGCCAGTAAATCAAATCTGAGTTTCTTTTTCCTCCATCTTTTTCTTCTTTTTTTTTTTTTTTTTAAATATCTGTCTCTCACATAATTAACTAGCTAGTTCTAAAATGTAATTTATATCACTCAGATGGGTCTGAATTACATTGTACTTAGAGAGGCAGATTGAAATGCAAAATGCAAATTTGAGTTCATGTAAGTTTTTAAAAAGTGAACACTAATCCTTGTGGGACTCTGGATTTGACAAAAAATAAAAAATAAAATTAAAAAAAAAAATGAATGATGTATGCTCAGAAAAAGCAATGCTGATAAGGAGCCTGATCCTGAAAGGTCTTGAATGTGTGAACAGCAGGAGCCTAATTTTCAGTTTTTCTCTTTCTTCACTTCAGACAGGGATGGAGTGAAAACTGGAGGAGGTGACTCCAAACCACTTCTTTGCTCTTGCATTGCAGGCCTAGATAATGCAGAATCAAATGAAAACACCACCTTTCCAGCTTTTACTTCCATAACATCTTTGCTGATACTTCAGTGCCTCTTACTGAATGTGTAATCTTGGGACACTTACCTAACTGTGTATTTCATGCACCAAGGTTGGCTATATTGGGACATCACATGTCCGTGGTCCTGAATATTTGGAATTAGGAATATTTAATATTGCAGTCTGTGACATCAGGAAATGAGAGAATATGACCCAGAAGACCTATTCATGCCCATTGCTGTTACCATCTCTCAACAATGCAATTGGAAGAGTTGTAAGGCACCTTGACTTTCTTTTACTTTATTAGGAAGGTAACCAAGTATATAGTTTTGGGTTGTTCCTCCCAAGTCTACAAAGCATACTGTATTTATTTTGTTTTGAAAGTCAAAGCGTGTTTACTATGATATAAAATAGGAACAAATCGTTAGTGCAGGGATTTGCATATATCATTACCATACTTCCTAATTATTTCTGGATCTATTTGCATAATGGAAAAGGGAATAGTTTCTTCTCAATAACAGTAAATATAAAAAATGTGCTTGTCATTCCTCCACAGGGAAGGAACTTTAATTGTTTCATTCTAAAGATGAAAAAATAAACAAAATCAGAATATATCATGGATCCTCTTAAGGGCATACTGGGGCAGGTTAATCATTGCCAATACTTTTACAATTTAATGAAAGATAAGTGAAAAAGAGTACAGAGACATTTATCTTTGCAGGTAAATTTTCTAAGTGACTAAAAATGATCTTGGTGATGTCTCAAGGAAGTAGATGTTTACTGTTGATGTTCTGTTTACTTTTATTTTACTACTAATGGGACATGTCTGAGCTGAAAATGCTGTGAAGATTTGTGCATTGTAGCGACACTTCATCCTACCCTCACTTAGATGGAAGAAACCTTTTATTGATCACCTATCTGTCTTGTTTAAAGGCCATCAGCTCCACTCTCAGGTTTCAATGGCAGGAAATTCATTTGTTGGTGTTAGAAACCAGATACCTTGAGGCAGAAACCAGTACAATATAAATTATAAAAAACCTCCAGATATGTTTGATTTTTTTTTTTTCACAACCATAACCTAAATGCCAGGATGGACAGTGGAAGTACTTGTGGAAGAACTCATACCAGTTGAGGATAGTTTCATGACACTGAGCAAATCACTCTGGGAATAGTTATGACTCATAACACAGTGCCGTGCTATATATACATAGCCAAGCTAGCTCTGAACAAGGTACTGTGTCCAGATCAACACCACGAAAAAGCAGTAGACATAGCAGTGAAAGCAGAACAGTGTCACTCTGACAACACATTTCAATTTATTAAACTATTCTCTCAGCAAAACTGCATAGCCCAGCTGGACTATCCTCCTAGTCTGGGAGCTAACTGAGAATAAAGCACAGCATGCTGCAGAAAAGTTTTGTTATGCCCTTATGATTTGGGGGTTTGCTGTCTGTGATGAAGTGATTCAGCTTCCAGCCTTCACAGATGGTTTGGAGGTAATTTGCAGCAACTGACTAACAAGATCTAGGAAGACTATTAAACAGACAGGAAGAGTAACAGACCACAGGACCTCAGAAACACATACAAATATTTAAATATAAGCTATTGCCCATTATCACCTGTCTTTCGTTATCACTTGGAAAGCAAATTGCTTCCTCCTGTAAACAGAAATAGTCAATAATTAGCTGATTGCCGATATGATTGTAGCTGATGAAAGATTTTTTCTCCCCCATTGTATTGTGTTGCAGACCATTGTGTTATAGTCCACAGAAAGAAGGAAGGAAGAGATGTTTAAATGATAAGGATGTTTATTAGACTTGTATAAGTAGAGGATTCAAAAAACATCATCAACAACAACAACAACAATAAAACAATTTACAAAATGCTAAACAAAATTGTAGAGAGTATGGTCAAAATTAATTTAATGAAAGGCAATAGGAATGCTAACTGGTATATTTTAAGTACACAATAGAAAGAGTCAGACTGAATATCAGAGAGAAAAAGATGAGGATCTTAATTTATGCTTGAGCACTGTATATGTCCAGAAATAATGGGATGAAGAATATCAGACCATAAAGAATTCCTCAGGAAATTTGAATTCATCAAAGTTTCTAAACATAAGAGAATGCATAGAAAGAGAGATAAGGAAGAAGAAGATAGAAAGGAAAAGAAGAAAGAAAAAAGGAAAAGATGGAAGGGGGGGGGGGGGAGGGAGGAGGAAAAGAGGGAAGGGGAAAGAAGTAGGAAAAAGGGGTAAAAAAATGAAATTGTTAAATTCTTAGCTTGACATCTATGGAAACCAAAAATGTTCTGGCTACCAGAATCTCAGAAAGTGCAGTTACACCACTGTAATACTCCAAATTAAGAAAAGCCAAAAACCTTAATTAAATTTATCTTTCGGGTTCTGAAAAGAAAGGTGTATTTAAGAGATCTAAGTAGAGAGACTGCATTCAGAGTTGTTCCAGATTGTGATTTCATAAGGTCATCTAGCTAAGCAGACATGAAACAAGAATATAAGGAAAGAAAGTGCAACAGGAAAGCACGCATATGAAAAAGGAGAGGGGAGAGAGGGAATAGAACAGAAAAGCAGAAATAATCTAGACTCAAAACCAGAGGTGACAGATACAGAAATCATTCTACCAATTAAAAAATAATTAGATTCTCTGTACAATGTGCTTTTCCTGAAATTAGTTTTGTTGTTGTAGTGCAAAGTTTCCTGATTAACAGAAATAGCAATAATTATTACAAGTAATAATAATAAATGTATAAGTAAAAATATTGCTATTCTTATCTGTTGAGAATTATTTTGTATATGCAAAGGAAATCATTAAAAAAAAATCAAAATAGTGAATCTACTGAAAATCCATAATATGAGAGAACATAAATATTTTCAAATTCATTGCTAAGCCTAAAGCACCAATACACCTATTATGTTAAAAAACATTTTATACTCCTATAGAGCTATAAAATAAAACAAACAAACAAACAAACAAACAAACCCTAGATTTTAAAATGAAATTTAAAAATTTGAGACAAGTTTAAAATAATTTTAAAAAGCATTTTGGTGTTTATTTTTTTTATTTTTAAGTGCATTTTTGCTATGTGGGGACACTTTTTTTTTTTTTGAAATTTCTCTTGCAAATCAAGGAAAGTCCCAGAACGCAGTCCTCACCTGGTGTAAATTGCTATGCACAGTTGTCTCGGTTTACATCAGCCAAGGATCATCATACCATAGTTTGGTTTTAATTAAAAAAGAAAATGCTGAAATTTTATTTAAAGTGCAACTGTACTCTTTGGAATTCTTTTGTCCAGTGAAATGGACTTGAAGCATCACAATATGCTTTCTTATAAATTATTTAATACGTCCTGCTTCCATTGTGGTCAGGATCAAATATTGATATAATCAGAGTTTCTCTGTAGACTGACAACATGAATTATAATCAAACTGCAGATCAGGGTAAGAAAACCATAATTTTGGAGGAATTGCCTATCTGACGATCAAGTACAGATGTCTTATTTTTCTTCTGTAAAATGAGTACATTTTACATTAAAATAAATAAGATAATAAAAGCAATTTTCCTTTTTTTTCCTAACAACACAGATACCGCTAATGGAAAACCACACATACAACACTGGAATCACACCTAGAATAAAACTCACTGTGAAGTGTTTTGTAAAATGTTAAATGTATACAACATTATTTAGCTTTCAGACAAAACATTTCAGTAAACTGTCCTCATTACACTTCAATAAAATGGAGTGGCATCATTGTGCCCATTTTCCAGATAGTGAAACAGAAGTCAACGTGGGAAAAGTGATTTAGCAAACACCATGCAGCAAAACAGTGAAAATACTGTTAGATTTGAAGTTCTCCAGGTCCTGATGCATCACAGTTTTCCCCAAAAGACACCACTAACACAAGCAGACAAATCCTGTCTGCTATCACTAGGTCTGTTGGAGAATACTTTGGAAAGTTCAGAGTATTATCTGGTAGCTTCGGTGATTTACACAGGGGTGGACTTTACACATATTAGATACCTCTACAAAAGAAGACCTTTCAAAGCATGAAAGCAAAGACTGTGCCACCTGCCATGAAGGAATACAGTGAGCAATAACAGTAAAAGCCTCTTAAGGAGACAGAATTACCTCGAGTTTGCTCCAAGACAGAATGTGTTCAAAGCATATGTTAAAGCAAGGTCAGAGAGCTGATTTGTTTCCCAAACTGTGACATTCTTGATCTGAACCCATATCTTAGAACTTCTGCAGACCCCCCTTGCTTTACTCTACCATACAATACCAGTGGGAGATAAATCACAGCTGTCAGGCAGGTTAGGAAGATGTTCCTAATTGCCTCTTGGATGTATAGCTGCCATCAGCCTCCTTTTTCCAGGCTGAACAGGCCAAGTGACCTCAGCCGCTCCTCATACGTCTTCCTCTCCAGGCTCTTCACCATCTTCATAGCCCTTTACAGCAGTAACAGGTCAAGAAGTGCAAGATAAACACAACAAATATATCAGATATATTTCTTTGATACTATTCTTATCTGTTGAGAATTATTTTGTATATGCAAAGGAAATCATTAAAAAAAAATCAAAACAGTGAATCTACTGAAAATCCATAATGTGAGAGAACATAAATATTTTCAAATTCATTGCTAAGCCTAAAGCACCAATACACCTATTATGTTAAAAATTTTTATATCTTTGATATAAATTTTATATATATCTTTTATATCTTTGATATATTTCTTTGATAACATTAGATATCAGGCAATCTGCTCTAACTGGTGTTGTGCCAGCTTTTTTCATGGGCCTTTCAGACCCCTTTCAAAGAGGTTTATTGACCCTTTGCAGACAATGGCTATAAATAACCCAGGTACCCAAACAATAAGGTGCTGCAGTTCTCCGTACTTCATCCTTATTCCAAAGAGAAAACTTTTACCTTAACACATCAGTGCATGGGGCTGTACGCCACAGAATGGGACATGTTCTGGATTAGGGATGTCCAGACCAACTCTAACCTAATTGCAGGATATATCCTATCATCCCTCTGTCAGGTTTCTGCATCAGATTGAGATTTGCTGTTTTCTCAGCAGATCAAGGTGTCACTCCTTGGGAAGAACCTTTTTTCTTTTCTATCTGAGTGCAGAAAGTGCTCACTTTCAAAACACAGGCTCTATAGGTGATTGTATCATTTCTCTCTAATACAGTAGAAAGCAGCTAGAGAATTTCAGGAAGGAGAAGTTTAATAGGTTTAATGTCAGCCTCTGCCTGAGGATGTTGAAATTGTCATCCAAAAGAGTACCAGAAATCCCAAGGTACAGCCCAGGTCCTTGCTATAGAGACACTGTGTATTTCAGTCAGTAACAGTTAATGTCAACATAGTGACAGAACAGAGATGAAAGCTCAACATCTCACCCATACCTTAATCAGCAGGTTGCAGGGTCATGTACCTGTCTGAGGTCCTGCAGTGTGACTTAGGGGGTATTAGAATTGGGAGCCTACAGAGTTCAGCTGCCAGCAAAGGGGATAGCTGGCAATTCAGGCTTTGCAAGGCTGAAAATCCAGAACGTATGCAGCTGAATAATGCTAGGAAGTGTTATTTTTGGTACCTGAATCGTGGTTTGAATCTGACCTTTTGTTTAACAGGTATGACATCGTTTGTCTCTGCACTTTGTTCTAACTGTCAGGAGGAGTTAATTGCAATCCATATGCTAAAGTTCACTTCTACGGAATCTAAATCTAATTATAGCTCTGAAATTTGCTTCATCCTTTTATCAGAGAATAGAGGTCTTATAGAGCCAATGAAAGAGGAACATATTTTCAGCAAATCTTTTTTCCCTTGTTGCTCAGAAACTGAAGGTAGCTTCTCTACTTATTGATTTGAGGATTTCCTAAAGTTTCTCTTATATCAAGTTTCTTCTAGAGTACGAATGTGAAAATAAAATATGGTCCTTCAGAGTGACTGATTTGTTATCCGTTAATTTTCATGCCAGACTTGTGTGGATAAAACCTTTCAGTTACTGTAAGTGTCTCAGATGACAGAAAATACCAACAGACATTTCTTCTCTATAGTTTGATGTAGCCTCATGGTAACAACTATTAATACAATGTACTTCTCTAATATCTTTTCTTCAGTGACTTCACAGAATCACAGAATTTTTCTAGGTTGGAAGAGACCTCAAGGTCATCAAGTCCAACCTCCAACCTAACGCTAACAGCCCTCCCTCCACTAAACCATATCCCTAAGCTCTACATCTAAACGTCTTTTGAAGACTTCCAGGGATGGTGACTCCACCACTTCCCTGGGCAGCCTGTTCCAGTGCCTCACAACCCTTTCAGTGAAGAAGTTCTTCCTAACATCTAACCTAAAACTCCCCTGGCTCAACTTAAGCCCATTCCCCCTCGTCCTGTCACCAGGCACGTGGGAGAACAGGCCAACCCCCACCTCGCTACAGCCTCCCTTGAGGTACCTAAAAAGAGCGATAAGGTCGCCCCTGAGCCTCCTCTTCTCCAGGCTGAACAAGCCCAGCTCCCTCAGCCGCTCCTCATAGGACTTGTTCTCCAGGCCCCTCACCAGCTTCGTCGCCCTTCTCTGCACCCGCTCAAGCACCTCGATGTCCTTCTTGTAGCGAGGGGCCCAAAACTGAACACAGTACTCGAGGTGCGGCCTCACCAGAGCTGAGTACAGGGGGACGATCACCTCCCTAGCCCTGCTGGTCACGCTGTTCCTGATACAAGCCAGGATGCCGTTGGCCTTCTTGGCTACCTGAGCACACTGCTGGCTCATATTCAGCCGACTATCCACCATCACTCCCAGGTCCTTCTCTGCCTGGCAGCTCTCTTCAAAGACTTCAAAGCACCAGCTGCCTCTGATCAGGCCTGAGAGATCAGTGAGGTATTTGTATAGGAGACCCTTCACAAGACGTGAGTGTACGGTGTGAAAAGCAATGAACAAGAGCTAAACGACATACAGTGGTTTGCAACAAGCTTTAAAGAGAATAGGTTATCCTGTGGAATCCTGTGCAAGTCTACTGGACGTGTGTCCTCGATTCAGCCTTTGACCCTTTCAGTGGAAGACCAGAGCTTCATGTTCCACAAAGGAAATTAGCATAATGCCCTTGAATTCCAGTTATTTCAATGAAATTGTAGCAGCAGTTCAGTAGTGCCCCTCAGATGAAGGCTGGTGTGTTTTTTTTGTTTTTTTGTTTGTTTTGTTTGTTTGTTTTGTGTTTTTGTTGTTGTTGTTGTTGTTTTGTTTCACAATTGAATTATACAAGTGCAATTGAGAGAAGAGTATGGCCTGTAAATGCTTTGTTACTGTTATTGATTCATGAGCCAGAAAGATCATATTTTGGTTGTTAGCTTCCACAGTGAGTTTACTATGGCAGTGGTTAGAAAAATGATCATTTTGGTTGTTGTCTGACCAAATCTGACATAACGTCAATAAGACAAAGTAAGCAGGGCACCCTGCAGTGCTGTACTATCTCTGCAGACTCACTTTTCAGCATGCACATTTTAGAAATGTTTTGTTTTCCCATTCATACTAATCACCTGGGGCATCTAAAACTACAAGCAGTGCCTTGTATTTGCCAAATAAATACAGGAAATCAGAATCCCAGTCATGAAAATCTGAGTAAATTTCATTTAATTTCATTTCATTTCACCACTTATCTTGTAATTCAAAAAGGGAAGTCTTACCATTGGTACCTGAATAACCACCCAGGGGCATCAGTCCAAATATTTCAGCAGCTAATGCTTGACCAGATAATCTGAAAAAAAAAAAAAAAAAAAAAAAAATCTAAACTCTTGTAGAAGGGGAGGGACACTCAAATCATGAAACTACATGGGCAGAATTTTATCTAGGCGTAGTGTCACAGTTTAGATGCTTTCTACCTGCAGAATCAATACATTGTATGATTTCACCCATTTGTGATTTTTTCAACAGACGTCTGGTCTGCAAGCCATTGCAAGACAGGTTGGCATTCCATAAAGTATATGAGCCCTGTGAGAGGATAGACACACAAGAATATTGGTCTTATTCATGAAATGAGTTAGCAGTGTCAATGCTTTGAATTTTCACCTTTCTCTCCACAATCAAGCAATCAGAGGACCTGCTCTCTGTTGGACTTTCTGATGGAGCAACACTGACCTCAGCAGACCCGCATTGAACTGTATAAAGTTCTGGCTCTCTGCAGTGAATTTTATTACCCAAAGAGAAGGAAAATTCTCTTACCACTTCTTGCCAAGTTATACATGAAGCAGTGATCTTCATTTCTTAGCATGAAAACATCAGTGGTTTGGTCTATATTATTCTTATCACCAGCATTAACCACAAAAGATCAATGACACTCATTTGTGAATGTAAAAATAATAAGAATAAAAGGATCTAAGAATCTATGGTTGCCTCACTCTTTTAAGTCAACAAAGGAGGAAAAATGTTAGTGTCAATTATGTGAAACAAATCCAACCTTCTGACAGCTAAGTGAGTAAGTAACACCAAAAACACCAAAGGACCATGAACTGACTAGTAATAGTGGACAAAACAGTCAAAGCTTTTCGTGAGTACTCATGGGATTTCCTGAGAAAAATAACCCAAGATTATTGTATGTAACTTGGCAACCGTGCTCAAAAAGATTAAAATCTGTAAAGCCAACAAAATTCAGCTGCACTAAAAGACATTAATGAATAGTACACTTCTGTACTTAATACTTATATGCTTAATACAAGTATGCTCACCCAACATTAGGAAAACCATAAGTGAGATTATAAAACTCACATGGGGCAAAATAAACAGCAATAGAGCATAAACAGAGGTGTCACAAGGATTGGAATTGCTTAGCTGCCTGAGAAGAGGGATTTTAGGAGAGTTTACTATGAAAATTACGAAGAACATTGCACAGGGAATAGCACAGTTAAATGAAATTGAGAGTTTCAAATAATATATACACATACATCTGTATTCAGCAATTTGGACTTTATCATTGAAGGAAGTATTTGATTTAAATACTGTCACAGAAATTCTGAAGGGTTGGATAATTTTTATGACCACTAATAACATTTGTCATTATGTATGTTGCCGTTATGATAAGGATAATAAACTCTCATGCTATAGAGCATGTTAGCACCTGCAGTTATCACCTGCAGGGACCAAGAAATTGGGGATTTTTTTTTTTTTAGCTCTTAGGTTTCCATTATGATTTTTCTTGCTCATTTCTGTTAGTTCAGTGAAGTATCCGTCAACCCATACAGATTATTTCTTACTGCCTCAAAGAGACCACTTTAGGCTTCCCAGGGGGTGATACTTCGTTAGGTGACTCTTACCCTGCTAGAATGTAAGAGTCCCCTTCTGGGGATGAGGGAGGTTATTCTACTGTAAATCACAGAAGGGTGTCACTATAATTAATTTAACAGAGTAGCTAATATCCTTGTCTTTATGCATTCATCTAATAGATTAAATGGGTCTCAGGATCTGAATGGGGTTGAGGTATTGTCTACTATATGTAGACAATATCGATCAGTTTGTGTTGCTCCAGGAGAATCACCTTAATTGGTCAGAAGAAATTTATCTTGAATCAATACATAACTGACAATAAGAATTTGACAGTGGAAAAAAAAATATATATATATATATATAAACTGACAAAAGCTTAAGGCATTATTTTGATAACGTCTTATAACAGTATCTCAAGAACTATGAAGTAACAACATGGAATTAGAGGAATAATTGGTGTTAAATACTTGCTTAAATTTTTCTGCTGTATAATGTATAGTGTTTTAATCAAATTCTTGCTTTATTTCTGCTCATTCATTGATATCTGTACATGTAGTTAACAGTATTCTGGCCTAATCATTCCTTGATAATTTTGCTTATGTAAAACCTGTTAAATTTCCTAAATTTTCTGAGAGAAAAGTTATTCAGACTTATAGCTTGCAGTCCATTCAACTAGATAATTTGAGATGTAGTGAACTAGTTTCAAAAAAAATCAAATTTTTGAAGTACTGTTATCTAAAATATAGGTTGAGGTGATTTTACAAACCACAAGGATATTTTGCTGTCTTTTAAAATTTCTTTATTTAGGTTAATAGAAAATAATTTAAATTAATTTTTAAAATAACAAATGTGTTTTCAGCAATAAATAAATAAAAAAAAAAATTAAAATTAAAATATATGTATTACCACAGCTCACAGTTGACCTGGTCTCTACATCTCAAGGAACTTATACATTATAGACTGGACAGATTGTGTTAGCCCAGTGTAAGTAATTTAAGCTTCAACTTTTGGTCACCTGAACCTTTAAAATTTCATGATAAGATGACAGATTCAACATGCAAATTATTATTTTTTTATTTTTTATTATTTTTTTTTCAAATAGAACCAATAAAGGTAAATAAAAGGCCCACAGCATTTGATATTCTGTGGTTCCCACTGTGTCTACTGATGAATGTGGGCAGAAAAAAAAAAAAAAAAAAAAGGCCTGATAAGAGCACCTGCAACTTCCTCTAATCTGATTTTTGAAAATCAGTCATCACTTCAAGGAGACCCTAAATATTAACATTTTTTAAATAGGGATTTTTGCAGATGTGATCCTCACCCTCTTTCACTTCAACATTAATTTGCTGTTAACCCTCTTTCCTTGAGGTATATTAGATATACTGAGTTTCTCTTTCCCCGTTACTCTACTCATATGCTTTGTTTCTACAATATTGGTCAACTCAGCACTACAAAAGCTTTTTTTTTTTTTTTTAATTGCCAGCCAGAGATATTCATTTTTTTATACATATATATATTTATTTATTTATTTTTTGTCCCATTGAGTTTTCTAGAGCTGCAGTAATAAAAACTCACTGCACAGTTTATCCTTCTGACATTCAAATGCAGGTTCAAGCAATAAGAGAGTAGGACCTGGAACATAAACATCTCATCCCTCCTTCTCCTACAGCCAGATTCAGTAGCCTAGAGGTCAAGACTTGGTAGGACACATCTGGTTTGTGACTACTTCACCTTGTGATGAATATTGAAATGATTTGTGTATCTAATGTGGTGGCCAGGTTTGACAGGTATGCTTCATTTTGCAGGGAGGATTTGCTTTACTTGCCTACATGTAACATATCCAGCTCAGCCTTCAGCTATCAGACGGGTCTCTTGTAAGTCCTGTGCCACTAGCCCCATGTGGATTCCTGGATATCCTGTGGATTCCCAAATCACTCCAGAGATCCAATACAAAGCCTTCTCAAAGCTAGAACCAATTTTTACCCCAGGCTTCAGCAAGGGTCATGGCTCAATGTCATGTACATCTTTTTATTAACGTAAATGGTTATTAGCCCTAGGACAACTACTACATCCACAAAGGCAACGTGCCAGAAGAGAAAAATATATAACCCTTGCAAACAAGTCCTGCAAGAGACACTACCTGCTGGCCGTTAGATCTGGGAAGAAGCAGGACATAAGAGCTTTGAATAAAGATTTACTTACAGAAAATAATATTAGCAGAAAAAGGCTAACACAAAGCCAAGGTTAACTGAAACATATAATTAAACTTCCCATTTGCTTTAATAAAATACAATATTGACTTTACTCTTTAAAGTAGATTATGTTGTTGACATTACAGCAGTACAATAAACAAACCACTAAGCTTTTTACTAGCAGAACAGAAAATTAAAGCTGGTTATGACAAGCCAAATAAAATGAGTTTATTCAGGACTGTATAAATCATCAATAAGAATTCCTAATCACTTGCCTACAAAAAGCTAGATTATTTGATCTGCAACAAAACTGGGGCTGTGTCAGCAAGTTGGATGCAAATCAAACAACATTCAGACATCTCAAAAATTCTGAAAGTATGTGTCTGGAATACAGATGAAGGCCAGAAATTCAGTGAGGCCATCTTAGGGTTCTGGAAAAATAAATTAAAGCTGTTTTTTACACTGAGATGTGGTTATTGAAACAGGAGTCTTTCATCAGCATAATGTATCACAGCAAAAAAAAAAAAAAAAAAAAAAAAGTTTTCTAGTTTTATTTTCTATGTTTCTATGTACGTTTTAAGAAAGACTTTTAGTTTGATCCATGTATTTTATATAAGGTACAAAGTTAAACTGTTCGTTTTGATGCTTTATCACATTGTATTGCCTTTTTAATATAAAACCACATGGTTCTTGACAATGTTTACTATAATTTAAGGTCTGCCAGGAAAACTAGCATTCTTTGATGCATGTATTTTATACACAAAGTTTTATTGTAAATCTTGCAATCAATAAAGATGTTCATTCATGCGTGGAGTGAATTTGTGAACTATTAATATTATCTAGTTCCCTAAATCATAGTCCACTTCCACCTCAATAAAATGCATTTTCCAGACTTGTTCATACCATATAAATAAGAAGTAATAGCAAAATAAAAATAACACTAAAACATGTAATAAGAGGTTTCCAAGATAACTCCAAAAACTATAATGCAGAATTCAGATGCAGCATGAAACAACTTATTTAAATTTACCTGAACATGGATCTGGCAAAAAGTTTTTTATAATAGATGATAAAAACTGAGGAGTGCAGCTGTTTGCAAAAGAGGCATCCCTATTTTTTACTATGGAATAATTTATTTTGAAAATACCAAGTTAAAGTACTTGTGTAAAGATTTCTCTGTGTAGGACTGCATTTCAGCATTTACTCTTGGCTTAATGATTTAAAAAAATAAATAAAATCTTGAAGAAATCATGTTATGATTTCTTGTAGAGTCATGTTATGACTCTACCTCTTACCAGCAGTCCAGAGATCCTGAATGGGGTATGAATGAAGTGCTCATGGAGAAGATTAAAGCTTCAGAGACCTCTTGCTTAGTGACTCCTTTCCAAGTTACTATGGCAGAGCTGGGAGTAAAGTAGAAATTAGTCCAGAATGGTCTCTTGACTATAATATACAGAGGGTGTTGACCAAATCTTGGACGAAGAACAAAAAGAATGCATGGAAGTAATGTGGAAGATTAGACATGGCTAAAGGAAGATTGTGTCAGATTAGCCTGCTAGATTCTTTTGCCTTTTGAAACAAAAAGAGTGACTCTGAAGATTTTGGACTTTGGTGAAGCCTTTGATTCAATACAACAAGAAAACTTATTTTAGCTGGAGAAGGTAGAATCTGGAAAGAGGTTAGAGGGCAGGTGAAAGTGTAAATCCCAATTACTTGTGTAAATGGCAATTAGTTGTCTATGAAAGGGGAACCGTTCATTGGGAGGAAGGTTACCAATAAGAGTAAAGTACAGTTTATATTTGACTTCTCCTTAAAGTGATCATTACTGAGCATAATACAAAAGTGTGAATGTGATAATAGCTGAGAGCTGGAAGACATCTTTTGTTCAGAGAAAAATCATACTATCACAAGGAAAAAAAAAGGAACAAGGGAAGAAAGGGAAGAAAGGGAAGAGAGAGAGAGAGAGAGAGAGAGAGGGAGAGAGGGAGAGAGAGAGAAAGGAAGGAAGGAAGGAAGGAAGGAAGGAAGGAAGGAAGGAAGGAAGGAAGGAAGGAAGGAAGGAAGGAAGGAAGGAAGGAAGGAAGGAAGGAAGGAAGGAAGGAAGGAAGGAAGGAAGGAAGGAAGGAAGGAAGGAAGGAAGGAAGGAAGGAAGGAAGGAAGATATAAAAAGCTGGGCTAATCAGAATTGCTATGAGCTGAGGGGTCATCACAGAAGACAGCAGGGACAGTGAACTGCCAGTGTGATGTTTTCATACAAACAGACAGGGCATCCAAGGGTGTATCACCTGAAAAATTTCCAGTAGAGGAAGTATGTTTATACCATTGTAAAAGCACTTCCTAAGAACTCAACTAGCATCCAAGAAAATGCAATTACTTTGGACCATGTGAGGTCAGGGCTAATAAATTCATTGGAAGCAGGGAGACCTCCTTTTTATGAGAGGATATTAAAGGACCTCATTTTATTCACTTTAGCAGATAAAAAGCTCATATCAGTGAAGGGAGAGAACTGTCAGTTCAAGCAGGAAAAAAGAAAAAAAAAAAAAAAAAAAAAAAAAACACAGCCATGAATACACTTATGCTTGAAATCAGAAGGATGCCAAGCGTCATGTTCTGGAAGAGTCTTTCAGCAAAGCAATGGGAACACTGGAATTTTCTAATGGAAATGGGTCTCCTGCCCAGAGATTATATTCAGTGGCTGCTCACCACTGAATATAAGGGCAGCTGATGTTTCAGAAGAGTTCTTTGTATGTTCTTGACTACAGAAAAACGTTAAAGAAAGTCTCATGAGGTTACAATGACAGGCATCTAGTAATTCCAATGGTAGGTGGTAAATTGGAAGAGATGGAAATATTTTCTCACCACAGTAAAACAACAGAAGAGACTTTGGTTTTTCTTCGTTTTCTCCTGGGGATAAGCCAGGGGTGGGGGAGTTGATCACATATAGTGGAAAGTGGAATCCAAACTTGATTTGTATATTCCTATATTTCATCCTCTGTTCTGAATACAATTCCAACATTCTTTTCTGAGTCCAGCCAATGCTTCTGTGGCCTTTAAATCTGTAACACTCTGGAGAGTTACTGATTCACACAAACTCACTCTACAACCTTATCTTTTACTATCTGGTTAAAAGGGGCTTAGGTTAGAGTTTGGGTAGCAATTCAAAAGATAGCAAAATCAGTTAAAATTACCCTGTTAAGACTGAAAAGAAGATGAAACAAATTAGTTCAATGATTTTGCTGAAGTTAATTAACCAAATAAATAAATTGAGAAAAGCTCCATTGTTTAGTTCTTAAATTAAATGATAGTCCTATCTCTTGGAAAATATTTTTAGTGGTTTAGTAAATCTTACATTCAGAATGTCAGAGAATATATTTAAAGACAAAAAAAAAAAAAGGCAAGCACATCCTACTGTGAGTGAAATATTTTTCCATCATTCAGTACTATTGTTTTCTTAAAATGTTGTTGGGGATGATGTGTGGAGACTGGCATCAAAATGAAAGTCAAAATACATAGGGGGTTCAAATATGTGTTAGATATTGTTTTGGGTTGATTTCTTTTAACATCCAGCTGTGTTTATGCTTGGGAGCAATGCTTGAAATCAAGGGTCATCTCTGCAAGCAACTGTGCTGGGAAAAAATAACTGGCATGGTAAAGTGAGAGGGTTTGAGTCATATACCATTCACAACTGAATGTGAATACTTTAGACTGTTTAAAACAGTGGAGCAGAGTGTCAAAATATGAAAATACTTATTAACAGAACATATAACAAAGGCACTGTTTTCCTTAGGAGATTAATGAGTAATACATTTATGTTTCAAATTGGAGTGATTCTCCCCATACCCCCATTTCAATAAACCCCAGATACACTAGGGTGATGATCATGCAGAATGACTCCAAAGTCATGAACTTTTTCCATTAAGCCACTAGTGCTCCAAAGAAATACATCAGTTTGACTTTTCTCACCACTTATAGAGTGTATCGAATGGTAGGAATTTAGAGGATTACTTGGACTATGCATTGTTAGAAAAGACTAGATTTTTGTCTAGAGTCCAGGTAGGGATAATAAAAGCTTTGGAGCCTAGATTCTAAGAAAAATTAATTCAAACTGAAAAGCTATACATTAAACATATGCTCTTAGGTCCATATTTGTCTTCTAGTTTCCACACAAACAAAAATTCATTGCTTAATGCCCTAGTAAACCCAGATTCAGCCAAAGGAACCACCAGCAGGAACTTCTGCCATATTCTGACTGTGACATCTGAAACTGGGCCTTCTGGCTGCTTTTCCCCACTTTCTTTCTGTCTTTCCCCAGTGGGAAGGGGAGCGTAATTGTCAAACATTGACTGTTATCCTCCCGATGCCCATCAGGACCACTAAGCCAGCATGATGTTTGGTGGTAATTCACTGCAGCTGTAGGTCAGCAGAAAACAACCACTCTGGAGGCAAAAGGAAAACAGAGATGAATTGCTTCTGTGATCAGCTTCCTCCTGGAACCAGTCTTTGTGCAAGGCAGCCTCGTGTTCTCCAAGTGCCTGCAGGCATACTCTAACCCCTAAACAGATGGCTGAATTTGCAAGCTGCTGCAGATTGTCCATTTGCAGGTGTGTGTGGGAAGAAGGAAGTTATGGTGGGTTTGATTTCTGTATTATAATGAATATGAAAGCACGCTTTTTATTTTATGCTTATACAAGGAAGCCACACTTTAGCTTTTTCTTTATTGGGAGTAATGTAAGAATCAAGTCAAAGATTATTTGTTTTCACACCCCTGGCGTGGAAATTACTATAGTAAGTCACACCCAAATACTGTTTAGTTCAAATGCCTGTCTCCTACAGAGGCCATAACTGGTTTTTAATAATGCACAAAATCATACTAAAGGAAGTGAAGGAGAATCTCATACATATAACAACCTGTTAGACGTTGATCAAGAGTGAGGCACTTGGTTCTTCACTGCTCATTCTCTTTACTGTTGGATATTAATAACTATAATTAAAATTATTCAAATACATGCATATAAAATTCCAGTTGGTCTTTGCTTTCTGTGAAAGCCATGATCCAATGGGAGTGGAATGCATTTGTAGGCATATCTTTATACCTCATAACAAGTAATAGGCTTTTTAGAGTGCAATTTCTCTGTCCCATTTTAAACATTTACAGCAGGGTATGGTAAATTGTTCCACTGAACTTCCTTTTTTGCTGATAAAATTGAGCTTAGATGACGTGCAGATGTAGACTCTTACAACGTAGGTATCTAGATTTGCTCAGATTAATCCCTCTTAATTTGGCAATCATAAATATCAGTTCTTTGTCTACTGTATCAAAATGTTTACATAAATGTCAGTACATTAAAAATGTGTGAATGTTGGCTCTGATCTGTCTGCCCAGACCCTTAAAATTGTCATTGAAACACAGCAATTCAACTTGAGAAATAAATCAACAGCCAACTCCTCTGGCTCCAGGAAGAGCAAAGCCCACGTGCATCTGAGAGATGGGTAAAAAAGGTCAAGAAGTTGACAACTGTAAAACACAAAATATTTCCTAATCAGAGTTTAACTGAATTTGACCTTGAAGTCTGAGGATTGTTCCAAGTTCAAAGGTTTTTATTTCATCTAAAAAAAAAAAAAAAAGAATAAGAAAAATAAACTTACATGTGCGTGTTCTTCATACACCTAGAAATGGCCATTTCATATTTTATTCCAGTAAAAATAGAGTTATTATAATAATTTACTACCACTTCTCAGGTATTTCATATGGAAATGTCAATGTGCTAGCCCATGGCAGCTATACTGGCAAAATCATAGAATCACAGAATCATAGAATATCCTGAGTTGGAAGGGACCCTCAAGGATCATCAAGTCCAACTCTTGACACCGCACAGGTCTACCCAAAAGTTCAGACCATGTGACTAAGTGCACAGTCCAATCTCTTCTTAAATTCAGACAGGCTCGGTGCAGTGACCACTTCCCTGGGGAGCCTGTTCCAGTGTGCAACCACCCTCTCTGTGAAGAACCCCCTCCTGATGTCAAGCCTAAATTTCCCCTGCCTCAGCTTAACCCCGTTCCCGCGGGTCCTGTCACTGGTGTTAATGGAGAAAAGGTCTCCTGCCTCTCGACACCCCCTTACGAGGAAGTTGTAGACTGTGATGAGGTCTCCCCTCAGCCTCCTCTTCTCCAGGCAGAACAGGCCCAGTGACCTCAGCCGTTCTTCATACGTCTTCCCCTCCAGGCCTTTCACCATCTTCGTAGCCCTCCTCTGGACACTTTCCAACAGTTTCATGTCCTTTTTATACTGTGGTGCCCAGAACTGCACACAGTACTCAAGGTGAGGCCGCACCAGCGCAGAGTAGAGCTGGACTATCACCTCGCTTGACCTACTAGCGATGCCGTGCTTGATGCACCCCAGGACACGGTTGGCCCTCCTGGCTGCCAGGGCACACTGCTGGCTCATATTCAACTTGCTGTCTACCACGACCCCCAGATCCCTCTCTTCTAGGCTGCTCTCCAGCGTCTCATCGCCCAGTCTGTACGTGCAGCCAGGGTTTCCCCGTCCCAGGTGCAGGATCCGGCACTTGCTCTTATTGAACTTCATGCGGTTGGTGATCGCCCAGCTCTCCAACCTATCCAGATCCCTCTGCAAGGCCTTTCCACCCTCATTCGAGTCCACAACTCCTCCAAGTTTGGTGTCATCAGCAAACTTGCTCAAAATACCTTCTATTCGTACATCCAGATCGTTTATAAAAATATTGAAAAGTACCGGCCCTAAAATGGAGCCTTGAGGGACCCCACTGGTGACCGCCCGCCAGCCTGACGCAGCCCCATTTACCATAACCCTTTGGGCCCTGCCTGTTAGCCAATTGCTCACCCATCGTATGATGTTTTTATTTAGCTGTATGGTGGACATTTTGTCCAGTAGGATCCTGTGGGAAACCATTTCAAAAGCCTTGCTGAAGTCCAAAAAAATCACATCAGCTGGTTTCCCTTGGTCCACCATACGGGTGATCTTATCATAAAAGGAAATCAGGTTAGTTAGGCAGGACCTACCCTTCACAAACCCATGCTGGCTGGGACCAATGACTGCTTTGTCCCCCAGGTGCGCCTCAATAAGTTCGAGAACCATCTTCTCCATGATTTTACCAGGCACTGACGTGAGACTGACAGGCCTGTAATTGCTAGGGTCTTCTTTCTGACCCTTCTTGAAAATCGGCACAACATTTGCCAGCTTCCAGTCTACCGGGACCTCTCCCAGTTCCCAGGATCGTTGAAAAATAATTGAGAGAGGTTCCGCGATGACGTCCGCCAGCTCTTTCAGCACCCGGGGATGAATCCCATCCAGACCCATGGACTTGTAGGGATCCAGGTGGAGTAGCAAATCCTGCACACGTTCAGGGTCGGTTCGGAGTTTGTCATCCCCACCGTCCCGGTCCTAGCATACATCAGTTTATGGAAACAATGCACGTAATAAGTGTCACTGTATCAGTCTTTCACACATAAGTCTTAATCTAACAAAATGTTAAGCAAGCTGGTTCCATCCCAGAAAAAATAAATAAATAAATAAATAAATAAATAATAAATAAATAAATAAAATAAAAAATTATACATGTTCTTAAATCAGTGATTCCCAGCCTTTGTCACTTGTAGTCTCTTCAGAAAACAACCTCTGTGCTAAATGATAAACACCATTTACTGCCTCACATTTCTTTGCTGATTGTTGAAGGTCCTTTATGAGGACCTTCAGGTACTAAAGGTTGAAAATCATATTCTTAAATGATGCAAGCCTGTTCACTTAACCATATGGTTATGTGTTTTGGTTGGACAGCTCTTCTACTGCATACAATTCAAATCATTTAGAGTATGTGTGTACAGCATCTGATACAATAAAGCCCTATTGTATTTAGTGTATACGGAAACTGCTGAAAGTCTGTATAATTTCTCTATATATAATATTTTATGTGCTGTTTACAAATGGAAAACTACAGCCTCGGTTTCAAGTATTTAACCTTTGTCTTCATGTCAACATTGAAAAACACTTTATACCACTAGTAGAATAGTACTACAAGAAGAAATAGCAGTGAGATTTAGAGCTGTCTCTGTTTTATTTATTTATTTATTTATTTTGGAAGGGGGGGATGATTACTGTCTGTGTAGTTTTTCTATTTGTTAAAATTTAAATTGAATATAATTTACTGATTTTTAAGGAAAAATAGGGAATTTTTAATTGTGTTTTATTCATTTCAATAAAACTTACTTACTAAACATTTAGTTCACAACCCTGCAGTGCATAAAAGAAGTTTGGACTCTTACCCTTGATGGGTCTAGACTTTACTGGTATAAAATGCCAGAAAACTCTATGGCTTGGTGGCTATAATAATATAATGTCACTTTTTATTTTCTCCTTGCTCTCCCTCCCTCCCCCAGCAGGAAGAAGAGGAAGGAATAGAACAGAAAGATATTCGAAATGTTATTCATTTTGTTCAAAACTTAAACAGCAAGTGGGGGATTTTGAAAAGTGCTCAGTGTTAGTCTAAACATTGTCAGTTCCTACAGAAATGAGTTGATAAGGCTCCTGTTGACTTCAACAATAAATGGTTTTAAAAACACTGCTTTTGGCTTTCTTTGTCATAAGATAGACTTGTGGATAGCAAATCCACAATATATATGGTCTTCCAGATTCAAAGAGTTTTTCAAAAAACATTTTTGCTATTCAAAAGACAAAAGAAAGGCTACGTCCCAAAGAAAGATAATTTTGCTTTCTATATTTAGAGGTGATCATGCTGTTTTTAACTGCTTTATGATATGACTGTAGAGATCAGTTTGTTGGCTTCCTTGTTTTCCAAAAGTCTCTGCATTTTTGTATGCTGTCTTATTAAACTGTTTCCCTCTGTTTCTACCCAGTGCTTTTGCCAAGGTGATCTGCACACAACTTTCATGTAAAGCACACAGTTAAAATGATCCTATCTTCACTTCTCCATCTGCTTAGCTAAATTTTCTGGAGAAAGAAAGTAAACTTCATAAAGTTTTTGCTCCCAGAATGGACCCATATAATGTGACAAGTGAACTATTTTCCATCTAGAGCAAAAATGCCAGTGGATTTATGGATAATGGTTAAAAAGGTGAAAAGGAATCATCTGTGACTTCACTCTTTACAGTATTTGCATTTATAAATATTTATCACCAACTGCTAATCTTTGCCCATGCATGTGCTATTTGGGCAATAAAAAGTAAATAAAATTTACTGTCCTTGATATAATTTGCATCAGTTATGCACACCTCTATTAATAGTTCTAGAACTCCTAAATGTATACAAATTTAAAGTGAAAAGGGAATTGTTTTTTTTTTCTTCTCACTTTCCATTGTGTTTGAAACAAAGAACTATTACAAGAAATAAAGAGAAAGTTGTGTTTCCCTCCACTCGATCCTTACACTGGATTGTCTCCTGAGAGAGAATCATTGTCTCTTGCGAGAGAAGCATAATGCACTTACTTAGTAGCAAGAAGCTTGAAATTTTTGATTAGTAAACCCAACCTGAACTTAAAGACAAAGACTAGCTTGAGCATAAGGAGAATGGTTGCTCTGGACTCCCTTTACAACCAGTGGCATGTTAAGCAGGGGACAATTCACTCAAAACTTTAAATTTAAGTGTTTCAAATCATCTTCCTTAGAAGTGCTCAGTCTTGAGTATGAGGAGACTAAACATGCTGAGGCTAATCTTACTATTTTAAAGATGTTTTTATCTCTGTTCTGTTTAGCTCTGAAAATAAATCCATTACTGCCTAGATTTATAGCCATGAGCTGCTGGAGCCAGTTGCTATAGTCAGCCAACGTAACTGGTGTGCAAGACATGTTACTTTCAGAGAAGCTTCACCTGGAATAACAGTACTCATCTACCCTGTGGAGAATTATCTGAGGGAGTTAAGCCAACCCCTGACAATGAAGTGACAATAGCAGGATGCAGAACTGCTTTCTTTGAAGAGCTTTTGTTTGTTGAAGGAGGTAGGCACATCTCCCAATGGGGAACTTCACCCATTTTTTGGGTGATCCTCTGTTAAAGCAGAAGCTTCCCAAGTCCTTGCAAGCAGATGAGAGAGATGAGCATCCAATATACATCCTCTAAACCACAAAGCTGTTGGCAAGGGCCTTTGATGAGTAGGAGGCCCAGCAGAGGACAGGCAAGCAGACATATCGTTTGGCATTGTCAAAGTTTCAGCACTTCCAAAATAAGTTTTTAAAATGATTTAGATGCTTATGTGGGTCATCAAGCATCAAATATTTTAAGAATTTTTTATTTTTTGGCAGAGCAGAGTCTCGGTGTATTTTCACTAGGGGAAAAATTTTAATAACTTGCATCAACTGACAAATTAGCACTAATCTGAGATAAAATTCCAGGAAACACAAGAAAGACTGCAGTTTTCACATGTACTAACATCTAGTAAGCCCTATGGGAGTTACCTCAACTAATAACCTACTTTAAAGCTGCTCAAGCACCTTGCTGTCACTAGAGCTGTGTTTTCCTAGAAGTGAAAACACCTCTAAAGGTGTTTTGCTAACACCTTTTGTTCATTCATGACACCCCACTCCTACAATGAGGACAATGCTTTAAAAAGTAGGATGTAAGAACCAAAATAATTTATGTCCATATTTTAAAACAGAGTTGTACATTACAGACCTTTTAAAATGCCTGGTTCACTTCCAGCATGCTTATACCTGCACATTTGTGTGCCCCAATAGTTTCGAAATGTGGCAATTTTGGAACCTTTACCTCACGAGAAATCTTGAGAGAGACTGATCTCTTGAGAGAGATCTCTTTCTCTTGAAAGAGAAAGAGAAAAGAGAAATATAAGGACCATCTTTATCTCTGATTTTAAACCAAATCTGGGTAATGTTTGAGTTCAGATTATTTCTCTCTGTGGTACTTCGCATATCTTTTGTGGTATTTTCTGCCTTAAAATTTTACTGTAAACAGGTCCTGCCACAACAACACTTTGAAGACAGCACTGGCTTGGGGTTTTGGTCAAATCAACCTAGATGTCTTTGCAATTACAATTACAAAACCAGGGATAGGCTGTAGAACCACATTTCTCTCACTCTTTTTAGAAGCAGTGGACTGATGACTTGCAACACTTTTCCAATTCCTTTCCATGGGACTGCCTAGGGTAGGAATTTTCATCATGAATTCATCCTAGAAGAATAACTAGGGAGGCAAAATGATCTCTGCAGTCCTGGGGAAAAAAAAAAAAAAAAAAAAAAAAAAGCTTTGATCAGTTTTGAAGCACTCAGAGTTGCAGATTTTCCAAAAACTATACTGAGGAAGCACTGATGTGCCTTGAGCTGCTAAAGCCCTGCAGTAGGCAACAGCAGGTATTTATGACCCTTCTTGGTGGCAGCCATCTGAGTATCTCAGAAAAACAACAGTGTGACAGCATTGCACCATCCATCCTGTGGAGATTTCTGGCAGAATTCTCCCATCTTTTGAGTATATTGTTCTTGTTTAGTAGCCAATTCCAGTTCATGTACTTTTTAATCTCTTCTGGCAATAACTTTACCCCTTTTGTGAAAATTTGCTCAGTATCTCATGAGTTTAGCATTAGAATGATCAATGAACTGTGTATTCAAACTCAATAACCGCCTCATGTAAGAAATTAATATTATGGCTGTCTTTACAATGACTTATTTACCTCATTGGCTTCCCATAAAAACCTTAGGGGAGGAGTTGAATTTTCAGATACTATAGCTCAATTCCTCACCTTTGTTGATGCAAAAGGAAGGAAAAAAATCATTACTGATCTCAGATGGGACAGGCCATACTAAGCACTTTTTAAAGACCCAGCTCTTTCCCACTATCCAGTTTCCAACCTTGCCCATTGTCTGCATCTAAGCAGAAGTTGTTGTTTATCTGATTTGAATTCAGTATGTTGGCATCACATCATAAAGTTCTGGTTATCCGATGTTAGGACAGAATAAGTACACTAAAACTTTAAAAAAAAAAAAAAAAAAAAACAACTTCAGAGGAGGAATTATCCAGTTAAAAAGTCTCTAAACAGAACAGAATGAAGGTGGCTGGGGAATTATAATTGCTTATTTCCTGGAGTACAAGAAGAGGACTGTCCAAAGAAACAATAAGATAATAACTTTACACCAAATGTTTTTGTTTTTGTTTTTTTTTGTGTGTGTGTGTTTTTTTTTGTTTGTTTTTTGGTTTTTTGTTTTCTCTTCGTAAGAATAGAATTTTTGTTTTCTCTTCGTAAGAACAATACAAATTTCAAAGTTTCTGTCACAGGATATTGTGAAAGCTGAAATTAAATAGGTAAAAAATGAATGGACATTTCTCCTAGGAGAGTTCCAAGCATTTTTTATTGTTTGGTTTTGTTTTTAATACATGTCAAGCCTGACGCAACTTACAGCTCACAATGTGCTTAATTTAATGGTTAAAAGGACTGTTAGACTTCACTGGAGCAGGATCATCCTTTACGTTTGATGTTTTTGTTTGTTTGTTTGTTTTCTTTTAGTATCCATAGTGGAATGGATTTAAGAGATCTATTATCAGAAAAAGGACACAAGCTAGATGAACCTTAGGTCTGACCCACTGTGACTTCTTTGTATGCTTTTGACAGATGAAGAATTTGCTACCATTACTTCCAAAAACCTCCTCATCATGCCTTGACTGTTCAGACACAGATGGAGAAAGAAAAAAAATTGTTTTAAAACTGCTTTGAATACATCTGTGAGGTAGAAATACAAGTCCTTTCTTAGAAACAAGCATAACTGTTAGTGATTTGTAGATCAATGCTGCATTATTTAAAATGTGCATTTTCTCATTGCAAGTATCTGCCTTTAAATTTGCTTCATAAATTCTTCTCATGTTCTTATGTACTCTTTTCTTTGAAGTTTTCCAGGCCACCATAAATCTCCCAGACTGTCAGAAATTAGTGAAAATATGGGAATATATTTTAAGATAAAAACCTGAGACTTCAGCAGAGTTGGCATTTTAGACACCTCATTTTCCACATTTTGGGCAGGCTGACCTTTTTGGAGACATTGCTCTCCAGTGCCATGCACTTGCTGATCAGGGGGTTATGGTGCCTGTGAAAAGAACTTAACTGAAAGCTCTTCATTCAACCCCAGCTAAAACAGTGTCAAGTGAGAGAAAAATCATTAGGAATACTGCAGTCGTCGTTGACCACAGACATTGTGTTTACATGAGCCAAGGAAGAAAAAAGAAAAAAGGAAAAAAAAAAAAAAAAAAAAAAAAAAAGCACTTCATTTCTGTTATGTGAAGTATTTGAGCTTCTAATATTTTTATAATTACACAGCCTGGGAGCTGATTTCTTTTCCCATTATTTGTGATCCTAATTAAGCCTCACATTTATTATTAACACTGCATCCTATTTGGTATGGGGGAGCAACCTCCAGAGGCTCAGTTCTGTTGTGCTGTGACACCCGAGGCCTCAAACCTCTCTAATTATTGAGGCCTGCCTGTGCTCCATTAGGATACTGCCTCATTGAATCCCCTCTTGCTTTTACAGTCTGGGAATGGTTTCTTTTCCTAGTATTTGAAGTTCAAATTAAGCCTCATGTTTATTAGTAAGCATATAGTTTCATAAGAGAAATACAAGCCCTCTGAGAAAGATCAGAGAGTGTTGTGCTGAGCTGAAACCATTGGGGGATTCCACACAGTACAGCAGGAGTTGGGGCAGTGGCAACAGCAACAACAGTTTTGGGTTAATAGTAGCCAAACACACACAAAAAAAGCACATCTGCAAATAATATCTGAGGGCCACAACAAAACCTGAAGTTTGGAGCAGTGCTCTCAGTGCTAACTCTGAGCTTTGATAAGTGTGGGAAGAAACTGGGAAGTTCTGAGAAGAAGCTATCCATGAGCCAAAGGATCATGACCTTACAGTCAGTACATCAGTGTGAGGGGATATATCATGCGTACAAATCAGCACAGCCACTTTGACAGCCAGGTCTTTATAAATACCTTGCTGTCATGCATGTGTCCGTTATAAGTTTTAACTAAGACTAATATAAAGGGTCAGAAGAAGTTGTACCATGAAACAGTGAATGTGAACTTGTATCAGAAGCCTGAGCATTATTGCTGGTTCTGCCATGACTATTATGATCATATATAGAATTATATGAATGGTTTCTTATCCAAATTTTACTTGCTGCTTTTCTCTCTAATGCTTTTGCCATGACATTTCATCATGCTGTAATCAACTTCATTCTGCTGCTGACTCCATATCTGCCTCTGATATACAGCTGACTCTGTATCTGCTCATAGCTCAAAGACATCAGCCTAAAATGCAGTAATAAGATGTGACTGCAAAAATAGCACATTTTCCGTGAGGAATCTTCTCCCTGCAGGTATCAAGACCTCAGCTCTTTTTTTACTCTCAAGAATATCATCCTCAGCCCTGTGAACTCCTGCTAGCTTTGCAGATCTGGATTCACTTACCTGTAATGAAACTGGAACAAATAGGAAAAATTTCTTCAGCCACCTGAATAAAATGACACAAGTCATAAAAGGCTGCAGTCCTCTGCAGTCTAGATTAGTAGACATTCAGACAAACTTTTGATGGAAACCCAAAACTAAATCATTTCAATTCTCAATAAAGATAATGGTATTGAATGCAGAGGACAAAGGCAGAATGTGCAGTGAAGCTGTGGAAATAAAAAATTGCTATGTCAGAGGTAGAAGCAGCACTTAAAAAAAAAAAAAGGTACACACATTTTGAAGCAGCAGATAACCTGCATCTGGCCCAGCGTTATAAGTCTAACAGCAGGGAGTTTTAACTAGATTTGTTGAATCCAAGGAACAGTATTAATAACTGGAGCAAAACAGGTGCATGCAGCATGTGCATGAACATGAGCTGCCCATTGCCTGGCCCAGACAGGCCTCACAAGGCTGCAAGGCTTTCCAGTACTGGTGAAGAAAAGAGCAGTCAAATGAAGGAAAAGTGTAACAAAATAAATACATCAACAGTTTAACAAATGTAGGTTCTGCCAGACTAACATGATAGCCCTCCTTGATAAGCTAACTGAACTTCCAGACAAAATAAATGCAGCAGACCTAATCTACCTGGAGATCAGTAAAGCATTTAATTATAGTCCCACATGGGATATTATTAGTTAGGCTAGATAAAATGGGAATTAGTGCAGGAACTAGAAGGTGGGAAGAAGCTACAATAAAGGAGAGAACTTAATTGGTTGTTTCAAGGGGGAATTATAAGGCTGCAGAGAGGCTACCCGAGACTCCCACAGACATTGGTTTTGGAAACCATTGTAGACATTAAATTTGCCAGTAAAATAAGCTTGATGAATATGGGGTCTGTTTGCAGAATCAAATGAAGACTTTCAAACATCAAAATGAAGACTTTCCACACCCATAATCCAAGCTCATAGTTTGTAAGCCACATCTGATCCTAAGCTATGGAACCACATAACTGCAAGTCTGATATGCTAAATGAGGGAATGAGAGACCCATCAGCAGAACACCATGTCTTTTGCAAAGGATCTAGCTTGCTTTCAGTTGGGTTAGATGGTAGTTAGACCAGGTCCACTAAAAGTTACACTACAAAGAATAATCAAGATATAAAGAATGAGGAGGAAGACCTTTAGACTAGGAGTATTTCCTCTTTAGGACAAGAGGGAATGGCATCAAGTTGTGCCAGGGGAGGTTCAGGTTGGATATCAGGAGACATTTCTTCTCAGAAAGAGCAGTCATGCATTGGAACGGATTGCCCAAGGAGGTGGTGGAGTCATCTTCCCTGGGGGTGTTCAAGGAAAGGTTGGACGTGATGCTTAGGGACATGGTTTAGTGGGTGATATTGGCAGTAGGGAGACAGTTGGACCAGATGATCTTGGAAGTCTTTTCCAACCTTAATGATTCTATGACTAGAGTAACTGAGATGTAGCATGAGGTACTTGAAGTCTAGAAAAATATATTTTTGCTAAAAGCTCTCAGTAGGAAATGAGAAGTAGAAAAAACTGAGTACCTTACAGAACTCCAGAATGAAAATGATACACAAATATAACAAAGAAAACATCCACCTAATTTCACATGCAGCTATATTATTGTGGGGAGCTCTAATTAGACTGCATTGCATACTACATGCAGTTACATTCACAATAGGACAAGAAAGGTGAGTACAGAATGCTACAGAGGGCACTATGCCTATCACAAATTCTTTCTTCTGGAGGAATTAGGTTTTTTTGGTGGCTTCATCACAGGTATAGCCATGTTTTCATTTCCCATTTCCTTACCATGCTTGCTGTTAAAGCTTGATTCTGTATAATGGGTGAAGCTGTACTGTGCATTTTTCTAGCTAGAACTGTTAACTGAAAACATGTACATTTCTCCTTCATTTCAGGACAAAGTCACAAGAGTTAATTTAAGCTATAACAATAAGAGAGAAGGGCTCATAGAATCAGACGCTGATCTCAGCTGGGAGGAGGTAAATGAGTTCCATGTGGTAATTTAAAAATCTGTTCTTTATTGTTTCTCAGCTGTTAGTTGTTGCCTCCCAACTGGGCCTGTGCTTGAGTGTGTGCTAATTGGACCCAAAAAGCAATGGTAAGATGGGTCAAAAAGCTTTTCTTGAATTTTGGCCTGTGTTACAGGGAAGTCATGCTTGTTCTGTTTAGCACCTGGAAAATTAAATGTTTGTATGAAGCAGAGGACAAGGTTAGCACAAGAACAAATTGTTTTAACCTGGACATAAATATATTTTGGCTAGAATTCTGTTTGAAATACTTCTCATGATCGTAGCAGTGGGAATCTGGAATATCAGTTTTTGGAAGGGGTTACATAAATACATGATACCCCTTCCAGTCAACACCAGAGGACAGCCTCAGCAGTTGTGGGCATCCCTTCAAGTTCTTTGTTCTTACCTTTGAGAGGATTACTAACAAAACTCTGTAATGATCTGAAGTTTAGATCATAATGTATGAGCCAGAAAAAGAATGCAATACACAGATTGACTTTTTGTTCCCAGGTGGAGTTTGCAGAACTGGCATTTACAGCAACCATCTGATCTCATTAGATATGGAAGCCATCAAGAGATGATAAACATGGAATCCCATAGCTCCATTTTTACAGGTATATTTTAAGAGCTGAACAGCATTTAATGCCAAGCTGACTAAAATGCTGCCGTTTGAAATATTGCCATCCTCATGTGTTGACTTAAAGAAATGTGTGAGGACAGTGCACGCACCCCCCAAATCAAGATTCATGCAGATCTATTGTTAGCTTACTAGTAGGTGTAAGGGCTCAAAGGGTGAATCAGAGGAGGGAATTTGGAGGAGACAATGGGCTTAAGGCTCAGCCGTGTAGCAGCCAGCAGCAGGATGACACTGTATGTATGTACAGTTTCCAAAAAGCACTCAGTGCAAGTGCACCGCTCAATAAACTCATACAATCAGATACGTGTGTTCAGCCAGCTTCTTTCTGCCTGCCACGTGGGTTTGTCCATAGTCTCTGATTTTTGTACAACAAACTGTTTTTGTGCATGTGTTTCTTCTTAAGAGTATGGTTTCCAGAAATAGTTATTTTCTCCTGTATGTTTCAAAAGCACAAAATGTTGATGCAAAACAGCTTTCAACAATTCCACATATCAGTGTAAACATAAGTGTAGGAAAGGTGAATGGAGAGGATTTATTCTGCCATTTTTATTTGTTTTTAATAAATACTCATAAAATATATTGGTGCCATTATTTGAATAATGTAATTGATTGAATGAGATGGTATAATAAGAAGGGCCATTAATTATGATCATAGTAAAGTTTTACTTTAGTACTCTTATTGAATGAGGGAATGGCTGCTTTGTATACCCTTGGAAATCAGAGAGCAACTTGCTTTTGAATTAGCATGGGACCAGAGGAAGTTTTGCATAGTTGATTCCTACTGTACTTCTCACTGGCTGGGGAAGAATTATTTAAAGCAGAAGCATCACTATGTTTTTTGACTTTCATTTATTTATTTATTTGGATCTTTTTATTCGTTTCAGTGAGCAATAGGTAACGCTGCTAAAATAAATGGATGTCACCAGACATATAAATGGTGTCTTGGCTAATGAGCCTTCTGTGCCTCACTGAACTGAGGCGTCTTTTATCATCTCAGCTCCAGATGTGGACGCAGGTGAAAAGCTGCATCATAAGCTATGATAAACAAGAGAACAAGTGGGCAGACACAATATTTTCAGCTTGTGATCTGAAGAGAACCTTGGGATATGTAATATAAAATAATACAATCAAATATATATACATGATGCTTTATACGTATAACATATAGGAAGCATCATTTGGAAACTGCAGAGTATTTTATCAGGTCAGATAATGTATGTGTATTATCTATTACATACACACACACACGTATATATATGTAAAGATCTGAATGTATCATTAGATCATCCATTTTGGTATTCCAGATATCAAAAGATAGGTCATTTCAATCTGTTACCCTTTATAGAAATCAAGAAGTTATGTTTGCGTATCAGTCAAAAAGATATCCAGCCAATATCAACAGCATGCATAAATCTTAGCAGGGCTTTTAAAACTTGTGCTGATGTATTCTATTGATCTTCTCTTCTATATTCTCTCTGTCATAAGATCAGTGATTTCCTCCTAATGAGTAGATTGGTCCTGTAAGAGCAGGGAATCATCTGATAGATGCCACAATTAGCCTCCTCTCAACCAAACAAATGAAACAATACTTTATCCTGTGTTATGGGAGGCTCCTCTTGGGGATGGGAGAAACCAAAAGTCATCCTAAAAGCAAAGAAATATCTTGGGAACAGCCCCGCACAGTCACAGATAAGCAGAAAAAGTAGTGCTGAAGGCTTCCTCAAATTACAGGATCTGAAAGAGAAAAAAAGATGAGAAAATGCTTATCTGGTAACCATAAAGATATACAGAATCTAGGGGAGAGCTCATAGGGTGGAGGAGTTCTTACAAAGTCTGGAAAGCCTTTGAGACTGGATGAAGATTTATATGGACATTGTAACACATTACAGCCAAAAGGGCTGTTTGAAGGTGACAAGTAGTCAAAAGGTTTGAGTAACATCTTATCCTATGGAAGTTATTCATGCTCTGAAGGGGAATAGCATGGAGAAACAATGCTTGTATTTGTTGTTTAATGTGAGATGGAAGGTCAGCTGAGACAGTACACAGCCCCGTAGCAACAGAGCGTAATCCTTCACTGTGTTCCCTAATTATATGCCGTAAATGTCAGTCACACTTCATGTTACCTATAGTTATCTGTAATCCAGCTGCATGAACCCAAAATAAATTAGCTGGTTTCTATAGTTTACTGTTAAATATACTTCAGAATAGGGTACATCTGATTGCCGGGGGAACTGGGGGAAACCACTCTGTAATCTCCTGCCATAAATCTCACCTTCCTACCCTGAAGCGCTCTTAACCACATTTCTTAACACAAAATCTGCATCAGTGTAAAAGTTTGCCCTTGTCTGTCTGTTGAATCTTCTAAATCCTTTTTGCTTTCAAGGGGTGAAAAGAAATCCTCTTGAGGCAAAGGCAGATCTCTGCTTGTAAAAATGACAGAATATTAGAAATCCAATTTATTGTGTAACATGGAAAGAGAACTTTTACTCTAGGTTTCCTTAAAAATGAATATATTTGAAACTGGTTATCAGCAGGCTGTTTATGACCAGAAATATTTTCTTATAACTTAGTGCTCCTTATATCTTCAGATTAGACACTTGTAAAATAGGCCATTATGTGTAATAAAAAGCATTTAATGAAACTTTCATTTGGAGGACATTGAATTCAATAGACTTAACTTTGACACTGACAAATGTCTAGCAAGAGATGATTTGCATGGAAACCACTGGGGTCTCATTTTAGTTCCTGTAACAAACCAGAACAGTGATTTTATCATTTCAAAGTCATTTATATTAGCCCAGAGCTACATGACACAATGGCAATGCTTAGGAATGTAGCAGTACATCATCTACATAAGTGGCATAACTTTCACTGCTGTGATAATCATTCCCAGAGCCTATATCATACATATAAACCTGCTTCAGTAAGAAAATAAATAAATAAATAAATAAAAATAAAACAAAGTCTAATTGGTCCATTATTTCCCAGAAAGACATGTAACACCTGATTATCTGTGTGGAAACATCGACATATACTGAAAAGTATGGTTTACAGATTGGATCGTTATTTTGCCTGCCTTTAAGGAGACAAGATTTTTCTTCTGTAATTTTCCACAGTTGCATACAACACCAAAGCAAGAAACAGATACAATGCATGAATACATTTATTCGAGCTAATTCTCTTCATTGCAGGAAAGAACAATTTGTAGGATCTAATTAATATTCTAAACTGTAAACATTACGTGGCTTGGACAGACTGTGGATTCAAATTTTTATTTGAAAACTGTTATGTGATAGTCAAATGTATCTACGTAGCTAGAGACACAAGCAAACAAACAAAAGGGCATAAAGGAAAATCAATGCAAATGTATAGCCTACAAAAACCAGAAGGATCAATAAATGCACTCTAATGTTAATACCACAGAGTTAGATTTATTAACCATCTAGACATCTGAGAAAGAATTTATATAAATACTTAACTCCGCTGTTATAAGGATTTATATTTGAAGTTCATCTTTCCAAAAGTCTATTACAGTAGGCAGCCTCTTTACTTTAAATAGCTCCCTAAAGCAGTGACATTTCTTGTATAAATCACTCCTAACTGCCACAAAAACTGAAACTAGATTTTAATTCATTGATAATAGTTTTCAAAAACATCTGAATACTCTTAAAAATAATTTAGGTGAGATTTTTCAACATTAATTGAGGAACTAAATGCCAGTGATTTGACTGGAGCAAAAAGCTTCCTGTTGGAGTCCAGGATTCTGTCCTTTTTGGTGTGAGACAACAAGGGATCTTCCTAGCAAAACTATGACTCTTCAGGTTGCCCACCACACCAGTGGGTAACAGAAGTGGGACTGAGCTATATCTTGCTCCCCTGAGGGACAGACTCTTCTATCAACACCCTAGCAGATCATGAGGCTTCACATAGCCCTTCTGCACACAGCACGCAGTCTCAGTGCCATCACATAAAAATTCATGTAACTGGCTTGTTAGGTAGTGTTCTCAGTACCAACAGTCAATGCAAAATTACTGTTTTTCAAAGATACTTAAAAAATTGTATAACTGTCTCTGGCCCAAATTGGAGCATGTGACCCAGAAGAGAGCCTGGTACCCGTGATGATTTCCCTGAAGCAAAATACTTGAATGGCAGGGCAATTCCACGTCACAGGGTTGGACCACAGCTTTCAGTGGTGCTGACTGAGATGATAAATAACTGCATAAGAGCAGCCCACGTTTCAAAGTTATGATGAGAATCAGCAAAATCACACTACATGTATGAAGTTAAGCACAAGATGTGGTCTGGGCTATTTTGTGGAGGAACAGCAGAGCGAGGGAGTGGAACTGTTTAGACTTACCCTATTGTTATTAACTTCAATGTTAAGTTCTTTTTACTACATTCATGTCTTTTCAAAGCTACACGGTTTTTATTGGATTATTTTTTCCAAGTATCTGGATCTCCCATGCATGTCTCAGCTCTCTTAAATATAATCAGAACAACTGCAGTTTGAACAGTTTTGGCTTCCTACTCAGTAAAAATCACTGGAAGGATTCCCTAAAAACATTATCATTCCTTAGTGTATGAACACACAAGTGAGCAGGTTTGCCAGAGTAGCCTCTGCTTGAAAGAGATGGGTATGCCAAAGTAACACAGAGAAGGGAGAGATACATTACCAGTACTATCACAGGAACATCCCCACCTACTTGTGTGTAATCTGCTTGGCTGTAGTTATCAGTCATTTTTCATATGCACCACACCACAGTATTTACTTGGAATTAAATCCTACTTTTAGAACCTCTTATTGTCTGTCACAGCCTCTGCAAACTGACTTTAGGGCTTTTTTTTTTTTTTTTCTCTGAGATTTCAGGCCTATACTACTTTTTTACTAGGAACTGGCCCCTCATTTGATGTAGAACAAATTTGTCACAGCTTTTCTTAAGTATTTTCTTAAGGAGATATTTCCAGTTGACTAACACCCCAATAGAACTTTAGCAACTGTGTAAAATATGCATGGCATGTCAGGAAACCAACCAGAGTATTTTTAAATCACATTTTTATTTTAACTTGGAGATAGAAAGAAACCGGCATCCTGTGAACCACTGCCTCTGTGAGGAAGTGACAGCTGATTTTCAGACCCACAACAGACCCTAAGGCATAGCTCGAAACTTTGCATGTTTAAACATTAACAACAGTTACATTATTATGTAGAATAGTGTGTTATTCAGCAGCTGTAAAAACCTTTAAGGGATATCTTGCAGTGCTTGCTGAGACAAAGCTGTTTTTGAAGCCAAATGGCATTTTTCCCGAATAAGACAAATTTGGACAGCTAGTTATATTCCTATAATTCTTCAGTGTTTGCCCTGAGTGCCCATGCAATGGGGTTCAGTACTTATATTAAAGAGATTTCATTTTGTCAAGGTGAAGGGTGTTCAGGCTGCTGAATATTTTGCTTAAGATGGGATTTACTTTCTCTCTCCTTTTCCAGTTCCCTGCAGTTTGCCTCCTGCTGACGGATGATCTTTCCCTAGCGAAGGTATTTTTCCCCAAGTGTGAAATTGATTCCAGCTGACAACAGAGTGTGTCAATCACTTCCCACTTTTGTCATCTTCAAAGACTCCTCTTCCCCTTATTTAAATAGTATTTTCATAATTGAAAATTGCTTTCAGATGACTTAATGAATTCCTGCACTCTATTAAAGGCTGAAAGCAGATGAAATACTGCAGCTTTCAGATTAAATGTATTTTCATAGGGAAGCTTTAGCAGAAGCTTCAGCAACAACAGCAACAAATTTTCTGCATTAAGACATGCCCACTGAAGAAGCAAATCAGAGTGGTAAAAATGGCATTTGCCACCAGCACCCCTGCAAGCAAAACAAGTACTAAATTATATTTTGACCCTACAGTTATATTTTGTAAGCCTCTGAATTTGTGGAGCTGCCATCAATCTCCAAACAGCTAATGTGACCCATTGATCAGCTGAGATTTGTATGCTTTCCACATGATATAGTGCTGCATCTTCCTTTGTGGTATCTCTTTAGAAGGATAGGTCTGACCCTGGAAAGCATAAATGCCGATGGTAAAATATACTGTGTAATCTCCATTAGATATCCACAGTTAATCTTATGATAGTAAGTAGAGAGAGTCATAAACTGTTTTCATACGATGATACCCCCAATCACTGGGGCTTGAAATGCAGACTCACTCAGCAAATTTGTAGTTGATAAACGCAGCTGGACCAGTAAAACATCTAAAGCTTTGCATTTGAGAGACCATAATGCAAAAGCCTGCTGAAATCTGTGTCATTTACTCACATAGTCTACTTAAAAGTAGCTTACACTTGAGACCTTATGTAGATCACACTAAAGTGAACTACAGATCCTTTATAATAAAAAAAAAAAAATTAAAAATAAAAAAAAAAAATAAAAAAAAGCAGTATTTGGAAATAAGAGGTGTATTTTTTTTTAATCCTATTGGTATTTTATTTGATGGTTTTATATTTTTAAAAATCTGGCCAATGAATTGGTTTGTCCTGGTGGGTTTCAATACATGGCTAAAAGACAGTATTGCCTACATTAGAATAAGTCAAATCTCAGCAGTGTGTAAACCTTCAAAAGCGGAAACATGAAGATAATTTATACATTATTATAAAACACATAAGGCCTAACAAGGGCATAATTTTGTACGGAAGTTTCCACTGGCCATTTGTGATTACCTTACAATGCCCTGGCACACAACAGAAATATTTTATCTAGGTTTGTAACCTACACTTCAGTAAATGTAACTTTAAACCACCCCAGCGTTCACAATACTTATCTCCAATTCAAATTATCTGAGTTGAAATCACAGTAGAGCACAACATCCCAGCCCTGTAAAACAAGGAATAGTGGTAATTTATTTCACAGGTTTGTCATAGATAAATAATAGTGTGATAAAAATAGTCTAGATGCTATGAGGCAAAGCAACTCAATATCATACACACTGTTTCATGAGGACTAACTTGAGGCTGCTGAGTGCTGACACACTGGCTTTGCATTATTTCCAAATTTATTAATTTATTGCAGAAAAGATCTAATAAATAATAATAATAATAATAATAAAAACACGTTATTTCCATTTCTATTAGCTTTTTCCTACATAACTGTATTGGGTTTACATGGCAAAAGTTTGGGGCTGCAGAGGTGGCCTTTGTGAGCAGAGCCCAGCAGCTGCCCAGCGTCGGATCAGAGTCAGCTCCAGACAGCTCCAAAAGGGACCCACTGCTGGCCAGAGCCAGGCCATGAGTGATGCTGGGTGGGCCTCTGGGAGAACAGAGTTAAGGAAGGGGAAATCTGCTGTGCTACAGCAGCTGGGAGAGAGGGGTGAGAGCTGAGAGAGAAGCAGCCCTGCAGCCCCCAAGGTGAGTGCAGCAGGAGGGCAGGAGGTGCTCCAGGCACGCAGCACAAGTTCCCCTGCGGCCCGTGGAGAAGCCCCTGTTGGAGCAGGCTGTCCCCCTGCAGCCCATGGGTCCCACATGGAGCAGATCTCCATGCTGCAGCCCCCCCATGGGTGGAGGAGCCCCTGGTGGGGCAGGTGGATGTGGCCTGGAGGAGGCTGCAGCCCGTGGAGAGCCCCCACAGGAGCAGGCCCCGGGCCAGAGCTGCAGCCCGTGGAGAGGAGCCCACGCAGGAGCAGGGGGTCTGGGGGGAACTGCCGCCCACCTGTGGGGGACCCGTGCTGCAGCAGTTTGCTCCTGGGGGATGGACCCCACGGTACTGTGTTGTTTTGACCCTGCTATGTAGCTGAACTCCACCACAACTGTTCTCTTGCTCCACCTCCTTAAAAAAAAGGGGAGAAAATATGATGGAAAGGGCTCAAGTTTTGAGATAAAGACAGGGAGATCATTCAAAAATTATCATCATGGGCAAAACAGACTCAGCATATGGGAGATTAAAGCAATTTATTGCCTACTTATAACAGACCAGAGCAGTATGAACTAAAAAACTCAAAACACCTTCCCCCCATCCACCCTCTTCAAACTCCTCCCCCCAAGTGTTGCAGGGGAATGGGGAATGGGGGCTGCAGTCAGTCCCTGATGCTTTGTCTCTGCTCCTGAATCACATTCTTACAGACTCACAGACACTGCTTACCCTGTTCCTGATGAGTTTTCTATTGCCAATGCTTCAGCTAAGGAAAGCTAAAATTAGGTTCCCTGCTTGTGAGCAAAGCTGTAGGGTATTCAGGCCTCCCTGTCACTGATCCATCTAATTGTATGAACTTGCCTTTCCCCATCCCCATCCCAGATAATTTGTTTGTGCCTCTTGTACTTAAATGGATCTCATCATGCACTTTTCCTTCTTTCTTTCTCTCCTTTCTTTCTCTCCTTTCTTTCTCTCCTTTCTTTCTTTCTTTTTCTTTCTTTCTTTCTTTCTTTCTTTCTTTCTTTCTTTCTTTCTTTCTTTCTTTCTTTCTTTCTTTCTTTCTTTCTTTCTTTCTTTCTTTCTTTCTTTCTTTCTTTCTTTCTTTCTTTTCTTTCTTTCTTTCTTTCTTTCTTTCTTTCTTTCTTTCTTTCTTTCTTTCTTTCTTTCTTTCTTTCTTTCTTTCTTTCTTTCTCTTTCCTTCCTTCCTTCCTTCCTTCCTTCCTTCCTTCCTTCCTTCCTTCCTTCCTTCCTTCCTTCCTTCCTTCCTTCCTTCCTTCCTTTCATTAAACTGAAAAAAACTGGCAAGTACAGGATCTGGTACAAAGAGTATACTAAGATGTCTTGATTGGAAAGGAGGAAAGAAATAATATGAGACAGCAGTAAGACTCATACTCCCTATGAAACCATGTCTTTAAGCACTTATCAGCATGAAAGATTCTATGGAAGGACCCATCTCTTTCCACTGGTTCTAAATGCCACCTATCCTGTGTCATATGCTAACACTGAGATGGCTATATTAAGACTAGCCAATTGCTCTAGCATTTGACTAGAACATAACAGTATGAGTTGTGTATCAATACTGGTCTGAAACAAGCAGAGTCATGGGATGGGGAGGGGGGTTCACTGTGTTCTTACCAATCTTTTAGATTCACATAATGTTAGAAAAAAGCCAAGCTCAGAGGAAATGTTATTTGGATATTCTAGGGTAGTATCTCGTAGATAAGGTACAGTTCCTGACCCTGTATGTTTTTTCACTGGAGAAATTATTTTCTCTAAATGTGCCAACAATTGTAATGCTAAAAAGAGATTGCCAAGCAGGAAACATTCAAGTCTTGAAGCAAGGAAATCAATTGGTATGAAATGCTGAGTTACTGTGGCTGTATTGCTAACCTAAGTTGGACTGTGTACCTTTTGCTCTGTTATCTGTATATTGTGGCTTCAGAAATGTAGCCTCACTCACCAGGCTATTTAGGGGAAAAAAACTCTACAACCTCTCTGGGCAACCTGTCCCAGTGCACTGTTACCCTCACAGTAAAGAAGTGCCCCCTCATATTGAGCCGGTACCTCCTGTGCTTCACTTTCTTCCCGTAAATTTATTTAATTCTTATATTGTTCCCATTATCATTGTAGTTGTATCAGCCTTTTTAGGGAGAAAAAAAAAAAAAGTTATGTGCTCTCCTACTGTTTCAAAGGCGGCAAAAGTATTATAGTTATTCTGGGCTACTGCCAAAGAAAATCAGAAGTTAAATTACACTATGTAAATGAAAAGTTAATTGTATTTTTTTCTACATTCTTTGTTCCAAAATGAGTAATGTTTAACTGTCTTGATAAGTTCTTGCTTTTTTAAAAAAAAAAATTCTATAAAAGAGTTAAAAGCGGCAAAACAGAGCTTCTCTAACAGTCTCATTTTATTTAAATGTTTCCTTCTAACACTGCACAATGAAATGTATATAAGTGTGGATGGTCACTTGCTATAGACATGACTATGAAGATATAAAGAACAAGAAAGATTATAATGAAAAAAATATTTTGAAATAAATGAGTGCAGAAAACTGGGGCAGTCACAAATTACGGGATTTTCTTTTGTATTGATGTGCATTGATTCATATATTAGGAAATTTTACTTGCACTTCTAAAAAAGAGCAATTATTTTATGAGTTGCAATGGTTTGTAGCTTGATTAGTAAAATACAGATAGGATATTTTTTCTACTCATAGAAGCTCATGAAGGTAGAAGGAAATATTTTTAATATAATTTAAGCTTTTCATAATCACTCAAAAATGACTAAAAGCCTCTCGGTTGAGTGAAGTTTGGGATCTTACTACATAGTAAATGACACAGTGGGTCACACCAATAATTATCTCCAGTATTTTATCTTGAGCTGGTGTCTAGTTCAGGTGCCTTAACTATGAAGATAAATTAGACCTATACATAGGATTTTATTTTTTCTAACCCCAAAGAAATTACTTGTAGCTATAATTTTAAACTTAGATCCCTTTATACATTTATCCTTCAGTTATCAGAGAGACCTTGTGGAGTTATGTGATCTGTTAAACTTTTTTCAATATTTGTGACTAATCTTTTTTCCTATTATTTTTTTTTCCTTATATTCTATGTTTCATATCCTCCATGAATGGTGAAAAATAACAAATTAAAAAAGTTTTCTAACTGTACAATAACTTTCAAACTATCAGATGATTTTCATCTACTGCCATGATATTAATGTGGAATCTATTAATAGCATACATATTGTTACTATATATATAAGTATATGCCATACTTACTATATATGCATACTGCTTTTTTTTTTTTTTTTTTAAGAAAATAAAAATGGAAATGAAAGGTCCATTATTGAAAATTCTGTATTTCAGTTCTTGTATTATATAAGAAACATAAAACCACTGAGATGATAAAATTATTTGAATCATCTTCTTTCCCTAAATGAAGAAATAATAGTATAACAATGGGAAATAATGATCCATGATGCAATAAAATCTCATTGACTTTTAATCTGCGTTCTTTCTTCCAATAAGTGTATTCCATTTGATTTTCCAAATCAGCAGAATACAAGGGGACGTATCTTAACCGCTATCTAATTTTAAGGCTATGCTTAGATGAAGATAACATTATTTTAGTATTCTTGTATGCATCATCAGCAAACTTCCAAAAAAGGCCTCTAGACATTTGGAGGCAGATTCTCTTCTCATTTACACCACTGCAACCTCCATTCATGAAAATTAATTGAAAGGGGAATTTAGTCCTTTGAGTGTAAATCCAGTTTATGAAAGGCTGTTAAACGTGACAATATGAATTCACTTCAGGATGAAACTCATTAGAAGCTATTTCAACTTGATAAGAACTATTTATAAATTAGGTTTTATCTCTTTGTGTTTTATTGCTTACTTTAGAAAATTTCATTTTAATATGGATAGCTATTGTAAAAGCTATTCATTTAAAATTGAGACAAGGAAGTCATGTCTGCCTTCTCCCATCACACCCTGACAAAGGATACTCTGCAGAACAATTTTAAGAAACAGAAATAAATGGCATGAATACTTGTTAATTCTCAGAGAAAATGACATGAAATGCAACATCATTTCACTCTGTTTAGTTCAGCACAAACTCTTTTAGTAAATCATATTGTCTTTTAGTATACATCTTTGAAGGTTGGGTGCACTGCATTTAGTTTTAGACAAGGATTGTAGCTACCACAGAGCTAAGATTTAGAATCCCTTCCTTTAAAAGAGAGAAAGACAGTTACCTCTTAGATATGCTGGTTGACCTTGTCTTGAGTATTTGTTTTAGGAAGGGCTGTACTGCCTGCTGGAGGTGTCTGCTTCTCTACACTGTGTATCTAGACAGCTAGTTTAGACTACAAACCTATCTAAAGTAAAGGGAGATTAATCCAACTGATAATATTTTTCCCCCAGCTCTCAGTCCGCAGCAGTTGGGCATTGCGTCAGAAATGCCAAATTAATCTGGAAGACAAAAAAAAATCATCTCTGTTTTAAGTTACATGCATTTGATTGCAAGGACTAGACACTAGAAAGCAAATAAAAAGAACTTTAAAAAGACTCTCAAGATTTCTAAGTTAGTCTTACAGCTAATTTATTTTAGAAAGCAAATGAGAATACACTTTAAAAGACTCAAGATTTCTAAGTCTTACAGTTAATTTATTTTTTCTCTCTGGAGACTGATTTTCAAAAGAGGATTTTTAATAAGATTAATATGTGGGATTGACAGCATAGCAGCTTCCATCCACAATATTTCTGGTAGTTATATGTTGGGGATTTTACCGCATCTTTCTTTTATGTGTTGCTGGAATATTATAATACAGAATAGTGAGTCAGTGAGATTGTCTTGGTTAATTAATCCTGGCAATGAAGTAGGTTTATGAAGACAAAGAATCCTTTCTATATTACTTATAACCATCTGAAATCACTGATTTAAACCAGAGCTTGTTTGTGTTTCTTTTTTTATTATTATTATTATTTATTTTTGTTTTGTTTTGTTTTCTTGTAGCCAATTAATTTGCCACTAATAGCAGGCAGAACACAAAAACTGATAGAAAAAAGAGTGAGGAGATTTATATACCTGTAATTCATGTCACTGAAAGCACACTAGAGGCTCAAGAGCTTCTCTTAAGGACAGCTACAATTGTATGTGTAATAGTGTAATTGACCACACATTTACTGTTGTTTAATAAAATTTGGACAGGCACAGAATAGCACATATGACTGAATGTACACGGTGGAGTAATTACACTGAAGAGACTAAATGTAAGTCAGAGCTGGGAAGTAATGAATACAGAGCATTTAATTATACTGTAAGCAAAGGCATTAAAGCCTGCCAAGAATGTGAAGGTGAACATTGGGTGATTTGTCAGGACAGTAAAATTGCAAACGGAAAGCACAGAGGATGCACAGATTTCTAACAATGGAAGAAAAAGATTTTTAACAATATAAACTCTTGGGCCCAAAACTTTGCATCAGATCAACCTCTGGATAAATTCTATATTCCACATTTATACACAGCTTTGCTAATTAAAAACATTGTCTCTAACATCACAACATAATGATGTACTCCTTCTGATGGCCACTTAGCAAAATGATCTTGTTTTCAAGATACTGTTGCTTTGTTGTGTTTGTATTTTGCTTCGTTGAGATTCATCCAGCCTGAATTCCTTGAATCCTGCAATTGAGTCGCTCCCTATTTAAAATTTAATGTTGTGGGCTACTCTTGTTCCCTCTTATGCTCCAATGGAGAAGATGTCATTGTGTCTTTAGAGAGCATTAATGCCAGGAATTTCTCATTGCCTTAAGTTTTAAGCTCTGCCCCTCCTATCAGTTTTCCTTTATGAATCTGAGTTATAGTCTTATTGTTTCAGGGCCAACTACAATATTCTAGAGGGATGAAGGAGGGAGGGTTAAGTTGCAGCTGCAGGTGATGGGTCTGGAGGTAATTAGGAGTAACCTACTTGGGGTAACATATCAGCAAAAAAAGAAAGATTGGGTAACACAAAAGAAAGAACATTGCTGTAAATTTAGTACCAATCAGGGGTTAAGCCAGAACCTCACTTCTGGGCTAATATTATGCTAGCAAGTGCAAGGTCCTGCAGTTGGGTCAGGGCAATCCCAAGCACAAATACAGGCTGGGTGGAGAATGGATTTCAAGCAGCCCTGAGGAGGACCTGGGGGTGTTGGTGGGTGAGAAGGTCAACACAAGCTGGCCATGTGTGCTCACAGCCCAGAAAGCTAAACATATCCTGGGCTTCATCAAAAGCAGTGTGACCAGCATGGTGAGAGAGGTGATTCTCCCCCTTGGCTCTGTCTTTATGAGGCCCCACCTGGAGCCCTGTGTTCAGCTCTGGGGCCCCCAGAATAAGAAGGATGTGGAACTGATAGAGCAAGTCCAGAGGATCACCACAAAGATGATCAGAGGGCTAGAGCACCTCTCCTATGAGGACAGGCTGAGGAAGTTGGGGTTGGTTAGCCTGGAAAAGGGAAGGCTCTGGGGACACTTTACAGTGGCCTGCCAGTACCTAAAGGGGGCTACTGGAAAGCTGAGGAAGGACCCTTTATCAGGGAGTGCAGTGACAGGACAAGGATTAATGGCTTTAAACGAAAAAAGGTGGTTTTGGGTTAGACATTAGGAAGAAATTCTTTCCTCAGAGTGTGGTGAGGCACTAGAACAGGTTGTCCAGAGAATCTGTGGATGTCCCATCCCTAGAGGTCAGGTTCCATCCCCTTCAAGGCCAGGTTGGATGGGATTTGAGCAATCTGGTCTGGTGGGAGGTGTCCCTCATACCTTTCTATGGTCAACTAACCTTTCTGAACCTCTTTTTCTCAATATTTTTAATGTCTTCTCTCTAAGACTGAAAACTGCAGCACCAATGTGCTGAAAATGCTTTATACATGTGGACAATGATCTCTAGTGGACACTTAAGTGTAGCATAAGGAGCACATGAAAAATGTTCCTCAGATATCTGGTTTCAGGAAGCTCTTGAGTTTTCACTTTCAGCCCCAATTTCACTGTGAACCTTGGTCTAAAAGGAGTGAAGTAATTAATTACTTAGTCACATCTAAATGTTCTACATCTAAACAATGACATCTGTGTGCATTTTTCTGAGCTGCCCTCTATCAATGACATTGTAAACAATATTCTGTGCAATTTAAACCCATTCTCTTCAGATTAGTCTTGTTTGTGTTATGTTCCATTGTGAAATCTTTTTCGTCCAAAGAGAAAGTATTTCCCCAGTTGCAAATACCAAACTAGAGAAAACAGGAACTTTGAATTAAATCAGTAGTGAAATGTCTCATTTTTTCCTATGATAAAATCCATCGTATTTGTTGTTTTCTTATAGTAATTAATTTAATTATTATTGTAAAATGTTTAATCAGATTTATGAAAATGTATACTTTGCCAGCAGGTTTAATCATTTAAGAGTTAGTTTCTAGAAGTTATTGTAAAAATACAGCTAATAACATTTGTGCACCATATAAACAATATTGATTTCAGCATCTCACTGTAGTAAACTATTCTAAATCCTCCTTTTTTTTCTTTTTCCTTTTTTTTTTTTTAATAACAACATAATAACTTTTAAGACTTTCATGAAAACAAATAAAAGCAAAACATAACTCCACTTATAAGATAAGTGCCTTTTTATACTTCGCAGTCTGGAGTATAATGTTTGGGTATTGTGAGAGGAATAAATACTGCTAAAGAAAAAGAATTATGTAATTTAATGAATAATTCTGGAAAGTGAAACACATGTTTTTTGTAAACCTACTTATTTTGATTGCGCAGTGCCTCTGTAATTCCTTCACAGTCAGAGGTGTAGTAGAGGGTGAAAGAAAAAACATACAATTAATTGTCAGTTATCCCTGGTAAGATTATCTGGATTGCAGGTGGTTACTTACAGATGTGCATAGACATGACAACAGGCTAATTTATGGTGTTAATGGCTTGATGACTGTGATTAATCATGGCTAAATTTATGAATGGTTTGTGATAATTGGCAAAGCAGTGTGAAGACCTACACTTATGAGATGCATCATCTAGGTTAAAAAAGATTTTTTTTTCTTTTAGCATACCCTATGTACAATTCTTGCCTTGACAATAACCAGGAAAATAAGCCCATCAGGACAATTAACATGTTTCTTGAGAAGCCACCTCCCATCTTAGATTTTCCTGTCCAACATGGAAAAGCAAACTAGGATTCTTTCAACACAACACTGAGTCCCTTTCTCAGAACAGGTAGAATCATCCTTTAGAGTACTGACCCTCCAGACCATAAAGCTACCAACAAACTGGGGTGTGTATAAGCCATCTCTGTTAAATGTTTAGCCCAGGTCAGAGCTCAGGTGAAAAGACATGTTTTTCTGAGCACATGGTAGGAGTAACAGAAACCTGAATATCTATATTACCCTTGCAAGATCTGTTTTGTGTTTGTTTTTGTTTTCTCATGGGGCCTTTGATACTCACATGTTTCTGCAAAGTAAGGCTATTTCATCCTCCTCCAACTCTGATGCTTAGGTTTGAACAGCAGCAGTTTTTACAGAGCTTAATATGTCAGTACTGAGGTTTAGGCCCCTCACAGCCCAACTAAATCTGCTCTAAGTGTGTATGGGCAGTGGGACAGCTAGAGAGGAGGTTGACAGATATTGCAAGATAATGAGCAAAATGTAGGCAAATTAGTATATTAAGAAGCTCAATTTGTAGCTGTCTCCTGTATGGCTCAGAAGGTAAGGATGGGAGATATATTTTCCAAGAGGAAACAACCCATGTTCATATAATATTCCTTTGACTACTGATAATTTTAAGATCAGGATTAGGGATAAGGATGGCAAAATAAGGACTTGTATCCCTTACTAATCATTTATGAAGTGTCAGCTTAAGTCCAGCCCATAGCAACTAAACATATTTTGTATTGATTCTCTAATCAACTGTATTTGGTATAAAACATAAAGAAGAGCTGAATGGCCAAAGTGTTCTGGGTTTGTTTTGTTTTTCTTGGATACTGTGCAGCCCACCACACTAGACTGTGGATTGATTTCTGCTGAGGTTCATAGTTTATATGATGTTTTTCAATAGGTATTGGACACCTGTCTGTGGTTAATGTTAGAGTTAAAGCTTATGAGAAAGGAATTGGGTTTCTGATTTTAGTCTTGGATCTGATATTTCCAGCAGGGAACAGAGTGAGCTTTGTTTCCTGAAAGTGCAGCCCTTGCAAAAGTAGTTACAGTTAGAACTTTTAAAGGTCAGTGTCAGAATAAAACTTTGAAGAAGAAATATTGAAGGTTTGAATCTATTGCATTTAGAATACCAGTTAAAAATAGCTGTATCCAGAACAAAAAATAAGCCTGGAATAAGGGCTAGTTTCACAGTTTACAGTTTATTCTCGGTATTTCTGCAGACAGAAGTCATCTGTCTCAGGATAAGGTTAAGGTTTGGACACAGAGATAGAACTAGCTTATTGATGTAATTGAAATTAATTTTACAGGCCTTGATGTCCTATTTTATCTGAGGCCTCTCATTTCAACTAGGTTTATTCTGCATATATTAGTCACCTGGTTACTCATAGCTTGTTATAGTCCTTTCTGTAAGGTTGTAGCTGAAAGGCTTAGAAATAAAAGATGTGAGACAACTAAGCCGTTTCTGGATCCTCTGTTGATCACTGGCACAAAATGAATCTGGTCTCTGTTGACGACGCTGGCATATCACTGGCAACGCTGCAAGCTCTAGGCTAAAGTAAAGATTTTCCTGTACACAGAGCCACATGAAGGGTAGAGTTTAGGAGTAAGACTCCACTGATCATGTAAAGTGATGGAGAGATGACCGGTGTCTGCTGAAGCTTATTGATACATTTGAATTCTGTTTTTTTAAATTGCGTTTAATGAGGGTTGCCTTTAGTGTGAAATTATTGATTTCTTCAGATACAGTCCAGAACCTTGCCAGCAAATATGCTAGGTCCTGCTTCTCATCAGGAAAGAATAATCATCCATCTGGGGCTATGTTAGTATTCTGTTGACTTTCTGAAGGTCTAGCAAGTCACAAGATCAGCGCAAGATAATGAGTAGAGCTCATGGCCGGGAGCAACAGTATAGAGGGTAATCGAGAAGAACAGGCCTCCTTCTCTTTAGCTAGGGCAGCAAGCTGTTATGTCACATTTAGAGAGTTGTTAGGCTACAGTAAAGATTTGCAGTAGGGCTGAGTAGGGATAAATTGGTGCAAAAAGAAATTTTAGGATCTGAACTAACATCCTGCATGGCCTATAGTTTTTTCAGCTGAAGGCTGCTCTTTGGAACACTTTCCTTCTCATAATCTTAGTTTTTCTGATATTTTGGAAGACTTTTTCCAACCCTCAGCAGTCTTCTTCCTTAAAAGAACACAGTGTCCTTATGCTAGAGGATCTGGATATGTATTTAGAGAAGGGAATCCATGTACTAAACGTACATTTGAGTAAAGTTACTTTTTCTTACTTTCTTAAAATTCAGGAATGAAGAGTTTTTTTCCTAGTCAATACACAATTATAATAACAATGCTGAATTCTTTATTTATAGCCATTATTTTTTTCTCAAAAACAAATAATCTATCTCTATCTAATTAAACTGCTTAAACTCATGGACAAAGAATGTCCAGCACTATGGTACTATCCAGCAGGTCCTGCAAGTGCCAACACAGGTTGCCAGCCCATGCAGTTGACTCCCTTGTGTCCTACATACAGAGTAAAGGTCATAATCAGTGATGTCAGTGATGTAGCTGTTCCCCAGCTAAATCATAAAAATAAAATGCAGAGGAGTATCCTTTAGCCTGCAGTCAAGAAACATACAATTCACCAGTTTAAAGGGTCTTATTTGTTGGTATGTTCTTTACATTGAGTACAGCCTCACTTCCATGTGATTTGTTGCACTGTCTCTCTTGAATATGTGATAGATGAATATTTCTTTTAGTGTATTGCTGGTGCCTGCCCACATAGTGACAGCTCCATTATATAATATATCAGAAATATAATACAGTGAGGTCCAGCAGATTCTGGAACAGTCTAATGGAGACATTGTTTCACTGATGTTCTAATCTACAGTTATATGGTGACTGGGGAAATTGGCATGGTGGAAAAGCCGCACCACCAACAGTTTTATGATGACTATAATTTAGCAAACAGTCCTCTGTTTGAAAGCTGTATTTTGAATTGTCACAGGGAACCTGTTCATATATGAAGCTAATTGTAGTGGCCTGAACGTTAAAAAAAAAATAAAAATTTTTACTAGACTTGCATCCATGCAGCATTTGCTGTAATAGCTTTCACAAGTATTTTCTGAAGTCCTCTAAAATTGCAGTAGCTCTGCAGTAGCATGGTTTTTACACTGCCGAAGCTGCTACTTTTACTTTTGTAAGCCACAGTAAGAATTTCTCATATTTCCAACAATACTTGAATTCCCCAACCCAATTTCCATATCTCCAAGATGAAGAATGATGCAAAGGAAAAGACCACAAGGCAAACCAGTACTGTTAACCACAGCAGAGACTAGGAGAGAGGAAGAAGCTGATACATTCATGTACTGAAAGCAATCTGACATTGTCCCATATAGATTGTTATAAAATTCTCACTTCTATCACATTTCACCCTGTTGTATTTCAACCAGATTCAAAGAAAAAGCATCTTGTGGAGGATCTGAAAGCTGCATGTCTCAAACCTATTTCCATCAAAGAACTGAAATTCTGATACACTGTACAGGATGAGTACGTATCCTGAATTTACTTTTGAAACAAAGTCAGAATACATTTTGTATGTCTAGTCACAGGCCATGATATGACTTTATATCTGCAAAACACATTCATGATATTTGGGCAATCTTATCAAAAATTCAATTCTGTGAAATGCTAGAAATTCATCACTTCAAAATAAAGACATGTAGAAATCAGTTGCTATTTTTGAAATTCTTGACTGAATTTCTGATTATCCTTTTCCCATTTACAATGTAAAGGCAGCTGTAGTGGCTTATGTCAATAGTTCATCAACAGTGCCATAACTGATGACTATCTCCATGGTGCAGTGGGTTCAGGTCTGTTTATTGAATTGTCCATGGGATTCCCTTATTCCTCTCCTTCAGCAAGAGACATTCCTGCACACACGTACATTGAATTTACCATGCTGCAGTTCATTTTTCTGCTTCTTCAAAGTCTGCTGTGCTTCTTGCTGTGCTTTTCACCTCACATTTTATTTTCTTTTCATCCAAAGCTCTGTTCTATATTCAACCATCTTCAGACTATCCCTTCTGTCCCTAATCAAGCCAGACATCCATTGCTACAGGCACGTGGTACGTTTTTGTTCCTGTGACTGGCCACATCACCAGGTATAGCATGACCAAGGAGCTTCTACCAGCTCCTTGTATGCCTTCAAAGTAGAAGAGATGGTGTAAGATGTCAGGGCATCTCCCTCTTTGTCCCCCCAGCTGTTTATTTTTACGCTTTTGACCCTATGATCTTTTCTCACATGCATGCACACACACACACATACATAAACCTGCTCCTCATTCACTGCTCTTCAGAATTATTTTGTTCTCTTCAGATACCTTTCCATAGCCTCTTTCATTTGCTTTTGTTACGGAGGGACTGATATCGTTCCCAAGAAAGATGACTAGAAGGAGCAAGGACTTTAAGTGAATGTCTAGAGACATATTTGATTAGTCCTCTAATCAGAGAATCATAAAATGTCTTGGATGGAAGGGATCATTTAGTTCCAAGCCTCCTGCCATGGGCAGGGATGCCACCCACTAGATCAGGTTGCTCAGGGCCTCATCCAACCTAGTCTTCACAGAATCACAGAATTTCTAGGTTGGAAGAGACCTCAAGATCATCGAGTCCAACCTCTGACCTAATGCTAACAGTCCCCACTAAACCATATCCCTAAGCTCTACATCTAAACCTCTTTTGAAGACTTCCAGGGATGGTGACTCCACCACTTCCCTGGGCAGCCTGTTCCAATGCCTAACAACCCTTTCAGTAAAGAAGTTCTTCCTAACATCTAACCTAAAACTCCCCTGGCTCAACTTAAGCCCATTCCCCCTCGTCCTGTCACCAGGCGCGTGGGAGAACAGACCAACCCCCACCTCACTACAGCCTCCCTTGTGGTACCTATAGAGAGCGATAAGGTCGCCCCTGAGCCTCCTCTTCTCCAGGCTGAACAAGCCCAGCTCCCTCAGCCGCTCCTCGTAGGACTTGTTCTCCAGGCCCCTCACCAGCTTCGTCGCCCTTCTCTGCACCCGCTCAAGCACCTCGATGTCCTTCTTGTAGCGAGGGGCCCAAAACTGAACACAGTACTCGAGGTGCGGCCTCACCAGAGCTGAGTACAGGGGGACAATCACCTCCCTAGCCCTGCTGGCCACACTGTTTCTGATACAAACCAGGATGCCGTTGGCCTTCTTGGCTACCTGAGCACACTGCTGGCTCATATTCAGCCGACTATCAACCATCAGTCCCAGGTCCTTCTCTGCCTGGCAGCTCTCCAACCATTCCTCTCCCAGCCTGTAGCTCTGCTTGGGGTTATTGTGCCCCAGGTGCAGGACCCGGCATTTGGCCTTGTTGAACTTCATGCAGTTGACCTCAGCCCATCGGTGCAGCCTATCCAGATCCTCCTGCAGAGCTTTCCTACCCTCGAGCAGATCAACACACGCACCTAACTTGGTGTCATCTGTGAACTTACTGAGGGTGCACTAGATGCCCTCGTCCAGATCATCGATGAACAATTCCAGGGATGGGGCAGCCACAGATTATCTGAGCAGAAGTTCCTGTCTCATCTTTCAACTGTTTTCAGCTCAGGAATTTTCTGAACTGGATGCTGTTTCTTGTATTTTATAATTTTTCAAGAATTTCATTTCCATGTAAATGTCTAGTCCACTCTTAAACCCATGCAAATTTTGGCTTTACACAGCATGCTTTCACAGGGAGCTTTACAATACTATGTTGGGTCTGTCTGGGATGGAGTCACCTTCCCTGCAACAACCCACACAGTGCTGTGCTCTGCACTCATAGCTGGAACAGCACTGGTATCACTCCAGTGTTGTGTCTATTGCTGCATAGTGCTGGCACAGCATCAGGACTCCTTCCAAGCCCCCAAGAGCCAGCAGGCTGGGGGTGGGCAAGTGATGGGGAGGGGACATCACCAGGGCAGCTGACCTAAACCAAACAAAGGGATATTCTATAACACCTGATGTCACACTCAGCAACAAAAAGAGGGGCTCTCGTGGGGGACGGGGCTGTCCTACTGAACAATCGCTATGCGTTCTGAGGCCCTGCTTCCCAGGGCATGGCTGGACATTGCTTGTTTATGGGAAGTAGAGAATTTTTTTTTTCCTTCTCTCTGTGCTTCCGCTCAACGTCATTGTTTCTTTTTTTTTTTTTTTTCTTTTTCTTTTTCTCCCCATTCCCTTTACCTTTAATTAAACCATTCTCACCTCAGACCTCAAGCTCTTTGTGTCGTATTTTCTCCCCCTTCCTCTTTGAGGAGAGGGTGAGTGAGAGAGCAGTTGTGGTGGAGCTTGGCTGCCCACTCGAGTAAAACCACCACAAATACTAATATGCTATGTGTGAAATCACCCTTTTTGTTTTTCCTTTTTTTTTTCTTTTCCAAATAACTTCTAACATCATTATTTGGTTTACCACACTTCTATTTAAAGAGAGAAAGAAGTAATTGAGTCATATCTACTCTCTCCATGCTGTTTGTAATTTTATAGAAGCTGGTTGTGTTTCTTTTAAGTCTTTGGTTTTGAGGACTAAGAAATCCTCACTTGCTCAGCTGCTACCTGTAGAGAAGCCTTCTGTATTTTTTATCCTCTTTGCCCTTCTCTCAGTCTTTTCCTATTCCTTTTACTAAGATGAGAGGAAAAGCACCACACACAATGCTACAAGTACCTGCAAAACAGAGTTAACTATCTGTACCAACAGCTATCATTTTGTTCAGAGGCTTTGTGACCTGCCAGGGAAGAGAGGGATGATCAGAAACAGCAACTTATATTCTTGTATCGGTGCTATTGCTCTTTCTACCTTTTACTTTTCACTATGCCCAAAGTTGCCAAACAAGCAGTCTTAGATCTCAAAAGGTGGCAAGGACTACCCAGAGGTGTAAGTGGAAGTGGGATTGAAAGTCCAGATGTGCAAACTGCATCAGAATTATGATGTCTAAACATTGGGAACTATCATGTTACAGGAAAAAAAAATAAAATAAAAATTAAAAAATAGAGTTTACATATGGAAATAAAACGGGTGCAATCACTATTATCAAAATGAAGTGCAAGTAGAGAAAAAATATGTGAAGACAAAGGGGAAAAGCTCAATGGAAACTGTGAGTTTATAGTTCCACTTCTTTGCAAAATAAAGAGCAATAAATCTGAAAGACAGCTACAGTCCATTAGCACTAAGCTAAAAATAGTCCAATGGAGTAGTCATATAAATAGACATCTTTTGCAAGAAGAAAAGACACAATGAAAACTACCCACAAGATACATATCTGATCAGAAAGGACTTTCAGCTATGAGTAGCTGTTTCTCAGATGCTAAATCCTGTCTTAAGAATCATCTGTTCTGCTCACATTTTGACACATGAGGTTTCCATAGTATTGTATAGGTAGGATCAAGAGATTTTTTTTCTTATTTTAGAATAATGTCCAACATTCTAAATATATTTCAGAATCCACTATCCTAAGCAAAATGATCATCTTTTACTGTTGATACAACCTTTTTTTAACTAATTTCAACATCCACATGGTATCTAGCATTACCAACCAATGGGCCCCTTCATGGGCCCTCTCAATGGGCCCTGCAAGATTTTACAGAAGTAATGATATGCATGCATATCCACTTTAAATACTGTAATTATTTATATGCTTAAACTAATGCATATGTAAACACACATGCAGAGTGAAGACAGCTGTCATTTATTATTATTTTTTTTAATTATAAAGTCATAGCCTAAATACCAGGAACAGAGATTTCAGAAGCTCAGTTTTCACATTAGGAATTGTTCTATGTTTTCATATTCTGGACAGGAATAAAGCAAATCATTTAGTTTGGGTGGGAGCTGAATCCATCTGTGACTGGGAAATAACACTGCACTGCCTTACCATCCCCAGAGTCTGTTGTTGGAACTGACAGCAAAGCTAAGCTGATAGTACTTGTACTATACAGGATGACAAACACTACTTACTTAGCAACTGTATAACCCATGCACTTATGAGCTTATGAGTAATGTTGAAGCAAAACCTAATTCTCACTTTCCCATCCCTCCAGCAAATATGCACTTTGCTCAGCATCTGACCTGGGGAGTCACAGATCTCTCTCTTGCCAGTTTTAATATTATGCCATATTACTTGCCATGATCTTTATATCACAACCTGTCTCTTCAAATCACAGCAGGCAAGATCCAGAAACAAATGTGATGTTTGGGTTTGGGTCCCACTGGAAAAGGGACTAAGAGTGACTGAAATATAGGATTTCCACTAGAAGGGATTAACTCTCAAATGGGATATATAACTTTTCACATCAGGTTTGAATTCAGCTGATTGAAGTGATGAACCATTCACTCAGCTCTACCAGTGGTGTATCCCACTTTAAATCAGAAATATTGCCACAGAGTTAGGGGTGTAAAAACCCATTGAAATAAGTGAAGGCTCAGACATGTGGGATGCAAATTGTTCACCTCCAATGAGTGCTGTATTCATTTGATTGATTTTAAATGGCTGTATAAGTGTTCTCATACATGTTGAACCTGTATAAAAAATTAAGTAACTCCCAGTGGGATTTTTCTGATATTACATTCTGAAATTGAACTTAACTTGAACAACAGAGTTTAAATATCTTGGGATGTAGTTCATCATAGAATGATTTTAATTTTCATGCAAAACCATAAAAGCTAAAGAAATGTGGGTGACATAGTCATTTTGAACAGCCTCTTATCCAGGATGTGAGCAAAAATTCACTATTCCCAGTATTATTCCACTGACTTCCATCACATATAAATCTAGTGTGGTATTTTCAGTAAATCAAGTACATGCAATTTCTGATTTTAGATTCCTGACAGTTATGCATAACCAAACCACCATCATGTATCTCTTGGCACAGTGGATATTATTAAATCTACTTGTCCTTTTGTTACATAATCTTGGAGAGGAAAGAAAGAAAGAAAGAAAGAAAGAAAGAAAGAAAGAAAGAAAGAAAGAAAGAAAGAAAGAAAGAAAAGAAAGAAAGAAAGAAAGAAAGAAAGAAAGAAAGAAAGAAAGAAAGAAAGAAAGAAAGAAAGAAAGAAAGAAAGAAAGAAAGAAAGAAAGAAAGAAAGAAGGAAAGAAAGAAGGAAAGAAGGAAAGAAAGAAGGAAAGAAAGAAGGAAAGAAGGAAAGAAGGAAAGAAGGAAAGAAGGAAAGAAGGAAAGAAGGAAAGAAAGAAAGAAAGAAAGAAAGAAAGAAAGAAAGAAAGAAAGAAAAGAAAGAAAGAAAAGAAAGAAAGAAAGAAGAAAGAAAGGAAGGAAGGAAGGAAGGAAGGAAGGAAGGAAGGAAGGAAGGAAGGAAGGAAGGAAGGAAGGAAGGAAGGAAGGAAGGAAGGAAGGAAGGAAGGAAGGAAGGAAGGAAGGAAGGAAGGAAGGAAGGAAGGAAGAAGGAAGGAAGGAAGGAAGAAAGGAAGAAGAAGGAAGGAAGGAAGGAAGGAAGGAAGGAAGGAAGGAAGGAAGGAAGGAAGGAAGGAAGGAAGGAAGGAAGGAAGGAAGGAAGGAAGGAAGGAAGGAAGGAAGGAAGGAAGGAAGGAAGGAAGGAAAAAAAAGAAGGGAGATTATAGGTGAGTTGGAATATTAGCATATTGTAATTACTGTCTCAGGTTTTTTAACTTTGTTAACCTGAGCAAAAAGGGTCATGACTTGCTCTCTGAGTTGCCTCTAAGCTTATCTTTTTCAAAGTTAGAAGATATACAAAGAACTTTCTGCTGAGAGCCTATGGGTTATTTTGGAAAAGTACAGTAGTGGGATCAGTGTGTCAGTGAGTGCAATTTGAAGGTCTTACAAAGGAGAACATTCATTGAATTCCCAGTCCAAAGCTCATCACTTAACTTTAAACTCAAAATAAGAATTGCCATCTTTTGGGGAAAAAAAAAAAAAAAAAAAAGTTGTACTCTATATCCTGAAAAATTAAACTTTTCCCTTTGTAGACATCTCTTAAGATGCAGATACTACTTGATTCTGATGCAGGAAATGGGTTTCCTCCACCGTTTAGCTAACTTTCTGAGAACATTTTTTATGTAAGGCTTGAGGCATCGTTCCTGCAGCTCCTTAGCACTTTAGTAGCTTACAGAGTGCAGCTGTCTGAGATGATGTCTTCCCTCCTCTGCAGAGGGAAGGGAGAAAGAGGTAGAAGAACGGTGCTCCAGAATGGTACAAGTGATGCAATATTCATCCCCATAGGACTGAAATTTGACGCTACGGAACCTGGTCCAATTTCCACAGCAAATACTGTCACATATTCTGTCACTCATCTTGCCATTGTGCATGTTTACTGAGAAGCCCATTATACCCCAAGTCAGGCAATAAAATTGGTAACTATGCAGCAGCTCCTCCAGAAGTCATTGCTCCTTGATTACAATCTTTAAAGAGAGATCATTAGCACCTAACTTAATTCTCCATCAAGATTTGCTATGGGACCCTTGAGCCTTACTGCAACATGTTGTTTTAACTAGAATATATAGAGAAAATGAATGCATTGTTGAAAGCAGATTACAGATTTCTTCCAAACCTGGATGTAGACATCACAAAGTTTAATTATACAGCCTGGAATTAGGCTACAGTAAAAATTAGAGTTTAACCAGGGTTTTGCCAGGCTTCTGAAATTTGCCATGAGATCTTTCATAATGACAGTTAATTTAAAGCCACCTTGGAGCTTAAGAGTAACAAAGTAAAGCCCAGCTTAGCCATATCCAACCAGCACAAGTGGAGGTTAGTATTTTTTAAAAGTTAACAACACTCTTCTCTCTCTCTGCTTTAAAATTGATGACAGCAGCATACAAAGCCATATGATGATACTGTTTAATGGATAATGTGACCAAAAACCAGGCAAAGCAAACTTAAAGCATCTCCATGGAGGCAGGAAGAAATTCCTGGTCTTCATGACTACATCAAAATGCTGCAAAGCCAGACTAGCTACTGCCCACAGAGTGAAGATGGTGTCTGAGGCACTGGTTACTGCTGAGGAGGAAATGGCACCTATTGTCTCCATCATCACCCCCACATGTGTGTGCTTATTTGGTTCCGTAAGACTTTCTCTAATGAAAGTACACGAAGACAGCCTTGGCATTAATGGTTACAGAATCACAGAATCACAAAATTTCTAGGTTGGAAGAGACCTCAAGATCATCGAGTCCAACCTCTGACCTAACACTAACAAGTCCTCCACTAAACCATATCGCTAAGTTCAACATCTAAATGTCTTTTAAAGACCTCCAGGGAAGGTGACTCCACCACTTCCCTGGGCAGCCCATTCCAATGCCTAACAACCCTTTCAGTAAAGAAGTTCTTCCTAATATCCAACCTAAAACACCCCTGGCACAACTTCAACCCATTCCCCCTCGTCCTGTCACCAGGCACATGGGAGAATAGACCAACCCTCACCTCACTACAGCCTCCTTTAAGGTACTTATAAAGAGCAATAAGGTCGCCCCTGAGCCTCCTTTTCTCTAGGCTGAACAAACCCAGCTCCCTCAGCTGCTCCTCGTAGGACTTGTTCTCCAGGCCCCTCACCAGCTTTGTCACCATTCTCTGGACTTGTTCAAGCACTTCCATGTCCTTCTTGTAGCGAGGGGCCCAAAACTGAACACAGTACTCGAGGTGCGGCCTCACCAGAGCCGAGTACAGGGGGACAATCACTTCCCTAGCCCTGCTGGCCACACTGCTTCTCATGCAAGCCAGGATGCCGTTGGCCTTCTTGGCCACCTGAGCACACTGCTGGCTCATATTCAGCCGACTATCAACCATCACTCCCAGGTCTTTCTCCTCCAGGCAACTTTCCAGCCACTCATCTCCCAGCCTGTAGCTCTGCTTGGGGTTATTGCACCCCAGGTGCAGGACCCGGCATTTGGCCTTGTTGAACTTCATGCAGTTGACCTCAGCCCATCAGTCCAGCCTATCCAGAACTTCCTGCAGAGCCTTCCTACCCTCGAGCAGATCAACACACGCACCTAACTTGGTGTCATCTGCAAACTTACTGAGGGTGCACTCAATGCCCTCATCCAGATCATCAATAAAGATATTAAAGAGGAGTGGCCCCAGTACCTAGCCCTGGGGAATGCCACTAGTGACCGGCCTCCAACTGGATTTGACTCCATTCACCACAACTCTTTGGGCCCAGCTATCCAGCCAGTTTTTAACCCAACAAAGTGTGCGCCAGCCCAAGCCACGAGCAGAGAGTTTCTTGAGTAGAATGCTGTGGGAAACAGTGTCAAAAGCCTTGCTGAAGTCAAGGTAGACCACATCCACAGCCTTTCCCTCATCCACTAAGTGCGTCACTTTGTCACAGAAGGAGATCAGGTTCATCAAGCAGGACCTGCCTTTCATAAACCCATGCTGACTGGGCCTGATCACCTGGTTGCCCTGTAAGTGCCACACGATGACACTCAAGAGAATCTGCTCCATGAGTTTCCCTGGCACTGAGGTCAAACTGACAGGCCTGTAGTTTTCCGGGTCTGCCCTCCGGCCTTTCTTGTAGATGGGCGTCACATTTGCTAACCGCCAGTCGACTGGGACCTCCCCCAGTAGCCAGGACTGTTGATAAATGATGGAAAGCGGCCTGGTCAGCTTCTCTGCCAGTTCTCTCAGTATCCTCGGGTGGATCCCATCTGGCCCCATCGACTTGTGTACATCCTACTGCCGTAGCAGGACGCCAAACATTTCCTCATGGATAGTGAGGGCCACATTCTGCCACCCCCTTCCACCAGTTCAGGGTACAGGGTAACTAGAGAGCAACTGGTTTTGCTGCTAAAGACTGAGGCAAAGAAGGCATTAAGCACCTCTGCCTTTTCCTCATCTTTTGTAACTAAGTTCCCCCCCACATCTGTTTTGCATTGATGTATTTGTAAAAACATTTTTTGTTGTCTTTAACGGCAGTAGCCATATTGAGCTCCAGATGAGCTTTGGCCTTTAAGTGGTTAAATGAATTGTACCTATAAAGCACCTATTTCCACTGACTGCAAAGGAAGCCTACTTCAGAAGATGAGAAAGCTACATTGTATATACTTAAATGAGATGATGTAAGACTCAACTCTAATGCCTGCTTGGTCTAATCTGTGCTGATTTACCAATATTTTTAACAGATACCTAATGTAATATATTCAGGAACTCCAGCACAACCCACAAATAGTACTCTAAGTCATAAAAGATGTGGTATACTGAAATGTTTTGCACAAAAATCAGCCTTAGGAATTTATCATCTGAATGACAAGCACTCAGTGCCCTATGAAGAAGCCCTGCATATCTACTGCACGTGTAGGATAGCAAAATATGAAAATATTGATTGGTAATAAGGGAAAATACATTTGTAAGTCATACACGGAATTTTAAAAAGTAATTGAGTTGAATCAAAATTATTTTCATGGCTTTGGTAACAGATGCATCATCAATTCATGAACTATCTTAACTTAGAATTGTATAGATTTGAATCAAGTTTCCACCCTAAGAAAGGAATTTGTTTCAAAATGAATTAAAAACTCTGCTTTGCACTCTTTTTATCCTTTGCATACTTTCCATTTAGTCTAGTCCAGTATAACACACTGAACCTGACACTGCACCTGTCCTTGTGCTACCTTAACACCTTCAAGTGATGCATTGCAACAAGAATAACGTTTATCATGACAGATCTTTTTATAACACTGTTCCTATGTTAAGCCAATATCCTTTCTCAACACTTTCTGAGTAGCATGAGGATGTCACACTTGACTTTTAGAAACATAGGTTTTATGCATTTCCTTTACATGCATCAAATTTCTGGGGCAGACATATCTGTCCTGAAGAGCAGGAGGAGAGCAAGCAATGGCTTATTAAATTGGTTATGAATTTAAGACCTCGAGTCTTTATCTAGACAATATTATAATTTGGTACCTTAGTTGCGTCATATTATCTGATCATCAATCTAATTGATTCAGATAACAATAAAAGGAATCACAGAAAGACAGCAAATGAGATTGCCTCACATAGGAATTAAAACATTGTGGTGTGTTAACCTTGGCTGATCATCAGGTGCCTGCCAAGCTGCTCTCTCTGCTCCTACTCATCATCAAGACAGGGATAAAATATGATAAAGAAACCTGTGGGTTGAGATAAGGACAAGGAGATCACTCACTAGTTAATATAAAGGGCAAAACAGATTTGTCTTGGGGAAGATCAATTTAATTTATTGTCAGTTAATAACATACACGTAGTAGGGTGATGAGAAGTAAAACCAAACCTGAAAACTCCTTCCCACCTACCCCACCACGATATCATGGCTTGGATCAGGAATAGTGTAGTCAGCAGGACCAGAGAGGTGATCGTTCCCTTGTACTCAGCTGTGGTGAGGCCACACCTCTAGTACTGTGTTCAGTTTTGGGCCCCTCAGTACAATGACAACGAGACCCTGGAGCATGTCCAGAGAAGCACTGTGAAGCTAGTGAAGGGCCTGGAGCACAAGTCCTGTGAGGAGCAGCTGAGGGATCTGGGGTTGTTTAGTCTGGAGAAGGGGAGGTTCAGGGGAGACCTTATTGCTCTCTACAACTACCTGAAAGGAAGGTGAGGAGAGCTGGGGGTCAGCCTCCTCTTGCAGATAATTAGTGGCATCATAATTAGGTTAGAAATTAGGAGACATTTCTTCTCAGATAGAGAAGGTTGCCCAGGGAAGTGGTGGCACCACCATCCCTGGGGGTGTTTAAGGAAAAATTGGACCTGGTGCTTAGGGACGTGGTTTAGTGGGTGACATTGGTGGTAGGGGGATGGTTAAAATACAGTGGGTGAACAGTTTGAAGGACTGGGCTTAAAGAGTTGTAGCGAATGGGAGAATATCAGGCTACTCACCAGTCACTGGTGGTATTCCCCGGGGCTCAATTTTATGGGCAGTTCTCTTCAATGTTTCTACCAATGACCTGGATGCAGCAGTTGAGTGCACACTAATTTTTTCTGGTGATACTTAACTGGGAGGAGTTATCTATTCCCTTGAGGGTAGAGAGGCCCTACAGAGAGGTCTTGATAGATTAGATTGCTGGGCAATCACCAACCCTATGAAAGAGCAAATGCTGGATTTTGCACCTGGGACAGTATAACCCTGGATGTTCAAGTAGACTGGGGCTGCAGTGCAGCCCTGTAGAGGGAGATCTGGGGGTTTGGTTGATGGTAAACTCAGTATGAGTCAGCAGTGTGGTCTGGCAACCAAAAGGGCCAACTGTACCCTGGGGTATATTATGCACAGTATAGCTAACCCGTGGAAAGAAGTGACTGTCCCTCTCTGCTCTTCTGTGGCCTCACTTGAGTACTGTGTGCAGTTTGGGGGAAACAATATAAGAAAGATTAGGAAAAAAAAAAAAAAAAAGAAGAATTTGTCCAAAGGAGGGCAAAAGGTGCTGATCTCTGCTCTCTGAGGACAGCAACAGGACCCAAGGGAACAGCATGGAGCTGGGACAGGGGAGGATCAGGCTGGGTGTTCTTCACCCAGAGGGTGGTAGGGTACTGGGACAGGTTGCCCAGGGCAGTGGTCATGGGTCATGGGCACCAAGCCTGACAGAGCTCAAGAAATATTTGGACAACTCTCTTAGACATATGTTTTAGTTTTTTGTTTGTCCTGTGTGGAGCCAAGAGTGTGACTCAAGGATCCCTGTGGGTCCCTGTTGTGGTTTATCCAAAGTCAGGCAGCTCAGCACTACACAGCCTGTTGGAGAGAGGATTAGAAAGTGCAAGAGAGAAGTTATGGTCTGAGACAAAGACAGTTTACCAGGTAAAGCAAAAGTTTCATGCAAAGCAAAAGCTTCATGCAAGCAAAGCAAACCAAGGAATTTATTCACTACTTCCCATCAGCAGGCAGGTGTTCAGCCATTTCCAAGAAAGAAGTGCTCATCAATCATAACAATTTCTTGAGAAGACAAATACCATCACTCCAAAAGCGACCCCCTTCCTCCTTCTCTCCTTCTTTACCCCAGCTTTTATTGCTGAGCATGACATACTATGGGGCATCCCTCTGCACAGTCAGGGTCAGCTCCTGGTGGTGACCCCTCCCAGATCCTTGTCCACCCTCAGGTACCTCGCTGGCAGGGCAGCACCCGAAGCTGAACAGTCCTTGGCTCTGTGTGAGCACTGCTCTGCAACAGCTAAATAATTGGTGTTTTATCACCACTCTTTTCACCAAAAATTCAAAACTCAGCATCATACGATCCTCTACAAAGAAAATGAACCAGGCCAAAACCCTGAAGGTCCCTTCAATGATTCTATGATTCTGTGATATGTGACTCTCTGTTGTACTACAGTGGCCACCAAAATGACCGTCAACAAAGACAATGAGGAGTCTTATGCCAAGATAGATGCATTTGTCAAGCAAGAGAGATATTTGGGGGTAATGGTGCCTAATTAGGAAACAGTTCTTCACTGAGAGATTTTCAGGCACTGGAACAGTCTGACCACAGTGAAGTGGTCATGGCCCCAAGCCTGTCAATACCCAAGAAGTATTTGGACAATGTTCTTAAATAGATGGTTTAAATCTTAGGTTGCCTGGTTTGGAGTGTGGAGGTGGACTTCATGATCTTCATGGGTCTCTTCCAACACAGGATATTTTGTGATTCTGTATCCGTCTGTTGGGAACTGTACTCTACAGAGTAACTCAAGTGCCTCAAGTCAGGTCTCTAGTGCATATTAGATGTCTTAGGATATCAGACCTGATCCCAAGAGGCCATTTTACAGATCTTCTATAGATCTTGTGTCATATACAGGATCTCTATGGCATAGATAAGACAGGAGTGAAAAAGAGTGAAGTTGAGCCTTGAAAAAATGGGAGGGACAGTGGGGAAGATGTTGTTTTAATTTTGTCTTTACTTCTCACTGTCCAACTGTAGTATGAGTGAAAGAATGCCTGTGGGAGAGTCTGCCAGCTGGTCAAGATCAACCCACCCCAGAAAGACTGCCTGCTTTGACAGTGGTCTGTCCAGCTGGCAGGAGTGTGACAGTGCTCTGCAGAGATGGCTTATTTTGTTGACTCCTACTGCATAGCCTCGGGCTACTTTAAGGGTCATCCTGTTGTAGGAGCAATAGTGCCTGAAGTGTCTGTTCAAATGCACTGGTCTGACACAGCAACAGAGGAATTCATTTGTGCTTGAATATGGCAAGATTCTTTGGTTTTCTTTTCCTTCCTTCCTTCCTTCCTTCCTTCCTTCCTTCCTTCCTTCCTTCCTTCCTTCCTTCCTTCCTTCCTTCCTTCCTTCCTTCCTTCCTTCCTTCCTTCCTTCCTTTCCTTCTTTCTTTCTTTCTTTCTTTCTTTCATCCATTGAATAAAGCAAAAAGAGCATCTTTATCTGTGTAAAACTCTCCAAGTTGGAACACTAGCCCCCACCTTAGAGGTGGTGATGAGTGGTGTACCTCAAGGGTCTGTCCTGAGACTGGTACAGTTTATTATCTTTATCAATGACATAGCGGGATCAAGTGCACCCTCAGCAACTTTGCAGATTATACCAAGCTGAGTGGTGCAGTCAATACAACAGAGGGAAGGGATGCCATCCAAATGGACATGAGAAAGCTAGAAAAGCAGGTCCATGTGAACCGCATGAGGTTCAACAAATCCAAGTGCAAGGTGCTGCACCTGGGCCAGAGCTATCCCAGACTTGAGGACAGACTGGGAGAAGAATTCAATGAGAGCAGACCTGCAGAGAAGGACTTGGGGGTTCTGGTGGACAAGAAGCTCAACATGAACCAGCAGTGGGTGCTTGCAGCCCGGAAGGCCAACTGCATCTTGGGCTGCATCAACAGAGGAGTGGCTAGCAGGTGGAGGGAGGTGATTGTCCTTGTGAGGCCCCACCTGGAGTGCTGTGTCCAGGTCTGGGGCCCCCAGGACAAGAAAGATGTGGACCAGATAGAGTGGGTCCAGAGGAGGGCCACAAGGGTGATCAGAAGGCCAGAGCACTTCTATGAAGAAAGGCTGAGAGAGCCGATGATCTTCAGTCTGAAAAGAAGGCTGCAGAAAGACCTCATTGCAGCCTTTCAATAACTTAAAGATGCTTGTAAGAAAAATGGAGAGCAACTCTTTACTCAAGCAGATAATGATAGGGGGAATTATTTAAAACTAAAAGAGGGGAGATTTAGATTAGATGTTAAAAGGAAATTCTTCACTCAGAGGGTGGTGAGGCCCTTGCACAGGCTGCCCAGAAAGTCTGTGGATGCCCCATCCCTGGAGCTGTTCAAGGCCAGGCTAGATGAGGCCCTGAGGCCCTGGGTGGCATCCCTGCCCGTGGAAGGGTGTTTGGAACTAAATGATTTTTAAGGTCCCTTCCAACCCAAGCTGTCTGATGATTTTATGATTCTAGGATTCCATGATTCTCTGATTTTATGAACATTGGGCATTTTTCCCTCTAAAAGTCTACTTCTGTATGGATCTTACTTATTTTATCAAACCTCTGCTTCTACTCATAGCTGAAACAAACTGAAGGAGGGATTTCACAGCCACCACTGGTAGACAGATCTGGTAATTAAATAAACTGGTTTTTAAAGCACAACTGATCTGTGCCAATCTGGATCCTTGCTATATGACAATAGGAGAAACCCTCCCCAGTACAGAGGGACAGCACCAAGAAAATGCACCATCTGAATCTAGTCAGGCCTGTCTGCAATGCTGAAGAGCCACTGCTGAACTTCTGCAGGGTGAATAGGAATTTTCTTTTCAAAACAACAAAGATATTCTTTGGTCAAAGGTCATGTGCAAAACCTGTCCTACCACACCAGTAGTAGGTCTTCTCTGACAGGCTTTCTTAGTGACCTTGGGTAAATTTCTGTAAGCTGCATTTGTAAAAGAGTGTAGGCACTTTATGACACACAAAGGCACTAACTTTAGCCTCAGAAACAACATTTCATCTTCATCTGCTTCTTTCAGCTTCTAGATGGGTTTTAAAATCTGATCTTAATGTTTTTTTGTCTCTATTCACCATCTGTTAAATGATGATGAACACTTTTCTTCCCTATTTTTTTGGTTGATAAGGCTATAAGGAAGTAAACTCATCTGTTTGGTATTGAAGGTTGGATGGAAACAAGTGAATAAATACTGCTAGACACAAAGTGGTGCTGAACTACAGACCTAATTGTACTAAGCCCAGTGTCTGGCTAATGCTTTCAGAAACAGATTTTTGTGTTAAGATTTGTATTCATTTATGCAGTGCCACATCAAATAATGCAGGTATATTTGGCACAGACATATTCAAAGATGATGTTTTACATTGTTTATAATGAAGGGACCAAGAGGCCAGGTATGCCATGAGTCATTAAGAAAATGTCTATCCTGTGGATAGTGATGAGATTTGTATTTTTATTTAATTTCATCTTCTTTGGAATAAATGCTAACATTTTTGAAGTTTTCTGAAAAAGTCTGCTTTAGCAAGAACTGGCAGCTTAATCTTTAAGGGTCTGACTTCAAGGGACATCCAGAAAGAAATCATTTGTGATTTTCTTAATGGAAAATGGAAAATTAAAATAATATTATTTAAGCCTGCTACTGCTAGGAAAGCCCCTCTGACAGGTTCTACCTTCCAACAACGTCTCACTTCCCTAAGGCTTTGGAGAAGTCCTGAGTGTAATGCCAATTGCTTCACTAAGACAGAACTAGCTGTTCTGAAAATAAAGAAAAATACATCTTTAATGAAATCAGAATGGCACTGGAAAAAAACAGATTTACCCCTTATTTTTATCACACTGATTACCTGTCTTAAAGGAAGCCTGCCACTGGTAAACTGCACAAAAGAAAACAGGAAGATAGAAATATTCATAATATTTGTAAGTGCTTTTATACTCAGTCAGTTCAGTTTTGACTTGAAGTTGGGAGGGGTGCATATTAGAACTGTGGGGGAAAACATGCTGCATTTTGTGACCATTGAAATCTTCAGTAAAAAGTCACCAAAAAAAAAAAAAAAAAAAAGTGGAGCAAAAGCCAATCTGCAAGGCCATCCCAATTTTTTTTTTTTATTTTTATTTTTTATTGTATAAAGAATAGAATAGAACAGAACAGAACAAAACAGAATGGAATGGAACAGAATGGAATGGAATAGTTCAGTTGGAAAAGACCTTCAATGATCATCCAACTGCCTGACCACTAAAAAAAAATAAGGGAGTACCTTAACATCCTTTTTGTATGGTGGAGCCCAAAGCTGCACACAATATTCAAGGTGAGACTGCACCAAAGCTAAATACAGTGTAAGAATCATCCCTTTTTACCAGCTGGCCATGCTGTATGGGCTGGTGCAGGAAAAGTTAACATCCCAGCCAGACCCAGTACATGTGTTTAATTCCCTTCATCCACCAAGTGGGGGATCTTATCCTAGAAGGACATCAAATTACCAAGGCAGAACTTTCCCTTCAGGAACTTTTGTTGACTATACCTGATAATAGCTTTGTACTTCAACTGCCTTTCTATATCCCCCAGGACAATCTTCTTCATAACTTTTCCGGGTTAAAGTTAGTTTAACTGAGGTTAAACTAAGACATCTGTAGTTTCCTGGGTTTTCTCTCATGCTCTTTTTGTAGGCGGGTTTAACATTGTCTAGCTTCCAGTCAGCAGGGACCTTCCCAGACTTCCAAGACCTTTGGTAAATTGTTGGGAGTGGTTCATCTGTAACAGCTGCTAACTCCTGCAGTACACCAGGATGAATCCCATCAAGCCCCATGGACTTATAAGCATTCATCTGTTTCAACTGATCTCTTACAATTTTCGTGGCCACAAATGGAAAATTACTGCTCTCCCAGCCATGGTTCTACAATTCAGAAGACTGAGTAGCCCAAGATCTGTCATTATGTATTATACTAGTTTTTCTTGTTGCTTTGAATCACAAAGCTTGTAAAGCTTCTAGCAGTACTTCTGAGATCTCTGTTATGTGTTTTTTGTTTGTTTGTTTTTTGTTAGTTTGTTTATATTTTTAAGAATTCAGGATTCCTAATCCTGGCTTGACTCATCTTTATAACTCACCTTCTGTTTACACTGTATGTAGAAATAAAAAGGGGGGGGGGGGGGGGGGGGGGAAGACAACTTGCTAGTCTGACAGATTTAACAACTGAAACAATGGTCTACTTACTCATGTGGTATAAGTGTTTACTTTAAAGAGAGGAAAATCTACACATCACAATAATTATCCTATCTGAGCAATGAAGCTTGAAAACATTCACTGCCAATATTTCAGTTAAAGTTGCGAACTTTATTGACCTGATAGCATTAACAGAGCCATAAAACTGAAGAAAATACCCCCAAAAAAATGAGCTACAAGTGTAATTAAGGCATTGCTGCTGTTGTAAGATCAGAATATAGTTTAGTAACTTGAAAATGAACTTTTATTTCACTTCTAAGTCAGAGTTTGTAAGCACTAGTGTGAATCCCTGAGTATCTCTTTTCCAAGAAGCTTAGGAACTTGGAGAGCTCCCAGACAGAAATAAAAGTGAGATCAGAATGGGTATTTCTTAACTGTTCGGAGCTTTTTTGTGTTTGTTTGTGTTTTGGATGTGTATTTAAACTATAAAAAACGGGGAAACATTGGTAAGGACAGAAGTCCAAAGAACTATTTTTTTAAAAGACAACATGGTCACTTACTTTGGGTTCTTTATCTGACAACATCTTTTAACTACTACAGCTGCCTTTGCTATCCATCATTTCAATTTTCTTTGAATAAAAACTGGCAACTTTTAATGGCAAACTTGAATTTTTATATCAAAAAGGATGAATAAATAAATCTGCATAGTTGCATAGCAAATTCATATTTTTGCATTCATTTTTTTAATCCAAAAAAAATAATAAAAAAAAAAATAAAGATCCAACTCTCAATGTTTTGCTCTTTATAAACCCTTTTATGATTCCAAATTATTTCCATGTTAGGTACACAACCACTTCCTGATAACATTTGATAACTTCCCTCCAAAAATCTTCCAGTGCTCTCGTTAATACTGTTCATTAGTGTTAGATCTTGACTGGACTCTAAGAAGAAAAAGCTTTTGAGAGTTTCTCAAAACCACTGGAAAGTGAAACCTTAAGTTTTCACTAAAAGGTTTGCAAAATAAATATTTTTGTTTGTTTTGGTTTTAGTATGTATTATGAGCTGAACAAGCATGGTTCTTTACTGCTTTGGGGCACTCAGTGAGCTGGCTTGAATAACTCAAATACTTGGGAAGCCACAAATAATACAAGTCCATGCTCAGTCTGCAGAAAATAATAGAGGAAAAAACATCATTCCAGAGTGTTCCAATACCATATGGCAAATAGCATTTTCTGCTGGTATGCAGCACATTTTAACTCCAAGGAATTTGTAATTATATTCAACTAATTAACTCCATTTATTTTTTTACTAGGCTGTCCTTTCTGTTAAAATGAAAGGAAATTCAATCTCCACCCACTGTAATTATCATTTTTATTATGTGTATAATTGTTAGGAGAGGAGAAGGGATTTAAAGGCTATTTAATGAATATGCACACAACATATATCAAGTGACAAGAAGGAGAAGGAATGCCAAAGAAACTTTTGTTTAAAATCTCAGTTTCTGATAGATACAGATTGTCCAATTATCCCCTGCATTTTCTTTTAGGGTCATCAGAGGGTTAAGTATATACTTACAAAGATATCACCTCCTTGAAGAGCCAGTGTATTAATGTAGCTGTTAGAAGCCCCCCTCCCTATCGGCTCTTCTGTTGCTTTTGGCAACATCCAAGGTTAGTCCTCTGCGTGTGCATATGTGTTGATGTCAGTTGTTGCTCAGGTGCTTTTTTTTTTTTTTTCCTCCTGGACTGGCATGTGATGATCCTCATCCCTGAAAGGATTAAGGAGCAGTTGACCCTCCTGGTTCCCATGTTCTCCCTGTCAGGGTTGATGCATCAAGTATTTCAGTTCACGGATCCAGAGTTGGCCTCATGTTGCTGTTTCAAAATATGTTATTCAAGAATTAATCATCACAGGGATGAATCTTACTGTGGGATACTGCATGCCAGCTCTCTGGATTTCCTAGCAAGATAAGGCAGTAAAGCAAAGGGAGAAGGACCTCCACAAAGGCAGGGTGTAAGCATAGGCGTTATGGCCTACACGAGTCTCTATTTCCTAGATTTAAATGGATTTTAAATGAGCAAGAGACGTGGTGCCTGTGTAGGACTGAATGCCAGATGTATTGAGAAATATAAAACAGATTCTTTGTGGGGTGCCACTATGGCAGACAAGGCAGAAAGCTTTCTGTTTCCTTGCCCATAGGAGCTGTCTGATAGCACATCTCTACTTGTCCTACTACACAGTTGGATAATTTCCTAATTGTTTACATCAAGGTAAGCAATAGTGTGTTGGTCCTGGGATTGTGACATCTGCTTTTGCAGAATAAATATAGTACCCTGAATATTAGACTTCCCTGGCAAGTAAAAGAGAAATTACTTTTATAACATGGATTGGTTTATTCATTTTTGTTCTTTTATTTCTGTTGACTGTTGCTTCTCACAGATAAAATCCCATTTGGCTCCTGTTTTCAAAATGAATCAGTTTTGAGGGATGATGCTTCCAGTTTGGGAAGTCTTGTAAATGGAGACTGCTGAGGTCAGAGACCTTCTGAACATCTCCTATCTCATCTCACCTAATTAAGGCACTTAAACACTTGCTGATAAGTTTGGTAACCCAGGCTCTCTTTTTAATCAGCACAGAGGAACAAGAAGTATTGGAGGGCCATTCCTCTACCTTAAATTAGAAGAGGGTTTCAGGAAGAAAACAATCATTCTCTAAGATTGTATATTTCTCTCAGTTGACTAGAAAGCTGAGATGACAAGCTCAAACATGAAAGTCTAACTATTACAGTCATTTAGCATGATGACACCTATGTTAGAGGTCAATAAGGCTTTCTCAAAGTACTAGGATCTTTGTGGCTTAATAAGGCTGCCTTAACAATGCCTATTTTTCCTTGATCTTTCTACATTCCCTAGAAACCCAAGAGCATGTTATGTAATATTGATAATTAAGAGATCAGAATGATTGAGCCAAAATGACAAGGTACTTGTCTCAGTGAATAGAACAGGGAGGTGTCTGTGGGATCTTGAGAACATATCAAGAGAAGGCTTCCAAAACCCGGGGACCAAAGATTTCATCATGACAGTGAACAGAGATCCATATCCACTGTCTGACCAGCCCAAGTCAGGTGGAACAACGCATCATCACAATGGGTGATGGGATCAGGAAACAGTCCCCCTGAGAGCAGCTGTGCTGGGTTACAACAACTGGCTACACTGTTTTCAAGCCCCAGACCATGTTTTGACAAGGTACTTCCTTGATGTGCATGTACAAACTTAGTTTGGGCAACATGTTTCATACCAATTGTAAATGTGCTCGAGACTGAGCACAGTGAGGACTACGTTATGAGGAATTGAATAGTTTGTCTTCCCTGTTTTTACAACTCTCAGATACCTGAGTCATCAAGGAAGGTAAAGGAAATCTAGTGTCACGTGCTGAAACTGGAAATGTACAGGCTGATTTTCACACCAAAATAATGCGTTTGCATATGCATTAATTACAATTTTCAAGTGAATTGTAAGAGTTCCTGTACTTCAGTCTAATCATAACCTCTCCTCTGCCATGAGCAGCAGAGTGCTTTGGGCGGCTGCCTGTCACAGAGCCCTGCCAGGAGAGAAGTGCTCTTTGGGGGATAATGATATTGTTCGGATAATGGACACTGGATGTGATTTGGTATGCTTACTTAGCATGTTGGATACTGAGAAAGTAGTCTGCTCATAGCTCGCTTAAATATTTAGCTGTCTTCATTTGACTCATTAAAATCTCCACAGATTGATCTAAATCATAATCCCATTATGCTCAGTGGCAAAACTCCCACTGACTTCCAGGGATCTCTCTCTCTCTCCTTTTCAATTTCACTCTCCATCAGTCTTCCTCAGTCTTATTCCACTCAGCACTTCTGCATGCATGGAAACAGATCTGAAAGCAGCAGGATCTCTTCCCCGCTTCACCACTTGATGGGATGCACAGATGGCTTTTCCTTTCCATCTCTCCCTCCTTCCATAATCCCAACAGAGTAGTAGAGGGAGGAGTAGAGCTGTATTCAGCCTGCCTGTTACGACGTTTAAGATGGACCAAGAGACCAGTCACAGCACCTAACCTCAAAATGAGCAATTCAGATCCTGTGTTGCTCTGGGACTATCAAGACCCCAATGCCCTGTAGGAATGTGACAATAGTTAATTTCGGCAACTCTTTCTGGTGGTCTAAATAATGCCTCCATGGACAGTACAGGATGCCAGCCTTTAAAACAAAAGGTTTGAATTGCTCTTTTCCCTTCTGAATTTAGACACTGCAATTGAAGTTTCGTTTCATATAGCAGCTAGAATAGGCAGTCAGACCACAGCCCTAAATCACAGTCTGAGCTATTCATTGCTCTCACAAGGTTATTACATGCCATAGCAGATGGCCTGAGGTACCAGAGGAGGTACTCTGATGATGCCTTCAGGGCCTCTGATAAAACTGACCTCTCTTATACATTTCATGAGTCCCTCACATAAGACTTTGGAACCGCAGAACCATCTCACATGTATCCGCAGATGATTTTATATTTTTTTAATGCAGTTCTGCCTTTAGTCAAATTGGGCAGAGAAGAATGTTCCTTCAAAATAATAACAATCTTGATTCCACCCAACATGGAAAAAAAAATGCTTTCACTTAAATAAAACTGAAAATTAAAAGTGAATATTGAAACAGTGAATCTAGTGTGTGAAAATGGCACAGTATGGTTTCAACAGGTGAGGAACTAGTGGGGCTGTAACAGGAGGACATGGGCTATCAATGCTGGCCAGGATGGCACATTCTCCATCTGTAACTTCACTGTGGCTAACTAAGATGCCTCACTAAAATTTGGGCAGGGAGTTAACTATGGCTAGATTCAGCAGGGTGACAGCAGTTGTGAGTTGGTCAGTGTTGTTTGTGTGTCTCTTAAGATATTTGTTTCTTTGTAAAGCCATACTGCATATGCCAACCCTTCATGCTGGATACTTTACCTGTGTTTTGAAACTTTGTTTTACCAGAAGTGAATTTAATAGAGATGGCAGTTACAACCTAATTCCTCTATGAGGAGTGGGTGATGGGTGAAAGACATTTGCCAGCTCCCCCAGTTTCAGTGTGGCTGTGATCACCCTTATTAACAATTGATTATTACACTGGAAGATGATTCCTTCTTTGAGTGCTTGACACAACATTCTCCACAGGGTATCTATTTTCAAACTGTTGTATAAGCTTTCTTGGGATTACAAAAATAAATAAATAAATAAAGACTACAAACCATCTCCAGAGAAGTTATAATGCTCTTAGGTCATTCAAAACCCAGAAACTTTAACAAAAAGGGAGATACTTCAAAATATGTGTAATATTCTCCCTAATGTCATTTAAGTGCATTCCACTAAATGCTTCCATATATTGGAAAAAAATATTCATTTTCTGCTAATATTTATTATAAACAGTTTTTAATAAATTAATGGTATATGGATTTATTTTTTTAATTGTTAAGACTTCAACCTGCAGATGAAATTTCTGAAGGAACTGTTCAAACCTGAAAAATGTAGTGAGCAGCACCATGTAAAAGATCAGGGGAACTAGGCAGGCAGAGAGGAAGACAGATATTCTCATACTCTCAGTATAATCTCAAAAAGCTATGTCTTTGAGATAAACGTACATTTATTTGAAGGAAATAGATATCATACAGAAAGCCAAATCCTACTCAGCTAAACAACATTCTTTTACCACTGGGATGATTGACCTCATCCAAGTGAATTGGATTTGTTCTCAACAGTTCCACTCTTTCTTCAAGTGCTGAGCTGAATGGAAACTGATTAAAGCACAGAGGAAAGTGTATATTTAGCAGATAATTAAGAATAACTGAAAAATAGTTGTTATATGGCTGTTTTCTCAGGCAAACCACCAGGAAGATTTATGTTGATTTTATGTAACAGCTGCATGGAGGAATTATCAGAGGCTGTTTCTAACCTTAACCACTAAGATCTTGAGCTCACTGTTTTGATCAGAGGATGTTTCAGTGTAGCCATATTCAGGCTGGATATGATTCAGTGTCATTGTTCTGTATCCTCCTTATGCAATACTCTCACTCTGACAATGGCCAGTGCAGGATGCTTGGGGAAAGAGGCAATTAACTCCCCCAAACGTAAACTTGGACTAAGCAAGTCTGTGGTACACCTAACTCTGTCATCAGCAGTGCTCTTCCTCCTCTATGCATGCACTGCTGAGAAAGCTGCTTCTCAGGCCACATGTAACAGAAGACCCTGAGTCCTGAACAGATCTGTTTCGAAATCTGTTGGCATATTCTTTTCTGCTGTTTGCATGAGACCTGGAACAGTTGCAGAGGGTTTTATGTTGGATCAGATAGTACCCAGGTATATATTGCGTTCTGATCTTTGCTATGGGGATTATAAGCAGTGGCAGAGAGGCAGGATAGGCAACTTGGGGCAGCAACATATTAAACTCTATTAGCAAGATCTGCCAGAACCCTTCTGTCCACTAAGACAATCATGAAGGCACTCCATTTTCTTGCCATTTTATTAAAATAGAACAATAGAACAAGGAAAAACAATCAAACCTACAATCAATATCAAATCTAACTTTTGGGCTCAAGTCAAAGGCTGAAGAAAATTCCTCTTTAAGCTAGGCTTTCACCATGTCTCTGGGAGCCTCCTTTACTTTCTAGCCTGCAGCCCAGGAGCTAGCTTCATTACACTTGGGAATTTGCCATGCAGCATACCCTTGCCTCCTGCGGACATTTGGAACACACTGACTCTCCAGAGTTTTAAACAACCACATTAACATGTATCAAAGATGCACATATCAAAGTACAGTCATTATGATTAATTACTCCAGATTGCCCCTCAGGGCAATTAGATCAGGAGGACTGCTGCACAAACATATTCAGGATGATTCCAATACCAGAGACAGGTCAGTCATCTCTTTACAATCCTGGCATGTAAAACTACCATAAATCAAGTAGGCACATGCCAAAAGTCTTTTCAACAAAGACAGAGGCACATAAAGGAGCTTCACATTTAATCACTTTTCGTAGTTGCACCCAGAATTCTCCCATTAATTCTTAAAGTGTTAAAAATCTCTCACTTTATAGTTTTAATCTGTTGTTAAAGTGAAAAATTATACCATAATTCCTTGAGCTGCAGGAGCTGATTTTAACACCAAGAGAGATTTCTTTCTGGGCAACACCCATCCCTAAATACATATATATCCTGTCCCTAAATATATATATATACGTATATATACACGTACGTGTGTGTATATATATATTTATATACTTAGAATGCTTTTCATCTTGAATTATTTTTGTTGTATATACAACCCAAATTCCTCCAACAGTGTTGGGATAACAACATATATATGGCTTAGCAAGAATCAAGTTTATGAATAAAAGGCATTAGGTTAGCTGATTCCCCAAGATTGCTAGCTAAAAAATGTTTGCTTATCTTTAGCTGGAAAGTAGCAATGTATCCTACTATGGCCCATTTCCAGCAGCTATTAACATTTTTCCTACTAGATTTTCAGTACAGTTTTCTGGCATATATTAAAATTTGAAACTCAAAAATGTCATTAATTTTCTAGTTAATGTGTTCAACCTCTACTACATGGAGAGTACTTACATAAAATCAGTGGAATGAGCTACTGTGCCTTGGTCAAGAACCCAGATGAATATCCTTCACTGTTAATGTTCTTGCAGTAAAGATGGACTGCAGTTATTAAGATAACTCGTTAGAAACAACAAACACTTTGAATTCTCTATGTCTTTACCATTATCAGGTCTTTTACATATAGGAAAAAAATGTGTGGCAATGTGCCAGAACTATTCCAAGTTATAAACTTATTAACTCTCAAAAATGGAGTAAACATATCTGTGCTTATTATCTATTTATCTATCTAAAACTGTATATTCACATACCAAAGCAAAAGGGTAATAGTTTCCACTTATAGACCAAAATTTTCCTATCTTCATGGAGTGGAAAAGAGCTTGGCAGAATAACTTTTCACATTATTTGCTTTAAAGTGTTTCTGTAGTTGCACAGAATGTTTTACAAGCAGTGATTCATCCATAGGTTACTCCAAACCTCTTATGACATCTTGTCCTGGTTTATGGAAAAATTAAATATCTTTCTGAGGGGTACATTCAGGGTAAACCACAGAATTGCAAAGCATATCTTGTAGCTCTTTCACCCCTTGATGTGGGGGTAAGCCAACAAATGTTGAGCGTTGATGAGAAAATGCTGTGCTGACATGATATATTCGTCATCCTTAGTCCACCTGGGTGCACTTAAACCTTCTTAGTGGAGCACTCAAGATCTCATGTGATAATTGTACTCCACGTATTAAATCATAGAATCATGGAATCACTTAGACCAGAAACATGCTGTGAAGGTCATCTAGTCCAAATCCATCTCAGAAATGAGCCCTTGTAGATAAGGTTACTCTGAGTCTTGTCCAACCAAGTTTTGAAAGTCTATCAGGACAGAGATTCCAAAAGTTTTCTAGCCAACCTGTTTCAAGTGTTTGTGGCTTCATGTGTATGTTTTATTTTATTATAACATGTGTCTGTTGCACCTCATCCACTCTAGCTGCAGGCACTTTAGTTTTAATATCCAACAGCTACCAAAGAAATCTGGTTTGGGTCAGAAGGACCATGAATCTTTGCATATGGAGATAGTATCTCTGCCTGTGTTATGGATGAAACTGGTGCAGTGCACTTTGGTTGGACAGAGCCAGGGCACAACATGAGGTAAAACACTCAGATATTCACTGCAAACAAAGTATGGAACATTGGTTATAGAGACTGAATAGGACAGAGTTCTGCTTTGTAGAGAAGCTCAGGACTTCATTATTTGCTTTCTTTATAAGGCAGGGGAAAAAAAATAGCATTTTGAAATTTACGGTGAAAGAGAATGGAGCAGCAGCTCTGGAATGGTCTTCCTGATGGGATTCCCCAGAGGTAATAGCAAATAGGAGCTTAATTTACTTGGGAAGCTTGAAGACTGGAAACAGATTTTCCAGCAGCTCATTATGCAGCTGGTGTAGGGCCAGAGGAGAGAGAAAACCTAACAGGCTTCAACAACTGCCTAACAGGCAGGGTTTCACAAGACCTCTCTGTTCAAAACCAAATGGTTTCCACAAAGCAATTCAATTCTGATGAATGAACAAATTCCAGTAGGAAAGAAATAAGGATTTTTTTCTGATTCACAGAATCACAGAACCAAATGGCTGGGAGGGATCTGGGATGTATTACTAATGCTAAAAGGCCTCCAGCTATTACCTGAACATTTTTGTGTGGGGGTTGTTTTTGTTTGTTTGTTTTGTTTTGTTTTGTTTTTCTCAGATTCCCTTGACAAAACATGGCCTTGACATTTTCCTCTCCTGACAGAAGCAGGATTCCTATTTATATGTTAATAACCATTTTGCATCAATAATGACTGTAAGTTGCTGGTTAGGAGATTCATCAGAAAATATCCAGGATGGATATTTTGCTCTATGGTGTGGTGTCACCTGGAAGTTTTGCATCAGTGTGTCCACAACATCTTTGTTATTATTTTGCAACCTGCTACTGTATTTCAACTGCAAGCCTAAAAATGTTGGGGTAGGTAACTTATTGAAAAAATAAAATAAAAATGATCTTTCCAAGGTAGAAAAATGTACAGACATAAAAGTGACTGAAAAATCAGGCCTAAGCATTCTAAGAGGAAAATAAATGTTTATTCATATACATTTTTATTAACTACAATTGGAGCTCTATTACGGTAGGTAGATGTTATTGCAGCATTACTAAGATACAGCCAGCGCTGTACAGTCTAGACAAGGCCAGAGTGCAGAAGAAAAAACACATGGATTGGCTTGTCCAGACATACATTTGAAAACATTTATTATCAAGAATAATTTCTGTGGAACTGTCTTATAGCTATGGGAACTGAGTTTTAATGTTTTAACCTATTTTTTATCCCTTCTTATTTAAGAAGATAAGAAATGGGCTTAGTATGTTTCCAACATTGCACAAAATTTTAGCAGAGGAGTGTAGAAGTCAAGTTAATGGGCTGAGCATGCCAGATTCTTGATCAGATAGGAGGGAGGTTTACATATTCTAGGAGGCCACACACAAAGTCTGCATATGTGTACACAAAAAAAGACATCTCTAATGAATCCTGCAGACAAGAGGAATTTTAAGACTGCATTATGAAACAAATGGAGAAGACAGTTGTTACAGTTTTGAAAGTACATTAAATAAAAATTTCCATAAAAAAATGAAGTCTTACAGTGTCTAAAAAAATTTAATGATAGCTGAGGCTTGGAAGGTGTCATTGTTTTCAGGACTCACAGCCTTTCCCTGGAAGAAAGGACTGTTTTTAGCACCATGATAATTGCAGGGTGTCTTCCTACTCCAGAGTGAAGGTGATTATCTCCAAACATGGGAGAAGTTGACTATCCACAGACAAATAATAAGACATTATCTTTATTTTCCAGGAAGCAAATTAAACAGGCTCAAGCTGTACCAATGTGCGTACAGTAATTTCTATGTTATTGTAGCTACAGAAATTAGTGTCAGGTACCAAAAAGAGCAGGAATAAAGATTGTATTGTTGAAAGATAATGAGGTAATTATTGCCTAAATATCCAGAAAAGTATATTATATTTGCATTGTAAAAATATTCACTTACTGATTATCTATTTCTTCCACAGATTTTTATCAGCTTCTCTATCTTGCAGTTTCTCTTCCTCTCTGGCTTGCTCTATACCATTGTCATACATGGACCTCAAACCTTTAACTGTGTTGCAAATACAAGGTCAGTGATTGATTTTCCAAAGAGATTTCAGAGCTTTTTAATGTATTTTCAAGTTGAAGAGGGAATGCAAAATCTTTTTAGTGTGTTTAAATAGAATTTTAACCCTCAAAACTTGTCTCCTGGAATGTATTGCCAGGATTCCTTAGCACAGTACAGTGGATATATCCATCTTTAAAAGAATTAAATTGAAGAATGAATAAGCATATATCTAAAAGCCCCAAGCCCCCCCTGTATAGTGCCCCAAATCATTTTTCCATCATCAGAGCCTTTTAAAGGGAGTAAGCCTATCCCATCCACCTTGAAAATTAGTCAGAGGCAGGGGCAGCTACAACCCTGCTTTAGGGTCCCTGACTGCAATTATTTTAAAAGCCATCACTTCCTTTTGTCTTCTCTGTGAATGAGTATCTTACAAACAGGCAGCTGGGCAAGGAACAGCAGTCCAGAGTTGTGCTGAAGACATTTAAAACACTTACATTTAAACAGTTTTGCAGGAAACACCAGTATTGACTTTTTCCGTACTATATACAGTTATGTTCATAAACACACTTCTGCAGAACCTTGTAAAGGCAGTGAAGATTATTCCATGCAATTAACGTATTTCTTAATTAATTCAAAAAGGTGATTGTGTAACCTGTGGCCTCAGCAGAAACCTGTCATTATTTCAGGATGTTTTCTAAAATCCACATGCAGTCAAGCTTTAAGGGTTTCATTACAAATGCCTCAGAACAATAACTGTACATAAGGCTTCACAAAATCTATCTGATGAATTGCTAACATGAGAAAATAAAAATTAAGCTTTTTAGAGTAACCTGTTTCCTACAGGAGTTTCCATATTCACATGGTCTAGTGCTAAAGTTTTCAGACAATCGCTGCATGGAACCTTTTGGAAGCTTCTCTGTGTCATCTCCAGTCCTCCCAACCACACAACTTCCATAGACTTGCTGTTTATTTTACTCCAACAGGTACACTATAGACAACATTCACTGCCAATTTACTGTGGATTCTTTGTTCTCATCCTCTCCACTCAACAATCTCACATTTCAGCAATACATTTGAGTATGTCTCAAAGAGGTTATCTTAATGCACAGCTCTTTTCCTCTGATTGACCGTGCAAATGTAGACATGATGGGAGTCACACATGTAAGCTTTTGGGAAAACAGTGACATGCTGGAGTAGGTGGAAGCATATGCTGAACACATAGCTGTTCACTCAGAACCAGTTTCTCAGTTTAAGTTAATGTAGTTCCTTCACCTTTGATAGAATTATGTAAATTTATACCAATTCTATTGTGTTTCATCTTATTACAAAAGCAATACCATCTTTTAAATATCTTGGAGCCTGAAACTGCAGCTGAGCACATTAAAGGGATGACTGTGACCGACTAAAACAACAGTAAGTACTGAAAATGCATTTTTGATAGTAATTACTACAGAAGCATTAACAATTTAATTTCTCATTTTCCCTTCACCATTGCAAGTCATGCAGTTCTAGGTTCCCTTGAATAAAATAATTACGTTTGGAACAAATTTGTTTGATGCCTCATCTTGATGCATAGAAGCAGCTTATTTTGTGGTTGTGTCAATTATATAAATATCATGAAAACACTAATAAAGGTAATACATGAACATATTTACTGTTACTTCAAGTTGAGGTTCAAATTATTTGAATGCAAATTTGTTTTTTTCAGCATTGCAGAAATGGGTATTTTTACATAAGGTACAAGGCCAGAAAAATAAACCCAAATAATCTTCTCCACAAAGAGTGGTTTCCGTGACAACCTCCAACCTTTTATTATGGGATAGTTTGCCTGCATAACTGATAAAAAGTTATGAGGTCTAATTTTTATAATAGAAAAGTTCTTTTTTTCTGCTCTTATTGTAAAATTGCTGAACCATTATTGAGTATATTTTCAGAAATAAGACCACTTTTGGACAGAGCCTTCACAATTTCAGCTTCAGAAAGTTGTGGAATAGAAACCATTACACAATTTCAGCTATAATAGGCATCATTATTCTCTCTATAACTGCATCCCAACTGGCTTAGCTTTGTCCAGTAGAAGTTAGATCTTATTAGACCCTGCAAGAAAGAAGATTTCAAATGAGGAAGGGGACCTAACAACTACCTGATGTCTCAAATCTACAAAGGTGATATGGTACCTACCTGCCACTGTACTTGTTCAGAATTATGTGGCTAAATTATTTTGGCTCATATGTACTTAAATCCAAAATTTAGAAGATTCAAAGTCCCATATAACCCTTAAGGTTCCTACATTTATGTAGTCTAGTGAGTGCCATTAGAAGAAATAATTTGAAACCAGATGTCTGCTATCAGTTCTATCTTTATCAGGAAATAAAACATTCTGTAGTAGCTTATCCCTTGATGTTTCTTCCCAAAGGCACTGTGAACTGTGTAGGTAAGAAAAACAGAAAACATGAAACTAAGTCTTCCGCACCCCAACATAGTAAACAAACCACCAAACCGCTGTGCTTTGAGGGGGTTCAGAGGGAAGAAAGGTTGTTTGAGAGTCCAAGTTCATCAGAATGTTTCTAATGTATCAGAAACCCCTAAAACAGGAAAGGGATTTGGTGGGAAGAGGTTGAGGCAGAAAACTTGATTATCATTTTGAAAATTTAAAAAATGAAGTTAGAGATAAGTATATTGAAAAGAAAATAAACAAAAGTGGTTTTGCTAGTAAAGACTAGGCCACAGAGAAGGTGGGGACAGTGTATCACCCCAGATCTAATGGGTGAAATCTTCAGAGTGTTGTAAGGCATTGGCTCTATTGACATCGCTATGACCTTTAGGTACCTTTTGCATTGCTAGGTCTCAGTCACTCCTCTGATTCTATCTGTGTCACTCCCTTGAATCTAACTGTATTTGGAGAATACATTTTTCTCCACCAAGTAAGAGCTTCTTTACATATATATATATATATATATATATATGTGTATGTATGTATTTATATATATGTATGTATTTATATATGTTTATATATTTACATATATAATGGAACTTTTTTGCAGGAATAGAATCATAGAATCACAGAATCATATAATGGTTTGATGTGGTTTGGAAGGGATCTAGATCTGGATCATCTCGTTCCAACCCCCCTGCCATGGGCACAGAAACTGTTCACTTGACCAGGTTGCTTAAAGCCCCATTCAACCTGGTATTGAACACTTCCAGGGATGCAACATCCATAACTTCCCCGGGAAACCTGTTCCAGTGCCTCAACACCCTCTGAGTAAAGAATTTCTTCCTAATGTCTAATCTAAATCTACCCTTTTATTAGTTTAAAGCCATTACTCCTTGTCCTGTTACTACACTCCTTGACAAAGTGTCCCTCCCCAGCTTTCTCGTAGGTCTCTTTAGGTACTGGAAGGCCACTACAAGGTCTCACTGGAGCCATCTCTCTCTAGACAGAACAACCCCAACCCTCTCTAACATGGATGAAACTTCTGATCAGAATGAGAAAGACAGCTCCATCACTCCTGAACATGAGCTAGCTTAGAGCTCAGTGCATTCATCTAATACAGAACAAAATATTCCTTGAGATTGCCAGAAAGTGAAAGGTATCCTGGGCTGCATCAAAAGAATCGTGGCCAGCAGGTGTCAAGAGATGATTCTCCCCCTCTACTCCACTCTCATGAGACCCCACCTGCAGTACTGTGTCCAGATCTGGGGTCCCCAGCACAAGAAAGATATGGACCTGTTAGAGCAGTTAGTTTTAAACTGAAAGAGGGTAGATTTAGACTGGCTATTCTTTATGATGATGGGGGTGAAACGCTGGAACAGGTTGCCCAGAGAAGTTGTGGGTGTCCCATCACTAGAAGTGTTCGAAGTCGGGTTGGATGGGACTTCGAGTGATGTGAAAGACATCCCTACCCATAGCAGAGGGGTTCAACTACATGATCCCTTTAAAGATCCTTTTAAAGATACCTTTAAAGATCCCTTCCGACCAAAACTATTCTATGATTCCATGATTGCAAAGTATTTCTGAAGCAGAGGAAATTCCAATTCTTCTCCAGCTATAAATCATGAAAACCATTGAAACATTTTTTTCAACTTATAGTAAGTTTTTTTGTACTTTAAGTACATAATTACTTAAGTCTGAATTGCATTATTCCATCTTGGTTTTACTCTTCTCTTTACACCCTCAGCATCACATTCTTTAGTATTCATCAGTAATTGCTCATCACTGCAGAAAGCCTCTGTTTTTGTCCCAAAATGCAGTCCTTGGAAAATCTTGCTATTTTACTCTAATTCACTAGACAAAATCAAATCCTGTGTTAAATTTCCTATCTATGATCTGACCTCTCATTCCTGTCCCCATATGCCCTCTTCTTTTACTGAGACAACTTTATGCTCAGTATTATTTAATTTGGCTATTGACTGTTAGGAGAATACTGAAGCTTTGTGATTAATTGATCACACAGTGTATTTCATGCTGGCAAGCACTTCTATACCATGCAGGGCTGGTATTTCTGCTTTCATTGCTTAAAAAGATCATACATAAAACCAGAACATTCAGTGCTCCTGTTTAACATATACGTAGATTTTATTTCTAATAATCGGTGTTTCACATGCATTTAAGTCAGACAGCATTTCAAAAGATACTTGCCAGTCTCAAGTGCTCTTCAGCTTCTTACGTTCCTTGACAGTCAAGTACTGTATTAGTACACAATGCTACCAATGCTTTAAAGAACCTTATGTTAGCAATGATAACAAGAGAAAGGATTCTTCAAAAATAATAATAATAATAATAACAATAAGAAGAAGAAGAATGAAATGGTGCCTGAAGCATTCTGCAGCTTGCCTGTGTGAAACCATTTGTGGTTGGCACTTCTTGCCCAAAAAACTGGCATGCCACTGTGTGCCGGCATCATGCCATCTTAGCAGATGGGCATAACTGTAATCAGCCAAGAGACCATATATGAACATCAAATGTGTTTTCTAAGAGCATAGTTCATAGCCAAGAATATTTCAATGGTTAGCTGTTTTGTCAGAGTAGTCAAGGGAAAAAGCAAGCCAGGGAGAGTCGAGGACCCTCAAAAAGTCACCCATTTTCTAATTGACAAAACTCACATGATGGCATTGACTACAGTTCAAAGCATTTACAAAGATTGTCTTCTCCAGCCAACCTCTTGTACTCAGATACAAAATCTTAGTACAGAAAGTTGGTTGGGGTTGCCACCATACCAAGCATTTTAGTTATCTTCTGCTCACTTGTGATAGGACACTTAAAAAGTCCACAGGGCCTAAACATATAGGTAGGAGACTCCCACCTCATCCCAGGTTGCTGGAGATAGCTGACCCTAAGTGGAAGGATAAGTGCCAGGGCATTGTGCAGTCTGGCACCTCCAGTAGATGCAGGAGCAGTGGAGGCTCTGCACATGGGATGGAGCCCCAGCCCACAGCATCAGACAAGTCTACAGTGATGTGGCAGGTCCAAGGTAAAGCTGGGATGTCTGTCAGTTCCCTCAGGACCCTGATGATACTGTCCTCACTGCACCTTGCCACAGCTTTGAATGGAACTGTTACTAGACAAACTAAAATGAGATTGCTTATTTTTTGTTGTCATAAATAGAACCTTTAACAGAATTTTGTGTAAAAGACACTCAACATTAGAATAAATTACAAAATAATTATTGCTTTAAAGTATTTTTACAGCTGGCTGATGGCTTGTTCCCATCCCCATAGTCTTGCCTGGCCATCCTGAGATTGTGACTTGGCATGGGTCCCCTCACCAGGCCTGATGCTGGCCTCCACCATGGGCTAACACATTGGCCTAGTTTTGGTCTGTCCCCCTCTTCATGGAGGTACCTGATACTTTTGTCTCTCCACCAGCTACAAAGATGAATCACTAGTTTAGATTGAATCTCCAAGACAATAAATTTAAATGCTCACCATTGTCTTTACCACCTGCTCTGTTTAAGACAGAACCAGCACTGCAGACTCAAGGCTTTGAGAGGAAAACTGCATTATCATTTGTGTGGATTCAGGTGAGAACTCTGGAGTTTTCTGCACTTCCAGCAGAAAGTGCATTTATTTTTAACAGCTTATGTTATATTAGTAAAGTTTTATGGTAAATGTGTTTTTTTCCCCGTCAGAGTTGTAACACAGTGTGGACCTCTGTTTCTACCACATAGGGAAGACTTTGATTCAGGTTTAAAAAGAAAAACTAAACCACTACCATCAAAACCAAAAGGAATATGGTTCAAGCATTATATTAAACCCAACAAGATAACTCATGTCTTCATATACTTAAGCATTCTTGTTAAACCAAAGCTTGAATGTATATGATCAGTATCATTGTTCAAAGGAGTATTGTAAAGATATAAAAGGCTGGGCTGTGTACTGAATAGGAAAACAGAAGCAAAGTGGTATGAAAAGGGTGGCTATTTTCCTTCAGTGATTAAATGTACCGGTTTAAGCTGGACTGTAGCAAACAAATCTCTGAGGTGGAATGTGCATTGTGCACCCATGCCTGAAGTCATCACTTTGTGTTGTTTTAGGTAATATATAGCTATGCCAGGGAGCATTATTATTCTTGTAATTCTGTTTTGAGCGTTCCATGGCTCCTGGTATGACATGTGAATTGTTCTCAGAATAACATTACTTTGGGCATGTGTGGAAAAAGAAAAGGAAAAAACTATCAGGCTGTTAGTATTGCCTTTCTTTGACAATTAAAAATGGAATTCAGCTTTAACATCTAAAGAAGATACCTGGGTTTATATAGACTATTTTTCTTTTGTTGTTTAAAATCTTTCAAAATGTACTGTCAATGTACTTTGTTTATATATTGTAACAAAGCACTCCAAATCTCTTAAAAGGAAATTAAAGAGAACTGAGTGATCTCTATGACACTTTCCTGAACACACTAATAGAAAAGCAGTCCTGCTGTGGTGGTTGAATACATTCTCTCTTATCCTAGTTTGCCAGATATTAGGCCCATCCTATCAAACACACTGAACACAATTGTGACCTGCAGTTTTTATTATTTTGGTTCACTCTATCACAAAACAAAGTCGCAGATCAGAAAAAATAAAATAAAATCCTAAAAATCCTACTTGTACAAAACAGATCTTTCCCTTAGCAACAGCAATCTATTTGGAATAAAGTACATTGCTGATTCTCCTCTCTGCACCAATTTCTGTGTTCAAATTCCATCCTGAGTTTCAGAAATCTGAATGAAACTTGTGACTTAACTTCTCCACTCCACATCCATGACCACCTGTAATGCATATTTTCCAATGAAACACAGCAAATGACTACCAATAGGAAAAGGATTAGAATAAAATCATTTCCTCATTGAGTGTTTCTTTACTAGAAGACAGTATTCTTTTATTTTTGAAGAAAATTTAAACGACCATCTCAACCCAGTCAAGAAAATGCATTTGGATATTTTCTGATTAGAATCTAATGACGTGGTGTTTACAGGATTATGTTATTTCTACTGCATCTAAAGTAGTTTTACAAACTAAAAAGATAAAACAAACCATAAAAAAAAATCAACTTCATACATATGATCTTTTTTATGCTTATATATATATATAACTCTAAAAAATCCAAAATTTATATCTCAGCAAAATTTCCAGCTCCACGTTTAAGAGGTCAAATCTATGTTTAAGAAATCAGAACTAAGTGTAAGAGAACTATGTGTATTTTAACTGTGTATTTTACTCTGTTCGGGAGGGTAGTTATATATCTTTCAGGAAATATTTTCAATCTCTTCAATTCTCCTGAATACACCCAGATTTTTGATTAACAATTTAGATACAAGTGACCCAAGATATAAAGTACAGGGAATTCTCCAGTCCCATAAAATCAAAGTAGCACCACTGTCCTGAGCATAAAAGTAAACACTTTGCTCCATGCTTCAGTTATTTATGTTTAAATGGAGTGAAGAGCTGCCCAGTCTAGCAAGATGATGAAGGAGAAATAGTAAGGATGCATCAAATCAGACCAATGCAACTGATTTTTGTGGTTGCAACTTTCCTCCAATTGGCCTAATTTACAGCCATTTTTGCTGCCTCTTAGTTGGTATTTTTATTGCCCACTCTATTTCTTGTGGTTATTGCTGGTTATGTATAGACAGAGAGACCAAACTACAAGTGCATTTGCTTTACAAATATTATAGCTTACTAATTCCAAATGTCTCCATGCTTCACTTGATGCTAAGTGGCCTACTCTATGAAGAGCTACAAATATGCTACAAAGGTAAGTTCCAGGTAAGCTGGACATGCTGAGTACTTATAAGAAAAGTCTTATGCAGGACTTTGAAATTAGAACACTATTCCTGAACAACTCTGTTGGCTTCTAGCCTCTGATGATAGAGGTGATTAAGGATGTTACTCTAGAAAGTGATATAATATATAACTTGTTTTGAAAACCTCAGCAGTTTCACCTATAGCTTTATGACCTTAACGTGCTTTCAGCAAAAGCACTAATGAGAATGTACTAATCAATAAATCAGTCAAGAAATCTGATGATAGAAGAAAATAGAAAGTAGTATATCCAGGGTGGCAAATATTGTTAGTTTACTTACTGTTCTCATCACGTAAATTGTGGATGATGACTTAGAGGTCTACATAAAGAAAGTTCCTGGTTAATAAATAAATAAATAAATAAATAAATCCCTAAACCCGGGGATTAATATGTTGTATTAAAAATATACCCACACAAGAAAGACATGTTAAAACATGTCAAGAGGAGTGCCACAAAAATTATCAGAGGGCTGGAACAGCTCCTCTGCGAAGACAGGCTGAGGGAATTGGGGTTGTTCAGCCTGGAGAAGAGAAGACTGCAGGGAGCCCTTACATTGCAGCCTTCCACTACCTAAAGGGGGCTACAGGAAAGCTGGGGAGATACTCTTTGTCAGAGGGTTCAGTGATAGGACAAGGGGCAAGGGCTTTAAACTAAGAGTGTAGATTTAGATTAGATAAGAGGAAGAAATTCTTCATTCAGTGGGTAGTGAGGTCCTGGCACAGGCTGCCCAGAGAAGCTGTGGATGCCCCATCCCTGGAGGTGCTCAAGGCCAGGCTGGATGGGGCTTTGAGCAACCTGGTGTGGTAGGAGGTGTCCCTGCCCATGGCAGGGGGTTGGAACTGGATGGTCCTTAATATCCCTTCCAACCAAAACTGTTCTATAATTCTACGGGCAGGCTCAGAGAACTGGGCTTGTTCAGCCTGTAGAGGAAAAGGCTGAGTGAAACATGGATAAAGTTCCCTGTTAGATACTGAGAAAAATTATTTTCCATAAAGACGGTCAAGTTTTAAAACAGGTTGTTGAAAGATGTTGTGGAACGTACAACTTCAAAGGTGCTCCAACTCAACGGGACATGGACTCTCATAACCTCATATAATAAAACCTGCTTTGAGCATAAGGTTGGATTAGATGACTTCCAGAGCTTCCCTTCCAACCTGAAATATTCTGTGATTATATGAAAAAAATCTTATGTCATCATCAGCTACTTAATTTGCCTGGCACTTGTGGGAATACAGATTCCACAACTGAATTTAGGACTGATGGCATGTATAATGCAGGTATTTAATTTCTATGACAAAGGGAGCAGAGAAGAGAGGCAAATACACCTTAACAGGAATTAACAATGGTAGAAATGAATACTGTACTACTTCAGGTCTATATTCAAACTGTATTTCAATAAAGCCTTTCAAAAGTAGAGAAATATATAGATCTGTCTCTATTCATTAAATCTATTCATTAAATATATTACAAATATTAATTTAAAAACCCCGCCATTCAGTAACTATTTTGATGGCGTTATCAAGAGTGAAAGGTGATTTTATAAAGCTGGAAATGTGTGTTTTAGAAATAAATACAATAGGACAGAAAAAGTCCAAATGGCTCAGACAAAGTAACTTTTTGAAAGACAAACAAGATTCTGCAACTTTGAAGACTGATCTTAAAAAAATACCTTTTGCTCTTGGTACTTAATTGAAAGCGAAGAAGGGAGCATCAACTACTAAATGAGATTGTTGGTTTTTTGTTGTTGTTGTTGTTTTTGGTGGTGATTTTAATGGTTTTCAGTTTTTCTTAGTATACTTCCCACAATAATGTGGATTCTGCCTTCTTAATCAGATATAAGGTTCTGCTTGTATCTTGTCTGTTATAGCAGACAGGACCACATGCACTGGAAAAAAATAATTTTTAAGGCAAATGTAGAATAAAGTTTCCTTCATATTAGACATCACATTCCCCTTGTATTAGTGACTGTCTTCAGTCTTCTGGGCTAGGATACTAATTATGTTAGCTATACTGTTAACATTAATTAGAATAACTCTGTATATTATTGCAACCATAGGGCACCCCTTTTTCTATAGTGTAGATGTGTAATTTCCTGTGGCAATGAGTTCTTCAGGCTAATTGTACATTTTGTAGATAGTTATAATTGTAGATAATTTTGTATTTTATTGGCTTTGACTGTTCCTCATATTCATTTCACTGGATGCCCTCTTGTTCAAATATTTGAGGCAGTTAGAGGAGTAGCTTTTAAATTTCTTTCCACGGGCCAATGCTCATTTTCATATTATTATAGCTTCTTTTTTGTTCTTCCATTTTACACATGACATTAACACAATGTCTGCCTGATTCATTCCAGGCAACCATAAATGAACTCCATCATCTCTTGGTTCACTTTCTGAATCAATCTTACTTAATTCAGCTCCAGTTCAGAAGTCATAGATCTACTTCAGCATGAAATTGACCTAACATATCTTGCAGCCTAATTAGCAAAGCCTGCAGTGAATGTGCAAAAGTATCCCAAATTTATAAATTGTTAAAAGCAACAGGACTAGATTAGACTGAGTCCACACATATATACAACTACACTCCAAGGGAAGTTAAGAATTAGTCTATAACCAACCCTCCTTCACAGATAACTTCCCAGTACCAAATCCTCTGTTCGAATTAACTTAATTGATATTACATCTGTTGGGAAAACCCACACTAGCTGGGGATTTCACGTTAGCACAGGAAACCTGCAGCTGCAGAAGAAATTTTCCTCCTAAACTATTTATTTTTAATAGAAACTTTAATATTTAGGATATATATATACTTGTTTTCCACAAGAAGGATTGATTTTTAATGAGAAAACAGCCCTGGAAACCTCAAATTCTGTATTTAGAAATTACGGATGCTGAATCCCTTTGGTTCTGTAAGGGAGGTTCCACTTCTTTCATCTCTCTGGGAGAGGGTCACTGAAGGACCCCCACCTCTGTGCAGTACTTTCTTGTTCCAACCTGTTGATCAAGGTCATGATGGGGCACATGTTGCAGTTCAGAGGAAAAAGAAATGTAGGTTACAGTGATATCCCTTTCTGTCCAGCAACTATTCTCATCAACAACTCAGAATATTTCTCTATTACATTTATAAAAGCAATTGTTATATAATTATTATATATACATATTATCAAATATAAGCATAATATAAATTTTTTTTTTTTAAAATGAATTAAGATGAAAGTAAAGCTTCCTCTTATCCTTACTAGATTTTGGACAGGGCACATAGTAATAAAAGTTTTACAGGTGGTTATAAGGTAATAATGGAAAAATGATAGTATTGACAGATTCAGAACCCTCAGTTAATATCTGAGCTTTGGCATCAGTTTCCTTCTGTAATTATGAGGAATTAAAACATTTGTTTTTAGTAAGAAAGTGTAAGTACAAATCCTGGGGTGTGGTGGTTTTACTCTGCTGGGCTGCTAAATCCAGGCAGTGTCTTATACTGTTTCAGTTCACCACAACTACTCCATCTTCTCATGGAAAAAAAGGGAGAAAATACTATGAAAAGGGCTCAAGGTTTGAGATAAGGACAGAGAGATCACCCACCAGTAACTATCACGGTCCAAACAAAATCAGTATCAGGAGATTAATATAATTTATTGTCTATCACTAGTAAACTAGAGCAGTGAGTACTAAAAGCGAACTACAAACACCTTTCCCCCAATTCCACCCCTTTCACCTACCTCCTCCCTCCCCCCCTCCCCCAAGCAGTGAAGGGGAATGGGGAATGGGGGCTGCGGTCAGTCTCTGATGCTTCGTCTCCACCACTCCTTCACAATCACTCTCTGCCCCTGCTCTCCATGGGGTCCCTCCCACGGGATGCCGTCCTTCCCAAACTGAGCCTGCGGGGGCTGCCCACAGGCTGCAGCTCTTTAGGAATTGCTCCCACACGGCTCCATCCCACGGGGTCCATCCCACAGGAGCAAACTGCTCCAGCATGGGTCCCCCACGGGTGGGCGGCAGCTCCCCCCAGACCCCCTGCTCCTGCGTGAGCTCCTCTCCACGGGCTGCAGCTCCAGCCTGGGGCCTGCTCCTGCGGGGGCTCTTCATGGGCCGCAGCCTCCTCCAGGCCACATCCACCTGCCCCACCGGGGGCTCCTCCACCCATGGGGGGGCTGCAGCATGGAGATCTGCTCCATGTGGGACCCATGGGCTGCAGGGAGACAGCCTGCTCCACCAGGGGCCTCTCCATGGGCCGCAGGGGAACTTGTGCTGCCTTGTGCCTGGAGCACTTCCTGCCCTCCTGCTGCACTCACCTTGGGGGCTGCAGGGCTGCTTCTCTCTCAGCTCTCACCCCTCTCTCCCAGCTGCTGTAGCACAGCAGATTTCCCCTTCCTTAACTCTGCTCTCCCAGAGGCCCAACCAGCATCGCTCATGGCTCAGCTCTGGATCACGGTGGGTCCCTTTTGGAGCTGTCTGGAGCTGGCTCTGATCTGACATTGAGTAGCTGCTGGGCTCTGCTCACAGAGGCCACCCCTGCAGCTTCCTGCTACCAAACCCTTGCCATGTAAACCCAATACATGGGGCTGTTGTAAGGCACTGTCTCAAATGGCCATTCTGAATAAACAGGCAATTATCTGTAGAAAATACATGAAAATTAGGTTGTCATCAATATATTTTCTTAGAAATAGTCTTCAGGTCTTGTAGAGAGAGAAAAGAAATATCATTAAATGTGAAAAACTATAGAAGCAGATATCTTACAATGAATCCTACGTATTACTATGTTAGATTCCAACTGATAGATTTTGATAAAGTGGAGAGCAGCCATGTTACCAGTAAAACCAGTTGATGGTCTTTGCCTCTTCTGAGCAGCAACAGTTGACATTGCACTGCACCACAAGGTGAACTATGCTGGCCAGCGAATACAACAGGCAGAGTAAGATTTACATTCTTAGTATGTGCTAAAGGTTGAGAAATCAGATAAAACGGATGGTCCGTTTCCCCATGATCTGACTAAAGACTAGATTGCTCATGCAGGAACAGAAAACAGATTACTAGTTCTTCTGATTTCTTGCATGGACCTGCAATTCTGCTTAAAATCCAGCCTACAATGAGGAATGATCTGTGAATAATAGATGTCTAGCATCTTATTTTACTCTTCATTTTTAATTTGAGACAGATACATCACAAGGAGAGACAAGAATTTTTTATGCTTTCCAGAAAGCTATAAACTGGAAGATTAAACCAAGTGATTAAAGATTAAACCAACAGAGAGAAGTCGATGATGAAAGGCTGTGTTGGTAAGCAAGGTACAAATGTATGAAACCCAGGGAGATGTGGGGGCAGGAATGTGCACCACCACCAGTTTTACTATAAATGTTACCTTGAGGTGGAAGAGTTTGAATTTGAAGTATCTGCAGGAAGTTGGGAACGCCACTGCCTCCCACAGAAGCAGCACAGATTAATTAGCTGATTCCTTCCATGGATGTGTGTGGGAAGAAAGGTCTCATAGCTTTATAGCCCTAGCAAGAACCTGAGGGATGGGAACTGCTGCCATGCACGAGGACAACTGCTCCCAGGTCTCGCTACCTACATTTCAGGGACTGTATCTGCACCACGCAGAGGAATGGGTAATTCTCAGCAAGTAGTATACACCATGCATGCCCTAAGATTGGAAGGTTCTCTTAAGTGAAGGTGCATTTTCAATCAGTTGTTTCATCCTTTGTCTTGAGGGCAGTGCTGCTCAGGACTGCAAAGGACACAACAGTGTTACTTGCAAGGACACAGGGAGAGAATCTCTGGTCTTCCCAAAGGAGAATAAAATTGTTTAATCTATTAGACAAGGATATGAAGGCATCTGCATGCCACTAGGGCTCAGCATATATCATTATGAGCTAATTCATTTATGAACAGAATATCCACCAGGGCTTTCTATTGACCTGAAAAGGCCAAGGGAGGATGCAGAGCACCTAAGAAAATAAATAAATAAATAAACACCACCTCCCAGGTCTTTTGCACATGCCTGCAACAGCAGCAAACCAGCCTTTCCACAACCACTAGTTTAAATTAATATCTCTGTGCTACATATTGAGGTGGGCCAGCCACACATTCATGACCTGTTACCACATTTCATCTCAAGAAAGGTGTCTTTTTAGACTCTTTTTCATTAATCTGGTGATGTTCTTGTGTTTTTTCTATATTCAATAAAATCACTGTAAAGCTCATGTAAGACAAAGAGTCTGCTCTTGTCAGTAGTCACAAGAGTCGAGTATCAAGATTCAATTTTTGAGGTGATACATTTTTTTTATTGCTGGTAATAAAAGCTGGAATTACACATGCTAAGGTAATTAAATCTCATGCTTTCAGGAAAAAAAAAATGCCTCTGTCCTTCTGATAGTTCTGGATATATGATTTATTGAACAGATGTATCTATATCAGACACCGCTGAGCACAGAACAGTGGCTTGATGAATCTATTATGTCCCCTGAAGGGGAAATCACCACTCTTTTCGTTTGTGCTAGTCACAAGCTACATTAGCATAACAGATCAGACAGAGCAGAAGGCAACTACTGCTCTGGGAATAGAAGGCCAGGATCACATCCAAACTACAAGGCTTATTAGTGGAACAAGCAAACATCAAATCAGCATCTGCAGGACCTGATGGGATTCACTATGGGATGCAAAATGGGAAGTCAGCATATTCTCTGGCATAGATCAAAAAGTCATTAAAATCAGAGATGTCACCAGAAGACCAGGGGAAATCTAAATGTGGTGCCAATGTTGAAGAATGAAGAGATGAGAGTAATAGACCAGAAAATTTGGCTTCTGTGGCTGTAAACATGCTGGAATGAATCTTTCACTAGAGGTAAGATGTTATTAAAATAAATCCAAAGCAATGAAATGATACAGTGGCAAAATCTGAGTATTTGCCCATGCCAACAAAGAAATAGCTATGACCCTCTGTTTCTTTTTTTGCTCCAAGGGTTTGACTAGTGGACAATGATTTTATAATGGTGTCCGCAGTAAATACCAGAGAAGAGCTAAAATATATATATATATAAAATAAAAATAAAATAAAAATAAAAAATTCAGAAAAGAAGAAATATGATAATAGAAAAGCAACAATTTTAAAGGAGCAATGTTGAATTCTTATATGTTTTGCTTATCATAGGATAAAGTCGAAGTCTCAAAATAAAAAAGTCAGGAGATCAGTGCAGCAAGCATGAGACATGGCCAAAGATGATAGGAACAAATTTATGTGGCAAAAGGGAATTTTTTAGCCTCTTCTTTCTTACTTCCCCTTTTCTAAGGGATTCTCTAAGAATGCAAAATGGAGCGTACAGTTTCAATGAATTTAGTCCTCTCTTACCAGCAACCATTGCTGTTCCTGAGCTTTCAGGCTTTCCTGCATTACAATGGACAGAATTACCAGGAGACCAGTGAATCATCGAATATTCATTTATGTCCTCCACTTCTTCTGACAATTATTATTAAGGGGGAGATGCTGGGGAAAATATATGCACACAGACCTGATTGCAAATGGTACGAGCAAGTTTTATTACATTACATGGAAACATGCCTAATAGGAATCCATACTTGAAGAAAAATTAACTGAACTGGTGAGTGAATCATTATCAATCTTCTTCATTCTATAGCATTAATAGAAATTACAAAAGACTCATGCTAGAAATCACTTTCAGAGACAGAAATGGATATTGCACTGCTTAAATGGATGTTCTAGGCAAACAGGCTATTTTAATCATGGTGTAAAATGCTGCCTCTTTGAAATACTCAGTGTAAACCTTAAGGGTATCCTTTTCACTAGGACATATGTGTTATGGTTTTGCATCACCACCTTCTAGAAACATGCCATCAGAAGTCCTTTTTGATTTTAATCATTCAAATTTGTTTATTACCGGAAGACAATTATGAGGCATAATTTTTCTATATATAATTTTATGAAGCAGCATCCAGCAGCTCTGTAGATGCTTGCATCACACAAGACAAGTCAGTAGGAGCTATCTTTGCCTCAATAAAACTACACTTTTTCCTTAATTTCAAAAATATTCTCAACTTTTCCTTATATAGTGCTTGAAACCACTAGGAAAATGCAGCTCTTTTGCTATCACAAAAAGCAGGAATCTGCCTACTTCAGAGGCTCAGCTCCAAAGTTAATATTTCTAAAACAGATTTCTGCAAGATGGCATATGTTAAATGGCTAGAAAAGAGAAAAAGAAAAATTTACTCTTAATGAAAATTGGACTACATTCTACATCTCTGATTTTGCAGAGATTGTCAGCAATGAGACCTCCCTCAATCAATATAAGATCCTTTGAGATCTCTGACTGGCTGTTTGCTTTTCTCATGATGCTTGAGAAAGCAAAAGACCTTTCTCTTCTTCTCTTCTTGCTTTTGAAGTGAGCTACTGGGAAGGAGAGCTGGAACCACAAAGATTTTGCATTTGCTGCTGCTTAGACAAGAACAGCACCAAGCATGAGTCTTCAGATCTTGATAAGACTTTATAAAAGTCCATCCCGCCCTGCCCCATCCCATCCCATCCCATCCCATCCCATCCCATCCCATCCCATCCCATCCCATCCCATCCCATCCCATCCCATCCCGTGCCATGCCCTCTCTATTCCCCCCCCCACCCCACCCCCGGAAATCTTGATCAATCCTAATCCTTTGTTATCCAGCTGAATTAATCCAATTTTAGGACTTGGGAAATGAAGTAACATAAAAATATCAGTAAAATTATAACCTTAGGTAACTCGTGGACCATGTCAAGGTAATGACTCATAGAAATTCACCTCTGGAATATAAACACCTTTTTCCCATTTCATGTTCCCCTTTTTACCCCTTGGAAACTCCCGGTGATTTAAACAGGATTTTGATCACTTGCTTCTGTAAGAGGACGTCTTAATATCCTTTACATTCATCAGATTTTAAGGCAAGAAGATCTTCTAGGACATACTTAAGCTGAACCTTCTCAGAAAAGAGGGGAGAAGGGACAGAGTGCTTCCAGTTGCTCAAACTCATTTTTCTCTTTGGGATTAAATAAAAATTCTTGACCATTCTGCTGGGTTTCCACAACCACTCTTTTGACCTGGTCTGAGGAGACTGTTCTCTGTGGGGTGAAAACAAGTTGAAATTAATGACTGGTTAAGTTAATGTGTTACCTTTATGTGATTACTGCACTTTGCTGGATAGCTGAGTTAACACATTACCTGCAAATGAATATTTACTGTTATGGGATTGTCATTAGCATCTTATTGTGAATTGAATTGAGCCTTGGAGCTTCTTGTGAGGTTACTTTCATTATTTAAATCTAAAGCCTTATTGCTAGACACCTGGGAAGATTTTGAACTACACAAGCAAGCAAACAGCTAGAAATCTACAGCAACCACAAGGGAAGAATCTTCATTTAGAAAATAAAAAAAAAAAAAAAAATGCTCTAAGAACACAAAGATCAAGAGATATAAAGATTGATAAACTTATAAAGACAATTAAAACAGCAACTGAAAAATACCTTTTTAAATAGCAGCTATTTTTAAATACCATCTATCAGAACACTGGCATGGCTGGGTAAGAAGAAAGTATTAATTAAGCCAGCCTTGTGGGATTTCAAACAGCATGTTTCTTCCCTCACATTTTTATGCTATTAAAAACATCCTTGCTGATTTGGATAGCCTGCTATTATCCCAGCCCTTCCCTAGTGCATTGTGTGTGTTGTGGCAAGGAAAGGGATTTTTAATCTCTGTTTCTTTAAGGAAAGTAGTTCATGTGCCCATGCTGTTATTTTCTTTCTGTGTCTTATTCCTTCTCCAGTCACGTTTTGACGTGATGGCCAATGTGGCAAAGGATTAGAACTATCTAAAATATATAAAATTCATGTATGTATATGCCCTCTAAGTGCTTGAATGAAGGGAAGGGCTGTAACACAAACGTCACATCTTAGAAAATCCCAAGAAGATGCACAGAGGGGAGAAAGCTACCAAATACCCCCAGACATGAGGTACTTCAGATAGAACTCACTATCGCCAAATTCAAGGAAAATTAAGCCTCATTAGCTATGAGTGTCCCAGAGCTCCCTCTTTTTTCCTCCATTTTTGATAGCTGCTTATTTGTACAGATATTAAGGTGTGCTGGATTTTACAGGACTGACTGAAGGCTTTTGAAGACAGTGGGAGTGTGTCCATTGGCCCCAAAAGGGTTTGCCCTAACACAGTAAGGTATGACTAATTTGAGGAAACAGAGATGTTTCTTTGCCAACTGTACAGTTTGTTCCTGTTATAGCTCTGTTACTGTTAACATTATAAAAGGTTTATATATCACAATGCCAGTCAGTAGACATGGCAATCAAAAGGTAATGCTGTTTTCCCAGAAGCTAAAATGTGGGGGGGGGGGTTCACACTGTCTAATTTTAGGGCTTCTAACTTAACAGCTTAGTCTTGCTGAGTTTTATATCCCGCTGTAGTTAAAGAATGTTGTTTCTCCAGAAAGAATAAAAATACAAATACCTCTATGAAGTAACTCTTCAAATGGATTTCTTTCTCTTCATAGACCGCATGTATGCGGTGACGGTGATTCAAGCTAAATGTGAGAACTTTGCCTTGGAGAAACTGGAACAGCTCCTGAAGACCATGGGAAAGAACTCCCTCTATAACTCATCCTCCTGTGGGCTCCCTTGGTAAGTTTTTAAGACTCAGACAAGCTGGTTAATGATAGTTCACCTTTTTATGCTCCTACCCCTGGATACTTAGCATGAATAAAAATATAAATAATAGCCATAAATTCACCCCAATTCGCCCAAGAACCATATCTATGTTTTAGCTCACTGATCTGGCATAGTGTATTCCACAGGCAAGCTACATGCTTTTACTACTTCCCTTCTAACAGTTTGCCTTCCACATATTCACCAAGACCCAAACATCTCTCTAACATTTTGATGATCCGCATTATCATATATCTTCATACTATTCTTTAAATATGCTTAGTCATTTTTTATAAGAAATTAAGCTGCAGGTTACACCCAAATTCTGATCACCAGTATCCCACAGTTTTTACCATGTCATGACAGCCATCATTACTCTTTGTACTTGTTAGGTAGAGTAAAACAGAAATGAAGGGCTGCTGAGTTTTGATACCACACTAGAAATCCCATGTACATCAACAGAAGTTCATCATTACCTTTTCTTCTGGTATCTATTGCTGGCAGTTCAGTTGGGAAGGGGTCATCCTGGCTTTCCTCTACAGACTGCATGTGAGACTGACACCACACAGCCCCTTTAAGATCAAGTCACTGTCCCACTATTGACAACCCTAGACCTGCCTGTTTCCAATTCAGACTTCCCAAGATCTCCTCTTGTCAGAAGACAGAAAGAAGCTCTGCCATAAAAAATCTATGGCCAACCCCTTCTATGGGGTGACTATTAGCTGCACAAGTGCAAAACCAGACAATGGGAATTTTTGTAGTGTTCTACATAACCAAAGGCACATAAAATATACTGCTTGCAGACTGGATTTGCTACTGATTTATATCATTGTCAGTGAGGCTAGGACTGGGTATCTAATCACTAATGTCTCAACCAACCACAAGTAATCAAGAGCCTGTTACTTATGCAGTGATTCTAGCTAAGGCTAATTCTGGAGGAAAATAAAACACCACTCAAACAGGAATAACATGTTCTGCACTGAAGTGCCCTGAAGACGGGAAATGGTCTGAAGAGGCTACCTAATCTAACCCATGTTCCAACAAAACCATTCACGTCTGTTTATCTTGCTTTCCTAAACAACACTTTCCTTGTGCCTCTCTTACAAGCTCTTATCTATAGGATTCATGCCATTGATCTTAACAGATGTATCTAATGGAACAAAGACTTCTCACATGACTAGGGTCACATGCCAAACAGAGTAAGAATGTATTCATCTGCTAGATAATTTGATCCTGCAGGGTGCCATCAAGCTGCTGAGTAATCTGTACTCTGAAGCTACAGCCTGTTAGAAAACTTGTCTCCCAGAAAAATAAAATAAAACCATTTGATGTGTCTCCACCCAGGACTGAAATCACATTGTCTAAATCACAGCCAGCTAGGAAGCAGAATCATGACAGATTATTGTGCCATTTCTCACAGCATCAGTCAAAATCACAGAATCACAGAAGAGCTGAGTTGGGAAGGCACTTCTGGAGACTCAACTAGACTAGAGTTCAGTGGAAAGGGACCTACAAAGATCAAATCCAACTGCCTGACCACTTTAGGACTAACTGAAAGTTAAATTATTAATGGCATTATCCAAATGTCTCTTGAACTAGTCTGCTTTCTAGCCACATGTCTCCCAGCATATACCTGTGCCCAGTGTTACTCTGTTGCAGGTGCAGAACTTAGCACTTACCCTTGTTGAATTTCATGCTGATCACTCAGTTCAATTCCCTAAACAGAGGAGGGTCATGCAGAACAGGTTGCTCAGGGCCATGTCCAGTTGTGTTTTGAGGATCTCCAAGGATGGAGACTCTACAACACCTCTACACAGCCTGTTCTAGTCTTCAATCATCTGGACAGTAAAAATGTTTTTCCTTATGTTGGCAACATCCTAGAAAGAGGATAAGCAATTGATCTGAATTATTAAAGCAATAGGTTATAAAAATGTCTATAAAAATAAGCTAAAACAAAGAAATATTCCTGGCAATATATATTAGTAGAATAAATCATAGCTAAAAACCAAGTCAGAGCTGCAAGGTGTCAGTAAACTGAAATTTATATACTATCAGAAACAAACAGCCTGGAAATCTATGGCACAAATAATAATCTAATACATACACTGACCCCAGAGAGGTTTCCTTTTGTATGCTCAAAATCTTGTTTATGGGCAAAAAGAAACACACCTTATATATAAAAGCCAAAACTTACATAAGTGAAATCTTAACAGTCTAATTAAACAATCTTTATTAGTCTAGATACAATTAACATAGAAAAAGAAAGAACACACCATAACAGTTAGAAATTTCAATAATATTAATACTATAATTTACATTCTAACAAGCACAGTTTTTTCCTTTTTCTTCTCTTTCTCTCTTTTTTTTTTTTCCCTGATGTTATGCTTACCCTTCCATTGGTCATCTTATCTTAAATTCAGTAGTTACAGACAGCTAGGGCATGTAGGACAATGAGTCATCAGCCTCTGGAGTCCTTCTCCAGGTAGAACTGCTCATGTTGATGGTTTCTTTTTCCTCCATCAGGATCCACTTGGGGTCATTTTAATCTGTTTGCAAACATGCTTTAAAGGTTGCTTTTTCTTCATTGTTTTCCAGCTCCGTGTTACACCTGAATTTACTGTATTTGGTGCAACTTATATATGTTACCTATTATTTCTTTGAAACTCTAAAGCCTTTTTAGTTCAGCTGCAGGTCTACACTTCTTTGACCATTTCTCTGTTGTTTTAGTGTCACCTTGTGCCCAATCTCCTATCACCCCATGCCTCTGCTTCTCTGTATCACAAGTAATGTCTTCAGTTCTCAAAACCTCTACTGTACCAGGACTGTACTTCTCTACAGTGCATCATTGTGTTACTCATAAATATTTCATTTTATACAAAATAATGTACTCATTAATCATTGCTGCTATGTACATAAAGATACAGGGTACTTTAAAAAGATAAAGAAGTAACATTAGGCATAAAGACCTGGTGAATTAGAAAAATTGCTGTCATAGCTAAATGAAGTAAAGCTGTAGGCAGGTAGAAAAAAGTTCACACAGAGGAAGGCTGACAAGCCTCACTCTTGAGTCCTTCCAGGCTCTGCAACTACAAAGATACACTTTGGAGGGGATGAATATGCCTCTGAGGTGAAAAAAACATGAGGTTTAGACCTGTAGTAGGTCCTCTTTGGAGAGGGGAAAAGATCCCTCTATGTTTTTCGAGCTGCTAGACATGGAGGCATCTGACATTTCAGCTCCGATATCTCTAAATATCATACTTATACACAGATTTGAAATACATTCCTAAATAAATACATTGGCAATTGTACTTGCTATACAGAGCATGCTACAGTGATATTACTCAATGTTCATAAGTCCATAGGGCCTGATAGGATTCATTCCAGAGTACTGAAGGGGTTAGTGGACATTATAGCTGGACAACTCTCAACAATTTACCAAAGGTCTTGAGAGTCTGGGGAAGTCCCTGCTGACTGGAAGCTAGACAATATTATGCTTGTCTACAGAAAGGGCATGTGAGAAGACCCAGGAAACTACCTAATCTAACCTCAGTTCCTGGAAAAGTTATGGAAAAGATTGTCCTGGAAAGGCAGTTAAAGAACAAAGCTACTATCAGGTGTAGTCAACATGGTTCATGAAGGGAAAGTTCTGTCTTGGTAATTTGATGTCCTTCTAGGATAAGGTCACCCACTTTGTGGATAAAGGGAAGGCAGTAGATGGGATCTTTCTGGATTTTAGTAAGGCTTTTGATACTGTCACTCACAGCATCCTTCTGGACAGATTGTCCAACTGTGAGATGAATGAAGTAGAATGAACACTACACTGGGTGATGAACTCACTCAATGTTAGAGCTCAAAGTGTCATAGTGAATGGGGCTATACCTGGCTGGGATGTAGTCACTAGTGATGTCTCCCAGGGCTCAATTTGAGTGCCAATCCTGTTCAACATTTTTATCCAGGATCTGGATGGAGGAGTGGAATGCATCCTCAGCAAATCTGTAGATGAAACTAAGCTGGGAAGTGCTGTTGACTCCCTGGAGGGACAAGAGGCCTTGCGGAGGGATCTAGACATATTGGAGGACTGAAATATCAGCAAAGGCATGAAGTTCAACAATGGTAAAGGCTGGGTGCTGTATATGGGAAAGAGTAATGCCAGAAAATGAGCATTGGAAAATAAGTATCTGGAGAGCAGCTCAGCAGAAAGGTATTTGGGGTTGCTGGTTGATAGGATACTTTGCATGAGCCAGCAGCCAAGAGGGCAAACTGCATTTTGGGATGCATTAAACACAGCATGGCCAGCTGGTAAAAAGAGATGATTCTTCCACTGTGTTTAGTGTTGGTGCACTCTCACCTGAAATATTGTGTGCAGTTCTGGGCTCCACAATGCAAAAAGAATGTTAAGGTACTCCCCCAGGGGAGGGCAGCTATGCTGGTAGATAGGCAGGAAGGCATGTGCTGTGAGGAGAGGCCAAGGAGCCTTGGGGTGCCCAGTGTAGAAGAGGAGGCTGTGAGGAGGCCTCACTGCACCTGGCAGCCCCCTGAGGAGAGAAGCACTGAGGCAGGTGCTGCCCTCTGCTCCATGTTACTGATGGAAGGACACACAGGGAAGGCATGGAGCTGTGCCAGGGGAGGGTCAGCCTGGGCATGAGGGAAAATTCCTGTGCCGTGAGGGTGGTCAGGCTTCCTGGTGTGACTGGCTCCATGCCAGTCACAGTTCAGAGGTGTTTGGACAACACTCTCATTAATATACTTTAGTTTGGGATTTGCTGTGAAGAGGTCAGGCAGTTGGACTGTCAGGCAGTTGGACTCCAAGACTCTGACTTGGAGTACTGCATCCAGATCTGGGGTCCCCAGAACATGAAAGATATGGACTTGATAGATTGGGTCCAGAGGATGGGTACAAGGACGATCAGAGAGTTGGATCACATCTACTATGAAGGAAGAATGAAAGAGATAGAGATGTTCAGCCTGGAGAAGAGATGACTCCAGGGTGAACTCATGGCAGCTTTTCAATACTTAAAGGGGGCTTATTAAAAAGACAGTGACTTTTTACAAGGACAGTTAGTGATGGGACAAGGGGGAAACATTTTAAACTAAAAGAGAGGAGATTTAGATTAGAGGTCAGGAGGAAATTCTTCACTCAGAGGGTGGTGAGGCCCTGGCACAGACTGCCCAGAGAAGCTGTGGATGCCCCATCCCTGGAGGTGCTCAAGGCCAGGCTGGATGGGGCTTTGGGCAACCTGGTGTGGTGGGAGGTGTCCCTGCCCATGGCAGGGGCTTGGAACTGGATGGGCTTTAAGCTCCCTTCCAACCCAAACCATTCTGTGATTCTAGGATTCCAGGATATCAGCTTTGAAAGTCCCTTCCATCTGATCTGTTCTATTTAATTATACCCTTCTGTCTGTCTGGTCATTGTCCTCTCTTGATCCAAACATTTTTGCAGCAGAATAATGAGGGGTAAAAATCTCCATTTTTAGGTGTATTTTGACTGAGATTGGATAGCTTTTCAATAGGTATGGCAGGAGAATAAAAATATCTTCTCTGTGATAGCATAAAATTTAATAATGTGTTTATGTCAGAGTGCATGAAAGCAATACTACCTGTCTGTGTTAGGACCAATAATTCTATACAGCTTAGTCACATTTTGCCTGTTAGCTTTTTTCCACCTTCACCACTGAGAAGAAAAAAGTAGTATATAGTATTTTAATGTATATCTGTGGGTGAAGAAAAGGAAAAATACACTATACAACACACATTGATATCCTTCAGATTTCAGATGGAATGAAAAAATCTAAAAGAGATGACACAGCCAAGTCACTGTCTTCACATGTGCCTCAGTTTCCCCATTTATAAAGTTGTAGAAGTGGTAGTGACATGCTTTTAGATCTCCTGGAAAAAAAAATTAAAAAAAAAATCAGTATTTAATTTTGTCCCTTGCAATTGGCTGTACACTGGAACAATCCTAAATGTTAAGACCAACACTGATCTTTAAAAGCTCCCCCCCCCCCCGAAAAAAAAATATAAAAATATGTTTTATATTATTGTATAATATATGTATATATCATTATTTCTTATATCAAGATTCCTATTCATTGACTGTTGCTCAAAGAATAGACAATGTATATCTCTTAGGAATGAGAACAGGAAGTTTCAGAACTTTGGTGTGTAGACCAGGCTCCATAATTAGTTAGCATTCCAATTATAGCAATGTTTTTGTAACACAATAAGAAAAAAAAATATATTTCCCAGTGATAATAGGTCAAAATAGTAAAATATGATCAAAACATCTTTCAAAGGCACAATTTTCCATCTGAAAATGCTGATTCCATGCAATAAAAATGGAGCAATCATTTAGCAATTTTCTTAATTATCAAACTTCTTGATTTATTTAAAATGTTTGGAGTTTGTTACTGCTGTATCATACTTACATTGAAGTTTTATTGCAGAATATATTCTGAAAGGTAGAACAAGGAATATAAATGAATGAATATAAATGAAAAAAAAAAATACAATGTGATCTGTGAAAAGAAAAGAAAAGAAAAGAAAAGAAAAGAAAAGAAAAGAAAAGAAAAGAAAAGAAAAGAAAAGAAAAGAAAAGAAAAGAAAAGAAAAGAAAAGAAAAGAAAAGAAAAGAAAAACTTTATTTGAGATAAAATTGCAAAATCACAGAAATTACTATGGGACAAAATTTTCAAGCCACTAACATAATGTTTGCATCTAACAGTTACAACTGGAAAAGTGAATCCAAATGTGCTCATGATAATATTAGTGTTGGTCACAAAATATATCACTTTCACCAGATACTTAATTACTATCTTGGAAGAATAATCCTCCTCCTTTCACAGTTGTGGAAATTTCTCCTCTAGTTTTCTAAAGTGCAACATCCAAAGATATTTCAGTTTTTGGCAACCCATGTTAATTATAAAATGACAGCTTGACATGGATTTTCAGAGACTGTCTAAAATCAGCAATAAACACAAATTATCTCAAGAAAAGAAGATCTGGGACTTTTCATTTTAGATCTGAGAGGAAATTCTTCATTAGCCTTGTTCATTAGTTTGATGGGGTTTATAGTGAATTTCTAGTCTGTCAGGTTAATCTATGGAATAGGAAAAACTTCCTCCAGAAAATTCCTCCAGAATTTTACTGTCCATTCCTTGTATTTCAGGTCTATGAGCACTAGATCAGGGATCCACAAAATATCTTGGAATAAGAGAAGTCCAGGTAGAATATTCCATAACATAAGTCTGGCAAGGTTTGAGAAGCTAGGACTTTTGATTTTAGTTTAATCCAAAGAAAACTGTGATCCACCAGTCTCCTTGTTTTAGCAAGCCTTGGATCAGACTCTGAAATTATGTAATAAGACACAAGGAAGAAGAGGATTTCCCCCAAAATACTTCCCTTGCTTCAGAAATGCATCTGTCTTGGCATAAGACTCCTCATTGTCTTTGTTGATGGTCATTTTGGAGGCTACTGTAGTACAACAGAGAGTCACATATCATAGAATCATAGAATCATTAAAGGGACTGTCATGGTTTGGGCTGGGATGGAGTTAATTTTTTTCATAAAGGTTCATATGATGCTGTATTGTGGATTTTTGGTGAAAATAATGGTGATGACACACCGATTGTTTAGTTATTGCAGAGCAGTGTTCACGCAGAGCCAAGGACTTCTCAGCTTCTGGTGCTGCCCTGCCAGCGGGGTACCTGGGGGTGCACAAGGAGCTGGGAGGGGACAGAGAATCACAGAATGGCCAAGGGTGGAAGGGACCTCTGAAGATCGTCTAGTCCAACCCCTCTGCCAAGCAGGATCACCTAGAGCACATTGTGCAAGATGGCATCTAGTCAGTTTATGAACATCTCCAGAGAAGGAGACTCCACAACCTCTCTGGGCTTGTCCCAGTGCTCTGTCACCCTCACAGTGTAGAAGTGCCCCCTTGTATTCAGCCAGAACTTTCTGTGCTTCAGTTTGTGCCAATTGCCTCTTGTCCTCTTGCTGGTGTGGTGGTTTTACTCAGATGGGCAGCCGAGCTCCACCACAACTGCTCTCTCACTCCCCCTCTCCTCAAAGAGGAAGGGGGAGAACATACAACACAGAGAATTCGAGGTTTGAGATGAGAAAGGTTTAATTAAAGGGAAAGGGAATGGGGAGGAAAAAAAGAAACAAAAGAAACAATAAGCCTGATCTCTGAATCACAAAGTTAAGCATGATGGAAAGGCCAAGCTGGTCTGTAAGTATCTGGGTCAAACCAAAATAAATAATAATAAAAAGAAAAGAAAAGAAAAATAAAACTGCTGGAGTGCTGGAGTTACTCACCTTCAGAACTGGGATATAGCCTGGCAGGAGTTTGGGGGATTGAATTCCACCAAAACGTTCTTCAGCACTGGACCCTTAGATACATAAACTGTAATCAGGACAGGACAGACAACAGCAGGCAAGCTGATCTTTTCTGTTTTCTAATCCATTGACATTTTTATTCATTTTATGGTTTTGATTGCTAAAATAACTGTCACAGATGGTACATTGTGGGGAAAAGTCAACAATGTTTTGACTCATGCTGTAGGTGGATCAGTTCAGAGCCTCACACTCAAATAGAGGTTTGCTATTTATTTTAAAGGAGTGATTAAAACATGGCCTTACTTTTATAGGTATGAGAATTTCTTCCTCTCTAAGCAGAGGAGTGCTACTTAAACATCTTTAAGCTAGACAGAGATCTCAGCATGATAGGTAGTAAAAATTTAGTTCCTAATTCCACAAAAATAACATACAACTTGCTTATCTTAAAGCAAATGAAGAGCTAGAGTAGTGATACTCAGTTCAGACTGAGTTTCCCATTGTTTTCTATGCTGCTACTTCACTGCATTTTGATAACCTGGACTTCTGAAGTCTTTATTATCCAGTATCTTCATTTTAAAATCGGGACAGAAATTGTGGACTTCATAGCTCTATTATCAGGTTTCACTTAGGGGAGCTAAATTTTGTTTGAGGATAAACTTGCACTAAAATCTTCCTTCATCTGAAAAACACATGAATAATTTTGGTCTTTGATTATACTTCCTTGCTTGTGGATTTGCATTTCTATACGTGCACAGTAGTCTATAATGCTTTATGCAGGCTCATAGTCTTGTAGATTTTTACAGTTACGGAAACGCGTGTCCAAATACTGGTGAGCAGTACAGAGTCTTGGTAGATAATCAGCTTAATTTTCTTCTTCATCTGTTTTCATTTTTCTCATTTTCCCTTGGGGGACTCATCCCTCATCTTATTATAACTTTGTGGCCATTTATTACATAGTTTTGGTACATTGCCTTTGTGGAATTCAGTTATTGCAAATCATAAAGTGATATTTTTACATCCACCTTGTGACACTGACATTTACAAAACTATCTAAATGACCATTGCTTTTAAACGAAGCTAGGAAAAATATACTACAATACCAGACGTTAGTTCTGGTTGAGGAGATTCTTTGACAGAGACAGAATGATTTCATTGTCTAGGGACTGAATCCTCACCTGAGAGGAAAATCACCTCCTTGTTGTAATGATAATTTAATAGAAGTGGCTGACAGTCAGCCCTCTGCCCCCTCCACTCTCAGCAGCATAGTCTGCCTCTCTGCTGAGAATTTGTGGAGCACATCTTGCTCTTCCGAGATTTATTCATCTTTAAATACTTCATGTATAATGCTACAGCTTTCACGGTAAAGACTGAGAACTATTCAATCAATTCACTGTTAACCAGGGTGTCAAAGCAGCCCCCTAGGAAGTAGAAGTTTGGACATCTTCAGACAAACACAGAAATGGAATGTATATATGCCACATGCTGGAGAAAAATTCCAAGCTGCCAAGTATTAGATCAAAAAAGGGATTGCAGCAGATGCTTCTGCTGTTGTTTAGGGCCAAACCCAGAAGTTATGTCCTGGAAGTTCCTCACCAATGTGAGGAACTGCAGTCATCCTAGATAGAGAAAGTCTCCCCTTCAGAACTGAACAGGTCTTGTATAAATCACAGACAGTGGATTAAGACACCTAAATGAGAGAGAGTGGCACTTAAAGCCGAAGACAGGCATCCATCTATGGGATTTTCACAAGTTTCTATATGTCTCAATGCAATTTGGAGATTGCAGAATTGATGGCTTGACACAATGCATTTGAAAATCTTACCAGGCTTTACACATTTTACCCAAAAAGCTTAACTTTGAGTTGACCTTTCAGCAAGCAGAGTTGTTTCTTCCCCTCTTCACCCCTCTTTTATACTGCCTTGGCTTCAGCAGTGCTATATGCTTCATTTATGCTGGAGCACAGAAGAGAAGAGTCATGTCCAAAGAATGTCTCTTTGGATACACATCTCAACTCTGCTTCCAGTTAGAGATGAATTCCAATAGCACTGGTGCCACTGAGATCAAACCTCACTCTGTGCGCAGTTGCTGCTCGATATTTATTATAAAAACTTGATTCACCAAGTGGTAAGTAGGCAAAATATATGTACACATCTACAGAAATGGAGTAACCCAAGAGGCTCAGCATCTCTGCAGTCCCTTTAATATTAAAAACAACGAAGGTATGCAGTTATGCGGTGATCCATTTGGGAGTTTACATGTGCTAAGATATATAGATCTAATATTTCACTTTGCAGAAGTGGTTTATTTCCAGCAGTAAATATGATGTTTGTGAAATGAGAATAGGCTATTTCAAACTGTTATAAGCCCACTGAATAATTGAATTATTGCTCATCAGGGGGTGGTGTAATTTGTTACCTGTGTGATTCCAACACTCTGAATCAAAGTAATTACATTCATGGTGTCATTTAGTGAAATAATGCTGTGAAGGTCTCTATAAAGAGAGAGGCAATTGCTGAAAGGATTTTGTTGAAATAATAGCATCAGTTCAATTGGTCCTCTTGCTTCATTCATTGTTACTTTATTATATAGCTAAATAGCTCATTCAGCTCTGCTTTGCTGGAGTGACAAATATGAGCTTTGGAAACTGTATCTATGGAAGGAAAAATGCATAGCTTCAAAGAGGAAAGCACCAAAAAGTCATCTTTAGTATCACAAATGTGCAAATGGAAAATGGTTGATTAAATTTATAAAAAAGAACACAAAGGCAGGTTAATATCCTTTGAAAATTCAGTGGCAATTTCCACTGGAGGTTTGTCTAAAGTAAAAAATTGGTGGGAGACTGTTTGAAACCACAGAGCAGTCATTGCCACATCTCATGAAGAAGGTTCAGAAAACCATGAAAATGGTAATAGAAAATAATAACATAAAATTAAAGAAAAATAAAGAGAATAAGTATTTTGGAGTTATTATTTCACGTCTCTGTAAGTATAAATACATGTATAACTATATATATTCGTGTATGTGAGTATGAAGTGGTTTCTTTTATGTTACTTTATCCACATTTTGCACTTTAATGCATTCATTACCACAACCTTTCTGTGAGGTAGGACAATTCTACTCTCTCTAGTTTGCAGAAACAAAAATAAAAACTAGAGTTATCTTATAAAAGCTAAATTTATGGCTTACGTCCCCCTTTTTTTTTAAGATCTGTATTATATTTTTCTTTAAGATTTGTAGATATTTTTGCACATGACCACCACTTTTTTAGGCTTTCTTTAACAATTTGGCCCTATCACAACTTAGAGAAGCACATGCAGGAACTAAAGCAATAGAAGGGATGAACTTCATAAATAAGGAATACTAGCTAAAGGAATACTTCATGGAGTGTAATCCACTGAGATGAACTCAATGGCCATTCAGACCTGGGATTTTCTCAGTGATGACCTAAAAGTAACCTGGTTTTAGGCTAAAAGTCACTTGGTTTAGGCTAAATCACTCTTTGCTCCAGGGAGACAAGCTACAGCTTTTAAGATGTTGTGATGAAGGCATATGGTAGATCACAGAATCACAGAATCATCTAGGTTGGAAGAGACCTCCAAGAATACCTAGTCCAACCTCTGACCTAACACTAACAAGTCCTCCACTAAACCTTATCACCAAGATCTACATCTAAACATCATTTAAAGACCTCCAGGGATGGTGACTCAACCACTTCCCTGGGCAGCCCATTCCAATGCCTAACAACCCTTTCAATAAAGAAGTTCTTCCTAATATCCAACCTAAACCTCCCCTGGCACAACTTTAGCCCATTCATTCCCTCTCATCCTATTACCAGGCACATGGGAGAATAGACCAATGCCCCACCTCCCTACAGCCTCCTTTAAGGCTGAGAGCAATAACGTCACCCCTGAGCCTCCTCTTCTCCAGGCTAAACAACCCCAGCTCCCTCAGCCACTCCTCGTAAGACTTGTTCTCCACTTCATAATTATGATATGAAAACACCTCAGTCAGGTCCCTTCTTACAGTGAACTTGTTTCCCTCCACTAGCTTTTATCTTTCTATTCACCCTGACCTAGACTATCTGTTGTGCTAACACCAGGACCAGTACCAGAGACATCCCAGAATTGACCGGGACATCTTGGTAATGGACCTTTTCCAGGGTTTTGAGAGGGTCTTGTGTCTAGTTAGCAAGAGATAGACACATGCCAGTTTCAACAAGCTGTTGAGCACCTCGGTCCAGCAGGAATATTTAATTCCCAGCCAAATATAACTGGATAACTTTTCCCCTAAAAATAGATTTTTTCACATTGTTGGATTCATGTAGCATTTTATATAATTACAGCCCTTGTTGGAAAATTTATGTTCTACAGATCTGGCTTGTAAATCCTACACTTTACAGTACTACTGTGGCTCTGTTATAAGCCCTGACTGCTGAGTCCAATATTTATTATCGGGGAAAAGGTGGAAAACAAATCCACACTTTTGAAAGTGTTCCATAATATCACAGTGTTTTAGCAAATTCTGCACTGTTACTTTCATCTGGGGATTTATCACAGTGCCTACACACATCAATATCTGGCCCATATGCATGTATTTTTTTTTTTGAATAAGAACACAAAGTTGTGATCTCTTTTAATAGGAACACAGTTTTCTGGTGTGAGTAATCATTTGGGGAAGCAGTCTTTCTGTCATGTGATGTAAAAATGAGAGACTTTTGCTGAGGGAATATTTTTGGTCCTTTTTGAAAATCTCTCTCTCATATTACATTAAGGTGATCTTCAGGAAACTGACAGTGCCATTCTGCATTATGGTACCTCAGGGCATAACTTCATGCTGATTTTTCCCCATAAGGCAAAACAAGCAGAAACTTTTTTTTCCCTGTGCCTAGCTGCCTGTCCTCTATACCCTTTGTTGGAACAACATCCTAATACATACCACTGAAATAGTCTGTTTTGGAAAGCCACGATCTTCCACTATTTTATACAATCTCAGTAGCACTCTGTTTTCCTAATGTAAGAAGATAATCAAGTGTTTTCCCCATTTACTCTCACAGGGAATCACAGTTTTCTCCTAGTCTCACTATGAGATCCCATGGACTGTATCTGTGGTGTGGAGTGGTTTTGCAAGGTGCACACAACCTCCTTACAGCAAGACTGGGACTAGCAAGCTCATCCTTGAAGCAACCCCACGGCTTGCAAGGTGAAACCCTAAGGCAGGTTCAAAACCTTCCTCAAGAGCACCAGTAACGCCTGCAGACACTCAGCACTGTCCACACCAAGGTAGCTTGCCTCTTAAATTTTCTAAAGATATTCTTTTTTTTTTTTTTTTTTTTTTTAAGCGATGCAGATATTAGCAGTCTGGGCAAGCCTCCAACACAGGTAATTACATTCAATCATCTTGTATTCTCCTTGCAATTGATCTTAATAGCCATGATGTGACAAGAGTCCATAGACAGTCCTGCAAGTAGACAGCAGCACTACTATATTATTTAAAGCTTTAAATACTAGAATTTAAATACTAGAGTGCATGTGTACGGAAAAAAAAGAAAAAAAAAAAAGAAAAAAAAAAAAAAAAAGATGTTTTACATAGGGAAGAACTGGAAAGAAAAGAAATTGTGTAAATTGTGTGGACAAGAAATGTGGCAGAGCTGGGAAGGCAAAAATTACAGCATTTCAGAGCATTTCAGTGTTCTCCCTAACAAGGACAGAGAATCTCTGCTGATGGTGTAGGTTGGGCTCTCAGTCCCCAGGCTGATTTACCATCCTGGTGAGAATAAGGCAGATGGCAGAGTCCCTCATGGCAGACACTGCTTGCATGAGTCTTGAGGACTTAGCAGCGATAAAGGCTTAAAGCTCTCACATTGAAAGCACAAAGCCATCTTCATCTTTTCTCCTGCTAATGAAAGCATTTTTGTTCCTGGAGAAAGGTAAATTTTGGAAACAGCTCTGTTTCTGAAACTGTGGGACCAAAAGCTGTAAAAACAGGAACCCTCCTCCCACCGCCGGTGGCGCAAACTCCATGTGGCATCCTGGCACTCACACACTGGTGTCACCAGGAGACGGTGCTTTCTGAACAAAACCTGGGTGAGAGAAGTTCTTGTTTGAGCATAAATCCCTGATTGCCTCCAAACAAACGGAAAGCTTGTGGTTAAATATATGGTAAATGTGGGTTATTTCCAAACATCCACAGCTCTCTGTTTGATCTGAATAAAACACGTCTGCCAGAGACAGCTGCTTCCAGTCTGCTTGCTGCCAATGATATTTACAATCTCTCTCCTTTTCTTCATTTCTGTCATTTTTTTTTCCTTCTTTCTTCTCTTGTTTTTGTCTTTTATCAAGGTTTTTATCAGAGACGTTGTAACACTCAAATCCTCCTAGATTAAAATCGTATCAGTCCCCTTGGGCTAAATAAGCATCCTTGGCTGCATAGTTCCACTGAATCCTGTGGGCCCAGGCCATTTTATGGGCTTTAAGGCATTGACTTGTTCACCTGGGCCTGGACCCAATACATGCATTTAACAAGCTGAGGACTGCAGGGTTGATGCTCAGATGGTGAAACTTCTGAGCCTGTTTCACTTGAAAAAATAACTCTATTTTTCATATCCTAACAGCCTGATGCCATCCAAGTTTTGTTTGTTTGTTTTTTTTTTGGGTGGTTCTGAGGGCATGGTTTGTGCATCATTGGTGGGAGGACTCTGGAAAGAAAAGAGAGAAGAAGAAGTTCTGCAGTTAATCACCCTCAGTAAGCATTCGATCTGCTCAGCCCATTGTGTGTTTTAGGAGACCAATAAATATGTGTTATGAGGATTCTAGACACAAAAATTGAATGTTTTTGTAAGCATAAAAATGTACAGTCTGTGCAGGCTGGTTGCCTCTCAGAACTAAAAAAAAGTTTGATCTATGAGACAACACTAATTGTGGGTTTGGTTCAGCCTGAAGGCACACTCATAGGGTATGGTGTAGAATTTGCCCGCTTGAATACATTGATATTGGGAATTCGACTAAGCTGGATTGTGGGCTGTCTTCATGCAATGGCTCACAATTGATTTACTGCAGCATGAGTTCCTGCTCATCAGCTCACCCACAGCATCTGACCACAATCACAACAGCAAAGTGAGTGCAATTGCATCGTGGCGGCTGACACACTTTGCTCAGTCTTTGGAGCATATGCCTAGAAGGTAAACTGTAGTAATTCAGTTTCTTGCCATTATCTGCCAAGAACAGCAGTGTAAGCTTTGCAAAAGACACCAAAGGAGTTAGGTTTTCAGTTCTTACTGGGATTTGGAAGCCCTGATTTTTAAAGGCTATTGGATAATAAAAAAAATAAATATATATATTTATATATATATTTATATATATATAAATAAATATATATATATATTTATTTAAATATATAAAAAATAAATATATAAATATATTTATATATTATATAAATATAATATATTTATTTAAATATATAAAAAGGTAAAAAAAATAAATATATATATATACACACACACATAATGTATATATGTGTGTATATATATATATACACGTGTATATATATATACACTTATATATATATAAATATATATATATTATGTATATAATATATATATAATTATATAATATTAAATAATATAATTAAATAATAAATTATATATGTATATATAATATATATTATACATATATAATGTATATATGTGTGTATATATATATATATATATATATATATATATATATATACAAGGAAGGATCCTAACTAACTGGGAATTTATATCCACAAAGTTTCCAATTCCAAGCAGACAAGGAGGTTTTATTGTATGAGGTCTTTATTATCTTAGAAAGCCAAATTCCTTTCTAATGTGTAATTTAATACAAAATAGCTCCTATTTAAGTCTATTCTGGATTCTTCTTCTGAAATCTGCAGATATATTTTGGCTTCAAGTTAAAACAGTAAAGTAGGAGTAAAGTAGCCTAGAAATGTAAAGGTGTTAATCAGCAACATCATTCATTTGATTCAGTATTTATTAGCTCATTTATTATGGCTGTTTGTGCTGATATTTGCTTTTATTTTGATAAGACGTAATGCCTTGGACTTAATCATTAGCTGTATTTGACATCGCTGATGATAAATGCCTTTAACTTCAACAGTGTAGAACAGGGTTGGGCTTTCAAAAGGATTTATGAAACATAAGACCGATGATGTCAGGCCATTGCTTTTGTGGAAGATGGCCTGTACCTGTGACCATCCTGCCTGCCTGCCTTTCTCCGAATCCTTCGGGAAAGTAGGCTTTCACTGCATGGAAATTAACTGAGCCTTACTGTCTTGTATACTACATATACTGCATTTCCCTGGACCTACATTCAAATTCCATGTTGGAACGAGATCTGAGCAAATACCAACACCTTCTCCCTCATGTGATATTGTAGTATATGGGCTAATGGGGAACCATAACTCTTCCTGGTTAGGCCCACAGCGTAGAGTTAGGAATCACTGAACCTCAGTGGATATCTGCTTCACAGCTCAGACAATCATCAGGCTTTTTTAGCAACACCCTAACCCTGTTGACTGCCACTCCTGCTCCTGACAGTCCCAATCTTTTAAGCTGCTGATCACCTACAATGAGCTCTTTATGGTTCCAGAGGAGGATGAGGAGATCCAGTGATGTTTATAGTCTTATATATGGCCTGTTCCTTGTTAAACTCAACAGGAGATGCACCTGCCCCTCCTACATGGCTGTGCTGCAGGTAACACACCTGCATTGTTCTCAGAGGTTCCCTAAAATGAATGTATGCTTTTTTTGTATGGGTTCCTTAATATGAAATGTCACATTCCTGGCAGAAAGTGCATATAGATTGTCTTTTGAAGTGCTTGCAAAGAATGCATGAATAACAAACTAGAGGGTGTGTGGTTTTTTCTTCTTTAGGTTCTCCCATAGCTGTGACTAAGTGGTGGAGCATTAGCAAAATTTAGAGAGGGATCTGAAACATGGCACTGTATCTGAGGTTCATTTGTAGAAGGTAAAGTAGCATATGTTATGAGTCAGTTAATCTCTTTAGGGCTTTATCCAGCACAAATTAGGTTCTGTGGTCACTGAGTCACAGCAGGCTGTGGGCCGCTCTAGCCTTGGAGCTTTATTCTGATTCAGCTGCCAAGAAATGAACTGCTCTGTGGGCGCAAAAATTGGCTTACGCTCTGTGAGCTGCAGCCAGGCATGCGCGCATCCAAAGGCAGCTCCTCTCTCCACATACAGCTACATGATTTCTTTCTCACCTGCTCTCCAACAACCCAGATGAGTCTTAACGCAGACTCTGTAAAGGAGGTGTTCATTCAGTCTCATTAGAAATCAGCAAAGGTTTTAAAAGACGTGGAAGTCCTCACTGTTTTGGTAATTTACAATTAGCCAAGGCAAATGCACTGCAAAAGGATTAGATCTGTGTTGCTGCTAGAAGCAGGAACTGTCTTTCCTTCTTTCCTTCTTTCTTTCTTTCTTTCTTTCTTTCTTTCTTTCTTTCTTTCTTTCTTTCTTTCTTTCTTTCTTTCCTTCCTTCCTTCCTTCCTTCCTTCCTTCCTTCCTTCCTTCCTTCCTTCCTTCCTTCCTTCTTTCCTTCTTTCCTTCTTTCCTTCTTTCCTTCTTTTTTTTTTTTTTTTTTTCTCCCTAACATATTTGGCCCCAGTCTAAAACCAAAGATACTACAACACCAATAAAATAAAATGTCTTTGGTTTCCTAAGTGGACAAAAGAACCGAGAGGCATATCTCTAATTATAACTAGTGTGTCAAAGAGGTTTGAAAATCTCATTCTTAAATTCCTTAACAAAGGAACAGACCAAATCCTGGGGAATTCACAAGTGCTCACACACAGGTATCAGGATTTCTGGTCCTATGTACAACTTTCTCCTTCCTCACCAATTCCTTGACCTTAGTAAAGTACATATGATCTCTGCGCTATATATTAAACATTATAAATAAGGCAATAGATATTTGCATATGTCACAGCAGTAGCACTGAGATCAAATGAGTACTTACTCTTTGCACAAACTACAACAAAAATCATTTTACTGTTGCCATATTTATTGTCACCATGTTATTTATTAATGCCATTCATATGAATTAATGACTATTAAAAGCATCACTTAATCCTTTTCATTTCTAATCTCTAATTTGTTTAAGTGAACTTACATGAAGAAGTGGTTCTTTCTGATATGCTGAAGTATGAAACATAATGGATGTGCACAGCTGTGACATCCTGAGCATACCAAACATTACCTTTGCATCAACAGCAAGAAGTTGTTGTCACTGCAGCTTTACAGTAACCACAGCTTGGCCAGAAGTATTGTCAGAGGAAGACAGACACTGGACCAAATCCCACCCTCTTACAAACACATTGAGAACTCATTTCGGGACACCTGGGGCAAGAGCTGAAGAAACAGGCAGACTGTTGACACATTATTTCAACAGAGCAACCCCCAGCCCTGCCTTGCCTGTCTGCAGTCAAGCGCCTAAAGCTGTGATGATGCACGTCTTGGACTCCTGCATCCCAGTTCAGGTTCAAGCACATCTCTTGCTTAGGGCCATTTGGGATTGAAAAACTTGGTGTCTTTTCATGTAAAGCAACCTGAGAGAGCTGATCTGGTGGGTGTGCTCGGATCACACTCGCATATGCTGGTAGTCCTGACTTCAGCATGAAGCACAGTAGCCACCACCACTTCAGCTCAAAAGCACAGCCAGAAGAAGAAGTACCATTTTCTTAGTGCTCGGCACCTTAAAGACATGCCATATGTAGGTGCAAAATGACCACCCACAGTATGATTTACAGTTAAGAAAAGCAGAGGTTGTACTTATCAGAGAAAGAATGGAATGAGAAGGCTATTTGTGCCTCTCTTCCTTGCGTTACTGCTGTTTCCAAGTATCTGTGTTCATGCCGGATGGTACCACAGCTTCCCAAGTCCATTTTTCATAAATAGGACTGATTGCAATGTATGAAGTGCAGGACAAATGTAACTGTAAAACAAGGACCTTCTTTAGCCAGCCTTTTTACCCTATATATGCAGCAGATATGCAGCAGCCTAAAAGAACCTGTGGGATAGTGAACCCAAGTATCATAACATGAAAAAATCAAGTAGATAACTTATGTATTTCCAACTTTAATTTGGCAAAGCACATGCTTTATTTGTGAGTAATTTTGAGTTTTTCTACTCTTCACCCAATAGTAATTGCAGAAATATACTCTAACTTAAATGTGTGCATTTGTTTATAGGATTTTTTTTTTTTTCTGTCAGAGCCTGAGAGACTGGCCCTCATACATCCCTTTTGCTTCACTGCTCAAATCAGTTTGTAAATATTCCGTCTGGCATTGGTAACCCTTCATGACATTTTTCATCTGCAGAAGCTGTAACCTACACAGAAGAGGTTGCCTCAAAAGTATTAATGTACTTTTGGCAAGTCTTAGCTTGAGACAATCACAAACTAAATTTTATTTACTACTGCATTTGCTAGAGTTTTCTGCCATCTTTAAGGAGTGCTTATCTTCTCCTTTTTATATACATTGTACACAGTACCTCTACTTTTGCTTTAAAATAAAAGCAATAAAAAAGAAAGCTTTCAGCCTTTGCACTGGAGCTGGTGAACTGCAGCTCCATCATGTGTATTGGTTCAGCATTAGATGTTGTGTACCCCCTGCAATTAATGCAGCTGCAAGAGCAGTGGCAAAAACATAATACAAAATCATCCACATGAAACATAAAAGAGCCCAATAATTTAAGAATGTTGCTTTTGAATCTATATTAAGCACTGTCCAGGGAAAAAGCATTTGCTGAGCCCTATTCACTTTGCAGTTAAATCAAAATTAGGATAGGATAAAATGGTTCTTATCAATTAACTTTTACTTTAATCTTTACAGGCCTGATGGAGAAAATAGATAGTGAGTCCCAAAACATAATTCTAAGTAACCACTAAGGACAGGACAGGACAGCAAGATTCAGCAGCACAAGCAGCAGGTTTGGGCGAGGTCACTGGAAAGAGTGGAGGTTTTAGAGCAGAACTATGTTGTAAACAGCTGGCGGGGGCTACTTGAGCACTGTACTCACAGCAACACTACTAACCATATGTGATTTCTTGATATGGCTCTTCCTTTCATCACCAGGGTAAAATGGAAGGAGCCTTTGATTAAGACCTTTGATTAAATGGAACTGGAATGTGAGAGGATGAGAATACAGACAATAAAACCTTGCCTTTTTTTTTTTTTTTTTTTTTTCTAATTTGCTTACCTAACACTAAGCCTCCAAATCCATACTTAGAGGGGCAGCAAAAAAATCCCCATCAAAATGTATTCTTTTGCAACAGGAAACTAGGGGCTGGATTGAATAAACATTTTTAAGGTAAGCATTTGCTTTCCCTAATAAGAAAAATCTTGATTTTTATGTAGGAGTGAAAAATCAAAACTCCCAAATCATCAATGTATTCAGGTTCTTAGTATTCAGTTATACTTATGAGATGCCTAAAGCTTCCCAAGAATATTTCATGTCTCTTTTACATGGAAAGTAAAAAACATTTTCCTCTAACTGTCTTATTTAGATATCCAGGGTGAGTTTACTGAGGACCATGAAAAGATGAGCCTGAGTCCCTTCCAGTAGCACTACCTGCCGCAGCCATGGCATCAGGGTGATGTGACAGGGAAGGGCAATGTGTCCAGTGGTCTCTCACCTCCATGCACATCACTGCAGCCCCAAACCCTAAGCTTGGCACTGAAGCAAACTGATTTCCTGTCAGGGAAACCAAAAGGACCTGGCCCTTTGTCTTAAGAATTTACCTGGTGCAGTTTTAGGTTCTCAGGTTTGAATCAGTCTGAAATACACATAACCAACATGGGATGTGACTATCTGGAAAAGGTGCCCAATAGCCCAAGGAACCAGCTTACAAGAGGGAAATCATGTATGCTTCTGCAGTGGTCAGAGGTTTGACTGTACTGTACCTATCTTCAAAGAAGCCACCTCTCTGCCTCCAGAATAATGCTGGGATCCCTCCCTTTACCACATTTCAAGGAGTATGGTGTTGCACAGACACACAGAACAGCCTTTTTGTTAAAACCAAAAAATAATTTAGGGGGGATCTTGGCACGGGGCAATGCTTGCATGGGAAATAAAATCTCCCAGCGAAACAGCTGGTCTCTGTCTGGTGGTGACAGGAGTCTCCATTGCTACCGTACCTGGTATGTGCAGCAGCATCTTCATATGGGTAAAGAGAGACATCCCAAAGCTCTGTTCTGAACAGTTCTCATAAACAATCTAGCCATAGTCTTATGTGACCATCCCAGCACATCCATAATTTTTCTTGACTGCATACTAAAGACTGTTCTTTGTGACAGTTTCTGCAGGAAGAGCATCTAGTGAGTGTTTACTAATGTGATATCTATGTAAAATTTGGTTACTTCTAAAACTGGAATGTATCGGGCTATCTTTGGGACACTCCACTCTGAATGTTAACTTTTAAGCACACCAAGTGGACTAGACATAGCATTCCTTTAGCCAAGGAATATCTAGAATTGTTCTGGAGATCTCCTGTGATAGCCAAATATGCAACTGTGAAGCTTCAGTCAATCATCAAGTCTGAAGTTGTTGTCTCAAATTGTCCATTGTCCCAAACCAACCCACTGTTTCCCTCCTGCGAGTTACAAGCCAGGAGCTCCTGGACCATGCAAGGAATTAACAACTTAGGTGCACCAGATTTGCACAGCCCTGATACCCAGCTAAACTACAATCTTAACTAAAGAGAAAACTTGGTTTTCATACTCAAGCCTTAGTTGCGTCCCACAATGGTGTGCTCAGTGGTATTAAGCTGAATGCCTGTAGAAAGTCTTTGTGCCACAGGGTAGACTCCTCTTTCCCCATGTGTCTGCTTTACCACAATTTAGCAACTCAGAAGTGTTGTCATGCATAGTGAGCACAGCATGCTGCGCTGGGTCTCCTTTCCCTTTGAAATATAATCTAAAAGCCATGAAAGAATATTCTGATTTTTACCTATCAGCATATAACTTTGTTCAAATTGGGTCAGACCATCATGCAAATACGTGAGGATCAGCCCATCACTGTGGAAAGAAAAGCCTGGGGAAAAGAAATAGACTTAGAGATGACTTCATATTCCTTCAGGCTTTCATAGGGGCAGAGACACAGAAAAAGAAGCAGCATTTGTAGTTTGGGGTCCTGCTTTGCATAGCATCTGAGCACCCAGATACACATTCAATATCACTGATGTTTGAGAAATTAGGCCAGAAATCACGCTGCCCCTGCTCTGATAGGAGTGACAGGTGCCTTCTCAGATGACAGCTGAAATGCTCTCTCTGTGCTGGCAGGGCAGAGCCCTGGGCTTTTCATCCTGAATATATTCTTTACCAAAGCAACAGATTTGGGTTTGGTTACATCTTTTATGAAATAAAAGCACTTTTTCAATAAATTAATCAGAAGCTTCAGGGGATTTAAGGCTTTTAAAAGCAGATCAGTTCTTTTGCAATTCCTTTCTGAGAGCTTCAAAACTGGATTTCTTCCCATTCAATTTTTCATATTTCCATTTTGCAAAATTGAAGAGTCCTGAGCCAATGCAAAGACAGAATCTGTGCTTGTTCTGTGAAATTATGTTCAGAGTCTCGAACAGAATTTGCCAAAGGCCTCGCTGCCACTGTCCATGGGGTCTGATGACTGCAGTAGGGAGAGAGAGAACAGTCCAACAGACAGGAGAATTACAACAGATCTTTGGGTCTGGGGCCTGCGACATCCTTGATTCAAAGAGCTGTGGCAAGGAGTCACAGCCACCACAGATCATAGATGCCTGAATCATGATTTGTCCTGCTTATTAAAAATCTCTACGTACCACCATGCCTCAAATTGCCCTTCCAAGCTTGGACAAGGCGAATAATCAGCAAAGCTCGTGCAATGTCTTCTGAGATACTCTGTGCACCTGGAGAACTCACTTTTCCAAAGCCATCTTTAGGCCAAGTTGGCTGCTCCTGATGACTACAATGAACTGCACCCATTGCTTTGAAGCTTCTTGCTGTTGCTCAGGAAGCCATTTCAGAGTTAATAACTGTCTCATACTGAGAAATAAAGGGCACTGAGATGTTACAGAAGCCATCAATAGATCGAATGAGGGATAGCAGGTTCAGGCAGAGCCTGGAATGGCAGCTAGGGGTATACCCTCTGCTGTACTAAAATAGATGAAGGCAGTATATGGAGCTAGTTTTGAGCACTTTCCTTGTCAGCTATTATCGTAGTACCCTTTTGTGTGGGGATACCCAAAGAGGATAACAGAAGCCCTTACAATACCACAAAAACAGCCTGCACATCATATACTGCATGATTTCAAAGGATTTTCCATAAAACAGGTGCACAAAAGGCAGGTTATTTGGGGTCTTTTAGATCTTTTGCTGTTCACACAGTAAAAATCAAGGCAAAGGAGACACAAGGGCACAGTCATAGCTCATATAGCTTTTACAACAAATACACAAATGTACCATTTCCAGCTGTATATCTTCAGTCACTCTTGTCTGATTTCTGGTTGTTTGTATAATATATAGTGTCCTGTGGACCATCAGAGGTCTCAAAAGCACTTTGAAGTTCTACTGCCGAGATACCTGACATGGACACAGATGAGAAGTGAATATTGTTCCAGCATGGCCTTGATTCAAACAAGTGTTTAGACAGAGTACTCACGGTATGAAATAGCATTTAAGAACTTGAAAATCCTTGTTAATATTAATGAAAAGTACAAAAGACTTCTGTAGCTATGCAAACAACAATTATGGTACTGGAGGAGTGTTTAGACTGAAGACAATAGCGTGAAGGAAAATCGTTAAATGAGCCTACAAGTTATGAGCAATGTCTAGTCTCCTGATGCTCCAACTCCCTTAGAAAGTTTAATGTCTGACAGTTCCAAGTTTGCTTTTTCTTTTGATTAATGCTCTTTTTTTTTTTTTTTTTTTTTTTTTTTTTTTTTTTTAACAAGCACAAGACCTCAGTAGTCTTTAGCAGGAAATCTCACAAGACCCAAAGTCGATAAAAGCTGAAAAGAAAATCGTGGTAAAGGCTTTTCTTTTAGAATCCCTTGGCCACAGAAAAACTTTGCATTTGCCAAGAATATATACTGTAAGTAAGGGTGTTCGTATGCAGTAGGGAGAGAGAAAAGAACAGTCCAACAGACGTGGGTATCACAGCAGATCTTTGGGTTTTGGGCCTGGCAGTCTATGGAAAATTTCTCAGGGATTTGCAGAAGGTAACTAAGAAATGTGGGGCTTTTGTTAGTAGGCTAGGATACAATATACGGAGGTCTATAGTTCCACAGAAAACACCTTAAAAGTTCAGAACTGAAAGAAGTTTAAACCCACAAGAGTGGCAGCGGGACACATGAAAGAGAGATGGAATGTATGATAATGTAAGTTATAAAATTGTTAATATCCAGAAACCTTAAAGATAAACTAGTGTCCATGTAAACTCTTCATGAAAGATGACTAACAATTTGAGAACATGCAGGCTAAGAAAAAAAGGGTAACAATTCATATATGCATCTGAAACTCACATTGTACTGGCACTTTATGTCAGCATGTTAAATAAAAATAAGCTACAGTATAGACAGTCAAGGGACCTATATCTGCAAATAATGGATTACGCTAGAGGTGAACAAAATTTGGAATTCATCTTAAAGGAAAACAAATATGTCAGCATTTGTTTTGTTATTTGTGCTGCATGCTGACAAAAATTTTGAACTAAGAAAAATTTTATACAGATTTCCAGCAATATGAAAATTTTCTTTTGTCATTGTCATTTGGAATAAAATATTTTGACTGAAATTCTGTTGAACAGCTTCACCATTGATTACTGATATGATCTCACATGCTTTGTTTGGAATTACTTTAATATACCCGTAGGATGTTATCCATTGTAATACCTCACCACACAGGCATTATATCTCAGGAGAATGATGCCCACGTTCCCTTTCACAAATTGGATAGCTTTATCATCTTTTATGATGCACCAGAAACATACCTTGAAACATAGAGCATACTCACAAGGAAATCTATTTCATCTTATGAAAGAAAGAAACCATCCTTTGGAGACCACTAGATAGATCATCAGAGATGATAACCTCTCATACTGCTGTCTCATGCACCAACACATACAGCAGGAATGCAGTGTGACAGTTTCCTAAAAAGCAAATTAAATCTTGAGATGCTTTTAAACAGAATAAAACACTTTTACCTGAGCTGAACCAACCCAGAACAAGATAATTCTATTTACCTGGGCTGAACCTATCCAAACCAAATAATTCTACTGGACCTCTGAAAAGGCAAGATAGTTTGTTTTCTAAAACAGAACTTAAAAACCAAAAATATTTTGACATTGTAGAAACAACACTTTTAACCTAAAAATAATTCCAATAAGTTTTACTTGCAAATTCTATCAAACCCCAAATCAGACTTTGTTTACAGATTTTATTTTCATTTGGCACCATTTTTATGCATGCAATAACTTTGTGGGAGTGATAGTAGATTTATATTATGTCCTTAAAAGGTATCAGCAGCTGCTGTTTATCATGGAATTCATTAAATATCGTTCTTTCACCTGCAGGGAAGGAAATTACATTCCTTTATGGAAGAAACTGCCTGATGGCAGCACCAGCTGATGCCCAGGACAAGTGAGAAGGAAGCTCAGCATGGCTGGTTTGTGTGGGCCATATCCAGCCCCACAAGTAGCAGGACAGGGTTTGCAAACACCCTTGGTGACTGAGCTTTGTATTGAGACAAAAGCCAACAGTGAACAGAAGAAACATTTTTGTGTGGGTGGCCCTGAAAGAAGGCCAAAGTTAAAGGTCCTTGAGGTACCGGATTTTAAACCGTGTTCATAAACTGCCTCTAGTGGTTTCTGACAAATCTGAGGAAGCATAACTTTGTGGATATACATTGTAAATAAGCAAGACAGCACCAAAAAAGCCTGTCTGATTCCTGTCATCAGTTTCTCCTCCTAATGGAAACAACCTGGCCGGGCCCCAGATGCTAACTGTTCAGGTCAGAGGGACAACAGTATAAATGTTTGCAATAAAGGACTTCTGGGCTCAGAACACATTTGTTTAATCAAAAAGATTTGTGAAGTGATCAAAGAAATTACTCTAACAAGAGCCATACAGTTTGTAGAGATTAGGCAAGTTGTCCAGGCCTAGCAGCAGAACCATCTTTAAAGCCCACCATTGTAAATTCCGCTGCTTTCAGCAGAAATTAGGGGTGCACTTAACAGTCAAGATCTACAATACTTAAAAGGACAATCTCGCACAAATGCTTTCTGGCCAAAGCAGATATAGGCCAAAATTCTGTTTGCACAAAGAAGTCAGGAAAGAGTTATGGACAGTAACCATGTTTGTCAAATCAAGATAATTGGCAACAAGCTAAAACATGAAAAGAGATAGCTCTCTTAATGAATGACTACTTTTTTTTTTTTTTTTTTTTTTTACAAATTGTCAGTCTGCTGCTGATTTATGAACAGATAGGTATGGAACATAAAATGATCCCTGACAGATGGGAAAAGAGAATTCTTTATTGTGTGAATATTAATTACATCATTATTTTGCTTCTTTCCACTTCTCCTGCTTTCTGCTCATCTTTACTGGAGTGGTTAAAAGTAATTTAAATATTAAAAAAAAAAAAAAAAAATCAGCTCAGATTGAGATCCATGCTACAGTTAATCACAATGTGTTCTCTTTACCAGTCATAGTTTTCACTCTGGGCATGCCTTACATGTATACATTAATGATGCTTCCAGTGACCTGGATAGCCAGAACAGCCCTACAGATTTAGAAGAGATGCTGTAACATAAAGGAAGTACATCTGAGTAAACAAGACTCTGGCACGTCTATTTGAAATCCAATTATTTCTCTACTGAGTGGGAAAAACTATGTAGCTCCATTTATTATGAAAGAATGTCAGAACACAGCTACATGAATGGAAAACTTCATGTGAAGCGCTTTTTCTTCTATGCACACACACTTTCATGTTACCAGCTTATACAGGTTCTCTGAACAAACACAGCCCATTAAAAAAGCTCCCCCTTCCAAGCAGCACCGCGTTCAGATAATACTTGTAAAAGGACCTGTGGGAATGGGAAACCAAACACTAGAGATGCCAATGCCTGTCACTTCAGAAAGATTCTGGCTGAATTTTCAAAACAGCAAAGTGTCAGAGCCACCTGAACACCACTGACTAGAATGGGACTTCGGCTCCTTTGAAATGTTGAGCTTTGTGCTCAGTCACTCAACAGAGAGACTTTTTACAACATCAGAGAGAATACAGGAGAAGGGGAGGAGGGAATCAGGGCCCGAATCTAAATTTCTGGCACTGTAAATCATGTTTTGCATTAAATTGCTTAATGCTGGTTAATAAGGTGATCGATAATTAAAGGCATTCTGATGGGAGTGCTACGAAAAATGGAATCACCTTCTTACTTCCCATCCCTCTGAAGATCAGTCCTTGTTCTTGGTGTTCATTTTGCAGTTTGCCAAGGAAAGGCCACACAGTGAGAGCTGAAAGAATTATCAAGTGGAATGATTAATGTTGTGAATATGATATGTAGGGAGAGCTTTATCATGAGGATATATAGAAAAGTCTTATGGCTGATGATATCCAGGCAGTCCAATCTGAACTGTACCCACCACGGAAATATTAATGACTTTAACTGATGTTCTGCATTTTGAATGTCTTTCAAAACTGTGCCCTCTCAGAACTGGAAAGGACTTGGTGTCATTTTGTAATTTACACAGCAAAGAGACTTTGTTCATCTGTGGTGTCAAAGGTAATTGTTGGGGTAATGAGATTTTAGATCGGCCATTTATTCGACTAAATAAACAGACTACATTCAGCTTGTGAAAATGGCCAAGAGATTAGTTTGAAATGTGCAAATGAAGGAATGGCATCTGGATGAAGTATTATGTACTACAGCGTGCAGGAAAACCTGCACACTCAGAAAAGCCAGAAACTTTTCTATTACGTGGTGTCAATTTGTTAGATCCAGACAGGTTGTATCCCTTAGGTATACCAGGCAGCTTTCAACCATTCAGACTAATGGAGTAATTGATAGCAATACCTAGTTGTCAACTTTGATGTGAAGTATGAACAGGGGAGAAGACACTTCTGGAAGACTTCACTGGTGAGGAGAAGAAGGTAATATGGGTTGGAAGCCCGGCCTGTGCTCCTGCCCTGTGTGGGAAGGTGAGCAGCGAGCATAGAACTGCCTGCCCTTCCCTTCATCTGCTGCAGCCTGACCCACTCTCTTCATGCCCTCCTCCCACTCCATATGGTTTGCCCCATGCCTTTTTCTCACCCTTGCCACACCGGTTTCCATTCAGGCTCCCCACCCCAATCCTTGCTGTCAGTGACCAGCCATGTCCAGTTCCCATTTCCCTGCTCCATCTCGTGCTCCAGTCTCCTTGCCTGGTTGATCCCAGGTCCCTCCCAGCTTGTCCTTGTCAGGTCCCTCCCAACAGGTCCTTGTCCAATGCATCCCCACCTCAACTCCAGTGCACCAGAGATCTGCTCCTTGCCCTCTCATTCCAACCCATATCCTCCGGGTCCTGTTTGCATTCACTCTTCATTGTTTCTTTGTCAAGACCCAGTAATTCTGCTCCCTTCGTGTCCACTCTCCATACCACAGTCCAGGTCTGCTGGAAGCTGCTGCCCTGAGAACTGCTAAGGGAAAAAGACATTAGAAAGAGTACAGGAAGGACAAAGTTTGATTTCATTTCTGGTACCCTGCACACCCTGTCCCCAAGCAGACAGTGCTACACTTACAGGCACAGTCTTATTACAGGAAGTATCAGATATTCTTAATAGAATAAAAGTATGAAACAACAATAAATTGTGCATCCCGTCTCCATTACTGAGATATTTCTTTAGAGCCCTGCTCCTTAGGCAGAAGAGGTGTGTATAAATAAGACTCTTTTGGAAAATTTCCTGGACACAAACTGCCATCTTAAGTTTACTCACAGGAGCTCAGGAAGAGAGCTACAAATGCAAGAGGCAGCCTTTTTGAGAAAAACAGCCAAAGCAGATTGGTAAAATTCACCAGAGATATTCTGAAAGCACCAGAGTTTTTCCTGAAAGGGAGCAGAAGTGGATTTAAAGGCTGAGGAGGAAGAATGTAGTATACTGAGCCATGGAAACACTGGGGAAAATGAAGAGACAGCCAGTATATCCAAACCTTCCATAAATTTTATTTTACTGCTGACACAAGAGATATCAGGAAAAGAAGTTGGGAAAAGCATTGAGGGACAGCATGAAAGAAAAGGGGCTTGCCCTTGGCATCACAGAAATATTCTGCTTTTCTCAAAAGCATTTTACCAGCTCCCCTGCAATGCTCCCTCCTCCCCAGCAGCAAAGGTTGATTTGTGCAATCTCTTCCTAGGGGTTGCAGTGGTACCTATATCTCCTTTCTGGTTCTTAAGGGATCGGTATCTTGCTTCTTCTTTATAGACCTTTCTTCCTTAAAGGGACTTTTTCCCCAGACCCAGCAATACTATAAATGCAGAAGAATCAGAGCCAAGTTAACATGTTGAAGACATCAGTATACGTAATATTATGGAAACCTACATTTAGGGAATGCACAGAAACTCAGCTCTGCCTGGGGATATGCTACATAAATAAGAGCTGTGACATTTTAAAGTTGGTGGTCTCAATTTAGACCGAGAATAGTAGTATGACTGTCTATCACTCCTCTGCCTGTATACAGATCCCTGGCTGAACAGACACATTTTTGGTAGGAGTGATGACTCAGAATAACTCCAATTTCTACTTGTGGGACCAATCATGTCTCCATTGCCCCTGCCAGTGGACGATGTAGCTTTCATTTGACAGGAATTTCTGCCAAGATGACAAAATGATTGTTCCTATTCCTCCACTATGAGAAAAGCTGTGCTTGTGTGGCAGTATGTATTTCTTTGGAGAATGAACTGATACAATCCCCGTGAGTTTGCCTGTGAACCTTCCTGGTTTCTTTCTCTATGCTGGAGGACATTTGCATAAATATAATAAGCAATACAACATTATAAGCTTAAGAGAGAAACTGCATGCTGTGTTTTTCAGTTCACCAAAAGCCATATCCTTTGGCAGGGATAAATCTCCTGATGCTTTTCCTCAAGAGCTCAGAATGCTGAACAATAGAAAATTAACAAGGTAACTTTCCCCAGATGACAGGTGAAGTTACATTCCTTAAGCTAGTTTTTCCTTTTCAAGCTCATACATTAAATGTGCGAGCATGATATGAAATAAACAGCAGTGAGGCTGAGCTAGCAACACTAAAAGAGCATTCATACAGTAAACTTAATGTTGCATGAACTGAGATTTTCTGGATTTGTTTTGTAAACTGCTTGTGTTTAGTCCTTTTGCCCCTGTTTGGTGGGACTGGCAATCTGTGCTCAGAAAGGACCCAGAACCGAAAGAGCAGAGAAGTCACGGTCTGTGGAGAGACCAAGCAGAGCATGTGCGTGGCAGCAATGTACATTGTGCTTTGATTGCTGCCCAAGGATTTTCCAACCTGTGATTACAAGTCTGAGCCTGTTGCATTGTGCTACAGCACCCTCAATGGCCAACCCTGTACCCTGAAGAGAAATGGAAGGAGCTTTGGGGGAAACTGAGGCAAAAGTAACTGGTAAAGGTCATGCAGCAGATTTGCAGCCTGACTTTAAAGCTGAGTCTTGTACCCAGACCACATTTCTCTGCTGTGCTTGTACTACAAGATACTGCTTCAAAGTTCACTGAAATTGAATAAAACCAAAAACAACAAATAAATAAATGATAAAACAAAACAAAACAAAGTCTTGACTTAGCGGTCTTTGAACTTTGTTCTATAGCTTCAGGAATAAACACACAGATTATTTACAAACGTCTATGAGAGGTAGCAAAAATACCCTATTAATTTTATACTCATTAACTCGTTGTAACATGGTTGATTAATTAGTGTGTATCTGGAGAATGCTGCCATTAATGATGTTGACTCCCTTTCACTCAGATCAGAGTGCTATGGATCTGCTGGGGAACTGCCTGGGGAGGCAGGGAGACTTGTGCCTTGTCAATATTTATTAACTGTATTAGCAAACGTGTCTCCGAGAACAGGAAAATAACACTAGCATGTTTGCCCCTTTTCCCATTCCCTCTTTACATTCCCTCTTTATATTCCACCCCTTGTTTCCTTCATGGAAGAAGTTCACTCTCAAATTGTGCCACCATTCATTGCAGAGCTGGCAAAATCCCCTATATCAGCAATTAAACCGGAGCCATGAGAGCAGGCTCAGTGTTCTCCTCCATTCTTTTAGGCAAGAGGAAAGTTCACGCTCACAGTTTTGCTGCAAGCTGCTCAGCAAACACATTAATACTCCAGAAGTAGGTAATCAATCCCTTCGGGTCAAAGATGAGAGGGAATGGCATCGAGGCTTAGCCAGCAGCCCTGCAGCAGTTCGGCTGGTATTGGCTTCGGATTATGGCGATTCGGCTGTGAAGCTGAAAACTGGGTTTTGTGTGTTCTGTCCACACTTCACATAATCCATGGCATGTTTTCTTCTTTTTTTTTTTCTTTTCTTTTTCTTTTTTTGTCTTTTATTTTTTAATTTTCTTTTAATTTATTTTTCTTTAAAGGGAAAAACTTCATAAAATGCAAAGAGGTAAAATCGTATTCCTTTTAGTGGTAAATGGCACGTCTCATTACAGGAAAAAACACCTAACTTCTGACATGCGGGCAATACTGGAAATGTCTACATGAGACGGCAGGGTCCGTTCGGAGCAGAAATCCCGTGAAAGGTGCAAAGTGCTTTACACTGCTTTCTGTCCCTGAAGGCCAGAGGCCATCTTATTCCCAGAAAGCACAGTGTTTACTCTTGGAAACCTTAAGAATGAGTAAATGCTGAATGAACTTCATTTTCTTTTAGCTTTGTGCTCCAGTAGCTCTGTCTGCCTCTAGCAACTGCAATACCCTCTCCAGCATCAGCTATGAGCACCCCACAAAAACAAATACATGCAACTTCAAGCAGATAGCTTTTCCTGAGTATTCTTTTTGGTAAAGAGGAGGGATGCATAAGAAAGCTCTGTTTTCACACGAGTAGACACAATTTATTTTCAGCACTACCTGCATTCTCTGGTTAACAATGGCTGTAGATTAAAAACTGTTTCCTGACTTGGAGTATTTAGGTTGTTGTTGGAGGACAGAATAAATTATAGGATGCTGGGAATTCAACTGAAACAAGTGGTTGCAGTGTCCAAGAGCACAATTTGTTTCTAAAGAGTTTGGGGCTGGCAGACTGAGGAGATCCCACCAACCTTCAGCAAGCCAGAGCCAGGTGAAATGCTGTAGGTGGAAAACAAAGCAGCCTTTGGTATAAGCACTGCTGCAGCCCCAAGCCTTTGTGGTCAGCTGTGGCAGGGCTGGGTGTCTCCCAGTGACACAACTCCAAGTTTCCAGCCAGGATCCTGCCTCCTGGCATCCATACAGCTCATCCAGCGACAGCTACCTGGACAGAGAGACTGCTGTCCCTTTGCATGGCTTTCCATGTAAAGGCATCTTCTTTGTGCTGGGGAGCAAGGAGAGCACCCTGGAACACCCTGGAAATAAATATTATATTCCAAATGAAATGAACTTGTTGGCCCCAAGTTACTTTGGCATGGAGAAAACTGCACATTCAAAGCAAAGGCATCCATTTGGTTTTATTTTTCACTTTCTAACTAATCAGTTAGGAATTTAGTTCTTGTAGGAAGTATTTCCTAAACAAATTATATATGCCCATTGGCTCGGTGCATGCAGTGGTAGTATATGAGTAAATAAGGGGAGTAGAAAGGTTAAATTAATTCAGCAATCAGATGCTCCAAACAAAGCTGAGGCTATCAAACAGAAAGAAAAACAGCTCCGAACCCCATAAATGCTCCTACAATTGCAGCAGAGCAAACAAGCTAAACAGCCAGGGTTTAATTCTGCCACCACATCTGTTAATCTGACACTGAGATATTTTCTTTGCTGTTATTCCTGAATTACAGTACTGTAACACAGTGCAGAATCAGATGGAAAGATTGGGGACCTTTTATATGACTTAAGACTGCTTTTCTTATATATATTTATTTGGCCTTTTTGATATCTATTGAAGATTTCACAATGTGTGACTCAGGCAATAAACTGAATCATAGATTAAAATACGCAATAGTGTCATGAACACTGCTAATCTCAGTTTACTAGCTCACATGGTAACTAAATCCCATATCATCCCTTCCAAAAATGAGTCAGGCAGATTAAATCTGACAGGACAGCATGGGGTAATTTGTGCTGTGGTAGCATGCAGTGTACTAGTTTTCAGATAATTTCTCATTTCCAGGGCATTTGAACATTTAGCTTTGAAACTCTGACACATAAAAGGGAGAAAGCATTTGAGAAAAATTGTTTTCTCTATTTCCTCCTCACCTTTTAGTTCACTTTTGAAGAAGTGAAGGGAAGTGAAGATGGATTGCCATCTATTGGTGTGACCAAGAAATACCACGAGTGAAAATTTCCTGGTCACATTGAGCTCGAGTACCTATTTTCCAATAATCGAGGTACTAAGTCCCCATATGTAGCACTTCTTAAGCACATTAGGTGCTAAGATATACTTACAGCCTAATTTAAGGACACTTTTAGACAAAAACAGATTTTCTTCTTTTTCTCCTTTTTTTCCCTCCAAGCATATTGCTTGGATTCTCCAGCCAAGTTAATTTTGAATGTAGTTAAAAGCATGAGAGATTGTGTTTGTTTTCAGCTGTTATTTATAGAGGCCTTTCAAACTGCATCCTGGCTTTGCAAAACAGATTAGAAACAACTGAAAAACAAAGGTCTAGCTCTTGGTTTAGTAGAAGAAATTTAGGTATGTTGGGATGACAAAAGAGACTGGTTTATTTGCAGAAAGATTGGGAAAATGAAGGAGTGTAGAAAGAAGAATAATTCATGGGTTTGAAGGCATAGAGACATTTCTTGATACACAGGAAGAAGAAAAGTTAAATCTGAGAGAGTCTGAGTTAAGCCTACAGACAAGAGGTGCAGGGAAGGAAGTACTAAGTGAACATGGGAGAAGAGGTGAGGAGTGTCAACATGGATATTGTAGCCAGCTGTCCCCTTCACCAGCCTTTCCACCATGGAGTGAGCATTTCCCAGCTAATCTTCCAGTTTCATTGGTCCTCAAAGTAAAGAACAGACAAGAGAAGAACAGATAAAAGAGCAGACAAGCTTCCCCATCAGATGCTGATGCCTCTACTGCCTTTTGCCACACTCCAGCTGGATGTTACCATCTCCATCCACCACCTGAGCAGTTTCTGTGGCAATTTTCAATGCAAGTTTATTCTAACCCAGGTACTCTTGCCTAAAGGCAATTGTTTCACAACAGAACTGCAGAAACAACATTCACCAGCAGTGGGAAAGCTGGCAGTGTTATTCTACCGTCACACCTGGATTCGGAGCAGAACATTAATGGTAAGGGCTCTTTGTGTCTGTGCCTCAGGGAAATTGGAGTTTTAGGCCAGTGAGGCTACAGTTTCCTCTCTTTCTTGTTCCAAACATTCATTTTATAATACCTTTCAGATGCCTTACTTTCCTCACTCACAAAAGGAATGCACTGAAGTAGTCAGCAAGTCCTTTACTGAAGCTGGTGCTTTCTATCCTTCTTATATCCATAGCTCTCCATCTGCCTTTAGAGGAGGTTTCTGACCTCCTCCTCTATAGCCATGACACTGTGGCGTAATATCCCCTCCTTCCCAAGATGTGGGACATTTTTCTACCCAGTACTGCAAACATGTAGGAGCTGGAGGGCTGTGCTCCCCTAATGCCCGGGATACCTCTGGCACGGAACTGATCCCACAGAAGAAGGATGCAATATTACAGCCCTGAGCTCTGGGCTGTCAAATTGTCTGAAGTAAGTCACTGTAGTTCATTTGCAGCTAGGACACTTTAGACCTATTCAAGCACTCGCCTTTAGCTTTCAACACCCCCACTGCTTTTGGGCACCAAACTGTTCTCCAAATGAAATGAAATGAAAATAGCTCTTCAGCACTTCTCTGTTTCCAGGAAAGAGACTTTCCATAACTTATTTCCTCTGTCACTAGAAGGTTAAAAGTGGCTGGTATTACACGGAAGTAAAGCAGAATAGCAGGGAGCTGGGCAATAAAGCATCTCAGAGCTATTTACCAAGTGGATTGGTTGATGTTAACGCCTGTTAGATCAGCATGGAAACAGCCTCTGGGGGTATATAATAAACAATATTATCAGAGCTGGAGTGCAGGGAATATCAGATTCCACTGTTGACTGACAAAGTGAGAGATTGGTCTATTTACTATTAAGAAACCAATTTAGAGTGCCGAGGGGTTGCTACATCTCTGTTTACTGAGAAATAATATATAGCTCTCATGTTCATTTGTTGTGTAAACATGTCCTTGTTACTTGATCCCAAAAAAGGCAGCTGGTGATGCTGTTACTGTATGGGAAGGAAGGCTTGGTTGCACAAGAGCATTTGCTCACGTTGGTACTGTGAAATGAAAAGTTGATCTAAAGCATACTGAGAGTAAAAAGAGTAATAGTTCCTAACTAAACCATGAAACCAGTTTTCCAAAGTAAGAGAGATCAATAATTAGAAGAAAAGAGCTAGCTCATGAAGTCCACTGAGGGATTTTTTTTATTGTCAATTGATTTTTGAGAGCCCTGTTCAGACGACCTGATCGAGGTGCTGAACAGTAGTCCTTATAACTACTATGAGGCCAAAACTCAGAAAGCTTTGCAACTTTGCAGAAGTAGTGGCGACCTAGCAGGTGGCTAACTCACTTTATCAACAAGCTCTAGGTCTTGGCTCCATATACAGTCAACACAAAAACACTCCCAGTACCTTTGGGGCAAGGTTCCCCGTGCAAGAGTTGTCTTGCAAGACTGCTTAGGCAACTAGAAAACAGTCAAAATACAGCCCCAATACCCTTTGATGGTATTTGGCAATAAGCATCAACTATAAGAAATTGTAATAATTATTATGAAAATCCCTGTGAAAGGTCAGGTAAACCTTGGGACTGGCTTGTGTGATTGACATCAAGTTACAGCAGCTACTAAATGACTGGATCCAAAGAATGAGAATTGCATACATGCCAGTGTTACTGAATCAGCAATGTTTTAGCTGAGTATCGATTTTGTGGACTCCTATAAAACACCCAAACACCATTATAGAGCAATGCCTACAAGAACATTAGACTTAGACTGCCTCCTTCTCCTATCATCTAATGACTTTGTGTAAATCACTCAGTGTCAGTTCATATACGGAAGCACCTTATCTTTGGAGTCTCCACCTTCCTGAGCATTCAGGGGTCTTGGCAGTAAGACTTTAAATCACTACTACATCTGTCAACAGTGACAGTGTGCTCGTTAATATTATTGAATATTAATTAACTTTGGGCACTTGAAAGAAATCATTAAAAAACTCTTAATGAGTGTAAGGACAGGGTTCTGGAAGTCTGCAGTGCAGAAGGCTGTAAGCAGGTGACTTCTGAAACTTTGGATTCCTGGGAGCTAGTTTTAAAGTTTCTGTGCCAGTGTGACATGAATTGCACCCTCACTATAAAAGGAGCCTGTGGTGGTTCATACAGATTGGGTCTTCAAGTTTATAGCTGCTTGAGTTAGGTCAGGTAAGGTACCTCATTTCCCCCCAGCCATTCCACTAGATTTAGAGGTGGGTGAAACATCTTGGAATAACAGCTCCACTGCCATATTTTGAATTCCTGTCCATACTTTTGAACTCTCTGTTTAAAGATGTTGGTAAAGTTTGTTACTCTATGTAGACAGTCAACAGAGTACTTTCAGTTATTTAAGTAATGCATGGGATGATTTGGAATAGAGTTTAGATGATGGACATAGCTCTTGTTGGACATTTGCAGAACAAATTCCCTCCCCATATCTGCATACTTTCCCAGCATTTCAGACATGAAATATGCAGCATAACAACATCTAGATATTTTATTTGCACACACTGGACTACAAAAACATAAGAATACTGTGAAGGCACATATCCAGACAGGCCCTGATATAGGACCACTCTGTGGATCCTTTCTCTGTTCTCTATCACTATGCACTGTAATCTAGTTCAAATTTAGGTTGGAAGGGAACCTGTGATACAGCATCTGAAAGGGAAATCTTGAAGCGAAGAAAGGTTTGTCCTTACAAAGTTACACATTCTGCCGGAAAATGCTGAAATAATTGAAACCACCTAATGCCTTACTCCTTATGGGGCAGCAGTCATCATGTAAAAAATACAGATTTCATTAAGTATTGCAGTATCCCAAATGTGCTATTCAGTGTCCTGGGTGTGGATGGAAGAAACTATGGGATTGACAATGTTGATTTTATTGACTACGGATTTGGGAAAGTTTCAAATTTCAGGACTTGATCTTGCAGCCAGTTGCTAATTAACCATTGGCACTAATGCATTGTACACGTAAGGAAAGCACCTGGCCATAGGTGCGCAAAGCTTCATTGTTGAATACAGTAGGAGGAAGATATTTATAAGCAATATATGTGTAGAACTAATGACACAAGAATACTGGTGTAACACAACAGAACCTGCAATCAATATTCTACATTACAGCTAAAACCGTAGTTTTTGTCTTAATGCTGAACAAGGATCTAAGCACCCATGGTAGTACTAATTAAAAGAATAGAGCCAACATGGTGGGAAGCATCACTGAGAAAAGTAGTTCAAGGACTTCCCCCTTCCCACTTTTTGTTTCCCAATTTTCGTCGGAGCTCCTTCTCAATAGATGTTGCAAGTTCTTCTCTGAAGAGAGAGTAATGAAAAAAATACCAAAGAGATCTTCTTATAAAGGAAGTCAACCACATTATTATTATTGTTGTTATTGTTATTAATGTTATTATTGTTATTATTGTTATTAATCTATATACAGCATCTTTTCACAATAAGGACTTGGGATGATGGAAAGTACAATGGGCAGAGCCATGGCATATTCTTATCCTTTTACAAAAGGCTCTATAAGCAGTTATGAAATCTATTCTATGCAGTGATAATAGCTTCCACAAATTGAATAGTCTTTGTTAGGCCTGCCTCTCAAACACACTGTTCACATTACCACCAGGCTTGTCCTTGAATACTTGTGCTGTTGTCCAATTTCGTTTACTTGGGTAGGAGCTCTCTCTGGAGCATATCTCTGTTACTGAGCATGCTTCCAGGAGTTTTGTCATATGGATAGGTTTAACTCTTCTCACACGACTGTCTCTCCATTTCAAATGCCACATCATACAAACCCATCTTTTGTTGTCAACTCGTATTTTGAAGGATCCTTTATTTCCCATCTCCTCTTTTCTTTATCATATTCAGGAGAATCTCTTATGAGCAGAGGAAAGTCTCCAGGACTAACTTTAGTTTTGTGCAATAGTCTGACTTATGTGTTGCTGTGCAACCGATTATTATTTATCATCTGTCATTGTAAACCAGTAAATATTAACCAGTGTTCCTGATCCTACACGCTTTTTCAAAGAACTCAGTTTTTCCTGTAGGCAAGCTCTTTGAACTTCACAAGTGAATGACTTGCTAGGGTCTTTTGTACGAAGAAATTAACATTAAAAAATAGCAGAAGAAATAAAAAAAATAAAAAAAAAATCAAACTTGGTTTGTTAACATGTGTGTTACAGTCAAAAATCAAATACTTCAGCAATTGCAGTGCAGCATCAAACAATATATATTTGTGACCATCTTCACTGCATTTTGCTGAAATGTTTCCACTGAGCTTTTAATAACAGATTGTATTTCTTAACATCTGGATCAGATTTAACAATAATTACACATATTGAAAAGAGCTTGGGGTTTCACATCTTGAGGGGTTGGGAAAGGTGACTTTCAGTAGAGAAATGAGCTTTGAGGCATTCAAAGGGAATCCCATTCATGACAATTTATCTCCTCCTTTACCTTAGTGAAATGAGTCTCAAAAATAAACCTGCCCAGTATTTTTTTCCAAGAATTTCAAAATCAACTGGAGCAAGACTTGGTTACCAAAACTTAGGCATATAGCACCATTTTAGACCCACTAAGATATTCTAACACCTTTATGGAGCTGTCAGACATGTCATTGGTAAGATCTGTGCTGTTTTGCAGTGTTGGCTGGATACCAGGTGGAATACCCTAAGCGTTAGACACCTACATCTAGATAGCTGAATCCCAGCAGATGCATATGTTGAGGCACCTAAGTTGAGCTCTAACACCTCATAAACTGAAGAGGGAGTAAAGATATGTAGCTCATCTCTGGACACATCCCCTGTCTCGGGAGACACCTACAAGTAGGTGGCTGAATCTGAATTCCATACTAAAGGTCTCCATGCATGTACACCACAATACATGCTCTGAGTTACAGTACCTGATGGTCAGAAAACACTGAATATAAAGCCTCATTCAAGTATTCCAGAGTAAGCACTGAAAATTGGTAGTCACACTTGCAATTCTGGGCCATAACACTTAAAAGGAGTTGCACAGCCATTACAGCTTACCAGCAGCGATGACACAGAGTATATAAGAAAGATAGGAATGAGTCCTCTGGAAAAGAAAAGGTAAAGAATGAGCCTCAAAACTAGCAAGAACAGCAGTTGTTCAAAACTGTCACCACTGAAAACAGAAATACTAAAAATACAACAGCTACAATGCAATTGCCATTGATAACCGTGATGGGTCCTGATCTCCACGTGCTAGAGGAGCTAAGCAGGTTATTGATTTAGTTACCGTTAAGAAGAAAATTGAATACAAAATGTTGTTATGTGCAGACAATTTTTGATTGACTTTTATCATGTGCTGGAAAAAAAAAAAAAAAAAAAAAAAAAAGATTCTGGATAAAATCCTCTCCTTGTGTAAATGGAGTAAATGGATTTTGTTCCTCTGCACTAAATGGAAATGCACTTAATTGCACTCAGAAGGAAGCCAATCCTTCCATCCTACACATGTAGAAAAGACACCTTAATTCAAATTCTTTATATTGCAGACACTGATGAGACTCTTCTGGGGCAGCTGACAAATATATTTTGTCCATACCTAGTCACAATGATGGTTGTGGGAACATTATTGTAAAAGCAGACATCTAGGTTGATGTTTACTGGTTAAATGTAAATTTATAAAATTGAACTACTTTCTTTGACTTCTTTTATAACCAGTGGGGAAAATAAACATTTTTGGTTGCTTTTTTATTATTATTATTATGAAGTAGACTTCTAAAATAGGTCAAACAAACTGCATCCTAGAAGTCCCCATTTCTCTTCACCAATAACGTAAACTTCAGGTGGGTAGCTCAAAAGTAAATGACAGCACTGCAGATGTCCATGATTAGATGAGATTAATTCTGTCCCAAGAACAAGAAGAGATGCAGATTATACTAATACTTCTTAGCAGCAATTGCCCACATTAAGAGGTACAGTCAACTGAAGATGAAGAAACAAGCTTAATGTACCTTTGATTCAAGCCCATAATAGTCTTGCTATTGCAATATTCTGTCTAGTGGGAAGTAATATAGCAGTAATGATATACTGATATTTAATATGACAATTTATGACAAGAATTGAATACCAGTTCTGTAATGCCCCTATTAACATAACTTTCAGCATCACAGTTCATCATAAATGTCTACATTAAATATTAGGGGAACGACATCTGTCTTGTGTTGTAGAGAACTGCAGTAGGGATGTTTAGGTTGGTAGGGATAAAGATGTATGGATGTGGGAGCCCCAGAAGGAGCAAATGGCAAGAGAAGGGCTAAAAGAATGACACATGCTGGTGTCACTTAGATCAGGAGGTCATCAAGATGCCAGAACATCTGTATGTTTTTTTCTCAGGATACTCGGCCTTGGAAACATATGATAGTGAATAAAATCTGATGACAGGTGGGACAGGACACAGAGACTAATCCCTATCAATTTGTACAGGACCAAATAGGCTGTATCCAAAACCATCAACCTAAGAAGAACCCAGAAGATGTGAATAGGAAGTGGCCTGTTTTTCTTGTCCTCTGTGTCACCACAGAGAACCGTGGTTTGCCTGTCTGCATACTGGCATCTTGGTGCTCTGATGGTAGACAGATTACTTGGACACACACATCTTGGTGCATGTACATGTTTATGGAAATGTATGAAGGAATGAATGAGATCAGTTTTGTTTTAAAATATAATCCCCTTTTCCCTATGAAGATCTGCTTTGTTATTGCTACAGTACTGTTTCCTACAATATTCTTCTCTTCCAAGAAAGACCTCCTCCTCAGTTTAGACCTACTGTTTCTTTCAAGTAACTGAATATCCAAAGGCAGGAGTTACCTCATACTACATTCATGACTTCACGAGCATTACATGAGATTTTTGGAGGCATAGGGAAATAAAGAGTCCAGTCCTACTTAACTTTTAAAGTCAGACTAGCAGCATGATTAAACTCACAATTACATTTTTTAACCTGGGTTGACACTTAAGAGAACAGAGAAAAATGGACAATGACAAACCCTATCCTTCTAGGCACTGAATTATGTGAGACAGGGATGTTTAAAACCGGTTGTATTCCACAGCTTTGTGAATGAACAGGTTGAAATCTGGCACTTATTATAAGAAAGAAAAATGAATAGTTGGGGTACATTATTCATTCAAAAGAAAAAGAGCCAAGCCCTTTGCTGGCATAAATTGCCACAGCTCTATTGATTTCAAACAAGAACTGATTTGCATCGGATGAACATCCAAGCCATGTTTTATAACATGCCTAATTTTGATTAATTGTTATTACAGTCCTAAATAGGATTTTTCATTGCTCAATTATTTTAGCACCATACATAAAAAGAAAACAAAAGGCCCTGCTGCTGAATATACCATACTCTCTAGCCATAAGACAATTAATAATTCTTTTCTAATAATTTTAAGGAGCATTAGACTTGATGTTCTCAGTTGACTCATCTATGAAACATAAGCAACTATACATACCAGACCTTTTCAGGTTAACTTAACAATGCTGTCTGTCTTCAATCTTCTGAGGTTCCTTTCACCAGTGTGTTGGATTGTCAGGAATGTTTTCTTAACAGAAAATGCCAAATGAATACTTTAAATGTCTGGATGGAACTGGCTATGGTTTCCTATACAACCCATGATGAGGCAGCTGTACGAGCCATCTGAAACACTCTTAAAAACATTGCACAAAACTACAGAAGTATTATTTATGCAGTATTCTGGGCTTTCATTGTTCGATTACTCCTGCTTTTATTTACATATAATTCTAACTTAAAAGGAAAAAAAAATAATAATATACTGAGCATTGTGTTCCCATATGATACATGATAGCTTTTTTCTTGACCTATTTTATTGACTTTATGGACCATTTCTGTTCCATCTGAACTATTGTAGTAACATACTGGGTGTTTGGGAGGGAAGGGAAGGGAAGGGAAGGGAAGGGAAGGGAAGGGAAGGGAAGGGAAGGGAAGGGAAGGGAAGGGAAGGGAAGGGAAGGGAAGGGAAGGGAAGGGAAGGGAAGGGAAGGGAAGGGAAGGGAAGGGAAGGGAAGGGAAGGGAAGGGAAGGGAAGGGAAGGGAAGGGAAGGGAAGGGAAGGGAAGGGAAGGGAAGGGAAGGGAAGGGAAGGGAAGGGAAGGGAAGGGAATTAGGGAGTGTGAAAGAAGGAGAAAAAGAGAGAAAAGGAAGGCAGGAAGGCAGGAAGAAAGGAAGGGAGGAAGGCAGGAAGGCAGGAAGGGAGGGAAATGGACAGCTACTCTGTGGCTAGAGGAATCAACACATCAGATTGCATTGAGGGAAGAAGCTGAGTGATCTGTAGATCAAAGCACAAGTCAAGAGGTAGTTTCTTCAGTCAGTTCTCCTCTGTGGCATGGAGTTCTCCTCTAGGCATGTTTACATCTAAAGTTCTTTTTTCTGATAAGTCTCTGGCTTATTTCTGTTATTTTAACAGTTTTTTCTCAGTAGCTTCATTCTGAATACTTCAACATGCTTCACCTCATTTTACCTGGAGAAATATACCTGACCCCACTACCTCAATTTAAAGCACATTTAGAATTATCTCACAAGTCATTTCTATTTTGTCTAGTGTTATGATCTTTTCAGACTTCATATGCCAATCAGCCTTAGGCTAAAATTGTACTTCGATGGAAGATCTTCAGAAAAAAAAATCTATACAAAAAAGCTAGTAGTTTTGGTAGTTCAGAACATAGGCGTATTCTCCATGAGTAGGCAATCTCAATAATACAGAAAGATGCTATATAATTTGCTATAGGATTAAAAAATGCCATATAATTTTAAAGCTAGATGGTAAGAAGATTGTTTGCCGGGGAGTCTTCGCTCTATTACATTTTATGTCCCCGTCTCTTTCACACTGATAAGCCCTGATTGATTCAAAATGGTCATATCAGAGGTTATTTGCCTCAGCAAACTACCTATAAAATGTGATATGGTTCCAACATCAGGCTCTATTTTCAACCATAAACATGTACAGATGTTTGTAAATTTGGTCTTGCCATCTTGAACACACAGACTTCAAAATTCCATAGTGTACACTACAGGAGCAGCTAGTTGAACCACACCAAATGAAAATCTATTCAATTTTCTTTCATGAAGTTGTACAAACCTAACATAATAATGATTATTGAAGGAGGCTCAGTACATGCTGACTTACCCCTGTGGGCTATTAATAGTTTCCCATACATCATCATGTAGATCTATAGCCTTTCTCTTTATCATCGAATAAATCGGGTTGGAAGAGACCTCAAGAGGTCTCTAGTCCAACCTTCTGCCCAAAGCTGGATCAGTTCAGAGGTCGCACCAAGCTGTGCAGGGCTTTATGTTTGCAGGAAACCTGCAAACACAGAGGCTGTATAACAACTCTGGGCAACATGTGAACTCATTTCCACTTATGTCCACTGCCTTACATCCTCTCACCTTAACTATGGCTTTTATGTTGGCTGGCATGCTGTCAAAGCTATGTCTTAATCCTTAAACTAGATTTATATTGGTGTACCTTAATGTCTGTAAAAAGTCCTGGTGATGCTAACAAGATTACGCCCAAGTGCAAAAGCATCTGTACCAGTCCTGTTGCAGGACTGCAGATTTCCAGAGCCTTCTCTTAAAAAAATAAAAAATTAAAAAAAAAAAAAAAGGAGAACAAACCTACCAAGTTAAAAAGAAAACAAAAACAAACAAACAAACAAAAACCAATTAGACGATTTCAACTTTTTAAAACAAACATTTTCTGTAGGTTTCACTGAAATGAAAAACAAAACAAAACAAACAAAACCAACGGTAGCTTTATAATTTAACAAAGTTGGGTATGTAAAAGAAACTGGAACAGCAGGCATCCAAGCTGAATCTTGAGGGGCTTTATATGATGGAGTAATTATCCACCTAAACTTATATGAAATGTTATATTACCTCAGCAAAATGCCATATCAGTTTGCTAGCTTAGCCCACATTTTTAAAGACAGAGATAGGCAAATAAATGAAAGCAAGATTGGAGACTGTGACATAAAAATAGAGAAAACAGGAGCCTAATATATACTGTCAGATAAAAGGAGCCTGAAGGGAGATGATAAAAACAGTTTAAATACCCTGAAGGAAGCAATATCAAGGAATGAAGAGAATTATTCACACTGTGTAGGAGAGCTAAGCTAACTTCTGTTTACCAGGGCCTGAAAGTTTAAAGCAAGAAGATATTTGGACAAGACAATATGAACGTTTTAGGAAAACAATTATGCATGACTGGGACTCCAGCAGGGAGAATGCCACATTTCTCAAGTTTATTGAGACCTTTTCTCACCTGCTGGTCCCTTGAGTATAGCCAGAGGGGCCCTGGCCTTTCAGGTGTCCCCTCTCTCAGAGGCAGGGTCCACCTGCTACCATCCCTTGCCACCCACCTCCATCACCTTGGCTGGCTGAAGCTCAGTTATACACAGTGTTGTTCTCTCACTGGCAATGGAAGCATTAACCAGAGCCCACCCTGGTCTGACCTATGATAGAACCACTCAGGAGAGCCCACCTGTTTCAGAGACAACTGTTTTAAAAGCATGAACACTGTCGTGCATCTCCACGTGAAGGCTCTGGCCCATAATCTTACTGCAGACCCCCACAAGTGGATCAGCAGACCAAAAGACCTGGCACTGAGGGCATAATGCCCACATCACCAGCATTTCAGAAGGCCTCCTTCAGGCTGTTTCTAGTCTAGCCCCATCTTGCGCACTCTCAATCCAAATTAAAATGCTAATGGAGATGCATCCAACTGTCAGAACTGCCATTCTATTCCAGACAATTGTCTCTTTACTGGCTTCTAGCTAGGTCAGAAAAATCTGGCTTCCTTCCCAGCATGAAGATGCTTTGTTTCTGCATTTTTACATTTGTATTGCTCACCCTTGCACTTCCCATTTCTGAAGGGAGAACCATTTAGATCCATGATCTGCAAACTTTCTTACCTTGTAGAACCTCCCTTTCTGTTTTTCATTGGAAGTGGCCGTCCCTGTGTATCACATTAAAACTATACACTCGTCTCTCTCCAAGCCTCTACAAAGACGTACAAAGGTCCTCAGAGACGGAGGCTTCATTCCTGCTCATTCCTTTAGATAAACCACAGGAAAAGAATGGAGTCAATAATCAGCCTATGACAGCAACCCAGTACATTCTGACTTTAGGAGAGGTAACCATGCCTCTTCCAATGCTCTATTATTCCATTCCACTGCATCTCTCCCATACAGTTCAAGATTAAATCAGAGTAATCATACAAGGGAAAGAAAATTCCATGCATGTTACAATTAGATGAGAAAAAAAAAAATGTCCTTTTCAAAGCTCAGCGTCTCAGCTCAGAAGACAACTTTGATTATAAAGACATTTTCTTAGTTATGCTGACTCCATCTCGGCCAGAATCTGTTGCAATAATATGGAAGCAGAACCAAATATGACAGCAGAACCAAACAACAAAAGAAAATCAAGGCAGGCATTGTCTTTATTATTCCTTTACACTGCAATATCTTCTGCAGGATAAATCAAGTGGATTTTACAAGCAGTGTGTTACAGCACAGATTCATTTTTCATAGCTTTCATAGATATTTTTTCTGCATTAAGCAAATAACTGCCAAATAAAGGCTAAACTGTGCTTTTGGAGTCGAGCCATCCCTTGTGCAGTTTTGCATGAATCACATTGTGTTTATTGGTAGCCTCGGACAAACAAGCAGTAGCCCTGACAAACAACAACAGACATAATAAAATAGTTACGCCTCATTGCTTCTGGAAAAGAGGACATAGGTAATATAACCACATCCCTGCTCAATCTGCTGTTACACAGATGTTTCTGTCACCTCTAGACAGGATAGGCATCCTTTCCCAAATTATTTCCTAAGGAGCACCTGACCAACAGCAAGTAAATTAGGTATGATAGAGGTTACCTGGATCTAATTTCTTACCTTGACAAAGAATTCCTATCAGATTCAGACAAGTGGTGAGTGGGTTTTTGTTTTTTTTTTGGTTTTGTTTTGTTTTGTTTGTTTGTTTTTTGTTTTAATTATTATTATTATTTTCAATCTCTGTTCCCATGCATCATGCATGGAAATCTTACTTACTACCGAAAGTATTAGAAAAATGTACATTATATATTCCAAGAGACCACGGCAAGAAGAGTCAGTTCAAGATCTTTCCCATGTGGGAACAATCTAATTGTTTTGAGAGATGCTATACACAATAACACTGTTATAATAAAAAATACTGATTCATTATTGTAATTATCTTCCCAGGAATACATGGAAAAGATTATACCCAAGTAATATTTCATAATATTTTTCTTTAGAGCCTGAGAAATTGCTGGGATGTTAAAATACAAGTGTCAGCATTCCTTTCCCAAATCAAGTCAGAATACACTGAATTTAGTGCAGCAGCACCACCTGTCGGCAAATTTCTTAAAAAGTTATCTAAAACCCAATAGCAAATTATCACAGCAGACAATGAAATAAAACGCTATGATGCGACCTACCAAGCGTGTCCTCAAGTGTATCGTCTTACTGCCAAGACTCACATGTGCAACCAGGACCCATATCAAGGGGCGGTCATATGGACAGTGCCACAGAACTATTCTTCCACACCAACCATTCATTTATAGTAAACCACATTTTCTTGAACCCAAATTTCATATTTTTTTAAGCATAGCAATTTTCCAGCAGCAAAAATTGCCTAACTTGCACAGAAGCTCTGGATTAAAATAAGAGTGGTTCTTCAAAGTGAGTCTAGAGAGAAAAGAGTGTTCCTGGAAAAGTCAAAGCCATCATAAGTGGCAAACAGTTTATCAAGCTGTCAGCAGTGTCAGTTCTGGCTGTGAAATACGAAAGAGCAGCAAATGTAAGGTTAACGAGTGATTATTACTTCAGGAAGGGTGGCATTCACATAACTGTGAAAGCAGGGAAATCTCACAGCTCCTACTGATGAGATCGTTTTTCCAATGTGGAATAGTAATTGAAACTACTAGGAGATTGTAAGGAAAATACACACCTCATCACCTTAATCTCAGAAACAGGCTGTAGTGTGTAGATAAATATTTTGATCACTGCAATAGTATTATATAGGGATGTTTAGCAGTGATTGTGGCACACCGTAATAAAGGCAAATGACACAGAAAGGAAACTGCCATCAACTGCAGAGATCTGAGCAACAATCTGGGAAAAAAACAGACAACCCCCAAATTAAGAAAATATATTGTCAATCTAATCCCATATAATGTCATCATCTTTTACATTGAATGTGTCAGCTATTCTAGACCAGGAATCCAGGTCATGCAGGCACTGCTGTGCTCAGACTACCTAGTGTGCAGTTCATATGTGCATAGGTGCCACTATAAATCCTTCAGGGCACTGTTCTCATTTAGAGCTCAACCTATGGTGCCAAGATAATCCTAAAGCAGTCGTGGCCATCATATCACTTTTTTTTTTTTTTTTTTACATCTGGACATTCACCCAGAAGAGCTGCTCCGCAGTCTCTGTGGTCTAAGGACAGTGTGAGATGCACTTAGGCCTACCAGGGTCTGTTCTCCAACCACACGAATCCGAAGACAAGAACCTCTGGCTTCTCTTACACACACAAAAAAAATACTGATCATAGTGTCATAGAATAATTCAGGTCAAGCCCAACCATCAACCTGACCTAAAGAATTCCAGCACTAAGCCATGCCCCTTAGAGCCATGGCCACACGCCTATTAAATATCTCCAGGGACATGGACTCGAGCACAGAATCACAGAATCACTGAATTTCTAGGTTGGAAGAGACCTCAAAATCATCAAGTCCAACCTCTGACCTAACACTAACAAGTCCTCCACTAAACCATGTCACTAAGCTCTACATCTAAACATCTTTTAAAGACCTCCAGGGATGGTGACTCCACCACTTCCCTGGGCAGCCCGTTCCAACACCTCACAACCCTTTCTGTAAAGAAGTTCTTCGTAAAGCACCTCCCTGGGAAGCCTATGTCAATGTTTGATCACCCTCTCTTGTGAAGGAATTCTCCCTAACAGCCAGTCTAAACCTCCCCTGGTACAACTTGAGACCTTTTAGTCACATCCTATCACTTGGCACCTGAGGAAAGTGACCGACACCCTCCTCGCTGCAGCCTCCTTTCAGGTAGCTGTAGAGAGTGATGAGGTCTCCCCTGAGCCTCCTCTTCTCCAGACTAAACAGCCCCAGTTCCCTCAGCCGCTCCTCATAACTTGTTTCCAGTACCTTCACAAGCTTTGTTGAATTTCCCTGCATGTGCTTGATCAACTCCACATCCTTCTTGTGGTGAGGGGCCCAAAACCAAACACAGGTCTTGAGGTGCCACCTCACCAGTGCTGTGTACAAGGGGATGATCACCTCCCTGGTCCTGCTGGCCACACAATTTCTGATGCAGGCCAGAATACTATTGGCCTTCTTGGCCACCTGGGCACACCGCTTGCTCCTGTTCAGCCAGCTGTTGACCAGCACCCACAGGTCCTTTTCTGCCAGGCAGCTTTCCAGCCTCTCGTCCCACAGCCCATACCACTGCACAGGGTTGTGGTGCCCCAGCTGCAGCACCCAGCACTAACCCTTGTTGGTTGTCACACAGCTGGACTTGTCCCATTGGTCCACCTATCCAGATCCCTCCACAGAGCCTTCCTACCCTCAAGTAGATCAACATTCCCACCCGACTTGGTGTTGTCCACAAGCGATACTTTTCATACTTTCTTCTACTTTTAGTAATTGACTGCCTGCTCATACACTTTATGCAATAACTCATTACTTTTATTATGGATTTAGGCATAAGCAGCTAATCACAGGACTATTCGCATCATGCTTTGGAGAACTGTGAGTCCAGCCAGACAGCCTGAATTACAAGTACCCTGTCCTCCTTTTGCCAGTCCTCCCTCTAATTACTCATGCTTGACAATACGATCAGTGTCAGCAGTTTCAGAGCTCAGTTTCTCATACTTGTTACATATGATCAATTGCACAGCTTTCCTCCTCCTTTTTAAAATTTCTCACTGACTGACACATCCATTTATTTACAGTTAAATAGACGCAGGCTACAGATTTCCCTTCCATCAGTGCTACAGCATAAAGGGAAATACGAGCAGTGTGGAGGACAAGTAGCAGTTGGGCCTCCCCAAGCCTCGCTTGGTCTCTCACTGTCAACAAGGGAGCAGAATTTCAAAGGGTTTGGCATAGGCTTTGTCTTCCTGAGCAAGTATCAAAACCAGATTGGAGAAATCAGAACAAAAGTGCCACTCCCTCCACAGACTATAAGGATAGTTTAATGGCTGGTTTACGCTAGATGCCTAACCTTTTCATAGCTAAAGTTAGGCACAGTGAATTTTACCTTTTATATTTTTTTTCTACTACTGTCTTTTCCACATTTTACTACAATAGGATTTTCACTTCATTTCTACACTCTTCTTTCCCACTCTACAGAAGGTTGGTACATTCTAGCCTCTTTGCAAGAACAGCAGTGCTCCCTGCACTCCAGATGGAAGCATTAGCTGCAAATAACTGCACTGACATTTTCTTCTCTGCCCCCTTACTCTCTTGCTCCAACCACATTAATAAGTCAATAAGAGCAGGAAATAGAGACTAAGATGTTTCAGATGACTAATAGAGTTCAGATACCCCAATTAATTTGGTGTGCAACACAAGGCATCTTAAAAGAACCTCAGTTTTCCAGCAAATAGCCATTCAGCACTGTATGAAGATAAAATAACATTTAGTAATCTCAAAGAAGATGCCAAGTATCAATTTAAAGCAAATGGGAACATCCTTGGGTTTCATTAGAACTTTGCAAAGGTTTGGAGAAAAAGGAATTATATATTATTTCTAAAACCCTTGCTTGTACCTATCTAGCAATTCTGCTTTTGTACCATGTATATTTCAAAGAAAGTGCACTGCTGTATTATGCTGAAGAAATTTGCAAAGCATTTTTGAATAAGGTGGTCTCTTTTATTCTGTATTTTAAAGAAACAGGGGGTTAATGTATCGCATGTATCAGTATGGAGAAAAAAAAAAAAAAAAACAGAGCACTCTACTTAACAGCGTTTTTTCCTTTACATCATCCTTTACCACTTCTCTTTGATTTTATATCATAGTTTTGCTTCCCCAAAATTAACATTTTTTCTCCAACTTTTGAAGTGAAACAGTTACAGAGAACAGGAAAGTGTTATGACAATGATCTCAAAACAAGACTATACTATTTTTTATTATTATTCAAATGTTTGTGTTTTCATTTGTTTTGGGTTATGCCTATATAAGCTTCTGCCTCAACAGAAAAATACAGGGCTGTTGGAAAAAACTACCCTGAGGTTTTTCATATGCCCAGGTGTTCCCATTTATTCTACACTCAATTTTACCTCTGACAACTTTGGAACACCTAAGTTTTTGCCTAAAGCACCCCTTACCTGTGAATATGCTTTCTTTGCATGTGCAGAACAGATGCCTGAACTTCATGATTATCTACGTATCTTTGCATGCTTGCCACACTCTATACACATACAGGTTCTTTTTAACAATGCTTTGTAGACCTGTATCAATATCTCTATCTATACCTACCCATTATTTTTATCTCCTGCAATCATTTGCTGCATTCTAAATCAGCTCATCCACTTTCTTCATCTCTGTAATTGCTGAGGCTCCAATACCACTTCTACACATACTGCCTTACACATACCGCCACAATTTTGTATTTATAACATGAAGAACAGAAAATGGAGAGAGCAGCACGTTGAAATACCACTCTGTTGTTGTAATCTTTGGTGAGTGTTTTTCTCTGTCAGAAACTTCAGCAGGAGGAGACTATGAAAGCTGCAGGCACTGTAAAAAGCTGCCAATTCTAAAAAGGCCGCTAGCTGCAAAATGTTAACAGCAGTAGGGCTTGCTCTGGGGCTCTTTCTTTTTCTTTGCTTTCTTCTGTAAGTTCTGGCAGCTCTGGACTGCCTCCCTTATTAGCCAGGCAGTGAGACTGATGCTCTCATGAGCTGATATTTCAGTTTACTGATAAATAGCCTGAACACAAACACTATTTTTCTAGCTTATTTCATCACTTTGAGTCTTCCTAATGTGACATTAAAACTTCACTTCCTCCATTTCCAAACTGCCCACTAAGTTAAAAAAACACACGGAGTTACCATAGAAACCATTTCTAAGATACAGAACAATTTCTTAAAGTCTGCACAGGAGTACTGAGCATCATAAGAACACTGATACAATGCTTCAGAAGGAAGTGAAGGACAGGCTGTGCTCCTGAGACTGAATTTCTTGCTTGTTTCTCTCGGCGGTGAAGAGTGTCTCTGCTGAAATACGAACAGCTATTTATTTGCACAGTGAACTGACCTAGCAGGGGGTTATATCAGTATCACAAGCCCATCACGAAATAATAAAACTAATAAAAGTTATCCCTCCACATCTTCAAAGTGTAACACTTGTTAAGCATGCTAACAGTATGAACGTGGTGCTGCATCAGCCCAAGCCAATGGAGAATGCTCTCCACATTTGTGCTCGCGTCTGTGGAAGAGTGACAGGATTCCTCTGGATGGAAATAACGTGCTATCTGGTCTTCTCATGGTACTGACATCTTCCAGTCTTGTGATACTATGAGCAAAACATATCCCTTGTCATTTCAGCCTATAAATGACTCCCTTTGGCATTAAAAAGTCTGTAAAAACCATAATTACAATTGCAAAAAAACACAGACAAAAACCAAGTAACAGATCCCACATGCATTCCCAATGCGTGACATCTCAGGCGTAAGTGCAGACACTTTTCTATTCAACGATGCTGCCAAATGAAAAAAATGTCAATGCTATTTGTTCCTGACACTAGAAAAAAATATGTTTTCTGAACTGCATTTCAAAATCACTTTGTATTGAGAATGCCTGCTGGAACACAATTCCGAGCTGTTACAGAATTCTGCTACCACCTTCTGGCTAACAGAAATACTTATCACTTATTTAACCAGTACACACTGAGTTCATAATGTGTTTACTGTTTCTTCAGTCTGCATTCTTCACAACAGTGCCCCATTTTCTCTAACACTGAAATAGGAAATACACCAAAAAATGTTACACCTTTAGCCAGCCTTCCTGGGAAGAAGAAGAAAACATTTCAAGGAAGCCTAAATATTTGAAAATGTTTTAGGTACTTGAAAACTACTTTAATAGAGAAGATTTGATTAAATATAGAAGAATTGATCATAATTTAAACATCTTGACATAAAATTGCTATTTTCCATGTCTTGTCCCTCTCAAAAAAAATGTTGTGGTTCAACCTGGTTTATTTCATTAAGTTAGCAATGAACAGAGACCCAGGGTTTGCATTGCTACAACAATAATTTATAAACTGTGGTCTTGTAAAGTCTTTTGTACACTTCTCCCATTGCAAATGTGATTTAGACCCACTAATTTCACAGTATCACAAAGATGATAGGTATGTTGGCTTTTATTTTAATATAATTGCTTGCAGAACTTGAATGAAAAAAAAAAAAAAAAGCATACAATCCAGATCACAGGCTTGTTTAGGTGTGCTACGACCTTTACTACTGTTACAACAATTTGTTTTTAGAACTTCTGGAGCTACATAAGTGCTACAAAATCAGCACTTTGTTCTTTTCAAGTACTTTATTCAAAGCTGGTTTACTGACAAAGTGGAAGTGAAAACATGACCAAAGAGCCCAGGAGTAAAGGTCATTATTTTCCATAATTTCAACCAGGTCTCTTCATCTAATATAATTCCTTACTGTTGATGAAACTGGTGGACTGAACTCCTCACCACCCACAAAAACATTAGTTATGTATGTATTAGCTTCCTCTAGTATAAAAGAAGGAAAAAGGACAAATCCTTCCTGCAGGAAGGATGAAAAAGATCATTATAACATATACACCACTACAACTTTTTACAAAGTACTTCTCTACAGAACGCTGTACAGAAAGGTACAGATTGCATCAAAGAGTTCTCATTCTGTAGCTAGGTCAAAAGCAAAGGAAAAAAAAATAAATGAGAAAACGAGGAGGCATCACTGTATTCTTTGGACTTAAACCATACTCTATTAAACTCAGTAAAGAAAATTGCAGTCTCCTGAAAGACCTCTGAAAACTGATTAAAAAATTATAATGTTTTTTTTAGATTTCAAAGACCCCTAGAGAATCCAGCTGTAAGTGATTATGCCTCTCTCAAAATGAAATGCAGGCACCTAGGTTACTTAGATGACACCTTTGAAAATTCTACCTTAAATGAATTCCTAAAATCAAACTGTATGCCAGCAAAGCCAGATATCAAAGGCAGGTGGCAAGCCTTAATGAAGCATCTACTCAAATTCAGGCCATGTTTTAGCAGCAAGCATTCAGGTGGATTATTAGAAGTGGGTGCTCTTTAATCTCTCTTACCTCCTGGGAAAAACTGGCATTTAAAAAACATTAGCAACAGCAATCACAGAAGGGGGAGAAGTGTTCTCTCTGAAAAAGCCAGTTGTTCTGTTTCTCCATGAGATGTGACATTTTCAAATGTTCTGCCTGTCATATCTGAGTACATTTAGTTGAACTGGACAGCGTCAGGCTTTTGACTGTTAACTTCAGGGATTTACATCTGTATTTGAAAACTCTGCTGAATTTCCTGAAGAAAGGATTTTTTAATTGTTCACAGTCTAATATATTTCTGGAAATGAAACAGAGCTCCCTGCCCTGACTCTCAATGAGTCCCCAGAGTCCAAGGAAGTTGAGGATGCCCAAAATACACTTTGCCACTGACAACAAGCCCAAACATTCGGGTTTCACCCACCTAGCAGCCCTGACATGGAGCAAGAGCCTTGACAATCATTCCCACTCTTCTGTCAGGTTTATTCAAAGCTTGTTTACTCTGGGGCTTTGGGAAATCCTCGGATTAGCAATTCTGCACGAACAGTGTCTTGGCTTGCAGACAGAGGACCCCAGGCTCTTCAACAAACTGGCCAAAAAATCAGAAGTTTCTGCATTTTAAGACGTAAAATGAAACACTCTGTTTCTTTACTGATGCACTTTTACAGTAAAACTCTGTTTCAAATGCTTGAAAACTTTTGTATGGTTCCATTAAACATGGGTGTGATGGGATGACATAAATGTTAAGAACAACACAGTGCATGATACTATATAGTAGGTCGTGGAAAGGATGAGAAAACCTCACATGACAGCGGTCATCTCCGAGGGTAATAAGAAAATATTTTTCATCACAGGATGACACAGGACGGGCACAGATAACACAGATCACAGGATGGGCAGCAGCTCTTCACTCTAAGAGGCAATGCACATTCCCCATTGTACTAGTTCAATGTGTCTAACTTTCATTTCACAAGAACGTAGAAAAAGAAGATACTGTCACAATGCATGTGTTGCTGAGACACTTCAGTCTCCCAAATTAAAAAGGCTTTTCTCTGAGGAGATTGAACTCCTTCCCCACAAGACAGACTCATTTCATTGCCTGATCATCTAGTTTGACCCCCAGAATAACAAGACAGGAATTTCCTGGAGCAAATCCTGCTTCGGATATATAATCTATGCTTGAAAGACATTCTATCTTATGCACACAGACACTGTATACATAAAATCAATATACGCCGCACAAAGCCAAGCATCATTCTAAAACTTCAAGTAATGGAAAAATAATAATCCTTGGAAACCCATTCCAAAGATTAATCATCACTATTCTTAGGAACATGTATCTCATTTCTAGATTGTAGTTGTGTAGCTTCTTTCCAGACACTGATTTTTCATAGTTCTTTCTGTTAGTCTTAGCAACTCTGTTTCAAAAACCACAATTTTCCATGGAATTATACAGACAATGATCAACTCTGACCCTTCTCTAGAATTATGTTAGAATTCCCCCACTATGAGAACAATTCTCCCATTTTATCATCTATGATCAGCAAAATAAGTTTGTGGTCTTACTGTCAGTGTGGACTGGCACTGACAGATTAAAGCCCATCCACTTTAGAAGCCTATCCAAATGAATACATACAACTCCAGAGTGGCAGTACTTTCTCATGTGTCTATCTGTTCACTGCAGAACACTGCTTCCAACTTTTTTAGTGTAGAATTTCTGAGGCGAGAAACATAAATCATGTGTACAACTGAAGGAAAAAAAAAAAAAAAAGAAGTTATATGAACACTTAAATCTTTCACTGCTTCTCTGGTAAGGCATCTCAGAAAAACAAAAGATGCAGTTCTTAAAGACATCATAAAAGTTCGTCTGATACTCTGGAAGACTTTGCAAATGAAAAAAAGGATAAAACTCATAAAAAATCATATATGCACTTTTAATGTTTTAGAACCCAAAATCAGGAACCAACCATTGGATTTTTCAGATTTTTTAACAGATTTCCAAAAAAACAGAGATTTACACATAAGAAGTATTCATAAACATTCATAAACAAAATTTAAAAGCCTATTGTTATCTACACAAGATAACTATCCAAATATTATTTGAATAATTTACTCCACAAATGTTCACAAGTGGGTTGAAAAATTTCTTATGCTTTCTTCTAAGCACAGAAACTGTCTTTTTGAAGTTGTACTCAATTCTGTTGGATGATATTGCGTGATGTGAATCCATAGTGCCTTGTACAGAAAGAATATATGCAACTTCAAAAGACCCACTCAATCACAAAACACTATTTGCTTGTATGCTGTTCTGGGAAATAAACAAACAAAAAAAAAACTCATTCTGTTTAACATGTACAGACAAGACAGATACAGCTCAGTAACCTTTAGAGAACAGATTATGCGTGTGTGAAAATTAATAAGAAAATGAATTTTCAAATTAGTTTTTTGTTTGTTTTTAATGTAGCACACTACAGAATTTTGAGCTATGAAACAAATACATTTTTAATGAATTCCCTTCTGAAAAATCTAAGGGTGGAATTCTACGTCGCTGATGTAGTAATTGGGTGTGCACCACATGATAGATACTTCTTAGGAACTGTATGGATTTCTAACTTTATTTTTGTCCCTAGAAGTTTTATTTGTCAATGTTTGAACCAAACTCTATCAATAAGGCAGTAGTAAGAATGCTGTTTAATTGAGTATGCATAATGTTATTAAAACAAAGCATTTTTTGAATTGCTCCATGAATATAATCAGGGCAGAAATCTTAAAAAAAAAAAAAAAAAAAAAAAAAAAAAAAAGGGCAGGGGGGGAAGCTGTTTCTTTCTCAAACAGAACCATGGTGCTCACTACGGATAAAATGAAACCAGAGCCACAGGAAGAGCATAAAACTTATTTTACACCTGTAAATTTATGCTTATGTGGTACTCTTGTTGACAGCATATAAGGTGAATTTCATCTTTTAACAGCAGTTCTTGGCCCTAAGACAACAATGCAAACACTCCTACTTTAATTTTGTAATATGTTACCATAAATTTTCTCTTTATAAAATAAGCTATGCAACAAACAGAAACAATTTAAATGCATTATATGTGAGTAAGAGGGCAAAAAACAATGATATTCTTATACCTCTTTGTTTTCAAATTGTTATTACCACATCTTATAAAGCTCCTGCTAAAGGGGAAAATAATATTTTTTCTGCTTTGATCAAAGCTTACCTTACGACAGGCCTCAGTAGGACCTTTATTTTTCTTTAGTAAGAGCTGAAGTACTCGATGGCTTTGGTACTCAACAGCTCTATTAAATATGAGTTTCTTGGCCCAGAATATGTCAATCATTACTTAAGATATATAGATAACAGAGCGGAGAACAGCTCACATGATCTTCCAGTCAGTAGTTGGTAGCTACACTGGAAGCAAACCCTGGTGATCATTTTCGCATCACTTAGCCCCCTTAAAAAAGCATTTTTAGCAAAAACTTATTCTGCTCATTCTAAGTATCTATTTCAGGATGTCATATGCCTTATGAACACCTATGCACTTCTATTTTAAGAACTGCGCAGTAGATATTTACAGAAGGTTTGAAGAAACCAGTTCGTATTTGCTCACAGGAATGTAGCTTGGTATAATTGTTTAACATGAGCCAATTGTTATGTATGCGTCTATTGTTATACACATCAAAGGAGCCTGGGCAGCAGAGGACACGTCACTCAGTCGGCTGACCGGAGCATTCCGGGGAACTTCCAGGAACTCAAACACAAAAATAATCTTTTTCTTAGCCAAGAACTTTAAACTTCAGGTGTAATCATACTTGTTTCTACACAAGCCCGGTGGTTTTAATACATATGCGTAAATATTCTTTGTAAATTAAGCTCACGTGTTCCAGTCACGCAACAAGCAAACTTCCTAATTACATCTTTCCCTGTCACCCAGTCCCTGTTGAGGGGACATCTCAAAAAAAAAAAAAAAAAAAAAAAAAAAAAAAAAAAAAAAAAAAATTACAAGAACCGCCAAAGACCGGGCACCCGCCGCAGCCCGACTACTCGCCGACTCCTCAAAGCCGCGGCGCGTCGCCGGTGCCGCCATTTTCGCCCTCCCCCTCGGCTTCTTCTTCCTCCTCCTCCTCTTCCCCCTCCTCTAGCGCCTGCGTATTCGCTGCCGCCCTCTTCCCCTCTCTCCCCGCTTCCTTCCTTCCCCCGACGAAGCTTCGTGAAGATTCCGGAAGGCTCCGGCCGGTTCTTTTCTCTGAGGCACCCGAGCCGCCACCGCTCCGCCAGGCTCCCGCTCTTGTCCCCTGCCACCCAGCGCCGCCGCCGCCATGTCCTTGCTGTGCTACAACCGGGGCTGCGGCCAGCGTTTCGACCCCGAGACTAACACGGAGGGTGAGAGATGGCGGGGGGGTCCCTCATCGTGCCCTGATGCAATTGGGAAGGGTGGGGGGGGGGGGTTGCAGGGGAGATCTGAGGGATCCCCGGTGCTCGGTCCCGGTGTGGAGCTGTCCCGGAGCCCCGGGCACAGCCAGCAGCAAGCAGTAACAGGGTAGCACCCAGGCTACCTCTGCATCCCCCACCGCCTGTCTGCTGCCGCAAACTGCTCCTCCTGGCCTGTTCTTCTCACGGGGAACCGATATTTGTATGTGGTGCTTCAGCTCACTAAATTTAGGGATGAGTTCCAAGAGGGCTGGGGGCAGCTGGATAGCAAAACCTGAAGGGCAACGGAGAGCCCGCCTGGCTAGTGACAGGTAACAAACTGCTCTCCTGTCAGAAGGAGCAGCTGATAACATTCAAAGATTCTGCATCTCTTTGTAGGCTTAAGTTTGCTCTCGTCAGAATGCTGTTTGCAGTAACAGAAAGGAAAAGAGGCAGAAAAAAAGCAGTTTTTATTACTGCGACACTGTAAAGGTAGACACTAGAGGCCTTAAGTAACAGAAGTTTTTCTTAAGAGTGCTTCTGAATATTTCTGTGGGTGTTGCATACATAGCAGTTACATTATCAACTATTATTTCATTAACTTACAGTACACATACTCATAGCAGGTAATTAAATGTGTCTTATGATCCATGCTTTGCCATGTGCTCTGAGCTCTTGCTGAGCTTCCCCTGTGCATGCTGGGTGTCCTGTACCTGGTGAAACATCCTCATCATTCCTCAGAGGCTGCACAAGGGTGATCTGAGCTCTCAACAGGCTTGTCCTCAACTGGTTTGTAAAGTAGCTCTCTGGGCTGAATTTCTAGAACGGCTTTTTTGCATTAGCTTAATTTTTAGTGATGCATAATACCATAAATATAACATGATCTAGCATGTGTATGTTCTGTGATTAAGAATCACTTAAACTGTCTTTAATTTTCTGATCTAAGTCTTTTCAAAGAGAAGGGCAGAATTGTGTGTAAGACTTGCTAATGTTAGTAACAGCAAAAGCGGGCAGTTTTGGAATGCTTCCACTCAGTAATCCCTTACAAAGTGGATAGGGTTTCTTAGATTAAAATTTTTCATTAGGATTTCATGACCTGTTTTTGCTATTCAAATAACAATTCTTTACAATTCCTCTTGTTCGAAAGTATATGTATGATACAAATTGTAGTAGACCCAATGTAATTGGCATGGCCCTGTGCTAACCACATGGTGCTTGGATTGAGAAAGACACTTTCTCGAGATTAAGTTGTGTCAGTAAGTGACTGGAACATTTAATGGAGTTCCTGTGTTCTAGACTAAGTAGTTCTAAAGATAAACACAGTTCTTCACAGGCCACTTCAGAAAATCAAGTTTGACGTTTTTTTTGCTGAAGTAGAATGATTACAACTTTCAGCATCACTAAACTTCACCAAGATCAATGGGATGATTACTGCTTAAACATCCAAATTCCTATTTAGCTGTGCTTAGCTGTCAAGTTCAAATATTTCAGAGCTGGGAGAATGTTTCAGCCCAACATACGATGGGGGTTAGTGTGTTAAACACAAATATATATTCCTTTGATAAATTTTATATTGACACAATTTAATATTTAAGCATAGTATCAATAGTTATTAGAAAGCTTTTTCTTTCAATGAAAATAGAAAATAAGTCCTGCTGGCCTCTGGTTGTTTTAGGGTGTTTGTCTAAATTCAGCCTACAGTTATAGATATTGCCATAGTTATGACTGGTGTAAGAGGCCATTAATCTTCTCAGTAGAATCAGATGGCTGAAATAATATATGCATATATTTTCTGTAGAAACTCATTGTTTCCAAAAAATGAGCAAGTGGCAACTGGCTGACATGAAGGACTCAGTGCCTCTTAAAGAGAGGCAGAAAAAACAGCCTGAGGGAAAGCATTAAAGGTATGTCTACACAATTGTGACTGAATGCACAGTTATGAAATAACTTGTGGCGTGCCTACCAAGGTACAAATTTAACATGCATTCTAGGTACATTAGTTGCTTGTTACATTCACGCTGTTAAAAACTTGTGCAGCATCTGATGTGGAAGTTAGAACTTAAAGCCCTTCTGCCCCTTTTAAAGTTAATTATTTTATTTCTTTAAAAATGAACAACCAGTGAACATTTCTAATCCATTTCAAGGCCAGGTCAAAGTTTGATGCTAAAACAAAGCTTTGAGGTAATACTTTCATGTAGTTTTGAAAACAGTCCTGCTTAAAACTATAAAAGTTTTTTCTAGTCCTTAAAACTAGAGCTGAAAAGGTGGTGTGCACAAACAGAACAGACTAAAAGTGTATGTGTTGTGTATTTGTCACAATTTCCTCACCGTACTGCAACAGTTCTTGGTTTAGGCCATAATTTAGAACTTTGTTAATGTGGTTTGATTTGGTCCTTTGCCAGAACAGCAAGACTTACTCTTTCATGATTGTTCATACCCTCTTACCTTGATCAAACTTCATGATGTTGTACCTGTAAGAGAAAGATAATTGCAGAGATGATGAAAACTACAAATTTCTGAGGTGGAATTGGAAGAAATGGTAGCCTGGATGTTTGGAATTCACCTGCCCATTCAGCTTTTTTTTTAACTTTGGTCCCTGTAATTCAAACTCTGTTCCTATAAAGTGCACCCTCTGATCCTTTGTCTTCCTTGCAGCATTCTGTTTTTCAGCCTGAGTCTTTCTTTATGAACTCTTTATAAGCTCCATGCCACATTTGTCCTGTTTTCCGCATTTTATTCCAACATCATGAGAAATTCAGTGGAATTCCATGATAGTTTCCTACCTTTAGCAAACTCTTGAAGACATCAACTTTCCCAGGGAACCAAACAAAATTCATCAGATTTAATGAACTTTCATTGCTGCCAGGCTGTAAAGCATACCTTGCAAAACATTGGAGTGTTTCCACAGGATAGCGGGTCTGTAGGTCGTAGGTAGACATAGCTCATTTCATCCTCAAGAATTCAACAGGATTCCATCTTAAATACCTCTGACTTTGCCTGACCTGTACAATTTTCTACTTTGGCATGTAACAAAATGTCTAATAAAGTGCTTCAACAAACCAACAAGGATGTAGATGTCAGGTAATAGCGGTCCAGCAGTGTGTGCACTGTGAAACTAGGATTGGTTTAGGTAAGAAGTTAGCATTTAAACAAGTGAAAATTTGTGGTACTGCCACCTCCAAAATGATCTGAATATGAGAGGAAAAATTACTTGCTTTGAAAAAACTTTTTTGTCCCTATTAAAGAAAGGTATTAACAGCAGTGGAGAGGTGATATATAAAGTATATATACTGTGTGTGTGTATATATATATATGTATATATGTATGTATATATGCAGTAAAAACATAGAATGTCAACCAAAGCCTGCAAGCTGAGCTCAAACAAATCTGAAACACAACACGTTTCTAACTGCTCAAGCAACTGTTGCTGTGCGCTGAATGCCCCTTTTCCCCTACCTAATCTGAGATACTGTTACAAATGTAACGTTTACAGGGACAAGAGTTGTTGGGCTCACTGTGAGTGGAAGTGAGTGACGTTCTGCAGTTCTCTGAAAGCAGAATGGCAGACTGCTTAGTGGGTAAGTCCTGCTGCCTCCTTTTGAGGCACTGCCACAGCATCTTCTCTTGTGAAGCACGCATGGCGCTTCTCAGGTAGCAGCAAGGAGTGGGTTGTCAGCTGCTCCATGATGTACCTCCTGCTGAGAGGGCTTAAGGAAGCAAGGAGAAAGGATTGGACTGGGCCAGATGGACAAACGGATGCCTGTGTATCTGACCTGTGCGCTGGATAGCTGCCTCTGAATTACTTGATTGTAAGATAGGTCGTGGTCTTGAGAAATGGTGCACTGATTAACAACACCTCTCTCATTTGAAACCACGTAACTGTCAGGGGGTCAAAAATAGTAATTAAAATCTGCTCATTCAGAAGTATTCGTTGCTGCTTAGTTCTTCTATGATGGTGCTTGCGATAGCATGCTTTGATACTTCTGGAAAAGAATAGTTGCTATTTCTTAAAAATAAAAAACTAAGCAGTGAAGTCCTTGGTACAAAGCAGTTTGTCTCTTTGTACAAAATTTTCTTATATTCTTGTGAGGGTTACCAGCATTAGCTTTTCATCCTGAAGCTGAAAGAATTGGTAGAAGTTTGTGGACATGTATGTAAGTCCTGCTGAGGAATGAATGTTCTGAAATATTCCTCTTCCAGCTTGAGGTGGGAGCTATCATCTTAAGGCAGTGTGTCTGTGTCGTGGTTCCGCTCGAGTGGGCAGCCGAGCTCCACCACAGCCGCTCTCTCACTCCCCCTCCTCAAAGAGGAATGGGGAGAAAATATGTGAAAAGGGCTCAAGGGTTGAGATAAGGACGAGAAAATCACACAATAATTATTGTAACGGGCAAAACAGACTCGGCATAAGGAGATAGTAAGATTTATTGCCTATTACTAGCAAGCGAGAGAAGTGAGAAAACAAAGGAAAAAAAAAAACAAAAGCACCTTCCCACCCATCCACCCTCTTCCACCTCCTCCCCCCGAGCGGCTCAGGGGAACGGGGGAATGGGGGTTATGGTCAGTCTACAGTGTTTCTGCTCTGCCACTCCTTCTTGGTCACTCTCGTCCCCTGTGCTGTGGGGTCCCACCCACGGGATGCAGTCCTTGATGAACTGATCCGGCGTGGGCTTCCCACAGGCAGCAGCTCTTCCAGAACTGCTCCAGATATGGGTCCGTACCACGGGGTCCATCCCTCAGGAGAAAACTGCTCCAACCTGGCTCCCCCATGGGCAGCAGCTCCTGCCGGGTCACCTGCTCCTGCATGGGCTCCTCTCCACGGGCTACAGGTCTGGACAGGAATCTGCTCCGGCAGGGGTCTTCCACAGGCGGCAGCCTCCGTCGGTGCAGGGCCACCTGCTCCACCGTGGTCTCCTCCACGGGCTGCAGCATGGAACCCTGCTCCACCGTGGTACTCCATGGGCTGCAGGGGGACATCCTGCTTCACCATGGTCCTCACCACAGGCCGCAGGGGACTTCTGCTCTGGCGCCTGGAGCACCTCTCCCCCTCCTTCTACACTGACCTTGGCACCTGCAAGGCTGTTCTCTCACTCCCGGCTGCTGTCTGGCGCAGCATTTTTTCCCTGTCTTAAATATGCTCTCACAGAGGCGCAAACAACATCGCTTATTGGCTCAGCTCTGGAAAACAGTGGGGCCCTTCCCAAACATGGGGCAGTTTCTAGATCTTTCTCACAGAAACCACCCCTATGGCTCCCTGCTACCAAAACCTTGCCACATAAACCCACTACAGTCTGTCTGACTGCATTAGTGCATATATATAACTGAATATATATATATATAAAACTCTGAATATATAACTAAGGAAGAAAAAGTTGTTCAAAATCTACATTTTTTTAAAAAGTAAAATAGTGATTTGTCTTTAGCCCATTTAATGTCTGTAGGCAGATTGTCAGTAAAGTTATTTATTACTTGTCTTATTTGCCTCATTATTTGAAATGTGATATTTCTTACTCGTGTTTTATGGAGGAGTATTATAAAAATTGTTACTGTTTGTGTTACTTTACATTTTCTGTTTCCACCAAAAAATGCTTTAAAGACTAGAAGATAGCTAGTGTTTCCCGTTATGTTCTTAATCAGATCATTAAAACATTATCCATGAGTATGTGTCAGGGATGTTACATAATCAAAGCAATTGTATTACACTTCAAAAATACATACATTAAGTAAAAAATGAGCAGTTACTGCATAAATAGCTGTAATGTTGATAAACATCTGTGAATATTAACAGTTCAGTTAACAGAAGAGGTATTTCAGCGTGGTGTTTGTAGAGAACCTAGTAATAATTAGTGGTATTCACATGGCTGAATTGTGTATGTTGAAGATTGGCCTTTGACTTCATGACCTTAAACATCTAGGAATCCACCAGTGATAAAAGAACAAGGTAATTATCATGGATAATTTAATGAACTCTGAGTGTTTCTAGATAGAATGCCTTGATCAGGTGCAAGCAGATGTATGTGATCATGTAAATGAGTGTTTTATGTCCATCATGTGGCCGCAGGGCCACCTTTATCACATCACTGAATTACTAATGAGGACTACTGTTGAAAGCAAGGGATGATCTGTAGAAAGTTTACTTCCTCCAGTTACTTTTATAGAAGTAAAGAATAGAAGTTACTTTCAGGTGTCCGTTTTGTGATTTACATTGTATAATATGGGGGGGAAGAACTCGATTGTTTCGGTTTAAAGTATGTACTCAGAAAGCTTGTTCTGTGAAGTCTGCATTTTCCTTAATAATCATGTGCACTTGGGTAAGTGGTGGAACAGCTCATGACATACCTGAATTGCAAGCAGGAAATTTTTGCTAGGTTTGTGATCAGATGAATAAGAATTCTTGGTATGCCTAAATATTAATAATAGTCATTTTCTTCTAGATTCATGCACATATCATCCAGGTGTACCAGTCTTTCATGATGCTCTCAAAGTAAGTACGCAAATATCTTTTTAAGTCTTATCTTTCCGTATACGTAAAATGGTTGCTTGTTTTCCTTTTTCTCTTTTCCCAAGTCTGTCAGTTCTGTACAGTAATGTCCAGTCTATAGCATTGTAGCAGCCCCATGAAATTAGAAAACCACACTTACTTAAAGGTGCAATAGGAACTGAAAACTATTCACACGATTTAAATGTTATGCAAGTCTGTTTGACTCATGTTTCTGTTAAATGACTTTAGATGTCTCTACAGTTTAATTAGGATCTTAGAATAGGTCTCTGGATATGTTGAGAGGAGTCATACTCCTTTCAGTTAATTCACTTGATTGGAATTCAGACCAGCTGCCTGCATTTACATGACTAGAGCACTAATATAAATGTGACATTTGCCTACTGTGGAAATTGTGTTCTGTTAATCTGATAAATTTATGTGTGGGCTAAGATGGGACTGCTTACCTATGCCCCTGATGGAGCTGTCTTGGGGCTACATCTTCAGTAGTGGAGTACATATACCTGGGACTGTCTGTAGTGATCAGGCCAACTGCATAGCCCATGTTTGTTATATTAAACTGTTCTGCTTCAGGATCTACTGGATACATCCAGAATGCCTTATGGGAATGATTTGACAGAGAGCTGATTAGGTTGTCCAAAACAGTACTGGAAATCCTTCTAACAATTTAATAGTATATGGTCAGAAATCTGGGGTCCAGCCATGGAGTCTGGCACTGTTCAGTGTACTGACATAGATGTAGCCTCAGTGTCCTTTCTTAGGGATAGGAACTGCTGTTTGACTGAGCTAGGGGGCAGGCTTTATTTATTTATTTATTTTTTTCTGATGTTTAGGAACTGCTTCTAGCAATCCATCTCAACCCTGTCCCATAATGTGGGTGTTTGGGGTGCTTGTGTGTGCTGGGTAGCACATTTTCTGTGAGCCAGCGGTCATATTGCAGGGCATGAGTGTAGAAGTGGCCACAGTGTGCCACTGGCAAATTACAACAGGAGCTGTTGGGACAAATGTGATAGACGATGGCAATTTGTTTTCTAAAAAAAAATATAACTCTACTAACAACACAGTATATAAGACTTCTGCCTAATTACAAGGACAGAAGTTATAAAATTTCTTCAAAAGCTTGTGTTTAATTTCTCTTACAGAAGCACTGTTCTTAAAACAGGTACTGCTTCCCCTCTTCTTCCTAACTCTTGGTCTAATTAAATTTATCATAATTTTCTATGAGTAATTTTCTTCCTGATGTGAATTGTAGATAATTGAAAGTGGGCATGGGTGGACGTCTTACTTCTGTGACTGTACAAATAATGAGCATTTTGAGGATATTTTAAAACTACCTACTTAAAACCCAGTGGCTCATTGCTTAAGCACTCAACATGCTAAAAAAGCATATTTGTTGTACAAACTACTGGTTTCAATAAGGTTCTTTTGAGTTTTGAGATATATTATTCACAGTATCAGGATAATTTTCTCTGTAATTGGGTTTCTGATGTAAAATAAAAAAGTTCTCAGTTTCTGTACTTGAATAGATGGCTATGCAGTGCAGACCTCCAGTTTATGGAGGGAAATGAGCAGTTTAAAGGCTTGCCTAGTGCTCAAGGAAGGAAAGTATCCTCATCATTTTATAAAGGGGGCTGTACATTATGCCACAGGTTAGTCTCAAGTATAATATTTGTTCATCCTATAACATCTATAAAGATGTTACTTTATAGGATAAAGTTAGATATCTGTTGTTTTTTTTTTTCCTCATACAGAGTTGGTGCTTGTCATGGATGTTGCCTCATGTTTACTGCATTTACTGATTAAGGCAGCTCTAACAGGTTTCTTTGTCTTTTAAAAATGCAGATGATTACAGTATTGTCCAAAGAAGGGGATAAAATAATTGGTGATAATGAAGTGCCACATCTTATAAAGCAATATAACTGGTCTGTTGCTTTTTATTGTCTGTTGCTGCAAAATAAGGTAATCACGCTTGTTTTGTCTTTTGTTCAAAAATGTTCATAGGGTTGGTCGTGTTGTAAGAGAAGAACAACAGACTTTTCTGACTTCTTAAGCATTGTGGTATGTACTCATGATTATTACAATTTTTACACTTATCAAATCACAGCTTGCATGTTTAAAAATTGCTTAATTTTGTTACAATTGCCTTAAATCTTGAGTACGCTACTTTTCCTGTGGTAATGTTGAAGTTGTCTCATTTTTCAAGTTGTAATGAATATAATTAATTCCGTAAAAGTCTGTTTGCAGTCTTGTTAATAATGAAGGGTCAATGCGTTGTTTCTTGTTCCTTCACTTGATTTTGAAAAGTATGCATTTTTATTTAAAGTACTTGCAAATGAAGATATTTTTCATCATAGTTGTAGGATTACATTCGTGGCCAATGTTATGAGTTGGGCTAAAGTGGAAGATGGTCTAAAAATATAAAAAAAACATGTGGCTTTTGATAGCTTGAAATTGTGCCCACAAAATACATTGTATATCTGTGTGTGTGTGTGTATATAAACAAACATATCCTTTCCATAATAGGGCTGTACAAAGGGTCACCATAATAGTGAGAAACCTCCTGAGCCTGTTAAACCAGAAGTCAAAACTACCTCTGAGCGAAAGGAACTAGCTGAACTGAAACCCAAATTTCAAGAACACATAATTAAGGCACCAAAACCACTGGAAACAATTAAAAGACCGAGGTATTGTATATAATAATTTTTTTTTTTTTTTTTTTCAAAATTTGTGGTTGGTTGACCGAGTTAAACCTTATTTGATTAAGTGTTACACAGCCTGTACAGTGTAAAAATTCCCAAATTATCGTTAAAAGAGCTTGTGTTTGGTAGCAGTGATGATGTTATCTTTGTCTTTACAATGAGATAAAAGAGTTGGGGTTAGGACAAGGTATTACTGGATCTCTCAACACTTAACTTCTTGGGAAAATAAACGGTGGTGTAAAGCCTCATAGTTTAGAAAGCCACTAGCAGTACTGTTTACCGTGTCTAACACACATAAAAACAGTAGGGTGCGTGCATGTAGATTCCTTAATCTCTCTGGTTTGATTTTATTGTTGTAGAGTACTTAAGATTTCGTGTTGAAAACTAAGACCTTCTAAATTTCTAGACTGGTTTCTCATACAGAATATGAATGGGCACTTAGCAATCTAGTTTGTTGTTGTAAGGGAGATTGGAAAGGAAGAGTCTTATTGCAAGATTGAAAGTTACTACTCTGTCATTTTTTGTAAATTTTTTTTTCATGAAGTTGACATGAATACATGGACATTTTTTTTAGCCCAGATGAGCCAATGACAAATTTGCAGCTGAAAGTATCAGCTTCCTTGAAGCAAGCACTAGATAAGCTGAAACTGTCATCAGAAAACGAAGAGAAAAAAGGTAAGGATATAGGCAGGTTAAGTAGGTATATGACACTTCTTGTCAAATAAATAAAGATGCTATTCTTTGTTGTTTCTGAGGTAATTATTTGACAAAGACAATATTCTGGAAAGCACTTTTCTGTAAAACGATAATCAAAGTTAAATGTGAACAGTGTGGGGGCTTGGGTATTAGGAGCGGTATGTTCCCATGGCAGTTACTTGAACTGCTTATTATGTAAGATATCCTACAATAATGAACATGATGGGAACATTCATTTCTAAACAAATGGCTCAAAGAATTTCCGAGAAATGAACTGTACTCCTTTGCAAACATAATACCATATGATGCCTTTCATAAACCAGTGAAATTCTGCTGAACACTAGCTGGTTCTCCCTTGTCTACTTTCCATCTTTTTTTTTTTTTTTCTCCCAGAGAGCATTTCAAGTTTGGTTCTTTTAGAAACACTTTCTAACTTCAACCTATGTCCATTTGTGGTTATTTTATACCCTTTTGTGCTTTTGCTAAAACTGTCATTTTGCTATTATTTCTCCTTGATCAATCAATAGCAGGAGCCTTTTACAGTCTCAGTTTTACCAAAAAGATAAAAAAAAAAAAAAAAAAAAAGTGATTGTAGTTTTGTAATTGTTTCACTTACAGTTATTGAAATATTTGCATAATTTCTGTTTCTTTGTACCTTTCTGGCAGATTTCAGTGACAAGCAGAAGATAGATGACTTGCTTTTTCTAATCTTTTCGATTCTTTGCAGTTCTCAATAAAAGCCAAATATTTTGTACGTTGTATACTTCAGTTGCTTTTTTCTTTAATATGATTCTTTTTGCAGAGGAGGAGAGTGATGAAATCAAGATTGGGACAGCATGTAAAAATGCAGGCTGTTCAAAAGTAAGTGGTTTGGTTTCACTGTTACACTTGCTTGCTAAACTATTACGTGTTCAGTTTTGTCTTGTTTTGTTTGTTCCCCATCCCCCAGTACAAATTGATTGGAAATAGGATAAATTCCATCAGGCTTAACAAATATACATTCAGTAACATACTTTACTATTGACAAATGTGGGCTGTTTTGTATGGTGGATGTAATAGGTATCAGATGTTTTGTTTTTTTGAGGTCCATCACGAACTCAGAATCATAGAATGGTTTGGGTTGGAAGAGACCTTAAAGATCATCTAATTCCACTCCCCTGCTATAGGTAGGGATACCTCCCACCAGCCCAGGTTGCCCAAAGCCCCATCCAGCCTGGTCTTGAACACCTCCGGGAATGGGGCATCCACAGCTTCTCTGGGCAACCTGTGCCAGTGCCTCACCACCCTCTGAGTGAAGAATTTCTTCCAAATATCTAATCTAAACCTACCCTCTTTTAGTTTAAAGCCATTCCCCCTTGTCCTATCACTGCACCCCCTGACAAAGAGTCCCTCCCCAGCTTTCCTGTAGCCCCCTTCAGGCCCTGGCAGGCTGCTGTAAGGTCTTCCTGGAGCCTTCTCTTCTCCAGGCTGAACAACCCCAACTCCCTCAGCCTGTCTTCATAGGAGAGGTGCTCCAGCCCTTTGATCATCCTTGTCGTCCTCCTCTGGACTCTAATACTTCCATGACCTTCTTGTGCTGGAGGCCCCAGATCTGAGTACAGTACTCGAACTTCTAATCATTAAGCTTACCAAACATACAATACTGAAGTGTTTCAACTTGAAATGTTAAATAATATATTGGTGAGATGTAGCTTACTGATAGCACTTGAATTGCTCTTGATGACCTGAATGTACTTCAGAAACATCTGCAAACATGTTCATCAGCATCACTTAATGCTTCCTGCCAGAAGAATCACCAAAGAAAATTGTTATAACACTTCTAGCATTGAAGTTAGTCTTCATGTTACATGGTCTTTTAAACTGACACTGTTGTTTTGTTTGCTTGTGATGTGTTTTGTTGCATATTTTTTTTTTTTGACACTTGTTTTGTACAGAACAGGAGAGTCAAATTGAAATAGGTATTTCACTGGACATCTGCAACTTTCTGAAAGTTTCTAGTGAAACTCTGGTTGGAAAAGGATTTAGAGCATTCACTTGTTTGTGTTAGGAAGAACTGACATGATACTCATTGGCAGGGATGCATATTGTTTGATTTGCTTCTGTTTAAGAATCATAGATCATGGGACCACGTAGGTTGGAATAGACCTTCAAAATCTAGTCCAACCATCAGCCTGACCTACCAAGTCCTATCACCAAACCATGTCCCTTGGTGCCACATCCATACATCTCTTAAATAGTTCCAGGGACAGGGACTCCACCACTTGCCTGGACAGCCCGTTCCCATGTTTGACCACCCTTTTCATGAAGAAATTGTTTCTGGTATCCAATCTAACCACTCCTGGCACAACTCGAGGCCATATTTTCAGTTCCTTCTCCTGAAAACTGAGTAAAGGAATGGAAATTCGATTTGTGCTGGACCATGCAGCTTTAATGTATTTCCTTTGAAGTACTTTATTTCTCTGAATTTTCAGAGCATTTTTAAAGGTGGATGTCTCTGAGATAAAGTGATCTTTATGAACACTTTTTTTTTTTTTTTTTTTTTTTTTAACCCTTTGGTCCACTTCCTATAATAGTAAACTAAGTGCTTTTATTTTCTTATTTATTTTTTTTACCAGACGTACCAAGGACCGCACAGCACTGAAGATGTGTGTATATACCATTCTGGTGTACCTATATTCCACGAAGGGTTAGTATTCAGTTAGCTTGATTTTTTACTTTTTTTAATTAGTCTGTTACTGCTTTCTTTGTAGATGTTACCTTGTTTTCATTCTCTATTTCTCACAGTCGAAAATGGCAGTGATTGAAAAGGGTCTCCTAAATTAATGGTAATATTGCATAAAGGAAAGATCTTAAGTATTTACAATAGTGTCCTAAATATTGTTTGTTAATTACCTTCTTTGCAAACTTTAAAGGATGAAGTATTGGAGCTGCTGTAAAAGGAAAACGTCTGACTTCAACACATTTTTAGCTCAAGAAGGCTGCACAACAGGAACACACGTATGGACTAAAAAGGATGCAGTGAGTAGCATTAACGTTTGTGCTATAGCAGGGCAGATAAAGTCCGTGATGTTACCTGGTTTGGGGGAGGGGTGTGTATGGAAGGGTCTCTTTCAGACTCTCAACAGAATTTGGGTTCTGTTTACATGTCTGGTTTTCTGGTTTGAAGCATACTGGACGTCTTGGTTTGACTACTAGTAGAGCAAATAGAGAGCTTCTTAGTTTATAGCATTGAGATGTTGGAAAAAAAACTACAGAATTAAAAAGCACAAAATATTTCCATTCAAGGTTTAAAAGATTCTCAGAGAAAATCTCAGAATTTAATAATGGAACTGAGTGCTTTCTTTAAAAAAAAAAAAAAAAAAAGGCATTCTTGTAAAGAATTCACTCACATTAAGAAACTATTTATTAAATGTGTACATACTGAGATAATGGGCTTCTAGCCAATTGCTTTCTTTCATTCCTTCCCACCTTCCCGCTGCCTGCTGGATAACTCTGGTTTTGTAAAGGAGAACATGTTACTTTCATTCCATCAGAGTGTTCCTGCTTCTTACCATAGTCTCTTTCATGAACACTGTTTTCCTCACTGCTATTGTATGTCAGGGTCCAGTATCTGAAATAAAGAATATAGTTGGTTTTCTTTTTGTTGTTGTTTTATAATAAATATAAATAGAGATTTGCACTCTCATCTGAACACAGGGTATATTCCTATGCTAGCTATGTTTAATGGCTGTTAAAATAGTCCTAGGATTTAATTCTGATTAATACTCCTGAATGTTACATTTTTCCCTGTAACCTTTTATTTATATAGGGAAAGAAGGTAGTTCCATGCAGGCATGATTGGCACCAGACTGGAGGAGAAGTGACTATTTCTATATATGCTAAAAATTCTGTTCCTGATCTGAGCTATGTAGAAGCAAATAGTACAATGGTGAGTTCCTACCTTAATATGTGATTCCTTTGTAATTTGTACAGAAGCCTGAAGTTAGAAAAATACAGTTTCTGCTTTATTTATTAAGGCAGAGGTAGAACAGCGTAAGAATCTTTTCTGAGAAACAGCTTTTTCTTGACTTTTGCGTTTGTTCAAATACACACAGCTTTTTTTTCCCTTCTTATTTGGACATCCTTACCTAAAAAAAAAAAAAAGGCCTTACAGGCTGCAATATAGCATTACAGAAAAATCTTTAGACTTCTGCAGTTAAAACCTGAATGTGATGGAATTCCATCATCACATGTGTAAATAATTATAGATTTGTAATTTCATTGTATTTGGCTTAAAGTAATTGAATATTGTTCTTGATAGTGTGCACTTTCATGGGTAGTCATATTAAACAAGTGTTAAAATGATACTTCTGTGATTTCTTAATCATTCATTTGGAAAAAATGAAAAAACTTGCAGTAGGTCTATATGGCCACTATGGTACACAGACTAAGATACTTTAACACAATCTATTAGAATGTATTTTCCACTTCTGTGTATGAGGGACAGTTTGATCACTTTGTTCGTTGTAGGATCTGAGTCCTAATATGATATATTTTACTTAAACATACTTGAGGTGTCTCATGTCTTACTAGCCTGATAAAATTTTCTGTTGTTTTTCCTTTTTAAGTTAAATATTCACATTGTATTTGAAGGAGAAAAGGAATTTCATCGCAATGTGAAATTATGGGGAGTAAGTATAAAACATTGTTTCTATTTTTAAATAAAAAACACACCACAAAACTAACAATACCACAAACCCTCAGCTGCTTCTCTATAAAAGCAGTTTTTTTTCCTTGTTACTTATTGAAAAAAAAAAATAAATTGCATGTCATTCAGTAATTAAATGTAAATCGAAATCTAGTGCCCCAAGTGACTGGGCCTGACATCAACTCTTATTTGAGTGGAAGGTTAGACAAGATGACTTCTTGAGATTCCCGCCAACCTAATTTGTCCTAAGATTCTATTCTAAATAAGATAGTGGTGTTAGATAAAAACTCTTAATGTTATGTAATTACTGTTTTATGTATGTATTAGACCTGTATTTATATTGTACATACATGTTCATAGCTTGGGAGCGGAAAAGGGCTGGCTTTTCCAGATAAGAGGGAACTCCATCTACCTAAACATCTGCTGAAGTCTAGTGATAAGGTACTCTTCTGAACTTAATTCAGTTTTTGTAAAGTGAAGTGTGATACGTGTTTTCTCTTTCAGGTAATTGATGTAAAGAGGAGTTATGTGAACATGACAGCTACAAAGATTGAAGTTACTATGAGAAAAGCAGAGCCTCTATTATGGGCAAGTCTTGAATTACCAGTATCCAACACAGAACAAAAGAAAGAGAATTCAGATCAATAATAATTCCAAGAGACAAGATATATCCCATCCTGAAGTGGTGACTTGCTACTGTAATCAAGTATTTAACTTTTATACAGATAACTTTTTTTTTATGCTAGACCTTATGTTCCACTCTACAAAAAAAAAAAAAAATGATGCACAGTAAATGAGGGTGTCAACTTGAAGAGTAATAGAAGAGTAATAGCTGGTTCTTCTGCTCTTGCTTCCGTGAGTGTATTTATTCTAGCTGGAGCGTCTCAATGGGAATTTAAAATAAGAGCTATTGCCCTGTGTTTACAACCTTACCTACTATGCACTGACTACCCAAACAGATAAGCTTTCAGTCCGCAGTGTGTGTTAATTTTTCAAGTCTTCTGTTTAGACTGGATCTGCTTGGTAGTATGTTCAATTCAGCACTCTTCATTATGAAGCATACAGTATTACAGATCTGAGTTTTTGAAGTGGTAAACATGCAATTTCACATCTAAAATAAAAAGGCACATAAAAACAAACGTGAAAGAACACTTGCAGACTTCCATTTTTGTCTGCTGAAACTAATGTTTGTTTCAATATCTGCTGGCTGTAGAGGTATAAAATAAAAGGTATTTTAGTAAGTGTTTCAGTATTTCCCGATTCTTGCTGTCTTTCAGGTATAAAAGCAGATCAGATTAAAATAAGAACAAAGATGGCAAGAGGGGATTTTTCCTATTCTCCTAACTTTGATACTTGAATTTTTAAATGTAAACATGAATGGACAGTGAATATGGCTGAATAACAGCATCTCAGCTGTAGAAAATACACAAACTGCAGAATATTGTAAAGTTACCCAGCTACTGTATATATTTGACAGTCTTTACAATATGTATTCAGTCCTGTTCTGCAACATTCAAAACTATGAATTTTCTCAGAGTGGATATTTTTAGGAGGAGAAGACAGTATGCACTGTAGGTATCTTGGGAAAATCCTTTCTATGTAGATATGCAGAGCTCTTTTTCCCAAGGATAGTAATCTAGGAACAAAATTTACGGAATAACTGAAATCTTAGGAGAAACAAACAAGCTTTCAAATGCCCGTCTCAAATCATAATCATACTGTTAAGCTAAAATATTTTTAAAATATCTTTTTGAAGAGCATAGACAAAATTGTAATTTGAAATCAGGACCTTAAATTTGTTTTCAGTTCTGCAGCAATAATGATTTGTAGCTGAAAACAGGATAGTTTTAAAGACTTCTGTCTTAGACTTCTGTCTAAGGAATAATTCATGCAGTGATATTGGTTTCTATTTCTGCTTGAAATTGTTCCTTAATTTTAGATTGTAGCTGAAAGAAAAATGCTTTAATGTGTAAGTCAACCAAAATATATATTATTATTTATTGTGCCAAAATGTAAATATGCAAACAAGTAGTCTTGTGGGCTGTGGAATATGGTGGAATATCTACCTTGGCAGACCTGAAATGAGTCCAAGAGAAACAGTGAAAGTAGTAAAGGCATTCTGAAGTCAATATGGATTTCTCAGATAGTGTTTCCAACAGGTATAATTTGTGTTGAGTTCAGAGTTCTGTCTTCAGCAGTACTTGAAATTCTTGAAGTAGTAACATATGCATTACTGAAGAAACCAGCCCCAAACACCAAAAAGTAACACTGATGTTGAAATCTGTTTTAGAGCTTCTTTACCTTTTTCCTTATTGATTTGGAGGAAGTGTGGTTGCTTACTCCTTTGGGCCCCTATTAAAAATTCAAGTGCCAAGTTCTGCTTGAAAAATTCCATCAAATTCTAATAATTCCTTTTAAACAAAAATAAATACATTTGAAAACACCGCATGCAGTGAAGTGCAAGCTTACAAAAATGTATGCCTGCAGTTGCTCCTCTAAAAATTGTTCAGGTGTTCCCCACTGAATTCTGAGCCAACAACGGGAGCTTATATTAGTGTAATATTAAGAACAATTACTTCAGCGGATTAAAAATTCTAGATACCTGTAACTATCGGCATGCCATCTGTTTTTTTGTTTTGGTTTGGTTTGGTTTTTAACATTTAAATAACTGCAAGGGAAACAGAATTTCTTCAAAAACAAAATTTATTTTTAAAGCAATCCTTGTGACCCTTGAGTATACTAAGCACTTAATTGAGCAAAATCTGGATGAATGGACTTTTGCTTTAACGTTGTAGACTTTGGGACCCTGTAACTGTTTTTTATACTCCTTGAAACTAGATTCTGCTAGAAGCAGGATCAACATTGTAGTAGTGAGTGGAAGAAAGCTCCTGTAGACAATGCCCTCAGTTTTGCTTTTTTTTTTTTTTTTTTTTTTTTTTTTTTTAAGTGTTTGTTATTCATTCCTTCTATTCCTGTTCATACTCTCAGCAGGGAACAACAGATGCCTCAGGAGTTGCATAATAACTTTTCCACCTCAACGACAATATAAACACTTTTAAAATGCACCTATTTAAGATATTTAAGAACATGAGCAAACAAAACCCCAGTTTATATCAGGCAAAAATGTGTAGATTTTACAAAAAGCAGCCTGCTTCTCTATGGCTTATGATGATTTTCAAAAAATTAAGCTTTCAGATGGCTTATGTCATGAGTCTTGTTTAACTGCATTCTTGGCAGCTTTTTATAACTATTTGTGTGCATCCATCATCAAGCTGCAAAAGCTGTATTGCTGAATTTGAGTACTTTGAGCAGATCATAGTGGTTGCTCAGAACAGTCTTAATCAAAACATGCTGGTGTTTTACAAAATGACATCTTGATATGGCTAGTGGTACCTATTTTCAATAGAATTGGGTTTGACTGGCTTTTATTAGTAAATGCAGGGGGGAAAGAAGATAACTATGGTGTATGAAAATAATCATAATGCTTCTCAAAAGCAAGTTTTGAGAACTAAGCTAAACAGTCTTGCTCATGTAGGCTGTCACCTATTTAATAATAGTGAAATTAAATCGGGAAGTGCAAAAGGTTATGTACTGGGATATGTGCAGTTCAGTTTGCCCTTCATGGTTTTGAGAGTTGTCCTGTGTTTAACAAGTTGTTTAACTTGTGGTCTAGCTATATTTTTATAATTATAAGACTTTAAAAAGCTATACTGTGTTTCAGAATGGGTTTGCATATTACATGTAGACAGTACATTATATGTCTCAGATATGACTGTACCAGGGGCATGTAAAACTTCACAATACATTTTTAATGAGACAAAAACTATGTGGGTGCACGAATTTGTAACAGGAATCTTAATCTTTTTCCTCATGCTTAAGCCCATTTTCCTACCTACTGTTGTATGTCTAAAACAGAACGTTTCCTGGAGGAGTTGGAGTTCATTTTTAATGTTCACATGCTGTTAGCACTGGGCTGTTCAGATACTCTGTTATATTTTACATGGCACTGATGTAACTTCACAAAAAAAATCTTCCATCTCTAAGACGATCTTCTGGAACACTTGCATTATCAAGTCACCATTTCAGTAGTTTAGGGACTAGTTATATTAGGAATTTTGCCTTGAAAAAACATCTACTTATTCTATGTAATGATGCATTTTTTGCTTGCATTCTTTACAAATGGCATGATTACTGGTTAAGTACTGTACCTGTTAATCAGTTGTCTTTCCCTCTTGCTACTATTTTTTTGTCTTCATTCAGGAAAGAGATCCTATTTAAAGTAATGAGTTACGTGTCTGGAACACTGTTTTAAGGCGCTAATAATTTTGCCATTATAAATGAGAGTCTTGAATTACGGTTGGGGGGGAGAGATGTCTTTTTGCATGGTTGTTTGATTCTGCACATTCATAAAACTTAAAAGCAGAAATTAATCTCATGTCTTCATGTTCCATTTTTTTCTAAATTTATTCAATAAAATTCTTATTACATGCTGGTTATGCTTGGACTTTTTGACTTTATGGGAGAGGTCTTCCCTTTGCATTTGTAACACAGTTAAGAAAATGTGGGCATTTTCCACAGGTCAGTCGGTATACAAGGGAAACTGTCCAAGGGGCACAAAGTTCGAACCATGTTCATAAAACCAACATTCTTCTGTTGAATTGTTGAACGTTTTATTTTCATGTTAGTGTGAACAGGAATGAAGGAACCTGCTGCACATGAGCACCGTCAAGTATGCAATTTGTCATCAGTCTTGTGAGTTCAAAGGGAAAGGGGATGTAGAAACAGATACCTGCCATCTATACCTGTACATGAAATGCATGAATGTGATTTTCTTCAAATTAATTGATCAGCTCTATAATGACTGATTGTGGTTATCCAGAAAGCATGTGTTTTGTTTTTTTGTTTGTTTTTGCACGTGTGAGTTGTTTTTTTGTTTGTTTGTTTTGTTTTGTTTTTCAGCCAGTGCTGCTTTGTGGCAGGGAGCATCCTTTTGAATAGAATATTTAATTTTTGTTACCTACTAAGAGCAGCTATTTGAAAAATTAGTTTCTGGTTAAATATTAATAACAACTGCATTTGCAACTAAGTCATTCAAAGCTAGCTGGAGGCAGAACTGTACCTTATAGCCATCTATAAAATGTGGTTAGTCCCAGAACCTTGTTCTCTGGAATGTTTATTTTAAATTAAGCATAAATATTGATACTGCAGTAGTATTACGGAATTCAGTGCTTAGAGTTGAACTGTGCTTCTAGCTTAATATGCTTAACCTAATTTGTTCTTCCTCATTGAAAATCAGACTTGTGTATTAGAGGCACTTGATACTGTGCACTTCCAGACCCCGAGGGACTTTATAAATTTTTTAAGGAGTGCCTTGTAATCAAGTAATATTGTATACATGAACATTAACCCAAATTTTTGAAGTTCTGCCTTCACTTGTGAAAGTAGTTAACATTTTGATTGTTTGCTTACTAATATAGTCTACAACAGAAGTGTTCAGAATTATTCTTTGATTGGAGCTCTGAAAATCAGAAGCCTGTCAGCAGCTCTGTTAGAAGATTTTTACTTAAATGAATTTATAAATTAAATGGAGCTCTTATGCTTGCCAAGAGCCGTGTGTTAGCAACTGTAAAGAAGGATAAAATGGAAGCAATGAATGGAGTATGTTTAAATGTAGTTGGAAAATAATGTTTAAGTCTTAAAGGTTTTTAGGTATTTTTTGAAAGATACAATATAAATTGTAGAAAAAACATTAAGACTGAAGGTTAATACAAAGCAGCAACTCCAACTGTGAATGATCTAAAGCACTGAATATATGAAATCATAGGGCTTTGTAATTTTCCCCTTTTTTCATAAAGGTTCACCTTTTTGCTGTGTGCACAGTGGCACTGGAGCGTTTCTTCTTTTCCTTTTATTTCTCTCCAATAATGTCTTTAAAACACAGACTGTGTCGTTTATTGCACCATTATATTGATCCTCAGGGCCTGAAAACTGCAATGTGGTTGGGTTTGCCCAGTGAAAAGTGGTGTAAAACCTGGATGTGGTTGAGTGGCAGCACCACTGAGCGTATGGTTCTTAAACTGAAGCACGTGTTGCTTTCATGAGTTTTTCCATTTCACAGTTGTGTTAGTGGTTCAGATGTAATGTAAATATGTTAGTATTGCATTGTGGCAGCACTGTATGCCCTCATTTTCCCTCCATGCATTTTAGGTACTCACTGTTGTCTGCAGAACAAGCACTAGCCATGAGAGAGATGATGTTTTATCACTGAATGAGACCTTGCTTATATGTCAGAACTTCTCCATAATCTGGTAATAGGTTTTTGGTACAAAACTGAGTGTAATACTGCCTGAGAAGCAAGTGCTGAGTTCTACAGTTACACTTTGAGTCCTGTATAAATGTATAGCACTCAGGCAATCATTTGTCAGACTGCAGGTGGTTAAAAATGATTGATATTTGCGAAAGCAAAATCCAATCAGGCTGAATTATGTGAACTGGGCTGGTTAGAAAATGTGAAGAAAAAAAAAAAAAAAGAAAAAGCTTTCTCACACCCCGTTTCTCAGACTTGCCAAGACCATATACAAAGTATGTATAAGACTATATATAAGTAGCTGTCCTTACTGATTGTTCTCTGGAAAATTTGGGCTCTCCCTCTAAGTAGTCCCTGAGTGCAGGTCCCTGCTGATGGCTCAATAAATACAGCACTGCCGTGGCTGGTAGCAAGGCACCAGCTCCTTCCAACTCTGCAAGGCCTTGGGACTTCCCAGCCCTGCTTTGTCTGAACTGCTCATCACCTACCTGGAGATTTGTGTTAGCTCATTTGGCTGTTTAAACAATATTATAATGACCTGACTATTGCCTAATCTGTTTTATCTTTAATCCTCCTTTAAAGCATAAAATATTTTTATATAGATAACAGTAACACACTTTTATTCTGTGTGGAGCAACACACAGAATAAACACACAGTATATTTGTGGTCCTTGCATTTTATTGCAGAGGAATACAAGCCCGATACAGCAGGGGGCATGAAAGCTGTGGCACAGGGTGCAAGATATGCCAGGAAACACGTAGTAACCCCAGACACCAGGATGAGGAAAAATCAGTGACCCCACATTAATCACCCCACACTCCTTGTGAAGGGCTTGGGGCTGCTGATTGCTGGCTGCAGCTGTCCCACGCAGGCTGAATCCAGTGAACTCAGGAGCCAGCAAGGCAGTGGAAAGGGTAGATACTAGGCAGTATATATTTAACTATATTAACTGGATTCAGTTTTTCTATAATAAAAAGACACTTGTTTGGACACTTAAGATTTTAATTGCGCTAACAGTAAACTTGTCTTTACTTGTAAAGTGTTTCTGCCCCTAGTAGGACAGGGGGATGCTTGTGTTTTACTCCTCTGCCCTGGCAGTAGGTGACAATACACCAGTGCAGTTCCTGCGCTTCCGCAGGGCCAAGGGCTAAGATAATTCCCTCTGAACTGACCTGTGGGCTAAAGACTGAGTTTTAGGCACAAGGTGACAGTATGCAGGCTCAGATGGAAAGAGTATGGAAACGTGGCCTGAGAGAAGCAGAGAACTGAGGAAGCAAAACAGTGTAACTTTGTGCAGGAGGGAGGTGGTTTGGTTCCAGGAAAATCAGAAGGGAAAAGTGATCTCGGAGCTAAGTCTTTCAGTGCCCAGTGCTCGCAGCTGACCGCGCTTCCCCAGTCTGATGTCTTACTGCGTATGGGTTACCTAAGGATGTGTTGCCACAACAGTTGCTGTGTCCAGCAATTGTGGCTTGAATTTCCTTCTAAAAATACACCCAAGTTTGGAGATAATGTGGATGGCAGCCTCAGGAATGTGTCAGCAGCTCACTGCCAGCAAGCAAGCTAGCAAAGCACATCTGGGGAAGGTGCCATGTAAACATAACAGGTCTATTCTTATCTGATCCCCTCCAGTGAAATGCTTTTCCCATTATCGCTTCTCCTGTTCTTTCCCTTTATGGAAGACTATCATACACATTTACTTGAACCAGGTCCAGCCCCCTCCTACATGAGGTGCTTTGCAAGCCAGTCCTCCTCCTCTTCTTTCTCCTCTGTCTCCCCTTCCTTCTCCTCCTCCTCCATTCTTGGAGCTCCCCAAGGGCTTCCATCCCCAAAATGGCTGTGCCTGACATTGACTTGAAGAATAAACATAAGTTTTCTTGGATGAGGAAGAAAATATTTAAAGGTGTCGGATCCATCAGGAAAACACTGTTGGTACTGTCGTGAGCTGCCTTGACTTGGAGAGCTTTACTCAGAGCTGAAATCTAACCATGCTATAGACACAGCTAAATTACAGGGTTAAACAGCAGCCACTTGTATTTTACTGGAGCTACTTTAAGTCTCAGGGGTGTAATGGTAACAGACCCTTTCAGACCCCGCTGGCATCTTCCAGAATCTCCTCCTGCTGCTGTTTTTCTCAGGATTAATGTGGGGTCACTGTGTAGCTTCTCTCTGCGGATGCTGCACAGCAGCTCTAAACCCCCAGTGGCATCACTGCAGGGTAAATTATTTCTGCTTTCAAGCAATTTTGTTATTTTCAGAAGACCCGTGACTGACATTTTTGATCAGTGTCTTTGCTTAAAGAGGGGAACAAGCAAACTTTAAAGGATATATTTATTAATTTTCATGGGTTTCAATCAAGTGCACATGAATAGGGGACCAGCAGCAGACCCAGAGGGGATGTCTACTTGGAGAAAAGCGCTACTCTGAGAGTGTGAAGAGCTGCCTTTCCTAATAACCCCTCCATCACAAATGTTTCCAGCAGGGAAAGGAATGAAGCAGGCATGTTTAATCCCTCCGTGTATGCATATGTTTTAATTCCCAAGTCAGTGCTGTAGGGCCTTCCGATTCAAAGGTTGTATTTGGATCATGAGGCTGGTCCTTTTATGAGCACTCCTTGCATGTTTCTGAGTCTTTTTTTAACACTTCTCACCTTTCACAAGCTCCTGTAGCAATGAGTTTCACTGTACAGTCACATATTTTGTGGCTAGTCCCTTTGTACATGTGAACACACAGAGATTTTAGAGGTTATCTGAAGAAGGGCTGAATGATACAAACGGGAGGTGCAGAAAGTCAGTGCGTACGGCACTGGGACTGATAGTGAACATCTGCTCATGGGCTGGGCACTGCTTTGGACCTTTCTCTTGCAATGCCTTTTCCTTAATAGACACACTGAGTTACACAGTGCAGTTTATCACTGCTATACAAGAATGCAATTTTAGATCAGCTGAAGCAATTTAAAAGTTTGACCTGGGCCCGACAAATTGCTTTGGTTAAATCAAGACCGCGGACAAGCCCAAAGGCCCTGTTCTAACAGATGAGCAGTGTAGTTACTGAGAAGACATGAAATTTCTCCAGCCCTCTTCACCAGAAATTACAAATTGATGGTGTGCTTGTACTTCAGTTGTCAGGACACTGGAAGAGCGAAATTTTAATCTCGTTTCACAAAAGCAGTCTCTCAATGCGTGACTCAATGAGAAGAATTGGCCTCACTTAATCCCAAACACTTCATCTTCAAAGGTATTCAATTAGCTTTGTTTTTATTAAGCTTAACATCTACAAGACATTTTTGAGGTTGTTCAATATTTATTTATTTATTTATTTATTTATTGAAAAGCACAGCCAACGAGCTATTTTAAATTACATCCATTTCGAGTGCAAAGGAATGTGTGTTGTTGTATTATCCCTTGTCACAGTAGAGAATGAAGCACATGGTTGTCCACACCTTCCAACCATTTCTACACTGAACAATAGCTACAGCTGGTTTTCCAAAGGCAAACCAAAGGTATTTCAATCTCAAGAGAATTTGTGATAAACTTCATGGCCCAGTTCCTTTCAAACCTGTTTCCAAGGGACAATGAGCTAACTTAATATCAAGTTTCATCTGAGTTTAATTTTGCCAGATTGTTTTGCAGCCCGTGTCCCTATGCTCTGAAGGATGACAGCCTGCTCCCATCAGGGTGTGTGAAAGAATGGTGCAAACAGAATTTATAAAGGACAGAGCAGGTGACCCAGTGCTATCCATTCGTTTGCAAGGAGGGTCTGAGAAATCCCTGCACGTTTTGAAATGGTGGGCAGCTGGAGCTACACAGATAACTTGCAGGAGCAGTTGCTTTGCTGCACATCTAACAAAAAGGAGATGTGACTAACGAAAAGCATGGAAGGCAACATCTGCTCTGAGCAACTGATCCTCTCAGTACCAGCAGTACAAGACTTTATGGAAATCAGCGTAAGCCATTTATACATGGTTTGGTTTGCTTTTAAATATGGATTTGGTAATCAATCTACCTTTAGAATGTAGTAGAGAGGAAGAGAATGAGATTTAAGCTACTTCATACAGTTTTCAGGATGTATATGCCTTCATAATAGTTACCAATAAAGTCAAGAAGAGGAAGGAAGCAATAGATTCCAGCTGTGCACTTTTCCTGATGTGAGATTTAATTTCTTTGTACTGCTTCAAAACAGCACATGGAAGTAACAAGATAATATGCTACATTGCAGCTGCAGTGTCATGGCACAGGGCTGCAAAAACTTTCACTGCAAGGGTATCATAGAATCATAGAATATCCTGAGTTGGAAGGGACCCTTAAGGATCATCAAGTCCAACTCCTGGCACCACACAGGTCTGCCCAAAAGTTTAGACCATGTGACTAAGTGCACAGTCCAATTGCTTCTTAAATTCAGACAGGCTTGGTGCAGTGACTACATTCCTGGGGAGCCTGTTCCAGCGTGCAACCACCCTCTTGGTGAAGAACCTCCTCCTGATGTCCAGCCTAAATCTCCCCTGCCTCAGCTTAACACCATTCCCGCGGGTCCTATCACTGGTGTTTACAGAGAATAGGTCACCTGCCTCCCCACTCCCCCTCACGAGGATGATGTAGACCGCAATGAGGTCCCCCCTCAGTCTCCTCTTCCCCATGCTGAACAGGCCCAATGACCTCAGGTGCTCCTCATACCCTTCCCCTCTAGTCCCTTCACCGTCTTTGTAGCCCTTCTCTGGACACTCTCCAACACTTTTAATTTCCTTTTTGTACTGTGGTGCCCAGAACTGCACACAGTACTTAAGGTGAGGCTGCAGCAGCGCAGAGTAGAGCGGGACAATCCCTTCCCTCGACTGACTAGCGATGCCGTGCTTGATGCACCCCAGGATACGGTTGGCTCTCCTGGTTGCCTGGGCACACTGCTGGCTCGTACTCAACTTGCTGTCAACCACAACCCCCAATGTATGGTACTGGTCCCCATCAGTATGTTTACTGGTGAAACAGTTCACTTAAATGACAGGTGGTTTATTTTGTTACTGAGATATTTGTAAGTTAAGAATGCATGCTGCATCAGAAATTTCCTTTTTCTATAGACATTCCTTGTTTGCCTTATCCTCTGATAGCGCCTAGGGCAGTGACCACTGACAGCTCCCCAGCTTGCTGCTGGGAGATGAGCAAATGTAATGGGCAGCCTCCACGAAGGAGAAGTAAAGAGAACAAAAATGTAGTCACTGTTCTGGTGTCCTCAGTACTGACCACTCATTGTGCTACTTTAATGCTCTCTTATGTGCATGCTAATGAGGTGAGCTAAGGTGACTGCATTTTTCAGAGGAAAAGGTAAGGGATGGACTGTGGAAGTGTGGTCTCCTCAGGTGCAAAAGGCTTAATTTGTGAAAAGCAAAGTAACAGTATGTTATGAGCATGGTGTCCATAGGTACACAGTCCTTCCTATTTCGGAGATGCTTATGGAAGTGATGCCAATGCACACCCTTCTTCTAGGTGGTATCTTCCCCTCAAGCCAACTTCTCAAAAGACTAGTGATTGGCATTACTGGTTTCTTTATCTGAATTCAAGGTATCTGTGATGAAAACAACTCTTTCGGTAGCCTAGTAGCTGTTACGTCCACTACCCCGTTTCTCAATTCCGTCTTTTTTAGTACCCCATCTGTTCTACTCCCCATAAAAGAGAAAGCATTTTATTCCCACAACCTGCTGCAATTTATGGTTGTGAGATAAGCTGTAGTATATTTTGCACAAGAGAAAATACCAGTTATTATCAGCTCCCTCACAAATTGGAATGTGATGTAATAAAATTCTAGCAACTTTATTAGTTGTAAGGCAAGTGGATGAGAAGTACATTTAAAGGGCAAATGAAGCAAGAATCAATTTTTTCTTTTCTTTTTTTTTTTTTTTTTTACAAATTACAGTTTTGTACAATTATCCTTCTCATGCATTTCAGTTTCTCTTTGAAAGTACATGCAGCTCCTGATGGAAAGCTGTCTCAGGTTGTAGTGGGTTTACGTGGCAAGGTTTTGGTAGCAGGGAGCCATAGGGGTGGTTTCTGTGAGAAAGATCTAGAAGCTGCCCCATGTTTGGTAAGGGCCCCACTGTTTTCCAGAGCCGAGCCAATAAGCGATGTTGTTTTGTGCCTCTGTGAGAGCATATTTAAGACAGGGAAAAAAACCCTGCACCACACAGCAGCTGGGAGAGTGAGAGGAGTGAGGAACGGCCTTGCAGGCGCCAAGGGCAGTGCAGAAGGAGGGGGAGAGGTGCTCCAGGCACCGGAGCAGAAGTCCCCTGCGGCCTGTGGTGAGGACCATGGTGAAGCAGGATGTCCCCCTGCAGCCCATGGAGTACCACGGTGGAGCAGGGTTCCATGCTGCAGCCCGTGGAGGAGACCACGGTGGAGCAGGTGGCCCTGCACCGACGGAGGCTGCCGCCTGTGGAAGACCCCTGCCGGAGCAGATTCCTGTCCAGACCTGTAGCCCGTGGAGAGGAGCCCACGCAGGAGCAGGTGACCTGGCAGGAGCTGCTGCCCGTAGGGGAGCCAGGTTGGAGCAGTTTTCTCCTGAGGGATGGACCCCGTGGTACGGACCCATATCTGGAGCAGTTCTGAAAGAGCTGCTGCCTGTGGGAAGCCCACGCCGGATCAGTTCATCAAGGACTGCATCCCGTGGGTGGGACCCCACAGCACAGGGGACGAGAGTGACTGAGAAGGAGCGGCAGAGAAGAAGTGCTGTAGACTGACCATAACCCCCATTCCCCCGTTCCCCTGCACCGCTCGGGGGGAGGAGGTGGAAGAGGGTGGATGGGGGGAAGGTGCTTTTGGTTTGCTTTTTCCTTTGTTTTCTCACTTCTCTTGCTTGTTAGTAATAGGCAATAAATCTTACTATCTCCTTATGCCGAGTCTGTTTTGCCCGTTACAATAATTATTGCGTGATTTTCTCGTCCTTATCTCAACCCTTGAGCCCTTTTCACATATTTTCTCCCCATTCCTCTTTGAGGAGGGGGAGTGAGAGAGCGGCTGTGGTGGAGCTCGGCTGCCCACTCGAGCGGAACCACGACACAGATCTTATTAGAAAACAGAATTACTCCATAATCTCAAGACCCATTCCAGTAGTGACCACATTGCCATCCATCTCCCTCAACTGGAATGAGACATCTCTGCATGAAAAAGCCCTCACAGGGGAAGAAGGGAAAAGAAAAAAAGAAAAAAAAAAAAGAGAGAGAGAGAGAAAGATCAAAAGCTGCCATTGGCCTGAGACTAGTGGCGAAAGCACCAACAGCAGGGAGATCAGTTCTGTTATCCCCCACACTCTGTATTTTTGAAAGTGCAAATAAAGGAGAGAGGTGGTCAGTGATTTTCAGAGGGGTGGTCACACGCTGTTCATAGGTCTCTGCATAAATGCTTAATAAAATGTTTTTGGATTTCTTCGTAAAAGCAGCTGTTTTCTCTGGTTGTCAGGGAAGGCTAGTAGCCCTTTTGGCAATTAGCCAGAGGACCACTATTATATTTTTTTCAGGGAAAGAAAGCAAGTCTGCAAAATGAGTGCTGACTAGTCCTGCAGAATGGATGCTAAAATGCAGAAATGCTTTTGGTGTATTATATGATAAACATCATTAGTAGAACAAGAGAAATGTATATGCTGAGGACTGCTTGATTTTTTTTGCTGAAATATATGCTGTTGATCAGTGCTACAGTCAAGATTAGCAGACAGCTTTGCAAATAACCAGATTGTACATCCAAAAGATGTGGGATCTCAAAATTGGCAGATCCTTCAGAAAAAAATCTGATTGAGAATTGAATCTTCCTTCTCCCCACCTGCCTGCCCCACAGATTGTCTTCTATCCAGGGTTGTTCTTAAAGTTACAGTTTTGCCAGTATCAGAGAAGCAGTAATTCCTAGCTGCAGAGTTTCTGGAGCACAGAGCTCCTGCTCCCCCTACCAGTACATCTGTGCGATGGGAGCTCAGGTACAGCAGGCAGTTTGCAGAGACTGGATCACTGCAGCCTGACTGCAGGGCGTTCAGACTTTGCTATTTCAGCTTTTCGAAGCCATCATCCTATGCTACTTCCTTCAGTGTCCCTGCTGCTGCCTGCACGGTGAAGGCTGCAATGGAAATCTGCCTCTTCACTTCCTCCCAGGCTTCCTGCTGGTCTGCTTTGCTTTCAATATCAAACATGGCATCATAGATCCCTGGGAAGGACTCACCAGCATACTTGTTGTGACTGCTTGGAGCAAAGATGACATGTCTGTGGGGAAAGGGAAAAATGTAGGTATACTAAGTTAAAAAAAAATAAAAAACAGAAACCTCAGAAAATTATTGAGCAATTGAATGGTGATAGAGCTGGGAAAGGAATGTGAAAAGGGGGGGGGGGGGGAACTATGGGAGAATTATTGAGAAGAACAGATTCTTCAGAGTAGAAGTGATTGTATTGGAACTGAAGCTGGCAAAACCATGGCTTATTTTTTTTTTTAATTTTTATTTTTTTAATAATTAATAGTTGCAGATTTATTTTCAAATTTATTTTGTTCACATGAAGTAATGAAACACATTTATAGATGCAAAAGATGCCCCCCAACTCAAAATAAATACTAAAACTGCAATAATAGATGCAAGCACAAATAAAATGTATTTTAAAAAATATATATCTCTAAATGTTACCTAACACCCAAAAATAAGAACTGTAGAAAACAACCATTTCATTCTTCCAGAAGTGTGAACAACAGTTTGTCCTAGGAGGCTGGAAGTGTGATTCTCAATTCTACCTGCCTGAGGGGCTTCTGGCGTGGTGTGAAAGCCACCAGGCAGTGAGTCAGATGCACCCAGGCATCAGGAAAAGAGGGATGCTGAGAGCAAAGGGAGGCGCTCACACACCTGATGCTGAAAGCTGGCTTCCAGCAGGTGTTCCTAATAACTGCACAGCACTTTTATAAAGGATGTGGTGGTGCATAATGTATTGTCCTTCTCCAGCCCTGCAGACTCTTACAGAGAAAACTTCAGTAATAACCAGTTAAGGGTTTAAGCTCATGGGAAGCAGCCAAAGCTGGGAGAGATGGGACCCTGCAGCACAGCTCATGGGCCTTTCTCCATCCTGTGATCTCTGTGCTATCTATCCTGAGGGGAGAGGACACTGTCCAGTCTCTCTCTTCTGGACATCTCTCTTCACTACATACTTGTCCTCTTCCCTTTACTGTATTCCCTTCTTTCCTTTCTTTCCATAGAGTTGTTTATCCACTGAGTCATTACTTGGTACAGATTTACAAGAACAAGGTGTATAACAGAAGTAGTATCTATCACATACTCTCAAATCAAGTTCACATAGTTATCAAGGCTAATAAAAATAGAGATTCAGAGCTGGGAAGAAGAATTAGGCACCGTGAGGGTGGTGCAGGCAAAAAGTTCTCCTTGGAGATTATCAACAAAGTCTGCTACTCACTGCATTATACCTGAACCAGAATCTGTTGGGCTTTATAGGGCCTATACAGCAGTCCAACTGATCAGCCTGTGAGGATGGGATTCATCTGCAAAACCACAGTGCTTTACACAGTTAAAAAATTAGACAAGTTCAGAAACTTGTTGCCTTACCTGTAAAACTTCCTTCCCGGTAAGCCAAGAGGATCAATGAAAGCTCTTTCTATAAACATCAGTTGATCGTTCACGATTCGCACTGCAACAGGACTGCAGAAAATGTAGACAAGAGACATTTCACACAGTAAGGAAACAGGTCTGCTCATTTTCATTCAAGCACTTTTCCTCTTCTTTGGACAGAAAAAAAAAAAAGTGACAAAGAATATCTACATTTGCAAAAAGATGAGGTTTTTCAAATGGAAGTAATACATGTTTTATTAATGCATTCAGATTTCTGCGTTAGACAACTCAGTAGAAACTTGTTTAGTATTAAATGGCACTAGGAGGATCCCACTTAACAGCAGGGACAGAAAGGCAGAGATTTAGGTCAAGATATCTAGATTTTTACTGTCCACCTCCAAATCAAGGGTCTAAACTCTCTACAATATTCATACATACATAGATAAATAGAACAATGTTCTAAGTATGGGATTCAGTTGCCTAAACACAACCACTATGTACCATACAAGGTACTGAGGAGAGCCTGGCCTCCAGCCACTGCACCCAAAGGGCATGGGAGTCCCACAGGGCCCATAGGTTCATAAGCACCATGCAGGAGTCTTAAATACTCTGGAGCATCACCCTGTCTTCCTGAGGTGTGCTGAAAGTACAAACATTTGTTTGTGACATTTGTTTGTCACCTACAGCACTCAAGCCAAATACAGAGCACAATCAGACTTAAACTTCCACTGCTACCTGCTTTTCCCTTTATTACAATAATTGTAATGACTAGCTGATACTTATAAGCTCTACAGCTGATACTATTCATCACTGAAAGCAGAATTAATCTTGGCAGATATTGCGTGTCTCAGAGTTCAAGGGCTCTGGTCCATGCTAATCAGACAGGCTCCTTGTGTAGTCACTGGAAAGAAAGAGCTGACCTGGGTACCTGAGGAGATGTGATTAATTGCCCCTTCAAAATACAAATTTCACTCCATGAAATATAAAGGGAATCAGGACAAGTAATTATATCTTCAAGGTAGCTAAAAACTGAGCAAGATGAATGCCACCCCAAGGAGTGACCAGACATGCAGACTGCCCTGGGAGCAAGGCCCAAACTGACACAGGCTTTAGATGTTTTTTTATTTTTAACTTTCTCTACCCAAAGGCTGATGGAGGGCTTCAGGTACACCCCTGGACAAAGAAAGAAAACACCACGGGGGAGATTTTACTAAGATAGAGATAGATTTTTCAAAACTTACTCCTTCTTGTCAACTTTTTCAAGTCTCCTGTGAAATTCAGCAGCAGCCTCTGAGAAGTTCACCACAGCAGAAAAAAGAGCATCTAGACAAGGAAAGACTTTTTTGAACAACTTCAGAGGATCCACAGAGCCCAATATACCTTTCAGTTGCCCAGGGGGAGCAAAACTACATTTGTTTTGCTGTTCCACTTGCATTATTTTGCTGTTACACCTGCATTTTTTTTTATTAAATTTTTTTTTTTTCTTGTCTCTCCTAGAAGTTCAGATTTTTAGCCTCCATTAGTTTCCCCAGAGCAGACTTTAAGAGCTGCACTCCCAGCAGTAACAGACAAGGACAGAGTGGAACTACACCAACAGCAGAGCAGGGTGCTGGATATGGCCTTCCCAAGCCCACATCTTGCCTCTGCCTGCCAAGGAGAAGACGCTGGCATTGCAAATGGAAAATTCTGCTGTTACCCTTTTAACACCGGGACATACTGCAGAGTTTAGGTTAAAAAAAAAAAAAAAGCCTGACATCAAAAATACCAGCTCTTCCAGCAGGCTGTGCAAAAGCAGCTGGATTTTCCTCTTGGAACATAATTTCCTATTCATATCATAACAGAAGAGTGTCCTATTGAGTAGTACTGAGAAAGACATAAAAAAAAAAAAAAAAAAAAAAAAAGTCATGGTGGTGCACAGCCAGAGATAGATAGGGTAAAGTTACCAAGCCCCATGCTTGCTAAGGTGCAGCCCACGAGGTGTCTGTGCCACAACCCTGTGCCATCCCTTGTGCTGCTGCTTGGACTCCAGGATTTTGCTTGTTACACCTCACTCTGGGCTGTAAGTCCTGTTGCTTTCTTGTGCTCTGCCCCTGGCAGCATGTCCGAGCCACATGGGATAGCTTGGCCTCAGAAGCAGCTACAGATACTGTCTCCTGCTAATGACATCAACTGTGATGATTTTCCTGTAGAAGGGTCGATTTGATACAGACCTGGGAAGAAGTATCGATTTCTACAGCTAATTTTCATGGAACAAAAGGAAGGTGGATGGTTTGAGGAGGAGAACTTCTGGCCTTACCACAGCTCATTACATAGTTTCACAACTTGCACATTTTGCCCAAAAGTTTCAGGAAACTTTAGATAATGCAGAGTATCCTCTCTTTGCACAGGAACGTGGATTAGGTCATCTCCTAAACCCTATCCCCTACAGGGAACGAGGCCCTGCTGTGCTGGTAAACTCATCACACTATTTTAGAAATCACATAGGCTGTCTGTTCCCACGACTTCTGTTGAAAGCTGCTCTGCAGTCTCATCTGCTTTCTATTTCCAGCAAACGTATTTATCCATCACTAGCCCACACTTGCTTGTTCTTGCATTAATATTTTTCTTTAGCTTACATAATCAGAGGCACAGATTTTGCCTCTGCAACCTGTTTATGGACAGTGCTTGTCCGCAACTGCATTTGCCCAGGGCAGTAGTTATCAATTTGGCAGAGGACAGGGCTGACATCATGGCTGTATCAAGGCTACAGATTATATTTCAGAAGCAATAGGAGGGGATTTAAGAGAAAAAAGAAAGGTCATCTGAAAATATATAAGACAATTTGTGCTCATGTTCATGAGCTATTCAGTGCTGCCACTTTTGGTTATTTTAAAAAATATTATCAATTTTATTTATTCATTTCCCCTACAGACCTTAGCTCTGATAGTATATTATTACAAGTACTATTTCATGTAAAAAAATAAATTAAAAAAAAAAGGTTTCCAGTGTTCATTGTTGTAGAGAAGCAGCTGAAATGTGAATATAAAGGCAATAAAAAAAGCTTCATCAATTGTTGTGAAGGACAACTACGCGATTTATTCAGACTTAATTAACAGCTTTCTGACATTCAGTGCTGTCAATAGGTAGTTCTATGAAAGTTCTGAGTGAAATGAATTTCAATTTGCAAAGTATCATAAAAGCTATGTATTCATTGTAATGCACTCTGGTGCAATAGAATATACAAAAAATAAAAATCATATTTTCTTTTTAAAGAAATAAATTTGAACTGATCAGGCATCAGAGAAGAGACATGAAAATAATGAAAAGACTGGAAAAAAAAAAAACTTGTAAAAATGGCCAAAGTACCACGTCTATAAAGTTATTAAGGAGAGAGTTAAGTGATAGTTAGGGAACAAAAGCCAAAAAAAATAATAATAAAGATTGCTTCTAAAATCTAATTGACATAAAAACAAAAGTATATACATTAGTTGGAAATTCATTTGGGCAAGTTCTAATTTGAAATGAGAAGGAAACACAAACAATGAAAATAAATTATTTAACAGAAAATTTGGTAGCTGTTCTAACAGTGCAAAAAGAAAGTCCAATCTTGATGTTTCCCCAGATGATATGCTACAGTTAACACAAGAATGTGTTGAAATAAATCTCTTATATGATATCTCAGACCAGATAATCCATCAAAATATGCTTCCTCCGTTCCAAGAAGCCTTTTTACAAAAAATAAAAAAATAAAAAAAAAAATGAAGTCTTTTCAAAATACTCAAGACCTTTCTGCCTAACAAGACTTAAATGTCATTTTATTTTTTTCTAAGTGAGGATTTGATTTGAATTACTTCACATTTCAGACAACCCAAACGAGTACTGCATCATTGAAAAGCCAGTTTATGTCTCTAACCCATGGGTCCATCAGATACCATGTGGATTAGGACTGACTGAAAATTCTCCGTGGTACAGAAACCAAGGGGTGAACAAGGCAAGGAGAAAGAAGAAAGAGACGGAGAGGGAAAAAAAATGATTGTGGAAACCATCCTAGTTTGTGATCCAGAGTACTCTGTCTCTTCCATTCTATTTTATGTGCCTCATCAAAATGTTTTCAAGCGCTCAGTGAATGTATTTATGCAGAAGTTGGAGAAGGGTTCTGTTGCCTAACTGTGGTACCAGCCACTGACACAGATGGTAAGCAGGTTTCCCAAGGTCAGACAGATTAAACCTCTGCCTGAGGAGGAAATGACACCTGCATCTCCCAGGTTTCAGATAGTTGCCCCAAACGTTTAACCTGTCTTCTTCTTTTAAGCAAGATGAAATAATCTAGTCCTGGGTGAGAAGCAGGTCAATACTATTTCTTTGTTCTGCATTTGATTGTGGTTCATGACTGCTCATGAGCAGTGTAATAATGAACATAATAACATGCATGAAAATTATTTTAACTCTCTCATCTGACCAATAACGTGCTAATACTGTGTTAGGTTTAGAAAGATTTTTTTAGAAGACTTTTCTTTATTATGATGGCAGAACTAAAACAGAAAAGGAATTCAGTTTCAGAGAGAGGACAGATATATCATGTCTCTGCATAATTCTAATTAATGCACTCAATAAATTCTGCTGTGGCTATTACTCACCAAATGACACTTTGTAAGTTTTCAGCTGTTCTTCATGTTTCTTGGCCAGTTTATAAATTCTATCGCTATATCCTTTTAAGGCTTCTCCGTAATCTCTACAGTCGAATGGAATGATCTGGGAATCTGCAAGTTCATAAACCAGTTTGCCTCGTAACTTGGCAATTGCTAGCTGTTTCTTGAAGGTGGGGTCATAAAATTTTTCCACTAACTCAAAGGTCTCATACACAGTGTGATAAACAGGATAATTGCTGAATTTGTCTGCTTTCTGAAAAAAGAGCAAGCAAATTTGTCAGTGCCATGTATTCTAACTGCAGTTAAGGGTTTTATTGATGGTATGATATTTTGCACAGCATCCAAATCAAAAAAGCTATTTCCTACAAAACACAATTTGCTATCCTTCCCATTTTTGTGTGTTCGTCTTAGGATAATGAAACAACCTGAATCCATGGACTGTCACACACGATTAAGTGAGCAGGCTTCCTTCTCTCCATCTAAACAGACATGACTTCAGTTCCCTTGTAAAGAGAGTGCCTCCATGGAAAGTGAAATCAGCCTGCAGTTCTGGATTGCAGAAATCCTGTCATGGATCCCTTTTTATGTTGCATGGTTTTCCAAACAATATCAAGGAGGATGTGTATGTTAAGGGGACTACTAATAGTACGGTGGAATGAAATACACACCCCCAAACACATTCTGTAAATATCCTTTTCAGTACTTGACAGCCTATAAAATAAACATATCACTGTAATGTTTTATTCTCCAAGCTAATAGGTTTCTTATTTAATTAAAAAATGGCACTGATGTACAAATGAGACAAAAAAAAATGTTGAAGCTTCTTTACTAATTATGAATAAATGCTCTTAAAAGATGACTGCTCAGCCCTATCAAATTCCTTCAAGCAATCTACATGGCTTACCCTATTCTTGGTGTAACGCACTCTGCCCGATGCAATTCCCAGTCGCTGGAAGTAAACTTCAAAATCACTGCCTGATCCCAGTTTGTTTATTCTACATGTAGAAAAGACAACATGTCATAGAGGAAGTACTTATTTTATAATATGATGGTAATTTATGCAAAATGTAGATTTTCAAAGAAATGGAGGTCAAGGCTTCTGAAGGGCACACCAGGGACACTCATAAGATCAGAGAGTAGACGAGCAGCAAGCTTAATTACTGTAACTGGTTTTATTCTAACACACTAATCCGGTATTCAATATTACTGGGAGAGTCATTTAAAGGTAGCGACCCTGATTATGACACTGGCCACATTAGGAAAAAAATGTACATAGTATACACAAGAGCTGTAGATTTACATCAGATAAGCCTCTGCAATCTTAAAATATTAAACATCTATTTCCAAACTAATAAGAATTGCGAGGCAATATATGCAAAGACAGATGTGTTAATATACTCAGCATATTCCACAGTACAAAGACCGGTAAATAATTTCCACAGCAGATTAGCATTTATGACTTACAAGTAAATATTGCCATCTGCTGGGTAGGTGTGGCAAGACAGAGGAAAAGAAAAACAGTAATAAAAACCTGAAATATTCTCAGTATTTTCAAATATTTATTTGAGTTTTATATTAAGTTTTAGGGTTAAATATCTAGCCAGAAGAATAATTGGCACTTCTCAGATAAAATAAATAAATAAATAACCCAGCTAAAGCTTTCCCATTAGTATACATTTCTGCAAGAAACTATTTGTTTCAGCTGAGGATTAGATTTAGTGGCTTTTTCAAAAGGAAGAGATCTTAGTGAGTCTAATGAATCTAGGAGATCATATTGCCAAGGCTTGCAAGATTATAGGGTCATACATCCAGAACATTTGGGTCAAATCACACAAGGGGGCAGTTCTACTCACCTTATGGGAATATAAGGTTTAGCCTTACAGTCACAGGCTTAAACAATGTTTTGAAGTTTTAATACCTTCAAATAAAGATTTTTAATGTACATCCATTATATAAATAAAAAAATAATTATCATAAGAGCTTTTTCATTACTGCTCTAGGCAATTTCTTTCAACAGAGCATTTGCTTAGCCTAACAATAGTATATTATCTCATCTAGAAGGGTGACTAAACTACACTTTGAATTCTTTCCCTGCCCTTCATTTCCATGATTGCTCTTCTATCCGTAAGAAGCCTTTAAAGAGTGTGAGGTTTCATCTTGCAGTGGGTATAGATCATCTTTTTTAAAAGAGGTCATACCATTTTATTTGATTTTAAAATCAAACATTGTTGGAGACACCGTGTACTAAAAAGTTTTTGTATTGCTGTCATCAATAGCAATACATCTTGAAGAATTCTGTAGAGGAATTGTGCTATGATATGATTAAAATATTGGGAAAATAAAAGCAAATTAACAATTTACCTGGGATAACTATTATTTTCAGGTGCAGGGTCTTTCACAAGCCAACTCTCATAGAGAGACTTCTTTTCATAACCCTCATCAGGGCTTGAAATCTGGAAACAAAAAGATTATAATCTCACTGGAAGTATCTCTAACTGAAATCAGTGTTAAAGGAGACATTTACAGCTATCTGCATCATTCTTAATCAATAGCATTGCTGTATGCAATGAGGTACACATAGTTCATTTACATTTCTTCTATACAGTTACGGATCCCAACCATAAAGAGCATCTGACAGGCACTTGGACCCAATCACAGACAGTACAGCAAGGTACAGCTGAAGAATACTGGCTTGAACCCATCAGGTTTTGGAAGAAATTGGAAGAATACTTGGGATTTTTAGGATTTCTTACCACTTTACTATAGCCCTTTGTATGCACATGCACAAGTACATGTAATAGCCCTATGGAGCTGCTCCAGCAGCAATCCTTTCAGCAGGCAAGGGGAGAAGAGAGCCCTGAGCCATCACAAGTTTGCTTCACACAGCAACTACATTTTCTCAACAGGTTAAGCCTGAAATTTGCCTGCTCTTTGTTATAGGAATTACGTTAGAAAGAAGGGGCATAACCAGTCACTAACTATATTACAGAAGTGTCAGGGGAACTGAACCAAGATTGGAGCCCTGTTGTGCAAGACATTGTGAGTACAAATGCAGGTCCCACCCCTACCTTAAAAAAATTGAAAGCTATGTAATCATGAAGGGAAAGGTAAATACTAGTACAGCCATAATACAGCTGGGAAAACTATGAAGCAGTAGGAAATTAATTGACCAAAGCTGTTAGAAAATCCGTGGCAGAGTTACACATAAATAAAAACTCTGGCCCTAGTCTCCAGCTACGCTTATCAATCTTTGTTAGTTATGGCCAAAGCCAGTATGGTCCTTTAAATATCACATTGGCTATCATGTGCAGAGGCTTGGGATTTATTTATTTATTTTCAAAATACAAAGCATAAACATGCATGGTTAGATACATAGTTTTACAGTATTGTTGAGTCTTAAATTCTGCACTGAAAAATATACAGACTCCAAATTGAAAATCCTAGGAATTCTGACCTCTGGGGTTATGGCAACAACTACCAGAAAAAAAAATAATAACAACTTTGTGAAGCAACTGTTTGACTGCTGTCATTTTCAGGGCACTTTGGTCAAGTTCTATGGCTTAAATTGAAAATGGCATATTAATAAGAGCAAGCTGAGCTCTGACATATGTGAGTAACAATACTCCATGCTCTGGCAGAGATGTTATTCTGACAGCTCTGGTCATGTCAAAACCATTCATCCTGACTTAGATCCAAATCTAGAATCAGCACAAGCTCACTGTTACTTCAAAGAAGACATGGAGTTCTTTAAATATAAATGCAAAGTAAAAAGTGATGATGAGAAAAGGGGAATTGGAGTTGGACTATTGCAGATGTCGGCTGGTGAGAAATAATTTTGAGAAATCTAGCAGTACTGCTGGGCCAAAAGAGATTGCCAACTGCTAAACATCCCATCTGTATGCTAAGGACTGCACTTAAATGCAGAACTCCTTGAAAAAAAAAAAAAAAAAAAAAAAAAAAACAGGATGAGCAAAGAGCTCGTGGGGTTTATGTCAAAGATTTTGGTCTAAACACATATCCCAAGGTTGGATGTTGGACTGTTTCATGTGAACAGAAATAACTTTCTTTCAGACATGCATAATCACCCACATCTGCACTAATGTTCTTTCACTTACTGGGCTTTCTGAATGAAATCCAATCCCATGCAAAAGCCTAATGCAAATCATAGGCTCTGGTGTGTACATCTAGCCTCCCAGTCTCTTCCAAAAACAGCACTGCAGTCAGAATATTAAAACTAAGAATATAATAATTTCAGATGAATCCTTCTAGTCATTACAGAATTTAGTTGATATTTTTGTTTGTTTGTTCTTCTTCTTATTTTAAGATTATTGGAAAAGACACAGCTCAGTAGAGGTATAGATCTTAGTTGTCTTTATAGCAAGCTACCTAAATACAAGCTGATCCCTCTGCAAAATAAAAATTCCATGTTTTACTTGTTACATTAGTTTCTCTCCCTCTTTTGTTAATTCAATTCACTGGAATTAAAGCTCCAGAAAATGAAGATGTTTGATCCCTTAAATTAATTTTATTCTGTGATGCCAGAATCAGTGAGCCAAGGAAAATTTATGACATATTTCTAGAGTGTCTCTCACTCATCTGTATACATGTTTTTATGCCACCAGAAATCATGGTCAAGGTAGAACTGGTCTTTCAATAAATGCCCCTTGGTATTCTTTCTCTCACAGGGTTCATCAAAACATCTTTTTCCTTGGGAAAAAATCAACAACCTCTATTAATGATCTTACAGGAAAGTTCAAAAGGGTGTGAGAGAAAGGTTTCACAGTCTGTGAGGCATGGTTCGCTGGAGGTCACCTGTGACACATCAACATCAGTAAATTAAAGATAGTTTGGAAACTTAAAATTAAAATTAAAATTTTCCTATGAAAAAATAAATATATATATATATACTTATAAATAATAAATAATATAAATATAATACATATATATATATTTATGGTAAGGAGTGTCTTAAATGTATTTGCCAAAACAATGGAAAAAATAGTCTAAAGAAAAAAGGGATTATAAATGATATTTTTTGGACAGAGACAATACTATAGAAGAAAACTGCAAAAACTGTTTGAATGTGTACAGAAAGTAGAGGACAGCACTGAATTAGAATGCTGTTGCAGAATTCTGCTCTGTGAAAGAAACATAAAAGAAAAAAAAAATAGTTTTTTTTTTTTTTTTTTTGTCTATAAGAAACTAATAAGAAAAAGAAAAAAGTCTAAGATGTTTCAGCAGTAGCGTTAAGGAACTCAAGCAATAGTCAGACTTCTCACTGACACCTCTCTGCCTTAAACTCAACCCCTTAACAAATGAAGCTATGAAGAATATGAATAAATAAAGTGTACTTCTAGGAGCTTTTTAGCAAGGAAACAGCGTGGAATTATGGAGTAGTTGTCAGGTTTTCTGTTGTTTGTATTACACTTCTACTGTTAAATCTTAAATAACACAAGATTTTCAAAAATGCCAGTCCTAAGAACTTCATATGGTATGTTAAAGGAAGTTTCCTACCCAAAGCCAGCAATAGTTGAATAGTTGACTTTAGATCAAAGAATGAGATGCTATTTCTAGTCCAGCGCATATTTTAATTTGTTTATCTTTTGCAGAAAAAAATAAAATGAATCCCTGGGTAAACGAGTTGCTGCACACAGAAAGAAAATTATTCTAACCAGGACCCTGCAGCACTAGGGACATAGGAATTTGTACAGGTGAAACAGACTGCCCTGCAGTGTGCGAAGTGTGACAGCAGCTGACTGAACAAGCACAGCTTCTTCCCCTGCAAGGAAGAAAGAATATGACAAAAAGAGTTGATAAGAAAATAAAATGTAGAAAATGGAAGAAAAAACAAGGGAACAGCATAGATAAACTACCTCATATTCACATGATGGCATTTCCAGTGTCAAAAGAAAATGTACTACATCTGAAAATAACTCATAATGAATGCATCTTATGGGAAGGGATACTCATAGCTGGAGCCATCCTACCAAGTGAAGTTTCAGTGCACATTTCTAGATTAGACCAAGTCACCTAGGTTCCCTTAATAACAGAGGAAGAAGATTTTTAGAGGGTTCTGTATGCACAAGAGTAGACAACCACATTTGGGCACATAAATTATTTCTACCCATTGCCTTTAAAGGGAGCCTATTTTCCTATTTTCCTTAAGTCAGATAGAGATGCCTTCACTTAATTGAGATGAGGATAGTGACAATGTCTCATGCTATGTGCCTCAGCTGGTTAACAACTTATACAGCCAATGAAATTTCATGCCTTAGTGGACCACAGTCCTTCAGCCTTATCATAATTCATGCTGAGAGGTGAAAGCAAAGGACAAGTGTACTACAAGGCCACTTGTCAATCAAATCCACACATCTGGCCTATTACAAAACCCACAAACCCACCCAATCCTTTCATATTTATCATTGTGTTTCAAGGGCTCAATAAGAAATGGAGAACATTCAGGTAGAACCAAAAAAAAAAGGTAGCTTGCCAATGTGAAAAGTAATAGATTTTAGATTTTAAGAGATTGCACTTGAAATCAAAACGTGGAACACCGTTTATTTCCTCGAATGCTTATTTTAGAGAATTGATTTTGCTCAAGTGTTTAATTATCTGGAATTTATTTATTTATTTACGGACTTATCTATACAGAATTATAGAGGAGGTCAGAATTATCTCTACATAGTATATTATAAATTGCAAATAATATTCCACTTATGTTAGTGATACATTTCAGCCTTCCTACAAATAATGAGGAACCATGAGCTTGGACTGTGTACCACTGAAGGGAAGTTTTGACACTAATTTTGGTAGGATTAAGATTCTTCCAGCATGGCTATAAGACAATAAGAATATTATACAATAATTCAATTTTATCCAATAAACCTCCAGTTTTAAACTCTCAGAACATCACAAATAATAAACACTCTGATTCAGTACCTCTTTAGTTAGATTATATACCAGTCTGTAGAGAAGAGGGGTGCAGTCAACTCTTAATGTGTAGTTGCCTGAAAATGAAACACAGACATGGAAATCTTCCCCCACATATCATCAGCATCATCTTCCTAATGGGCTAGTCTTGCAGTCCTTTCTTACACAAACTTCTCCTTGACTCTAAGGCAAAGAATTTAGATCTTGCCTCAGAATTTATACAGAAACAGACTATTTAGTTGGTCACCTTGTAAAAGCTACTGCTCCTACGCAACAGAAATGCATTGGTTATGGTACATACACAGTAATGTAATGAAGTCTTCCCATAATTCTAGAATATGCCCAACTCTCCCTCATCTGCTACAAATCCTTGTCACTCACATGCTTCCCAAAGCTTGTATTAAACAGAAGTAGTGGTAACATCCTAGAAAAAGAAATAAAAAATAAGCCAGTGCATTCAGGAACTGACATTTCCCTTGCAAGAGTTTTAAAGAAGCTTCTCAGTGCAACTGTTTTTTCTTTTACCATGAAGAGGACATTTGCAATATTTTTTTTCAGATTTTATCTGAAAAAAAAAAAAACCAAAAACAGGTCATCTGAGTAAGAGACTTGCAAGACTTTTGGCATTTTGTGTTTCAGTATTAAACTTCACCCAAACAGAAGGCAACAAAGCTACAGAGTAGTGTTTTCATCTACTCTCTTCTAAACATCCCCTTCTACCAACATGCTGTAGCTTCTTCAGTTTACACCCATGTCCTGGTTTCAGTTAGAACAGAATTAATTTTCTTCCTAGTAGCTGGTGGAATGCTGTGTTTTGGCTTAGGATGAGAAGAGTGCTGATAACACCCCAATGTTTTAATTGCTGCAGAGCAGTGCTTATACCAAGCCAAGGACATCTCAGCCTTTTGCTCTGTCCTGCCAACAGGCAGGCTGGGGGTGCAGTAAGAGCTGGGAGGGGACAGACCCAGGACAGGTGACCCAAACTAGCCAAAGGGGTATTCCATACCATCTGACGTCATGCTAAACAATATATAGGGGTGGCTAGCCGGGGGGAGGGAGCCGGACTGCTCGGGGTTAGGCTGGGCATCGGTCAGCGGGTGGTGAGCAATTGCATTGTGCATCACTTGTTTGTACATATTATTATTACTTTCCTATTATCACCATTGTAACATTATTGTTATTATTGTTATTATTATTTTGTTATTATTATTTTCCTGTCTTATTAAACTGTCTTTATCTCAACTCACGGGCTTCACTTTCCATTTCTCTCCCCCGTCCCAGAGAGGGAGGGGGAAGGGTGAGCGAACGGCTTCGTGGTATTTAGCTGCCAGCCGGGTTAAACCACGACAACCCATGAGGTTTCAACATTGCCTGGGGCTATGTTGAGCTCACTATCTCCTCCCAAAGCTGTCAGTCACAGCAGCAAGAGCCCCATTGAAAAGAAACTATTGCCACTGCTGAGGTAGTTAGGCTGTAAAGCAACCTTCTCTGTAGGCTACAACCACCCAACAGCAGCTAGGATGGACAATAGCAAAGGGGGGGGGTGAGAAGGCTTTGATGTAATGAAAGACAAGCTGTCAGATAACACTGCTGCTGGGTTTTGACACTGCTTTAGACCTTTTGGCCATTCCTTGCATGGTGTGCACTCACAAGAGGACTTGACTGACAATTTCAGAAAATCCCATGGTGATGAAAAAATTACTAGGTAACATTAATAATGTTTCCAAAGAGAGTCTGTATTTGAGAACTGGAAATTAGAATTACATAAATGCCTAAAAGGATAACCCACTATTCCTGTCATGGGTACTAAAGGACAATCAATAGAAATAATTTCCTGTTCAAAACATGCCACAAGGAACACTGTAGAAAAAAACACGATGATAAACAAAATAATTCCAGAGTATATGGATGTTATGGCTCTACAGGGGATGCTCAGAGTGAAGTGAAAGATGTCCAAGATACTTAAAACAGTCCTCTGAAGATGGTGTTCTTTTTCTTTTCCAGCAGTTTTACTTTTACATCTTCTTTAATGCATAAAACAAGAGACATGTTTGAATAATTAAGTTTTGGAAGAAAATTGTTAATGCAGCAGCATGTTGGCTGCAAATCAACTAAAAAAAAAAAAAAAAGTGTTGCGATCCATGCTGAGAATATGAAGCAGTTGTAAAGCTATTATTTCATCTGTGAGATCTAGGCATGAAATGCTGCTCCACTTTTTACACAGCATGTAGGCTACATAATTGAAGGAACAGCTCTATTCTCCTTATACCCCAACTCCAACCGAGCATTTAGAAACTGGGTTTGGCTTTTCTTTCCTTCCAATCCTTTTGTGACAGATAGAATTTTCAGCTGACAGGAATAAAACAAGTTCTTAAATGTGCCTATCGATATCCATTTTATTCACACACAGTAAGCCCAAATAAGTTGGGTTTAACATGGGAAGAGCAATGCCCTAAATAACAGAAGATATGGTGCAGAACAGCTTCACAGGACTCTACTGACTATTATTTCAGCATAAACAATAGCAAATGAAGCCCCTCTGTAATAAAGCTCAGAATAATTTAAGAAGGAAAATGTCCTGTTTATTTTGATTTAGGTCACTGTGCTGCCTCCAGTTTCCAAAGTCTAGTTTCTAATCATCATTCCTGTATGCCAGATTCCTCTCAGAATCTGAAGGGCGTAGTAAATTCAATAATGGGGGATCACTTTCTTGTGAACCACTCTTGAAAGCTCATTTTTCTAGGACAGTGTTGCCATAATATGTAACTCCTTGCAGAGCCTTCTTGCTCATAGCAATGAACAAAGGTGACTACGCTGTCCCAAAGCAACAAAATGTTTTCCCACCCCCACAAAATGTAAGCCCAAGGTCTTGACACTATTTGTCTTGAGACTGTAATAAATTGTAGTGTCTCAAGATACTGTACTCCCACAGTAAATTGAGCTGGAGCTGCAAACAGAACAAGGAACAGTCTGTTATATATCAAATCTGTAATTGTAAATCAAAGCTAAAGCAGTTAAGCACTTAAGCAGTTTTACAATTCAGACTGCTCAATTCATTAGCAAAGAACACTAAATTCTAGAGGAGGCATTCTGGCAGCCAACTGCAGCTCATGGTTGGAACTATTTGCAAGAAGGAAGCAACATGAAAATGTAAATTGTTCTCTCTACTTAATTCTGCATTTGGTACAGTTATGCTGAATGTCACATTATCTATTTTGCATTTACTAGCTCTGGACGCAATGAATAACACACAATAACTACTAAAGTTGACATCTGTAAAGTAAAATGAGTTTAAAAATAAGACATACCTTCTATAGAAGAATCTGTGTTGATGTAAGCAACTGCCCGTTCCTGGAGGACTCTGGCATTTTCCTAGGGTTGTAAAAGTGCAATTATTACTTTTCATTTAGTGACATTTAGACAAGATATTAAGTATACTGTTTTTTACCACCTTACCTTTAAGAACCACGTCAGGATAAGTAGCACAATGTACCTTACTCATTATACTAGTATTTGAGGGTTGTTAATGATCTGGGCATACAAAATTCACTCTTATATCTGGTACTCAATTTTTTTCTGGGAACCACCCACAAAATAGAAGTCTGTCTGCTGCATCACACAGGAGCAAGACAGGACAGGAAAATTAATGCAGAAGACATGAAATTGGAGGGAGAGACCCACCAGAGGGCCGTGCTGCCATCCAAAGGGACCTCAGCAGGCTGGCAAGAACGTCATGGAGTTGATCAAGGAGTCATGCAGGGTCCTGCCCCTGGGGAGGAATAGCCTCAGGCCCCAGGACATGCTAGGGGCCACCCACCTAGGCAGCAGCTCAGAAAAGGACCTCGGCGTCCTGATGGGCACCAGGCTGAACGTGAGCCAGCAATGGGCCCTTGCTGCTAAGAAGGCCGATGGTGTCATGGCATGCATGAAGCAAAATACCACCAGCAGGCCGAGGGAAGTGATCCTGCCCCTCTGCTCAGCACTGGTGAGGCCATACCTGGAGTGCTGAATCCAGTTCTGGGCCCCCCAGTACAAGAGAGACCTGGGCATACTGGAGAGAGTCCAAGATCAACCACTTTTTGAATGTGCAAAATATGACGACTGTGAGCTGATCTAGAATTCCTCAATGCTTTTAATTCCCAGTTATTCATGTCAGATCCCAGTACTGAACTCATTTTTAACACACATAAACTGGATATCGCTGTCATTTCTACACTCTTCCATTTCGAAAAGGGATGAATCAAAGCACTGAATTTGACTGTTTTGAGTCAACCAACCATTGCTTTCATGCTAAATATATACACACGCAGGCTTAATTTTTTGAAAACTGGCAATTATGTTTGAAATTGATATTCTAATCACTAAGTGGTATTTTACTAAATCTTGGCTTTGTAATAGATATTCTAATTAGGTTAGTAACTGATATTTCATTCATTCAATTTATAACACCACACATCATTTGTAAGTCATGTGAACTGCAAATTAGATTGGTAAGTGATAACTCCAAAATGCAATTGGTATCTTTAAAACAAAAAGTAGAGAAGATTCTGGAAACAAACAAACAAACAAACAAACAAAAGAAACAAATGAAGGGAGGAAGCAAACTTGGATATGCATACACATGGCCTTATATATGCGCAAAAGCTTATTTGCAACATAATGAAATTCTTTCATTTATGAGCAATGTAGATCGTTTATGCAACAAAAGGATGTTGCCACAGTTGCAGAGTCTTTTTGTTACTTTACCATCACAGAAAACAGTAAATATAGTGGGTTAATTTTCCTCAAGATTTAGTAGATGGCAGATCTGGCAACTGCAGAAAACACAAATGTAAGCTGTGAGGAAAATCTCTAGAGAAACTAAAATCTAATTTTGGTGTCAAGAGGAGGAATGCACACCACCAAGATAAAGCAAGAAAACAATAATATAAAAACATTGAGGTTCAGATATGAATGGTGTTTATGGCTTTCTAATCTAGTACAGCTGCCATTGCATGAAATGCAATAGATGATAGATTACCAGCTATTAAATTATTAAACAAGAAACACTGCAGAACAGCAGTAGCAATACGAGAACAAGCATAAAATAACTAATTTATTCATGACATAATCAAGAGAAACAGATCTTTTAAGTATCATGTTTTCATATTCTTCATAGTTAAAACAATTGTGAACAATTGTGTGTTGTTTTTTTTTTGACATTATCTAAAAATGAACAGTTAGATAGAGAACAGAATCAAAAATAAAAGAGTAATATACAATTTGCTTTTGTCACCAGTGGAGCTCAGATGACATGAAGTTTTAAAGCAAATCCTTTAAAATCCCTCAGTAAATGATTTTAAAAATATTATAAATTATGCTTTCTTCATCTAATGTCACACAAACTGACAATAAGATGCAGAGAGTCTATTGCACCTGGAAGCTAAATGGTTTATGGGAGTGCAAATCCAAGGGAAGAGAAATCACAGCTTTGTTAACAGAAGAATGATGGAATCCCTTTGGTATTGGGAGCACAATCCTGGTTTTCTCCTCCAATGTGTCATTTTGATATGTAATTTTGTAGTTTACCGAAATACATGCCAATAAATTAAAATAAAAAGATTTAATTATTTTCTTGTACTGAATTTTAAAACTCTAAGTTTTCTAAATACAGCGTTGTAAATAAAATTCTAAGAACAAAAAAAAATGTTAAACCATTCAGTACCAATAAACTGATGTAGTTCAGCAGAACTGTGTTTCTGTGAGAAGTTAGATAGGTAATTTGCATAAATATATGAGGGCCTTGCAGCACCTGAAGAGGAATCTGTTGTGCTCCCGTTTTAATTTGAAGTTACCGATTGCAGTCTAGTGATAGACACCACTAGGCTCTGCACCTTCCTGCAACAGATGTCCAAGTTATGCCTCAAACTATTCTTTATTTACCTCAGCCCATTCTGTGGAACCCAACAATCCAAATTCTTCTGCATCCCAACTAGCAAAAATAATAGTTCGTCTGGGTCTCCAACCTGCAATCACATAGTTAAACTTCAAAATTCAGCTCAAGTTAGAAAGTCTAGTAAAAGACCAACACAGTTAATTGAATCACTTTTAAAAATTAGCAGTTAATTGATATAGAAGTAGAAAAAAAATCCTCTCTAAACCCTTAGAGGAACATATTACTACAGAAGAATTTCTTCCTAATGCAAAATTTTCATTCTATACAACCAAAAGGTTAATCTTCTACTGATGAGGGACATGAGGGAATAAATTCAGCCAACTAAGATGCAATGATACACATGCAATTCTTCAATAAATTTGCATGTTTCATAATGAGAACTACAACTTTCTGCAGAGGTGAAAAGTTAAATCAACACAACTGCTTCTGGGAACATTCAGCATAGTCCCTCATTGTTGCTGTTTCCCATATCCATCACTTTAAGTCTGCAATAAATAAGTTACCTTCCATCTTCATTTTACCAAAACTCCGAACAACCTCTTGAAGAACAGCTGCGCCTGTAGTTGGATCAATACCACCAAACACCCAGGAGTCTCTGTGACCTCCAAAAATAATATATCTATCTGGAAACAAGCACACAATATCAATAATTACTTAAAAATGCATTTATATTATCTGTATTTCCATTGATTCTGCTAGTATTATTTAACATCTTTGTCAGTGACACAGACAGTTGGCTCAAACACATCCTCAGCAAGTCTGCTGATGATACCAAGCTCTGCGGTGCGGTCGACACACTAGAGGGAAGGGATGCTATCCAGAGGGACCTGGACAGGCCTGAGAGGTGGGCCTGTGTGAACCTCATGAAGTTCAACAGGGCCAAGTTCAAGGTCTTGCGGCTGGGCTGCGGCAATCCCAAGCACAAATACAGGCTGGGTGGAGGATGACTGGACTGAGAGCAGTCCTAAGGAGAAGGACCTGGGGGTGTTGGTGGATGAGAAGCTCAACATGTGCCAGCAATGTGTGCTTGCAGCCCAGAAAGCCAACCGTGTCCTGGGCTGCATCGAAAGAAGTGGGCAGAGTGACCACGCAATGGTGGAGTTCACTATTCTTGGCGAGGCCAGGAAGGGGACCAGTAAAACCGCTGTATTGGACTTTCGAAGGGCTGACTTTGAGCTGCTCAGGACACTGGTTGGTGGAGTCCCTTGGGAGGTGGTTCTGAAGGGCAGAGGGGTCCAGGAAGGCTGGGCGCTCTTCAAGAGGGAAGTCTTAATGGCGCAGGAACGGTCTGTCCCCACGTGCCCAAAGACGAGCTGGCGGGGAAGAAGACCGGCCTGGCTCAACAGAGAATTGTGGCTTGATCTTAGGAGGAAAAAGAGGGTTTATAAGCTTTGGAAAAGTGGGCAGGCCACTAAGGAGGACTTTAAAGAAGTAGCGAGGCTGTGCAGGGACAAAATTAGGAAGGCCAAAGCTCATCTGGAGCTCAATCTGGCTACTGCCGTTAAAGATAACAAAAAACGTTTCTATAAATACATCAACACAAAAAGGAGGACTAAGGAGAATCTCCATCCTTTACTGGATGCGGGGGGAAACTTAGTTACAAGAGATGAGGAAAAGGCGGAGGTGCTCAATGCCTTCTTTGCCTCAGTCTTTAGCGGCAATACCGGCAGTTCTCTGGATACTCAGTACCCTGAGCTGGTGGAAGGCGATGGGGAGCAGGATGTGGCCCTCATTATCCATGAAGAACTGGTTGGTGACCTGCTACGGCACTTAGATGTGCACAAGTCGATGGGGCCGGATGGGATCCACCCAAGGGTACTGAGGGAACTGGCAGAGGAGCTGGCCAAGCCACTTTCCATCATTTATCAACAGTCCTGGCTATCAGGGGAGGTTCCAATCGACTGGCGGCTAGCAAACGTGACGCCCATCTACAAGAAGGGCCGGAGGGCAGACCCGGGAAACTACAGGCCTGTCAGTTTGACCTCAGTGCCAGGAAAGCTCATGGAGCAGATCCTCCTGAGAGTCATCATGCAGCAATTGCAGGGGAAGCAGGCGATCAGGCCCAGTCAGCATGGCTTTATGAAAGGCAGGTCATGCCTGACGAACCTGATCTCCTTCTATGACAGAGTGACGCGCTGGGTGGATGAGGGAAAGGCTGTGGATGTGGTCTACCTTGACTTCAGCAAGGCTTTTGACACCGTCTCCCACAGCATTCTCCTCAAGAAACTGGCTGCTCTTGGCTTGGACTGGCGCACGCTTCGCTGGGTTAGAAACTGGCTGGATAGCCGGGCCCAAAGAGTCGTGGTGAATGGAGCCAAGTCCAGTTGGAGGCCAGTCACTAGTGGCGTCCCCCAGGGCTCGGTGCTGGGGCCGGTCCTCTTTAATATCTTCATTGATGATCTGGACGAGGGCATCGAGTGCACCCTCAGTAAGTTCGCAGATGACACCAAGTTAGGTGCGTGTGTCGATCTGCTCGAGGGTAGGAAAGCTCTGCAGGAGGATCTGGATAGGCTGCACCGATGGGCTGAGGTCAACTGCATGAAGTTCAACAAGGCCAAGTGCCGGGTCCTGCACCTGGGGCGCAATAACCCCAAGCAGAGCTACAGACTGGGAGAGGAATGGTTGGAGAGCTGCCAGGCAGAGAAGGACCTGGGAGTGATGGTGGATAGTCAGCTGAATATGAGCCAGCAGTGTGCTCAGGTGGCCAAGAAGGCCAACGGCATCCTGGCTTGTATCAGGAACAGCGTGACCAGCAGGGCGAGGGAGGTGATCGTCCCCCTGTACTCAGCTCTGGTGAGGCCGCACCTCGAGTACTGTGTTCAGTTTTGGGCCCCTCGCTACAAGAAGGACATGGAGGTGCTTGAGCGGGTGCAGAGAAGGGCGACGAAGCTGATGAGGGGCCTGGAGAACAAGTCCTACGAGGAGCGGCTGAGAGAGCTGGGCTTGTTCAGCCTGGAGAAGAGGAGGCTCAGGGGTGACCTTATCGCTCTTTTTAGGTACCTCAAGGGAGGCTGTAGCGAGGTGGGGGTTGGCCTGTTCTCCCACGTGTCTGGTGACAGGACGAGGGGGAATGGGCTTAAGTTGAGCCAGGGGAGTTTTAGGTTAGATGTTAGGAAGAACTTCTTCACTGAAAGGGTTGTGAGGCATTGGAACAGGCTGCCCAGGGAAGTGGTGGAGTCACCATCCCTGGAAGTCTTCAAAAGACGTTTAGATGTAGAGCTTAGGGATATGGTTTAGTGGAGGGCTGTTAGCGTTAGGTTGGAGGTTGGACTCGATGACCTTGAGGTCTCTTCCAACCTAGAAATTCTGTGATTCTGTGATTCTGTGATTCTGTGAAGTGTGACCAGCAGGGTGTGAGAGGGAGTTGCTCTCATGAGACCCCACCTGGATCCCTGTGTTCAGCTCTGGGGCTCCCAGCACAAGAAGGATATGAAAGTATTAGAGCAGGTCCAGAGGAGGGCCACAAGGATGATCAAGGGGCTGGAGCACCTCTCCTGTGAAGATATGCTGAGAGAGTTGGGGTTGTTTAGCCTGGAGAAGAGATGGCTCTGGGGAGACCTTACAGCAGCCTGCCAGTGTCTAAAGGGGGCTACAGGAAAGCTGGGGATGGACACTTTGTCAGGTGGTGCACTAGGTTTAGATTAGATTTTTGGAAGAAATTCTTCACCCAGAGGGTGGTGAGGCCCTGGTACAGGCTGCCCAGAGAAGCTGTGGATGCTCCCTGGAGGTGTTCAAGGCCAGGCTGGATGGGGCTTTGGGCAACCTGGTCTCGTGGGAGTTGTCCCTGCCCATGGCAGAGGGTTGGAAGCTGATGATCTTCAAAGCCCCTTCACACCTCCAATCAGTTCTGTGACTCTATAATTGCATCCCTACGTGTGTCAAACAAATTAATTTTAATATCAGCATTAGAAGTGTATTTTTACAGTAATCTTCAATCATTCACTTAGTCTATTGAAGGGTATATACGAAGAAAATAAATATTTTATATATTTTTTTTCCGCTTAAAATTATTTCACGTGTATGCCCTGCAATGCAGTACTAACAATAGGATATCAAGGTTTCAAATCATGATTAGTTTTCTGTACTTCACATTGTGTAAAGATGTCTAAGAGAAAATGCATGCATGCTGTAATCCCATGGTGAAATAAAGAGTTATAAAATATTCTTTGACACCTATCATTCTAGCATTCCTATTGAAATATATTCTAGGGAATGCTCCTGAAAAAACATGTGATGGGAGGGACAGGACAAGCTATTAAGGATTTGTCAGATTCCAATATTCCAATATTATCTGTATATCTTAAAAACTTTGCTTCTTGCAGCATTAGAACAATTTCACCAAGCACAAAATAAAAAAGGAATTAAAATTCTCAAGCACTTGATGCTCACCTGGTTCCACTGCTCCTCTGAGGACACCAATGACATTGTAAATTCGTGTTATTTTACTGTCTGTATGAACATGCATTCTGACTTTTCTGAAATGAAAAACAGTGTGGAGTAACCATCTCTGACTGAGAAGACAATAAAAAGTCACAGCTTGTAAGCCATAAAGTTTGTACTTCTGTACTGCTTTGTGTATTCAGCATATCTGTCACGTTGTATCAGTGTCCTATTTTTTTTTATTTCATATTAAACTGTTGATAGAAAGTGGCTTTAAAAAAAAATAACTAACCTCCAAAGTTTCAAACATTTACAGAATTTATTGAATTGTTTTTTATAGGAGTCAATTGGTCAATTGTAGAGAAGGAAACTGAAAAGCATATGCAGTAACTAAAAATGTTTTCACATTTTGACCAAACTAATAACTGCAAAAATAAATATTTTTATACAGAATACACTGTGATTTTGTAGCACAGTTATGTGAATTGGTGTAAAAGCTGGGGAGAGAGTCACTATAAATAGTTTGCACAAATAAATTGAAATTGCTGGTTAGGACAGCAGATCAAAGTGATCAGGATTTGTCAAACAAACAAACAAAAAAAGGTCTCATGAAATGTTATAAAAAGGAAGAAAATTCAGGTATTAGAAGAGCTAAAAATAATGTAATATTCAGTTTCTCTTAATCTATATTAAAAACAAAGAATCAAACAATGCTTATTCTGGGTCTGGCAAAACTCCATATGCTTCACATTTGAAGCTATCTTTTCAGCAGCAAATCTGCATAGCTGTCAAAATCAAAATCTACTTCAGGACAGCTACTGGATTGTTGCCCAGAAAATAATTGACACTAGTGCCTTGAGCATGTATATACTTGCACACTTTTCATGTGCAAGCGACTGTCTACCTAGATTCAAAAGGCTCATTTTGATATAGAGTTACTCTGATAGAGAAGTATATGCAGGATTAGCCTTTATTTATAAAAACTGTGTCTCTATCAAGTATGAAGATGTTAAAAGTGCTTTTCAAAAATATGTCCCATGTATATGTTTGGTTGATGAATCATATTGTTTCTTTTCTCACTGTTGGGTTCTATTGCTCTTGAAGACATTCAAAACAGCACCTTAATTATGTCAAATATGCCTTCTTGTTTGTTTGTTTGTTTTTCCTACTTTATTCATTTTAAGCTGGTGTTAAAACACAGAAGAAAAGAGTAACGATCAATTAAGTCTTTTCAAAATCGTATATTAAGACACTCTCTTGTTCTACAGGAGGTGGAGCAGTGATAATGATGCATAATTTTTACACACCATTTGCTCATTGTTATTCACCAGTCCTCATGAAATAAAATTTTGTGCAAACTGAAACTATGGGATGTATTCCTATAGGAAAGTGATCTTGATCTTTATTTAACATAGCTTATCAGTTATAAACTAAAACGAATGCTATGACAGCCCCTGACAGCCAGTCAAATCCTTGACATCCAACTACAATCGTTACATGGCTCAGTCTGTCTGAGAGCAACTCTCAGTGCTGAATACCTTACCAGTTTTATTTCTCCATTAGAGCTGAAAAAAGGAAACGAGCATACATACTATTGCTAATCCAAGTGTCAAAGTTCAGTTTCTCCCAAACAAGTTAGTAAGATATATGTGTTTTGTGCTCTTATGTCTTCTTGTTGTTAAGGGCTTTCAACCAGGGGGCCTACCTGCTTTGGGAAACAGCTGATGGACTCCCACATCATTTTGATATTTCACAGCTTTAAGTTCAAAGAAATACTGTGAGGCATCCAGTGGACAAGGGAAAAATCTAGGAGAGAACTACTGAATTGGCAGTGCTTCCCTGTTGAACCTCTACATATTGGCTGTCCTATTTTCCCCTTGGTCATCAGAAACATGAATGAAAGAATAATATAGGCTGGATATGTACCCTCTGCATATGTCTACCCATCTGTTTATCCATAACTATAGCTTTGACCATTTATTTTCAAATTCTAATAATTATCATTGAGTGGTGCTCACCAAAAACAAAGTTAATTTTTCCATGGCATGGGAGTTGGAACTAGATGAACATTAACACCCCTTCCAACTCAAACCATTCTATGATTCTATGATAGTATCTCTAGATGTATTGTTTCACAGTCTTTGTCTTGCTGACATTTTCTGCAATATTTTATAAATAGGTGAGTGTTAAAACAGACCTTGTTGAAGAGCTGTCTGCAAATCCTGGCCCTATGTTATAAGACACATTGAGACTTCCCTTCCAGCTGCTGTCTGGAGCTGCAGGTCCTCCCATTGCACTGTTAAGTGAAAACCAAGACAAACACACTTGACCAGTGGACTGAAAACAGAAGTTCCCTGAAGAGTTACTGTGCCTAAACCATGGTGAATTTACAAAATTCTTAAAAACATCATGCCAGCAACAGATTGTTTTGCATTTTCCATGTTTTCTGAAGTACACACTACTACAAAAGAACAATAAATACAAGTAACAATACAGTTAGTATAAAAATGTTAATTGCACATTTGCAGATACTAAATTCTGAAGAGAAGAAGGGGACTGATGTATACTCACTGTAGTAACACTTCTGCATCATGATATCCAATGGGATGAACTGGGATCTTTGGAATCCCTACACCCTCTTTAAGCTTGTATCGGAAAGTGTACTCTGAGAAACCAGAACAGAATGTCAAGTTTATAGCATTCTTATCAGCTTCTATCAAAAATAGGTGCACAAGTCCATGGGGCCCAATGAGATACATCCACGGGTCCTGAGGGAACTGGTAGATGTAGTTGCTACGCTACTGTCTATCATATTTGAGAAGTCGTAGCAGTCTGATGAAGTTCCTACTCTCTGGAAGAGGGAAAACATGACCCCCATTTTAAAAAAGGGAATAAAAAAGAAGACCCAGTGAACTACAGACCAGTCAGTCTCACCTCTATGCTTGGCAAGATCATGGAGCAGATCCTCATGGAAATTACGCTAAGGCACACAGAAAAACGGAGGTGATTGGTGACAGACGACATGGCTTGACAAAGGGAAGATCATGTCTGACAAATCTTGTGGTCTTCTACAATGGGGTTACAGCACTGGTGGACAGGGAAGGAGCAACTGACATAACCTATTGAGACTTGTGTAAAGCATTTGACACTGTCCCCCATGATATCCTTGTCCATAAATTGGAAAGACATGCATTTAATGGATGGACCACTCGGTGGTTAAGGAATTGGCTGGATGGTTGCACTCAAAGAGTTGCAGTCAACAGCTCCATGTCCAAGTAATGAGTGGTGTTCCTCAGCGGTGGGTATTAGGATTGTCAGTATATAACATCTTTGTCAGTGACATGGACAGTGAAATGGAGTGCATCCTCAGCAAGTTTGCTGATGACACCAAGCTGTGTGGCACAGTTGACACACTGGAGGGAAGGGATGCCATCCAGAGGAACCTGGACAGGCCTGAGAGGTAGGCCTGTGCGAACCTCATGGAGTTCAGCAAAGCCAAGTGCAAGGCCCTGCACCTGTCTCAGGGCACCCCCATGCCCAAATACAGGCTGGGTAGAGGAAGGATTGAGAGCAGCCCTGAGGAGAAGGACCTTGGGGATGAGAAGCTCAACATGTGCTGTCAATATGCACTTGCAGCCCAGAAAGCCAACTGCATACTGGGCTGCATCAAAAACAGTGTGGCTGGCAGGGTGAGGGAGTGGATTGTCCCCCTCTGCTCTGCTCTGTTCTTGTGAGACCCCACCTGGAGCCCTGTGTTCAGCCATGGGGCCCCCTGCACAAGATGGATATGGACCTGTTGGAGAAGGTGCAGAGGAGGGCCACAAGGATGATCAAGGGACTGGAGCACCTCTCCTTTGAAGACAGGCTGAGGGAGTTGGGGTTGCTCAGCCCGGAGAAGAGAAGTCTCCAGGGAGACCATACAGTACCCTGCCAACCTGGTCTGGTGGGAGGTGCCCCTGCCCATGGCAAAGGGGTTGGAACTGGATGATCTTCAAGGTCCCTTCCAACCCAAACCATTCTGTTACCCTGTGATTTACCTATATTGCAGACATCCTTATTTATTTATTTATTTATTTATTTATTTATTTATTTTTCTGTATAGTGATTTCTTATGCCTCCAGTAGTAGTCACACAAGCCAGCAAGATTTCCAGAACCACCCCAGCATTCCCAGTTCCCAGCATTGGCAGACAGAACTGGTAGGTGCCTTACTTGAGGATGCCTACAAGGACAAGACATGCATATGGTGCCAAGTTTCAAAAGACTCCAGGCTTCTCTTACTTTTATTACAGAAATTTTATTCCCTGTACAGAGAATCTTAAACTGTTTTTCTACTAGGAATTTAGGATCAGTAAGAAAACATACCTCCAAGCAATCCTATTACTCCTCTTTGATGACAGACTATAATCTAGTTTAAACTGGTCCTCCTAAGAAACAAAGAGATTTTAAAACAGCTATAAATTCTCAGCCATTATCTACTGCTTTGCAGTCTGTAAACCTATACACGTCCTGTTTGTCTGAGAGCTATAAAGCTGAGATTATACAAAGAGATTTTCCTAAAAACTTATTTTCTCTGCCTAGCTCAAATGCAACCACTTCAAAGAACATACAGATAGAACCCAAGCTGCAATAGGAAAATGAACAACTGCTAAAAGTCACTTTAAGTAGCTTTTCCCTTTGCATCTGTATCAAAAATACATAATAACTTCCAGTGCCACTTTAGAAAGTACTTGATGGCCCAGGGTACAGATATCTCACCTTTTGCAGGATAGCCTGGTGTCAGAGGGTCCCCAGCTCCATTCAGGTTTAACACATTCCCACGCTGGGCTCCTCCACCTGGAAGGTTCCAGCCATCTGGATAGGGATCTACCCCTGGGGCACAGTAGTCAGCAGGGTCTGAATAAAGTATGATTCCTTGGGCTCCTGCTAACATGGCATTTTTAACCTGTAAAATTATTTGCCTTTAACATTTTTTTTTAATGCAGTAATAACTCGAGATGATGCACTTTACTTCCACGGGGACATAGTTTTAGAAGCTGTATACGTGGAAGAGTGAAAATGATCATAGACTAAGTAGAAGAACAAAGCACAGCAAAGCATGATACAGTCATTATTTGTGTCAGTCACAACTTTAGTCATAGCTCAAGGCTATGAGATAAAGCACAAGGCCTAACACTGAGGCACAAGAACCAACTATTATCCTCATTTCCCACGATCACCAGTTTTGTTGGAATTGATTTCTAAAGCCAAATGAGTAGCTATTCAATGTCTGTGCATCAGATTCCTTCTTGAATGCTTCTTCAAAATTCTGTAGCTTTGTGGATGAAAAGTAGTAAAAACCTTGGCTCTACAAACTAGAGTTCCCCAAACTTCGTTCTTCTTGCAAGAACTGCCTAAAATGTCAGTGTCAGGAGATTAATACATTTATCTGTTTTTATAGTTTTGAAAATTATTCTTACAAGGTAGTCATGCTGGACACATTGCAGGCTTCCTTCTTCTCATATGTTCCAACTTACAGCCCTCATTAACTCCCATTGGGTCTGCTGTGATCAGCATCAGAAACAATGACCCATAGATGGAAAAATTAAACACAGCCCTTACTTTGTTTCCTCTGAAGATCTTCCCATATCTGGCAATGACGATCTTTCCTGTACAGTTAATTCCCATTTCACGCTCCAGCTTAAAAAAATCTTCAGTGCGGCCATAATTCACATATACCAGATCTGACTGCATAGAATAGAAAATTTGTTTGAGGAACTGGTCATTCAACAAAATATCTCTTTTCCAAAATATGCAGTTTTATTCACTATGTATATGATATATTTTGCACTTCTACAAGTAAGTTCCAGTACCCCTAAAAATAATACCAAAATATTTTCATAGTATTATATAGGAAACCTTGGCTCAAACTGCTGGCCTTTCTATATTATCTAGCGCTTAACAGCAGCCCTATAAACTGATTTCAAGTTACAACAACTTACTTTGCTAAACTGACAAATTTCTGTGGACATGAAAAGATTGTGCTATTCCTTGGATATACAAACACTCACCATTATATAACTTTATTCATATATATATATATATATATATATATAATGCAATATTGTCTGACTGATCCCTTCACAATGAATTATCAAATTAAGTGAGGGACTTTTGTAGCCTTTGAAGATATGTGCTTAACCCAAAATGTCTTCCAAATTGATTTATATATTGCTATTTCCATTTTAGACTTATGAAAATCCTTTCCATGTGATTGAGTAACATGGAGTAATTTGAGATGTATGAAACATTTCCCTCAAGTTAAAAGCTTTTCATTTGTTTTGCAGTTCAGATTTCCAGCACTTTGAGAAACCTTTTTTTTTTTTTTTTTTTTTATAGAACTCTAACCTTCCCACAACACCTGGCCTAACTATGCTTTCCTTCACTTATAACAGTGATTAATTAAAACTTCTACATGAAATATTTTGAGAAGTGGGAGAAATCTATTCCATCAAGTGTTTAACAAAATATGGATTCAGCTAATAACACTCTTTTTTCTTTTTTTTTTTTTTTTTTCCTTTTCCTTTTCTTTTTCTTTTTCCTTTTTTTTTATTACCTCTGGCATTCCTTGTGGTGAAAAAGCATTATATGGTGGCAGTATATCGGTAACATTTTCATATCCCCGAGGAGGTGGTTCAAAGGATGATGTATTGAAAATCTATAAATAAATAACAGAAGTCTTTGGTCAATTGCTGTACCTCTAGGCACAAGTTTGTACAATAAGTTGGATTATTGCAAATGATATGCTAGTTTCCATAGATTGTCAGTGAAAAATAGAATGCTAACTAGCATGCACAACTTCAAACAAAAATCAGCTAAGGATACCTAGCTGATTTTTTATAACAGAATGCAGCTGTGCATACTTGTCAGAAGATGCTCATCAGTCACTGCCTAAACCTAAGCAAAGAAGTAGCTGAAAATTGCCAAGAGGTGGTGGCAATAAAAAGACAGTTTGTCCATGTCATCACAGGCATTTTTTTTGTGATTACTCCCACTTGTATTATTACTCATGTCTTTACCCCTTTGGTAGTTACGCTCCACTTAAATGTGCAGCCCTTCATCACTGCCTATCTGTAACACTCACGTTGTCTCAAGGTTTACCTCTACTCTTTGTCACCTTGTAAGATTCTAGTTCAGAAACTGTGTTAGGAAGTTTCTGGAAGAGTTTCTCCATTCTTTTACCTCTAAGCTCATATCTTGCCTGAGCACATATTCCTCAGTTCCTACCAGGGCTCTTCATCCCTTCCTATATGATGTGATACTTCCCTAGCAGTTCCAGCTCCCCTCTTCACTTAGGCTCCCTGGCAGATTGTACTTCTACTTCTTTGTTCCCCTGGATCTACAAAATGAAGAAGGTGGCTAAGGGCAGCACCTGTGTGACATTCTTTACCTCAGCACATTATGGAAACAAAAAATGCACAGATATTCAAGCAGACATTAGATATGTACATGGAAGAGAGAGATAATGCAGTTACCAACTGGTTAAATACTTGGAAGAGAAGTCTAATAAGGTTTCTTAAAGAGACTAATTGCATCATGTCCAGTGGACATCTGAGCTGAAAACACTCAGACACTGGAAGAATTATGCACATCAGACATTGTTCTTTGTTCCTAAACTTCCCTGTGCATCCACTTAGAGCTGTTTATGGAAACAGGATATTGGTCTAGACATATTCTTAATCTGAACCGCTGTGGACATTCTTACACATTATGGCCTATGGGTGTCGAGTCTCTACTTCTCCACACATCCTCCCTCTGCTGTATGAGGCACTGAGATTCCAGCCACTTGGCTCTGCTCTGCTGTAGTCTGGAAAACCACTTCTAAATTTGAGTTCCCTTTCCACTGGTATTTTTATCACATCATAAAGTTCAATGCTGGGATGAAGGGGTGGGAAGACAGTGGAAGATGCTGTTTCTTTAAAGAAGCCTTACATACTCATAGTTTAATCATTAAAAAGATCACCTCATTGCCTTGATCATCAATTACTGAGATGTAGTTTGGCTGTGTTTCATTTGGGTAAGAAAGAAGCACATCATAATGAACAAGTTCTGCTGAATCCAATCCAAATTCCTTCCACTGGCCTTGAATTTGTTTGGCAAGAAGAAGATTCTGTTTGGTTCCTGCGAGGTGAGGCAACTTGGTAAAGGAGCTAGAACAAAACAGAAAGTCACTAGTAAGCAGTAAGTGCAGAGGAACACAACAACCAGCTTGGATCAGTGTGTCTAAAGCTCAAATTCAAGCCGTAAGCATAAAAAGTAGTTCTTATGGTTAAAGTGGGGGCTATATGCCATGATTATTTATCAGAGTCTGTATCAGGATAAGCACAAAATGTAGTCAGAACAGAGGATCTTTCCTGAGGCCTTAAGATAAGTTTGCTCAGCTTTTCTCTTTGCATAACAGAAATAGCCACATCTACACACTAGCAATGCAAATCAGCATCAGACATTCATCCAAAGAATATGAACAGTATGCGAGCAGTAGGAAGGCTACATATCCAGAAAGGACTTCTCCAAGTACATTGTTGACATAACATGTACTAATAAGTTTAACTTGAAAATCATAGAATCATAGAATCATAGAATATCCTGAGTTGGAAGGGACCCTCAAGGATCATCAAGTCCAACTCTTGACACCGCACAGGTCTACCCAAAAGTTCAGACCATGTGACTAAGTGCACAGTCCAATCTCTTCTTAAATTCAGACAGGCTCGGTGCAGTGACCACTTCCCTGGGGAGCCTGTTCCAGTGTGCAACCACCCTCTCTGTGAAGAACCCCCTCCTGATGTCAAGCCTAAATTTCCCCTGCCTCAGCTTAACCCCGTTCCCGCGGGTCCTGTCACTAGTGTTAATGGAGAAAAGGTCTCCTGCCTCTCGACACCCCCTTACGAGGAAGTTGTAGACTGTGATGAGGTCTCCCCTCAGCCTCCTCTTCTCCAGGCTGAACAGGCCCAGTGACCTCAGCCATTCTTCGTACGTCTTCCCCTCCAGGCCTTTCACCATCTTCGTAGCCCTCCTCTGGACACTTTCCAACAGTTTCATGTCCTTTTTATACTGTGGTGCCCAGAACTGCACACAGTACTCGAGGTGAGGCCGCACCAGCGCAGAGTAGAGCGGGACAATCACCTCCCTTGACCTACTAGCGATGCCGTGCTTGATGCACCCCAGGACACGGTTGGCCCTCCTGGCTGCCAGGGCACACTGCTGGCTCATATTCAACTTGCTGTCTACCATGACCCCCAGATCCCTCTCTTCTAGGCTGCTCTCCAGCGTCTCATCGCCCAGTCTGTATGTGCAGCCAGGGTTTCCCCATCCCAGGTGCAGGACTCGGCACTTGCTCTTATTGAACTTCATGCGGTTGGTGATCGCCCAGCTCTCCAACCTATCCAGATCCCTCTGCAAGGCCTTTCCACCCTCATTTGAGTCCACAACTCCTCCAAGTTTGGTGTCATCAGCAAACTTGCTCAAAATACCTTCTATTCCTACATCCAGATCGTTTATAAAAATATTGAAAAGTACCGGCCCTAAAATGGAGCCTTGAGGGACCCCACTGGTGACCACCCGCCAGCCTGACGCAGCCCCATTTACCATAACCCTTTGGGCCCTGCCCATTAGCCAATTGCTCACCCAAAAATCATTATGTCAAGTTATCTGAACATTTTTTTTTTTCCTTAATCAAAAGTCTAAATAACAAAAGTCTTCTTAACAACATTTACATCCAGATTAAATGCAAAACATAATGGTGATAAATAGTCAGAAATATCCAGCCCTTCTGGACTACCTGTCTACAAAAGCTTGTCTACAATTTGCTTGGTCCACTGAACAGATGAATTATGGTGAATGCAGATCAGCCAGTGGGGTACTAAGCACTACCTTTGGATTCTCAACAGGCCACTTGTTAATGGCTAATCAGTTGCCGTTAATAAATAATAACGAATACCATTGATTAGTACCACTTGAAACTGTCAGCTCAGACAGTTTTCAACCCATCCAACAGCTTGTTTTTCAGTATGCTCCTCCACAGCTTCCATATTAGAATGCAGTAGGAGATGATGCCCAAAGCCTCGATAAAGTCAAGGATGTTACGCCCACTCTAACATCTCCACTCATGCATATAACCAGTCATTTCCTCACTGAGCGCAGGCATGCTGGTCAGGCTGATCACATAAATAAACAGAAAATAAATGCTGACTGTTCCTAACTCTCTCTATGTCTTCGTGTTTCTGGAAACAGAGAAGCAACCTTTGCCAAATATATAATTTTTCTGCAGTTCCTGCTTTTTGTTTGAAAAAACAACAACAACAAACCACTATGAAGCATTTGGCCCACCATCAAGACAAGCAGACAAACCGGATACGATTAACATCCTATGGCCAAAAAACTTCAACATAACCGCTGTCATCAATCTGTATATTGCCTGGACTCTCAAACATCATCTTCAGATACCCACCAATCTACTAGCAACAAACACAAAGTAACATAAGGAAGTAAGATAAGGTCTGCAGATTAAAAAAGCTAATTGATGTTGGAAATGAAACCTTTTAGTTTTAGAATAAATGTACAGAAATCATATTTGTCAATAAACCTTTGATGTTTATGATGCAGCCCCAGGCTTACATTCTGAATACCAAAATGTCACTAACCAGAGGTTATATATGTGAACTTTTTTAGTGAATATATTTGTTCCTTTGTAAAAGATATAAACATGCATGAGTGATTATGGAGCATTTCGGGTGCAGAGAAGGGCGACGAAGCTGGTGAGGGGCCTGGAGAACAAGTCCTACGAGGAGCGGCTGAGGGAGCTGGGCTTGTTCAGCCTGGAGAAGAGGAGGCTCAGGGGTGACCTTATCGCTCTTTATAGGTACCTCAAGGGAGGCTGTAGCGAGGTGGGGGTTGGCCTGTTCTCCCACGTGCCTGGTGACAGGACGAGGGGGAATGGGCTTAAGTTGAGCCAGGGGAGTTTTAGGTTAGATGTTAGGAAGAACTTCTTCACTGAAAGGGTTGTGAGGCACTGGAACAGGCTGCCCAGGGAAGTGGTGGAGTCACCATCCCTGGAAGTCTTCAAAAGACGTTTAGATGTAGAGCTTAGGGAAATGGTTTAGTGGGGACTGTTAGCCCCACTAGGTCAGAGGTTGGACTCGATGACCTTGAGGTCTCTTCCAACCTAGAAAATTCTGTGATTCTGTGAAAACAAGCTATTTCTATATCTTCAGCATTTTAGATGTTTTGAAAGAACTGCATGGATTCAGTAAAATGCAAAGAAGTATATTTAATAACCATTGCCACATGCAAGACTTTACCAAATATTCATACGCACTGTGTTTGAGACAGAGACCTTTACCTTCTGAGAAAGACAAGAGGGTGTAACGGGGTTTCAAGCACCCAATCAACAGCACATTATCCAATCTTGTCACGCTAAAGACATTCAGTTGCAACTATAGATGCAACAGAGTGCCATGCAAACTTTGTAGCATTCTGAATATGTGCATTTTCTACTTAGTCTAACTAGACTATTAGATGCTTAGACCACGTTTGAGGAGACACCATGCAGATTATTAATTAAATGTAATTAATAGCAAACAGATTTTCCCAAATACAGTAACATCATCTGTCTGAGACTAAAGCAAAGTTCTTTTCTAATGCTAGAGCTTCAGAGACTCACAGGGAAAATAACAGTCATACTACTTAAAATCAAAACTATGGGTGTCTTCATAAGGAAAAGGCATGATAAGCACTAACAGCAATGTGGCTTGAGGGAAGTACAACCATGCTAAAAAAGCAGCTTCAAAAATGGGGGGAAAAGAAAAAGTGGTGTTGTATCTCCTTTCCCTTCTCCTCAGACAGCCTGTACAAAGCAAATAATTCCAAAGTGCCTTAACAGCTCTACTTCTAGAGGCTGGTTTTGGAGCTCATTTTATCACTTTCTGACTTTTGTGACTGATAAAATTATTCAGGAACCAAGATATGCAGGGCTTACCGAAGAAATTGCTTGATGTTTTCGGCTTTCATTTCATCCACAAGTTTCTGTCTCATATTTTCATAGATGTCTGAAGTGCTGGGGGGGGGTTCATTTGGTTTTGTAAACCATCCTGAAATACATTTGGAAAGCTTCCCACTTAGCAAGAATCCCAGTCCTCCCATATTTGAGACAATGTGCAGCTTAAATACTGAACAGCCTCATAAAAACCAAGAGGATGAACAGGGCTTAGAGCACCCTCTGTCAGTGGCTGCTGACTCAAACATAGAAATGAAATAGAAAAGTAAAATATATGCAATTGAATGAAGTGCAAAAAAGTGACATTATTAAAAGAGCAGACCCTAAATTTCTGGTGTGTGTGTATATATATATATATATATATATATATATATATATATATATATATATATATATGAAGATTCATGTCTCATTAGTTTTAAACTTCAGTGTAAATTGTGAGCTATCTGTTTGCAGTGGGAGAATTAAACTTCTGATACCCATAATTAATTTCCTTTAATTAATTTACATGGATATTAAAAAATAAAATCTGTGCAAGAGCATATTCCAAATGAAGGCCTAAGATTCAAAAGTCACCCTGTCAGCATTACAGTAATTATAAAATATGGGAAGGGTGGGGTTGGTCTGTTTAAAAGTTAAAGAAATAACATTAAGGGGGACCCTGGTTACTTTTAATTGATTAAATAAAAATTAATAAATAAAAATTTAAATAAAATTAAAATAAATTAAATAAATTATTAAATAAAAATTAAATAAAATTAAATTAAATAAAAATTAAATAAAATTAATTTTATTTTTAATAGTTTTAGTTGAAGATATTTCAGTTGCCATAAATCTGAAAGGAGAAATTATAACAAATGTATGAATTTGAAGAAATCGTTTTACTATTACAGCTAGGAAATCCCAAACTGGGAAAACTGTCACCATAAAGCAAAGTGTATGTACTGCCATGTGCACAAAATATATAACTTGTTAGACTTAAATGCAATTGTAGCAGCCCTCTGAAGGGTGATACTGGATCAGAGCAAAGGTCCACCTTGCCCAGTTGCCTATTTTGGAGCATAGCCAAAAGATGATACTCAGGGAAATGTGTAAGAATAGCACAAGCAACATAAATTTGCAGCTTGGGGTTCTCTTGAATAAAATTAATGCTTTGTGTATTTTGTAGCCCTCATGGATTTTTCTTTCATGCTTCAGTCTTAAGTGAGTGCTGCAGCACAAGATAAAAAGGGCAGACTCGGACATGTAATTTCAGGTTTAAAATCAAATACTGCAAGTGACTGCAGAGAAGAATCTGATGTTCTGGTGAAGTACATTGTACATGATGGAAAATTCAGCAACTCCACTCTTGGCTGTCAGTCAAAACTCCTCCTCCTCTGCATTCCGTCCTTAATTTCTAAGATAACAACTGAATAGGAGCATTTACATGGACCTTCTGTAAAAATCAGGAAAGAAAAAAGAAAAAGAAAAAAAAAAAAAAAAAAAGCTTTGAGGTTTTGGGGTCATAGAAGTCTCAAACTCTTCCATTAACCTCTCCTCTTTGAACATCTGACTGCCCATTATGGGAAGCTGTCAGATTACTGGGGCTCATCTTCTACTGAAGCATGAGACCGCTCTATTCCTGTGAATCCCCACAGCCCCAAAATGCTAGAGAGAACAACCTTTCAGAAAAACAGTGCTGCAAGTGAGTGTTTTATAAGGTCCCTAAAAAAGAGTAAAAGCTCCCTGACAGGGAATTAATCACAACGCGGGTCACGTATAAGTATCCATAGCGGGCAAAGGCTGCAGGCTGAGCCCCAGGGGCTCTGTACTTACCCGTAAGAAAGCCCAGCAAGAAGCAGCCCAGCAGAGCGGGGCAGCCCAGCCACGTACGGACGGTGGCCCAGCTCCTGGCCATGCAGGCACTGCAGTATCAGGCAGCTCTGCAGGCAGCGAAAAGGGCAGGCATGCAGCTGTCTTCCTTCTCCTCCTCCTCTTCCTCCTCCTCCTCCCGCCCTCAGCCCCAGGGCTGCCCCTTGCTCCTGTGATCCTTGGCTCTGGTCCATGACTAACCAGCCCTAAGCCTGGGATGAAGATGTGATTTTCGGAGTGCAGTTCAACACTTCTGGTTTAGTCTCTCCCCACAAGACAGCCTGTGTATCTCTGTAACAAAGAAACAGCTAGCCTGTACTGCAAGCTCACTACTAATTTCTACTACCTTACTACTAATTTCTACTCATTTCTAATTACCAAGACTTTCTGTTTTGAAGGTTCCTGTTTTTAGCTTAATCACAATCAGTGGAAGTGGCCAAGAGAAGAAATGGAGGAAAGGGAAAATTTTTTTTCTCTTTACTGAAGAAGCACTGAATTGTTCCCCCGAGTAATCTGTGGTTACATTAATCCTTGGCAAGTGATAAATACAGCAGCTCAGAATACAATTTAGATTAGCCAATAGGGACACTTCCAGACGTCATCCAATTTTCAGCTCGGAAAAGTTCCAAAATAATCTCCTGTTTTTGTTTTTAATTACTTTTTAATTTTGGATTACAAGGTTCTGCAGATCTAGTTTTGCCAATCTAATTCCACCAAATCCATCAGTATCTCATGGCAAAGGACATAACCTCAGCCCAAGGAAAAGACAAGATGGTTTGTACAAACTCACCATGGCCCTGCACATTTCTCCCTGCTGGTGGGTTCCTGCACATCACTGAAGCCAAGACTGTTCTTTTTGAACTGAGGAGCTGCCCATGTGAGACCTCTGATGGGGATGAAAGCAGGAAAGCTTTTCGGGAAGCCCAGAGCCTTACCGCTTACTCCTGAGAGACCAGAGGAGGCTGATCCTGTGAAAGAAATGGCAGTGCTCCATCTATCAAAATTTTCTCAGATAGACTATGTTGAGATGAAAATATTCAGAAACAGCTGGAAAGACCACTTAATGTACCAATCACTTCACCAGGGCTTTTCAGGAAGGCCAGAGATTAGAGAAGAATTTCACTATTTGGGTATTCTGCTCCAGCCAAAGCCACAGCTTTAAGAATATGGCTGGATGTCTTTGTTCAAATGATAAGCACGTCTAGTTTCATGATCTTTTTTTTTTTTTCTTTTTTTTCTGTCATTTCCCAACTGCTCAAAAACCATCACAAATTCTGAACAGCAAGGCCTTTTCACACCAACATCTCACTTGACATGTACAAACCAGATGGGATTCCACCTACAGAAATTATAAAGAATGAGCATATTGATGTATTATTAGCATTTATATAGCACCACCGGGGTAGGACTGGCACATAATAGACAGTAAAGTGACAAGAGCTATTGGAGATTAATGCCTAAATTAGACCTCACATGATGATAACATCAGTGGGGAAAGAGGGTAAGAATAGCAACACTGAGGCAATATGAAGTGTATTTATTTCTATGCCTACATCTTTTTAAAGTGATAACGGCATCAGCAATACTGAAGTTGAACCAGGCATCTCATGTTTAACACTGCAGCAACCAAGTGGCTTCTACCTTTTTAGACAGAGCCCTAACATTGTTACTTGTTAGTTGTGGCATATTCTTACACTCCATGGATTGGCCACTGGTGGAATATTTTATGTTCCTTTTAAATGCAAGAATAAATCTATGCCTTGAATTAGCTTGGTATGTTGTGGAGGACAGTGTAAGGAGTGGCATTACTATATAAGATATTCTGTTGTCTCACCTGGATCATATCTATTTTACATATATTTATTTGAAATTGTTTGCTGATACATTGCAAGCACATACCTGACCTGTCTCATCTACGCACTTATTGGGAAGATGAGAAAAAAAAACAAACATATAAAAGCTAAATAAATCTCACTCATCCTGGAGGAACAGAAGTCTTGGCTCGATAACAGAGTTTATAACTGCTTCTGGCATCTGTCTTGGAAGGGGGAGGAGGGTGCAGCAACCTAGATTGTTCTTAGAGTATGCCGAGACAGCAGCTAAAACTAAGTTTTTCAAAAGGGAGGAGGATAAATCTACCCCTTCCTATACCCGCTTTTTCTTCAGTGCCTAAGCTGGAAGAGGGGGTTCTCTTTAGCACTTTTTGCTGCTCATTTCTTATCCCCTTATCCGCCTCATTTTCTACTTCTTTGCCTCTCTTACATTCTCCCCTTTGCTGGTCCTACCAGTTCTAAGACACACAGCATAACAAATGCAGCATCTATCCAGCATGTTCACTGCTTCCTGAGGCATGCCCCGAGAAACCCACAACACACATTACCAAGCCACAAAGCCAAAGTCGTAGTGCCATGTCTTCCATATGCTGAAGCTCCTCAGAATAACTGAGGCCAGGGAAAAATGACCCTGACACTGTGAAAGCTGAGGTACGGCGTGCCCAGAATGGAAAAGCACATCTGTGAGGAGGTGGGAGAAGCTGCTCCAAACCAAAGCACATCTCGCAGCTACTGAGCATCTCAGTAGCCAAGGAGTGAGCTCAGAGCTGTACAGATGATCAGTATCCCATGAGACTCATGTCTCTGAGTGACTTCCTGACCAAATCAAACACCTATCGACTATCTTATTCTTTTATGTGTTTTTTTTTTTTTTTTTCTTTTTTTTTTCCTGCTAGAATTAAGGTATTATTAGTGTGAGATGCTGCTATGAGTGCTTATCTGATAATAGTTGTATCTATATAGTAAGATAATAGTAACTTTAGCCTAAGGTTAATTGAAGTTCAAACTTGGGGCTGATGGGAGACACAACTGATCCTAGGTAGTCATAAAGTTTATGCATGTCAAGTAATGGAAAGATTACTAGGAAAAGAGAACCCTTTTCTCAGGCCAGGCAGCATTACTGTGAAAAAGACCCAAAGCAGAGAAACTCCTGAACACACGGTACTTCTTTAAGCTACTAGCACTTCTACAACTAGAAAGAAAGCTCTCGGTTACTGTATGGACTTTGTATTGAGCTTGGGAATGGTGAGAATGGCTTGTGTTGAGAGTGAAAACACAAGTGGGGCCCAGATGAAGCTGGGCAGAACTTGTGGATAGGTACATACATTGTTAGTTAAAAACAACAAGAACAAAACAAACAAAAACCAAACTAACCAAACAAAAACCCAAAGCAAAGCAAAGAAAACCTTTTGGTAAACTAGCAAAGCTCCAAAAATGGCAAGGATATACAAAGCAGATTCAAAATTAGCATACATTTTTGTACTGAATGCGTAACAATGCTATGCAGCCAACTATCAAAACCAGCACAGTACGTAAGAATACATAATACACAGAACAAATGCCACGGCTTGTAAATAGTGGGCAGTTGTGCTTGGCAACTGGGACCCAAAGGTTAATATGTGCAGCTGCTTGACCTGTTGTTTGAATAAAGGTTGAACTTGTGGCTTGAAAGATCAAAGGGCCCTGCTTTGTGGGGAATGCAGATCTTGCAGGCAGAAAGGCAACAGGGGAATGCTCAACTGCAATTTCAAATCAGTGGTTTCCTTCTGGCTCTGTCAGTTTCACAGTCTCCCCAGAAGTCTCTCGTGGCTTCTGCAGTCTATCTGACTCCCAGATTAAAAGGGCAGTGGAGTTTGATGCCTTGAGTGGGGGTCTCTGCTGTCCTGAACTTCAGAAGCCCCTTATCAGATTCCAGCTAAAATGAAGTTTACATTGCTGGCAGCTAAGTTCAGCTTGCAAACTTTGACCCTTTCTTCTACAAGAGGAATGTACCCAGTGAGGCAGAGAGTAAAGGACTGCACACAGAACATAAACCAAAAGATATGTTCCAGCAGGAATAAACTGAAACAAGATCGGTCTGGATTTAAGGAAGAGCTTTTCCATCACGAGGGCAGTGAAGCACTGGTGCATGTTGCACAGACAGGTTATGCAGTCTCCATCCTTGGAGTTCTTAAAGACCAGACCAGCTAAATAAAGCCCTGTGCAACACTGTCTGCCTTCAGAGCAGACACTGCTTTGAACAGGAGTTTGGGCTAGAGACCTCATAATATCTCTCCCAGCCTGAATTACCCTATGATCATATGATTGAATGACATTCTTCTATTCATCGCAATCCCCTGCCCTCAGGAGCTGCTGTCAGTCAGGTGAAAGAATACAGTTTATGCATACTTTGACTCCAGCTGTTGAGTGTTGGCTGTTCTGCTCCATCACACTGTTTTCTGTGGTCCAGCAGAAAACTTCAAACAGCTTACCTATGTGGAGATGAGCACCTATCTCAAAGATCTTGACGGTTCTGTCTTAGCTGAGCTACCACTTGAAGAAAGATCTGTGGTGACAGCATCCTGATTCAGAAACGATGCTGCCAGGTCAACACATTTGCCAGCCAAAAAAGCACTGACACTGCTTGTTTCATGACAGAGAGGATATATTTTAAGAGAAGAATAGCTTTGACTTCTCCAACACATGGGTATGCACGCCTTCATTTCATTTGATTTACACAGTGCACAGAATGGTTACTGTATGGAGCTCTTTGGAAAATTTTGGCAGCATTCTCTTTGATGATAAAGAAGTACTTTCTTTAAAAAAAATAGCATTGCTTTTTTATTTCTCTTAACAATACAGCTAGGTTCCTCTTCCTGCTTACTAAATACTTTTAAAGCTCTCGTCTTGTACTTAAGTCATCTGCTGCTGTACATAAATCAATGATGTACTGGCTTTGTCTGCAGTGACTGTGAAAGCCAAATGAGTGTTAGCAAGGAGCTGCCTGGAAGTAGGATGTTAGTTCTTCCAAGTAGTAATTAGAGCATATTAAAAAAAAAAAAAAAAAGTGAAAGTTGGTTAGAATAGGCAATTTCCCTACTGACAACCTCTAGATAAAAACATCTGTAGTTACATGAACAACTTGCACGCTTATGCTTGGGATAGTCTGAGAAGCTGGAGGCTGCAGTGCCTTTATCTTAACTCCATGGAAGACTGACAATAAGAAATGATCCAGGGAGAATAATGATCCTATCAGAATTTCCACTACAATTCTCAAATACTGAAGAGTACCTAGCCTTCTATTTTTAATTTTAAAAATGGATCAAGAACTTCAGGATGAGCCAAATGCTACAACTTAGAGCTTGCAGAACTAGACACCTGCACTTCCTTCCTTACAGAAAGGAAGGATTGTGAGGCAATGACATTTACAAGTTCAGACGGGTTACCAAGGAACACTTATCATGTTTATCACCTGCTGTCTGTCTTCCCCTATCTCAGCATGTCACAGATTAAGATGTGAAAATGTTGTAGCAGCTCTCAAAGAAGCCACTAAACAGCCAAAAGTTGCAGCCCAGTATTTGAGAAAAAAAAAAAAAAAAAAGGAGTGTTACTTTGTCATAACGATTCTGCAGATCGTGGTGATTTCCTGTAGTGGGGTCAGGAACACCCAACATGGTGCTGGATAAGCTAAGGCTGAGAATAACAGTGCCTATCTTGAGAAAAGTCAGCCCCACGTATTAGTCAGACTTCTCATGTTGGAGATCAGAATATCTTCATGCTGACAAAGGAGTGGGGCAACACGCCCACAGGCAGCATGGAGAACTGGGCTTTGGCCTCAGATTTATTTAAGTGACTGCATGAATGCTTAGGGAAAGAACTGGACTGAGTGCAACTGAGAATCTTCTCTCAAAAAAAATATGTAAAGGTTTTCTTTCAAAATTCAACTGCTATAGGTTGTAGTTGGCACTGAACAAATGCAGGTCACAAAGCAGACAACTCTGGGAGAAAGCACTGGAGAGTTTGAATTCCATCTTACCAAAACATCATGTAAATCGCTGTGTTAAAAACACTCTTCTGGGTACCTCCCCTCTCTGTGTGAAGGATGCCCTCAACTCCTTGACCAAACTAGTGGTAGTTTGGTTTAGGCTCTGAAGGAAGTAAAAGGCCTAGACCCTGGCTGGGCCATAAACTTCTCTAATTCCACCCTCTTCTTGGAAAACCCACACAGGAACAGGTGAGATGGTGTGCTTTGATGAGCACACTATGATGAGATTGGAAACCAGGATATCAATCATGCAATTAACACATGAATAGCAGGAGGTTCTTCCAAGACTAATTATCATGGAACAAAAGAAATTGTGGGTACAAGGAGTCATGCTTACCTTTTCCATTTTTTATAAACTGAGTACAAGCCAACATTATTCCATAACACGATAGTCTGAGGGAGCTGCTTTGGGCTCTCCCTGCTAAGCAGCTGGCTGCATGGCAGTGATCTCCCCTCGAGTTGGGATGCCTCTCAAAGATGCTTACTCCTCCAGGTTGGGGAACACCCTAGCAGCTGCAGATCTTTGGTAAGTGACCGATACTGTGCATAACTTGTATCAGAGGGCATTAAGTTCTTGTACTGGTAAATTTGAATCTTTATTATATCTTCTGTGCAGTAAGTTGAACCTTGCCATCGGACTTAATTAAGCTTCATCTTTACAGTATTTTATTTCAATATACCATTTTTGCTACTAACTCTAGCGGTGATTCTTTAGACAGTTTAAATCTTATCTATGACACCCTGCATCAGCCAACCTGTACCTTTGCTCTGTTCTGAGGCACAGAGTCGAGAGGAGAGAGCTTCTGTCCCTATGTCTTATTACTTCTAGTGGTTAGGAAACAGCCCACATAATATATATTTTTATACATATATATAGATGCTACCATATCTAGCAGCACTTAAAGAGTATAACTAGCTTAATATTTTGTGAGGTCCTAGTCTCTGCCATTTTTTATTACCTACCAGCTATTGCCAAAAAGGCCCCTAACTAAACTAAAATGAAATCATGCTGTGGTTAGGTCAGAAATATTTATGAATAAATTAGGATTTTATGGAAAATCCCAAATCTACCACAACACTGAAATCCACCTGATCATGGCTCAGTCTTCTAAGAAATGGTGGAAGTCTGAGCTGAAATGGCAAATCAAATTACATAAAAATATTTGCCATGCAAGAGCTTATTAAATCCTCCAGTAGCAGACTGTCAGAAGAATTGACCTGATTTTCTGAGACTTCGGTCTGATCTCTATTGTCCCATTGTACTCTTTTGAGTAGTTTGTTGTAAGAGTAAGCTGCATGCCAAAACCAGAAATACAGATTCCATGAAGATGTTAATAATTTGGTATCCTCTCAAATTAAGGACATGATGAATTTTCCTTGCTAATTGTTTTCATATGAAAAATGCCTTGTTATGGCAAGAATTAGCACAAGTACGTTTGGGATAAGGGAATAAAAATATGTCTTCATCTTGAAAGACATGTTTTGTGAGATCATAATAGTCTGACAAGATGCTTTGCCTTGTTTTTACACTGGTGACTAAAGGCTTCTTGCTCAACTCTATTTGCAAACAGCTGAAAGACTGCATGTAAAGAGAAGAACATCATGGATGAGTATTTTGGGCTGGCAGCCCCAAACTTGTTAAGATCATGATACATTCCTCACGCAGCATGTTTTCCCATCTTCATATGTGAATCTTCATCTAAAAGGAGAGCTGAAAATGTTATCTTGTATATATTATGCAATTCTAAGGTAAAAAATAGAACATCAACAACAAAGATAGAAACTGATAAAAACATTAAATGTCTTCTGTTTTCCTAATGCACTATGAGGATTACTATAGAAATTAATAAGGCAAGCAAAATTCACAGCTCTGAAAATAAATCCGGTGGTTAGCACTTTTTGAAATAGGAAACAGAAAAATCTTGATTTTTTTTAAATATAGACTCTCACTTCATTAATTATCTAAAGCCTGAGCTCTCAGAATGGATTACTTTACCTTAACACTGCTAAATGCATTGCACTTGGTTATATTATTTGCAAAGAACAAGACTGTCTGAGTTTTGTGTTCCTTCTAATAATCCTCTTGGTGTTTTACAAGTTCTTGTTTTGAGGCTTCTGCAAGCTGTTATCTGTAGTCTTCATTGATGATTATGTTGTTGATATTTAAGCTACTTCCTTCAGTGTTCCTGCTGCTGCCTGTACAGTGAAGGCAGCAATGGAAATTTGCCTCTTAACTTCTTCCCAGGCTTCATGTTGATCGGGTTTATTTTTAATGTCAAACATGGCATCATAGATCCCTGGGAATGATTCTCCTGCATACTTGTTATGGCTGCTTGGAGCAAAGATAACATGTCTGTAGGGAAGTTGAGGGGGAAAAAAACAACAGAACACAATAATATTGTGCATTAGGAAAATGAAATATTATTTTCTATACAAATCTAAAATTCTTGATAATGAAGGGGTAAATAAATAGTTACATATATATATATATAATAGCAATACTGCCTATAGTCTGTTAAGCAAGAAAATAAAATGAACTGCATTATTCCATTTGAATACAAGAACTTTGTAGCTAAGACTTGAGATAGAGTTGAATAAAGCACTCTTTCCCTTTTTTTAGATGAAAGGGAAAGATTAAAAAAAAAAAAAAAAAGCAAGCCAGCACCTTTTCTCATAGATGTACACAGTCTTTGACAGATACAAGCATGCTTTATGGCTTTGGACTGTTCTCAATAGATTTTTAACCAGAAGTCATGTGAGATATAAGGACTGTAGATCTTACATTCTCTTTCTACACTTAATTTTTAGTGGAACTTTTTATTGGAAAGATGACCGATCTGAATACAGAGTGGTAGGAATGACCAAAAAGCTAGGCTTGACTCAACTATTCTGCCTCTCAAACAAGATTTATCTCTTGAACTGGAAGAGAGAACTAGTGAATTCACTTCACTGCTGTTGGAGTACTGCCCTCTACAGTGTATTTTCTAGCATGGCTGTTCTGCTATGGCAGGTCAAATTCGAGATGTTTTAAGTATACCCTATTTCACTTTGAAACCAAACCTCCTTTATCAGTGAAATGACTTGAACTGAGACAACGGACGAACTTTTTGATCTGTTTAGAAGCCCGCTGAAATCAATGGAAATGGGTTTACTGATCTGAATAGGCTTAAAATGGGACTCCTACTCCGTACAGAGTATCTCACTGAAGTTTTCCCTGATGTTGTTTATGCTTTTCAATCTTATTTGTCCTATTTAATCTAATTTTACTACATTGAATAAAACCATTACAATTCCATCTAGAGACCTATAAATCATAAAGGAATTCTCATACAGTACTCCAGTCAGAATGTAAAAAATAAGCCTTTCTTACCTATAAAATGGCCTTCCAGGTAATCCAAGTGGATCAATGAAAGCCCTTTCTAGAAACATGAGCTGATCATTTAATGATCTGACGGCAAGTAGGCTAAAAGCAAAACAAGAGAACATGTTAGCTACAGAGTGTTTGGCCCCCTGTCCTTCAGTGCCACAATGGATACAGCTGTGCATTCATGAAGGACAGTACATCCACAAGGCTGAATTTCAAGCACAGAAGACAGAAGACAGAGCATGACAGCTAACCTGCACAAGAGAATTATGCTGCTCTATACTGTGAGACAGCCTGGCCTATAACCTGAAAGTTATAAACCTTAAAGCTTTTCTTAAAGGCCAAGAGATACTGTAAAAGAAGAAAGCCTTTCAGGTATTTTCTCTCATGCTGCATTTTATTCTTGTACCTCCTTTTCATTAGGATGCTAGGACAAACCATTCTCTTCTTTTGTACAAAACTCCATTTTCTACAAAGCCAGTGAGCAGGAAATTACTTCAATTAAATCACATTTATTTCTATATGTAAAACTACAACATCTGAGAAACAGGAAACTTGTAATGTTAGAATCATCTTTTGAGTCATCCAAGAACTGTATTTGTCTGATAGCAGATTGTAAATTCCCTTCAGCAGAGACCATCTGTTTCTGTGTGCTTTGAATAGCTCTGGGCATACTACTGATGCTTAACAAATACAAGAAATGTGAAGAAGAATATACTGACTATATGTGGGTTTGATAGTTTACATCTAAAGTAACTTACTGTAGAACTTCAAAAGCACTTACCAAGAAAAAGTGGTAAAATTTATATCACTGTAAGTCTGGAATAATTTTACTACTGTCAATGAAATTGTTTCAAGTTTACATGGGTGTAAATGGAAACTGATTCAGCTTGGCTGAATTAATGCTTAGCTTTAGGACTTCCATCAATGAAATTATTTTGAACTGAACTTTATCAACCGCTAATGTGCTGCAGAATTCTGCAGGACATGTTTCCACACTGGATCACAAAGGTTAACAGGAAATTATTTTCTTATACGTATTTTGAAACTTCTGCTGTATTTATTGATACACTTTTGTGATTTAGAAAAACAAATGAATTGAAATTTACATGGTAAATCAAGTATGTAAGCTGTGATAACTGACAGAAGTTACAAAATCACAATAAAACAGAATAGATCTGATGTGGGGACAGAAGTTATGATTTGTAAATGGAAAATAAAACAGAAAACACAATTAGTGTTCTAACTACTTAAAAGATAATTTTTCTGCTCATACAAATTAGTGTTTTTCTAGTAACATGATGCAGTGTAAATGCTCTAGAAATATAAAGTTCATACAAATATCATATGTATCATATGCCATAAATGTAATATTTTACTTATGAGATAATTATTTATCTTGAAAGTTGCTGCCATTAAAGGATGTCTTTTATTCTCACTTAGTCTTCCATAAGGGCCAGCATACAGCTAAATTAGATTCTTCCCAATAAATGCAACATACACGTATGTATATATAAAAGGAAGCATAGTTTCTAATTCTGGGCATGGCCTACAAAGAACGAATTAATTCAAGTGCAAATTATGGCATAGGCGCTATACAGAATTTTTGGAAAGCCTGTCAAAAAGCTTGCCATGACTACAAGCATGGTACAGATGTGTTGTTTTGTTTGTTTTCTTCATTAAGTAGTATCAGTAACTTGAAAACTAGAGTGGCAAATGAAGACTACAAGTTATCATTAGTTCTTTAATGATAATCCAGTGATACAATCCTAGGATGTGTCTGTATCTGGAGGAAGTGACACACATGGGCTGGCTCTGCTCATGCTAACCAACAGTCTTGTCACGTCCATGTGTCATCCTGGTGCTGTTCCTGAGCAGAATTGACACTCATTAGCTTGGACACTTTTCAAAGCTAAATGGCTAGATTCCCAGGCTCTGCAGCATCTCTGATGTTCACTAGTTCAACAGTTCTATAGTTTGTTTCCTAGAGTAACGAGATCCTTAAAAAGAAGAATCCATAAGGACTTCAAGGTTATTCAGGGGACTAAATGCAAGAAAAGACAATGCCCTCTGAGCCCATAGATTTGACTGGAAGAAAAAACTTACTTATTGGTGTCTATGTGCTGCAGTCTGTCATGAAAGTTAGCAGCCACTTCTGTAAAATTCTTCACAGCTGAAAACAGAGCATCTGGTGGGAGAAAAAAGGAAGCATTTAACTTTAAATTCGGAAGAAACCATTTAACAAATCAAATTCTTCAAAATAAAACTGCTTATCTTTCATTGTGACCATGATCTGATCATTCTCGATGAACAAAAATCAAGTAACTCCACATTCCTACATTAAAAACTATGTAATTCTGTGTGAAAACTTTCATTGGAAACAATAGAAATCAGTATTTTTGTGAACAGTTTATTATTTCATAATTGAAAAATGTCAAGAGCATGGATTGCCAGAACCAGACTGTTCAGGTAGGCGCACAGTTTTATAGAGCCTAACAACCTATGCATTTCCATTATGTCCTGCCACATAAAAGGAGCTTTTAGTGAGAGTGAGGGAAGGAGGCAGTGAGAGAAAGAAAGCGAGTGTGCATAGGCACATATGTCATTAGCAGCAGTCGCTGTCCTTGGAGGTCTTCAAAACCAGACAGGACAAACCTCTGAGCAACCTAGTCTGATCTCAGAGTTGACCATCACGTGATGGGAACTGTTAGCTCTCCATGGCAGCAGCATAGCTTCTGCAATGGCACACTAGTGAAGGAAACAGTCACATTTCAAATTGTTTGAAGGGGTGGCTCTTGTATTATCTATTGCTTGTACAGCACAAAGCAAATACCAAGGCCTGAACAAGGCTTATACAATGAGATAAAACACTAACAGAGGAATGTGATAATGACTGTACGTACCAAAGGATACGTTGTATGTTGCCAGTTGCTCTTCATGATTTCTTGACATATTATAGATGATATGAGCATAGTTGCTCACAGCTGATGCATAATCTCTGCAGTCAAAAGGAAGCACAACAGAGTTGGCCAACTCAAACACCAGCCCTCCCCGTACCTGAGCTACTGTCAGATGATTCTTGAAAGTGGGATCATAAAATCTCTCCACAATTTCATAGGTCTCATAGACACTGTGGTAAACTGGATAGCTGCTATACTTTTCTACATTCTGAAACAAACAAAACCAAACAAAATCATTAATTCCTGTCAGTTGTGGATACTGCAGGTATGCTCGAAAACCTTTGCAGTGGGATTCAAAGCACTGTAAAGTGAAATGTTTAGGTCACATGAATCCTCTGTAGCCACTACATACAATCAAATGAGAAGAACTGTTTAGTGGTGGCTCTCCTAGACGTTAACCTATGATGAGATGGTCACTCAGACACTGCTCTCCACTGACCGGGTATAGATCCTAAAGAAGGTAGCTAAGAATGGACATATAACTGCTAGTAGGCTAAATTAAGATAATGTTGCCCTTCCTCTCATTGCTTGGATCTCAACTGCCATTTTTGTTTATGTCTTTGGTTATGTCTGTTCAGAGAAAAGATCATATTTAATAGATAGTTCCTTGAACGTTTCTCAATTGGTCTCATTTTACAGCATGCTCCAGAGTCAAACTTATCTTCTTTGTGAAACATGAGCCATTTTTGAATTTAAAGCTTCACATGCCATCCCAATTCATTCAAAAGTCATCAGAAGCCACTCAAGCCTTCATCAGCCATAAGTAATTTTGAGCACATCCAGTTATTCTGAACAAAGGTCTCCTTCTTCTCTTGTCTGACTGACACCAAGCTGACCATTCCTATTTACTAAATATTTGTGTTGTAGTAGCAGAGTTCTAGTAATGTACACTCTGACACACTAAGCTGACTCCAAAAAGCTGACAGACTGAATGGCTCAATTACACAGTTGATATTACTCAGGCAGTTACATGGGAGATGTAATTACAAAGACACAGACTTACCCAGTTTTTACTGTAACGTGCTCTGCCTGAAGCGATGCCAAGACGTTGAAAAAAGACTTCAAAGTCATTGCCAGAACCCAACTTATTTATTCTTTTAACAAGAAAAAGGAAAACGCCTTGAGTGACAATACCCAAAATATATTTTTTAGTTTGTTTCCAAGTACTGATAGCTATTTATTCTCCAGTACAGTCACTACACAGTCTTTCTCTAGCACGCTCTTTCTGTCAATACACTATGAATTGCCCGGACTCCTGCACTGCATGTACCTCCTACCAACAACTGTAATTCCCAGAGGGGCAGAGTCACTGTAGAGAAATCAAACACTCAGGGGAAGAATTTAACTCACTGTCTTTAATCATTGAGAAGAACGACCCAATGAACTCTTGTTAAACTTCCAATATCCCAGGCTCTAAGCTCAGAGAAAACAGAACAGTACCAGCACAACTCCATATACAAGATTCATTAAAGGAATCCTGCTAATTTTGAAGGAGAGTGTTGTAAGAACCTGCCTGGTATTTTCCTCAGCCACTCAACCTCAGAGGCCTTCCAGGAGACCAGAAGCAAGTGCAAGGGTAGGTCCATGTTACCATCTTGTGCTTCTGCCACTGGCCTGTATATATTACCCTTATTGTCTAAATCTCTATAAAATACAACAAAATTGTATTTTTCATACACAAAGACTCTTGTTCATTCTACAACTGCAAGCTCTCAAAAATGTTGTACAACACTGTATGAGCCACAATCAACAAAATTCTGAAATCTATACCAGCTGAAATTAACACTCTTTCTTTCAAGTGCTCCGTTTTTCAAGTGTATATATTCTTTTAAAACCCACACTCTACAATAAATTCTAGCAAAGTTTTGATTTTCTTTTGTCACTGACCTGGGAACCTCTTTATATTCTCTTGATGGATTTTTTTTATACCAGCTCTCATAGAGAGATTTTCCTTCAAACCCCTCATCAGGACTTGGTATCTAGAAAATATGTATTGTAAAAGAAGACAAAGGGTACAATTTCAAATATTACCAATCAGCAAAACTACAACCTGCCATCACTTGGCTATGGCCTAGGAAAATGAATAAATAACACTCTTAAGCCCCTCAGCCCTTCTGCATTTTCACTTTAACCTTTTATACGAAGCATTTTTCAAAGGAACATTTATTTGCTAAAAATAGGCAACTTTTTAGATGGAAAAAAAAAACAGAAGGAAAGCAAAACATTTCAAATCAATATTTACACTTTTAATTGTCTTTATTAAGAATTATCAATAACTATATTTATTTTTTATGTGTTTCTATGAATTTCTCAAAATAACAGTCAAAATAAAGCATCTTTGGCTATCTGGTCACAGAGCTGACTGTTTACAGAACAGCGTCAATGCTTTTTGCTACAGATTCATTTTGGATGGAGTTACACAGCACCTCCTTCCTGATTAGCATTCCCTTCAAACATCAGCTACCAAGCGAGTGTAGTAACAGGCATTCATCAGCCTTTGTTGCTGTTTCCCAGCTCGGGGAAGGTTATGCAACCATGTTTACTGGTATTTAGGTCAACATTTTAATGATAGCTCTTGGTGTCCAAACTGAGGCTCTAATGACCTGATTTTCTGACAGTTCTGAACACCCGCATTTAGCACAAGTTACCATGGGAACTGCAGGTGATCAGCTCTTCTGCAGTTCCAGACAGAAATATCTGTAAATGGGCATCTAATTTTAACAGAGTTAAATTTTATTTGTTGCCTTGCAATTGCCAGAAAATTATTATACTGAGTTACTACCCTTCCCTTACTTTCATTGCAGACTAAAGTCAGCTTCCAAGAGATAACAAAGTATTGACCTTGGAAAAGACAGATGGGTGAAGCAGACATAGCAGATGAAGACAGATACAGTAAATTCACAGAATACATGGAGCGGTTAAATGTGTATTACATGCATATATATAAAACACACAGAAGATGAAATAAATGTTCACACTTTGATGCAGATGAACAGAAAAGAAACAAAAAGCCCTTATTATCAGCCTCTAAGACCCACTCTCAGAGCAATGAACATCTTACATTTAAGATGGAGATGCTATTTCCTGAGAAAGGTCCCTACCTTTTAATTTTATGTGCCACATAAATACGTGTGAGAGCATAATGGGCAGAGCCACTGAGTACCTAACAGGATCCATGGAAAATGAGCACAGTGACCCAACCTGCCACATCATGTTAAAAACAACACTTCAGCAACCCTAACGTCTTCCCCTGCCTAAAGGGAGACAGACAGACTCTTCCACTACCACGGGCACCTGAGCTGTTGGACTGGGCAGCTACATTTGTGCTTATTCTTGTTCTCTGGCTCATGGAATTTAATAGTCTGTTCTCAGAAGGAGAACTTTCACAGGAAGAGAGAAAAAATCATGAATAGCCAATAATTTAAAGGTATACATTTGAAATCCCTTTGCCACTTCTGGGAAAAAAGCTGTTGACTTAAAAAGGGTGACTGCAGTTAGAAAAGAAAGCAATGTCTGACATCATATTTTATGCACAGAGCCCCAGCCAGTGAGTGAGTACTAAATATTCTGGCTAAAAATTTCAAGCAATATTACCTCTTTGGTCACACTGTACACTAGTCTGTACATCAGTGGCGTGCAATCCACTCTTAGTGTGTAGTTTCCTGAAAAACAGGAAAAATTATTTGTACAAACAAGTAACGTCTTCTCAGCCAAAGCTTTGTGCCATTATTTGTTAATAAGAAAGGGACTAGAGAGTTACACACACTACAAGGAACAAGCTGACTCTCCCTGCAGAAGGGGTCTCCTCCTGTGATCTAATTAATGCATTTGTATTAATTAGGATGAATTACAGCCCACCTTTTGAAGCAACTCTCAGAGCTCTTCCTATGTCCCTATGTTGATTACATACATTATGAGAGTGGATGCAGATTCGAGAGTTGCTATAAAACTGCTGACAGAGGCACAACACTTGTCCCTCCCCATGATTTCCCAAATAGTTCAGCTGCTGCAAAGAACATCTTTCCTGAAGCAACAGGAATACCTGAAGGATACTTTATGATTCTGGGACAGTTTTCTTCCATATCTACTCCTGGACTAAGGCAACAACATTATCATTTTGGAGCTTTCACAGATCTTCAAGTTAAACTGCCTCCTGGTCACCTGTATATACCACCACTACTAAAGGCAAATTGAAACCATATACCTTCAATAGAGGAATCTGCATTGATGTAAGCTACTCCTCGTGCTTGCAATAGTTTGGCATTTTCCTGTGAGGAGGAATAGAGAAAGAAATTGTTGATGAACTTTTTCTCCCAGAATGATTTTCCCACCCCCAGAACAAACAGCTGTTTCTGGGAAAAACATCATATAACCTACTGAAATGAGCCTTGGTAGTTCCTAAGTGCAACAAAGAGAGAGAGAGCAAGGGAAAGAAGGAGTGCTGCTTTCTGGCACATATTTCTCAAAGATCTGCCACTGTGAAAATTTCTCTTTTAACACTGTCAGTTTACCTCAGCCCATTCTGTCGATCCTAACAAGCCAAATTCCTCTGCATCCCAGCTTGCAAATATCACTGTTCTCCTTGGCCTCCATCCTGCAATAAAAGACCATGAAAAGTGTGTTACAGAAATAAAGATAGCTTGTGTCACTTGGAGGGTGTGTGTGATCTTTAATAGTGATTTGTGGAAAAAGAGGTATGTTTAAGGAACTTTAAAAACAACTTCCTTACTAATCTAATAATGCCTTGCTAATTTTTTTAGCAATCTATTGGTTCAATATGATGATAAAAATGTTTACATGCTCTTCTCTCAACAGAAACTTCTAAAATTTAACTCTGAACAAGAAAAAAGAATGTGCATGTGCGTAAATCCTTGAAAGAAACCTTTTCTTTTTGCTCAATTCAACTTAGTGCATATTTTTAAATGATGTCTGCTTCGTCAGAAAAGTGTGTTTGGCAAATTTTCATATCCATTACTGAATTTCTTTGACCTGTTTCCCAAATACCAGATTTCAATACCTACAAAATTCCTTGTAACCTTTAAAGCAAGGATCTTTCTCTTGAAGTTCTGCATTTAAACCCAGACCAAACGTCTCTATATTGCCTCTAAATGGCTCTATATTGCCTTGCCTTTGTCTTCGCCCAAAGTTTGAGGTTACTGGAACCTTTCAAACTTTGCTCCCTTTCAACTTTATTATTTTTTTTAATTTATTTTCCACTTGTATTCTAAGGAGAGTTTCCCCTTATATTGAATAACTTCCATGGAATGGCAAGGAAACTGAATGCTAATAGGTTTTAAGTGCAGTGGGTAGGCAAAGAAAGCTCCTATAGCACAGTATTTGAGTTATGTCAAAGCTTATTTCCATGGGATGTCAGGGACAGTAACAGCATTTGCTCTGACAACAACAGAAATTTGGTAGTTGACATTTTTTTCCTATTGTAATGAACTAGGCATGAGGTATTTTTAACCATTACCTCCTATACTATGCTTGCACACCTCATTCTTTGCATTGCACAGACTTTATTCATTCTTGAGTCTGTCTCCAAACTAGAGTCAAGTGATGAGAAGACTCCCAATGCTGCCCTGCTGAAGTGTTGTTGATAAGATCACCATGGTATCAGTTTAGTAGGACCACTGAAACATCTGGTATGATCAGCATCAAATACACAGGAATCAATTGTATCCAACTGTCTCATTTATTTTATCCTCACATCTTCTACTTCGTGTTTTGTTTTCTTTCAGATCTATTTTCTCTTGAGTAGAAATAATTCAGAAATACTGATGGGTTGTAACTGAAACTAGTTAACAGCTGCAGAGCAGTGTGCTTATCTGAGAGATCAGAGAGATACACGTTTACTTTTAAGCACATGCTTCAATCCCAGCCATATCAATGGGCGCTGTTGACAGTGGTGGTTTTAGAGTACTTCAGTCTTTCATTACAATTACCTTCCTTTTTCAGTTTTCCAAAGCTCCTCACAATCTCATGAACCACAGCTGCTCCACTCTGAGGATCAATACCACCAAACACCCACGAGTCACGGTGGCCTCCCAGGATAACATATCTGTCTAGAGAAATAGGGAAGTTTACTTAGAAAAAACTTTTTTTTTTCCCCCATAGTGTTGTTAGTTGGAAGTAATTTTTAGTTTTCCATATAAATGTGTAAGCATCAGGTAACAAAGCTTACTAGTTTATCATACATTTAATGGAAACGCAAAAGACATTTTAAATCTCCAAAGACATTTTTCTGCATTTTCAGCAAGTGTTAAAAAACTTGTCAAGCACAGTAATTCAACCCCATATACATAAAATCTCCTAAATTCCATAATGCTACTTGTATTATTAGAAATACTGTGGCTTTCCTCTGAAGACAGAACCATTTTTTCACATTTTACAATACTGTGTTTCATGGTGAAGTTGACCAGCTAATTATTTTTGTACAGCATGACAACTCACAGCATTAAAACGTGTATTTCAATGGGTATATGTATTACCAATCATAAAAAGGAATGCCTACAATCATGATGAAAATGTGATTACTATGATCCAAATCAGACTAGATCTATGTGATACTACAATACGGTTAACAGTTTTGTTTTAGGCAACAGAGAAGTGCTGCAGTTACAGATGAAATGCTGTTATCATTCTAGGGATGTCTATATATCTGTTTTTTTATAGTGCAAAGATCACACTGACTACAGGAGACTGTAAGACGGGCAATAAATTAATAGTGGTGGAAATGATGTGTTCAGATGGAATGCAAATTCTTTCAGGACTTGTACTGTTATACCCCATTTCCATTTGGTTTTGAACTCTTGTGATTGATAATACCGTTCCTCCATTAGTAGGGAAAAATATCCACTTAAGGGTATTCTTTCAGTTGCAAAATTACCTGCCTGAAGCAAAATATTTCTGTCTAGAGTATGACTCCACCTTGAAAAATCAGCATGTATAGTGAAAGTGCTGACATACTCTGAGACATATGAAATCTGCTGCAGTAAATATTTCAACACAAAGGATCACATGGTCCAGTATTTCAGAGAAAATTATCTTCCTCATTTCCCCTAACTCTGAAGTGTGTGTAGAAGTCATTGCACACTCACATTACACTGAAGACAAACTATTTTACCTGGTTCCACTGTGCCTCTGATGGTACCAATCACATTGTAAATCCTTGTTACTTTGTTGTTGCTATGAACGTGCATTTTCACCTTTCTAGTGCATTGGGAAGAAAATCCAAACAGAATATATCCATCAGATTAGATATTAAAACATCAACACCTTTAAAAATTGTAAAATATAAAGTGTAATGAAAGGATTTTGGCTAAATTTACCCACTGTTAAACCAAAGTAAATTTGAAAATATTTCAGTGTAATTTTTTTTCCCAGATTTATACTTGTGCTATTGAGAACAAACAGTGTTTGGTGTGATGTCAGTAGGATTTATATGGATAATGATTTCAAGAGGTCCAATTTTTTTTTTTTTTTGGCTAGGAGCTAGTTCTTAAATTAGAGTGAAAGAAAAACGAAAACCATCTAATATTAAAAAGGTAAATAGTTCAATCTAATCTAGAGGTTGGTATAAATCAGAACCAACTCCAACACAGTCAGTGTGATCATACTGATGTGCCACCTCAGACACCACAAGAATCAGACAGCCTGAGCTGTGTCAGAGACTTTGTTTATCCGCAACACAGTTGAAGGTGCAACAACTCATCCTCAAGGGTTGCCTTTTTTAATTTTATTTTTTCAGGAAGAATTTTTCACATGGTTTGACTAAGACAGAGAGAAAAGGTCAAATGTTTCACATTGAAATAAACAAGAAGTGCAGCCAATAGTGAAATATCTGGACTTAATCCTAAACTGTAATTACTAAATCAGTTTAAATACAAAACTAAATCAATAAAAATGAGGTTGCACTTAAAGCATTTCTTTCTGGAAAACTTAACGTGTAGTTTATAATGTTTTACATACAGCAATTGGTAAAATCAAAAGCTGGACCCACATGAATTTAGAAGACAAATTCAGTTCTCTAAAAATTAACCATTCTGATTAAATATTTTGTTTGAAAAGCTAGATGTTTTCCAAGTGAACCTGGCTCAAGATTAGCTTGAAACTAAAGCAATTCGGTCATATCCACCCAATGAGATGAAAACCTACTGCAGCTTTGCAGTGAGAGCATTTTGTCCCAGAAAATGGTCAGAATCAAAGGAATGATGCAAATAGCCCCAACTATTCTACTTTTCATCAGATTCTCTACCTGTATTTCTCTGATCTCAAACAAGTTCCTTATGAAACAAAACTGACCTTGTAGAATAATTTGATGTGAAACCAGGACCAACGTTGTAAGACACATTCAAATTTCCTTTCCAGCTACTATGTGGTGGTGCAGATCCTCCCATATTACTATTATGAAAAAAAAAAAAAAAAAGTATTACCATTATTAGTTATAGTCATCTTACAAGAACACCAAAGACAAATGAGGAACCAGGAACGCCATCTTGTTATTTTTTTTAAGTCCCATACAAATGTAGACCAGAGTAATGGGTCACTGTCTTAAATATTTTGTACTATAAGCTTTCACAGGGATTAATCTGTATTTTTAGCTACATTAATATTAGTAAATTAACATAGAGGAATTCCCCTGCACATGGAGGTCAGCTTGGAATGGTCTACAGCTATCCTGGAAAGCAGTCTTCGTTTGCAAGGGTTTTGCAAGCAAACCGCCTCTTGAAAATGGCCCATGGATCTTTCTACTGTCTTGAACTGCATTTACAGTTTATTCAGGAGTGAGTTATTTGGGCCATTCTAACAGTTTAACAGGACAAGCAGTTGTCTTTCAGTGCCTGCCTCTGGACATTTTTTAGTATGTTGCCATAGGCAGAGTTGATGTGATTTTAAGATGTCTAAAATTGAAGAAATATGAGTTAAAGTCATCTTTTCTTGTTCTAAGGTGAATATACAAGGACAATGCTGCACCTGCTAACTCAACTGCACGTTTTTTTTTCAACTTATTTAGTTTGTTTAGATAATTATGAATTTTAATACCATCCTCTGGAAAGATGGGAGCCTGTCTTCATGTCACTTGCATACTTAGTATATAAAGTAGTGAAACATACATGTCTGCTAAATCTCCTGTGACACTGCCTTTTTTCCAGTATCGTTATATTGGTTTGCTAGCATCATTTCATATTTATGCAACATAATACAAAAGATGAAAGAAAGCTTCATAGAACTAAAACCAGAGTGTAGATAATGTCCCCTCAAAGATACATGGTATGAATTTACCTGGATAAATGAATGATTTTATTTTTGGTCTTTTTCACAAGGCAGGTACCACGGCAGTTCCACAAATCCTTGCCTTTACTCAAACTGAGAGTTATATTATAACTTCAGTATGCTTGATTGCTAATTGTTATAACTGCAGTTCATACTTGATGTGTTACAAAGGACCTTTTCTAAATCCCTTTGCACGTATCTGATATGCAGTAATAGGTAACAGAATGTCCACTTCCTACACAGAACCTAAGTACAAACATACTATTTCAACAACTACAGTGGAAGCAAAGTGAAAAAGTCTTTTCCCTTTCTTTTCAAATACTCTTAACACTTTCACTAAACAGTCTGTTTAAAATTCCTCATGTCTCCCAAATACTTACCGCAGTAATGACTCGGCATCATGATAGCCAACGGGATGAACTGGAATTTTTGGGAGACCTACACCACTGGCTTTGTCTAATCGGTAAGTGTATTCTGAAAGCAGAAGACAGGTATTTCCATGTTTACAACTTCCAGAAGGTGTCTGTACAATTTACAGCACAGTCTTAACATAAGAGTCAAGGATAATCATTTCAATTCACTAGAAGTTGGGCTGACATTTCGTCAGTGACTGCCTTCTTTATGCTTCATCAACATATTTTCAGAGACAAAATAATAATAATAAAAAAATCTCCCAATCTCCCACAACATCTACAATTATGCATTCAGAACTGCCTGGAAAATTTAAAATTATTTCTTGGTTTGTGTTTGTTTTTTTTTTTTTGCACTGAAAAGGTTTTTGATAGATGTTTTTCTCTCCATTGAAGGAACTTCAGAAAAAGCCAGACAGAAACTACAACAAAAAGGGACCCCATATCCTGATGCTTGGAACACTGAGCTGGGAACTAAAGCATTTGCCAGAGAGATGCAAATATAATGTTATATACTAGGCTACCTAATATTCTGTTTTGCTGTTTTTGTGAACAAAATGAGGTCCAGGTTTTGTTTGGACACAGCTAAATTACAAATGATTTTTTTTTTTCTACAAACCAGGATATTACTTTTCACAGTATGTACAACCATCAACATTTAGAAGCCATTTCTCTAGCAGGTATGGAAAAGAATGGATTTTCCTCATACTCCCTATGGCACTGCATTCCTCTCCCTATTCCCTACAGCATTCACAGGAACCCTTATTGAGGGGGCAGACAGAGATCCATCTGTAAGATCACCAACTCTAGCTTTTTTCTTTGCAACTGTACAGACAATAGATGAATTTCAAGTACCACAATAACTTCCAGCACCACTTTAGAAAGTACTTGATGGCCCAGGGTACAGATATCTCACCTTTTGCAGGATAGCCTGGTGTCAGAGGATCCCCTGCACCATTCAGGTTTAACACATTTCCACGCTGGGCTCCACCACCCGGAAGGTTCCAGCCATCTGGATAGGGATCTACTCCTGGGGCACAGTAGTCAGCAGGGTCTGAGTAGAGAATAACTCCCTTGGCACCTGCCAATTCAGCATTCCTCACCTGCAAAGCACATCTCTGGTTCCTATCCAGACAGTTTGACACAAATGTTCAAGGGGCAAAAGAAAGTATTAAAAATTACAGTGATTAGAGCTCAAGGCCTTTTACACAGCTTGGACTAAGTAAAGGTCCCATAATAGTCTCATATCATAAAATTTCCGGAAAATACATATATAGATATGTATTATTATTGTACATATATAGATATCAGGTATCAACTCTTTCGTGTCAATGCGGACATTTCACTTCTAAATCAAAGGACAACTGCCCCTCCCTCTAGATACTAGTAACTCTGATGTGTTTGTATTTCATTTTAATAAATGATTCACAGACAGTGATACCTTCTTTAGTCTCTTCCATTCAGATAGTATCTTTAAGAGTGGTAACCTTTAAAAATTTAGTGAAATTATTACCTGATCCAGAATAAAAGTCAAATGTCACTTCTCACTGCTGAAAATGGCATATATGTAAAACAGTGAGTTATCCACTTAAAGCTCGCCGAAGATCAGTCAAGAGTGTTAAGATTTGGCATTCCAATGAGATTCCAAGAGATTTGGTGTTTGACACTCTGAAGTAATCAAGAAATTAAAAATATAGCCCTGTCCAAGTTATGGTCAAACTAATTTTCATACAAAAGGCAAACACGCTTACAATAGACTGTCTCTTTACAACCCTTTTGAGGAAATAACTTGAGTGTGCACCTGAAGTATGCACATGGTTATGTACTTTCCTGTCAGGCCATGGAAATTTGCAGAAAAATGTCATTTTAAAATGTTTACGTGATAGGGATATGGAATTAATAAATACAGAATTTAAAATAACCTCCATGTAGATCTGCCTTTGTCTAGTGTACAGAAACCATTATCAATAACTACAACATGGGGATCTTAAAGCATATCTGAATCTACAGGAAAGAAAAGCTTAGTTCAGAGTGTATCACCCAAGCTTATTAGTTACATTTTGGGAAAAAAATATAGTATGCAGCTGAATACTAAAATATTTAACATTTTCCAACTTAATTACATTTATCTTTTAGATGCATTATATACGTATCAAATAAGTATTTTATATTTCCTACTAAAGAATCCACTTTGAATGCACCTCTATGAAAAACTCAGTTGCACTAAAAGCTCCAGAAGACCTTAGTTAAGAGTTTCAGTCTCTTGAAATCAACCAAAGGATAGCACAAGTAATATTCTTATATAGAGTTTATTATATAGAGTTTACCTTATTTCCTCTGAAGATCTTCCCATATCTGGCAATAACAATCTTTCCTGTACAGTTAATTCCCATTTCACGTTCTAGCTTAAAGAAGTCCTCTGTGCGGCCATAATTCACATATACTAACTCACCCTGATAGAAAGAGGCAGAATTTGAAACAAGAATGTCAATAAACATACCATGAAGGTGTGACCTAGAAGAGAATAAGCTGAGAACAATGGGCTCCAGGACAGGTTCTTGTATGAATTTTTCTTTGATCCTAAGACAATTAGGTAGGTAAGTGACTCCTAATAGATTCATAACATCAAAAATTGTGTGACCTCAGACTCTATGGAGAATACAAGATGTGACTTCTGAAACAGAAACTGAGTGTAAATGCTTAGAGTATGGCCCTTACTTCTCTTCATAGTCTATTTAAGCTGTAATCAGTCTTGGACAGCCAGAGGTATTTTAGATCCAGACATCACAGTAAATAGTAATTGCATCCTATGCACTAGAATGACACATCAACTATTGTAGAACATGTTTGAAACACAGTCATGAATACTTTATTTATGTGTAATGTGTATTTATTTTGATTGTCAATCATCTGGAACTTCTACAGTATTGTTTAATCTCTAGATTTCCGAAACTACATTCAAAGGTACTTATTTGGAGATTCTGTCATTCCTTGATACATTTTGGCAGGGGGGTTGGACCCGATGATCTTTCAAGGTCCCTTCCAACCCCTCCAATTCTGTGATTACACAGCACATCAGGCATCCTTAATGAAATTAATTTAACATTCTGAAAATTCTTCATCTTTAACTTTCATTAAAAGGACTAAGAACTACACCAATGGTATCAATGTCTCAACAGAGCACTGCAACAATTTAATTTCCTAGAAGTGTCATAAAATCCCTCATGTTTGTAGAGACTCCCCTTAAAAAGTATTAAAAAATACAAGCTATGAGTATGTAGTGTGGACTCATAAACTGCCTTGTCTGGTCTCTTTCAGCTTAGTTAGAGGTCTCAAACACACATCTTATCTGTGACCATTATTACTGAGTTGGGGTACTTTTGCAGTCACTTAACAAGGAAGGAAGGAACAGAAATTAGTACTGCTGTTTAAGAATGTGACTTCACCACTTTGTATATTTTTTGCTAAAAAATTCTATTAAAAGAAACTTCTGCTCAAAGCTTATTTTTTTTCCTGTTTATTGGGATCTAATTGAAATACACCACACTGAACAAAAATGCATTATGACAATTCGTATCGGAGACCAGGATATATTCCATCTACCATTTAACGAGAACCAGAAAGTAGCAGCTATTTCTACATCTCTGCAGGGTCTCACTCTAACTGGCAAGTAGCTACTATCCTACTGTGGCAGTATTTAACTTTCAAAACACAGTCACTACCACTTATTTTTAAAGAGCAACTGCAGGAAACTGTAATGGTGCCCAATGGTATTTCCACAACTCCCTGATTAGAGCACTCACTCAGAAAACATGAGAGCTGAGCTCCTGGTCTCTCTCAGTGTGAAGAACTTTGATCCATTTTTCCCACTTTCCAGGGGGGTGTCCTGCTTGTAAGACTGCAGTTACCCTGGCATGCAGGTACTGTATAGCCTTCTCCCTTCATTGAATTTGGACCTTTATGCAGAAATTGTTTGCAAGATTTGTGAGCACAAAGAAAGCAAGAGACTGATGAATGCACTTGGCAAGTTCCAAACCTCTCTCTCCACAGCTTAGATCTGTTTAATAGAATGGCTTTTAACATGAAGTACAGAAACGGATATGGGAAAACTCAGAAGAGCCCATAACCCATGGAGCATTCCCACTGCTGAGCTACATACACGCTCCCTCCTATGCTATTTGCAGTATAGATGCAGACAAGTGCTCACCAAAGAACATTATTGCTAACTGCACTAGCTAGGTACCTGGAGCTTTTGTCAAAGTACTACGCATTAAAGGAAACATAAGCAATGCATTTTGAAAAGATAATCTGTCTTTTAGGTATTGTTTCATTCAGAAACAATGTTCTCACATTTAATTAAAATAAAATCATTTTCTGAAGAAGGAAGCTGCAGCTTTTTAAACTTGTTTTTATTATTTCTCATATCACAGCCATTACCATAGCTCTGAAGAAACCAAATAAAGCAGTGAAGTTATTCTGTCTTTCTTTGGGGATATTATATTAAGACACAAAGTCAGAATCCAGTAATTTTACCTTACATTACATTCCAAAATTCCCACAGCAATTCTTGAAATGCTCAAAGCTTTCATATCCTAAGGGGAGAGGCTACCTGCCTGGTTCTCCAGCTTCCTTTGAGTATCTGAGGCAAATGAATACAGGTTATCTTTTGTCTTTTGGACTTGCACAGCTTATTAACAAACTTCAGAAAGTATAAGAATTTAATACTGGGCTATATGATGACTAAAGGCATTGTTACCAGGTTTCAAAGTCACATCCACACTTCATAGCAGAGCTTGGACCAGATAATCTCCAAAGGGCCCTGCCAACCTACATTATCCTATGTATAGGCAGGAAAGATACTGCAAACAAAAAGTAATTTCTATTCTTATAAATTACTAATTGAATCCACTAATGTTCATAGGATAGAAAATCCTGTTACACAGGCCAGCTATGTAAAAGAAAGATCGTCAACTGGTACCATCTGTACAAGATAGAAGGGATTAATGTTAAACTTCGATCACAGTAACACCTATTTCCACCAGCTAGAAGTGCTAGCAAAGGCCATTTTCAAGCTCACCATAAACTTGCACAGTTATACCTGTGTGTGAGCCTTTGGAAAGCAGAATTTTGAAAATCAGTTTTTTAATTTGGCTACATAAATATAGGAGTCCTATTTGTTCACCAAAATGGAAAAGAATGGTGTGTATTCACAGAATAATCAGGAAAAGCTTAAAGCAGCTGACAACTTTAAAGATTTCTTTCCACATTTTTCAGGCTGAGGCAGAACAGTCCAATTTTAACTCCATCTAGAGAAAAAAAAAATCATAGACAACAGAGCTAGCTCATCTTTCTCAATGGTGATACGTCAGGTTCTGAACAAACCTAAGATCCAGGAATTTCACATTACTCTACTCCATTCAATGCTATGCTACACTATGTTACAGTATCCCATCTTTGTCTATTTCCATTTCCTATTTCTGTTATCTCTGTTTCTTTTACTATTTTATCTTACCTCAGGCATTCCTTGGGCTGAAAATGCACTGTAGGGTGGCACCACATCTCTAACAGCCTCATACCCTGGAGGAGGAGGCTCTGATAATGATGTGTTGAAAATCTATTGGGAAAGAAGAAACAAAAACGTAAAACAAGCAACATGAAAAAGAAGTACTGTCTACATAGGCACATTTCACAGACATTTACAGTTTAAAGGACTCTAGTTTCATAACTCAAAATGAGGTGTGACCAAAACTTTAACAAGCACTGGGCATCACTTTCCATATGCAGGTTCAACGTGTGATCTCACAAATCCCATCTCCACTCTTTGCAGATAATCTCATTTAAATGAACACAGGTTACGCTAAAGTGGTCTCAGTATAGCACGTAACAGAAGGTTAGATCATAATAGTAAAAAAAATCGTGCATTCTGCTCATCCCCAGAGCTTCTATGAACACTAGAGTTGCTCTGTCATGAACTGATTTTATTTGTCAGTCTCAAGGCATAAACTCTATGATCTTCAAGAAAGTGAATTTAGCACAATCGTCAATACTGTATAATGAATCAATACAAATAACAATGCTGACAATGATTGATTTCCTCTTTCTTAATAAAAGAACAAGTTTAAAACAATTGAATTACATAAAGTAATTCTAATAAATAATTCTCCTTTCATCCATGTATGCCAGTATGCTGCATGAAGTAGGATAATTATTAGTATTCTTAGCATACAGCTGAAGAAACGAAGATACAAATTTAGGGAAAAAAATAAATAAACAGTAACCACTGATTTCCATGAGCTTTGGATCAGATGCAACATCATGAACAGAGCAGAGGATGGCTTTCCCTCCCAGTCTTCCCAGGTATATGAGGGTGTTTTTTCCCTGGTTGCAAAAACAGATGTTTTCTGTACCTCATTTCCATACTCATCAATTATTGAGATGTAGTTTGGCTTAGTTTCATCAGGGTAAGAGAGCAAGACATCGTAATGAACCAACTGAACAGAATCCAAACCAAACGCCTTCCACTCAGCTTGGACTTGCTGTGCCAGATGCAGATTCTCCTTTGTTCCTGCGAGGTGTGGAAGCTGTGTAAAATTGCTAGAGAAAAAGAAGCAATTGGTCAGGATCGGGAATTGCAGCTCGTAATCAAAACCCTTCTTAGCCTAGCTGGAAAGAAACTCCCATGTAAGACCATACTGAAACTAAATTAGGACCCAGACTCTTCTGAATTTAGGTATTTGCTTATCTTACGCTTAACTTGAGGAAAAGGATTTCAGTTTGTCGCAGGTGTTTACATCTTGCTAGCAGTGTGGCTTAGCAAGAAAGGCATAATGACATCACCTGTGGGGTCTTGTCCTTGGTTTATTCCTTGTCTTCCGGGCAACCTTGGGCCAAACACTTCTGTGCATAAGGAGACTGAGCTTCCTTGTGAAGCGATAAAAGAATCAAGTATAATTACCTCCAGGTATCCAATTGAGAAATGTGCATAATTACTCTGATCCCTGCATTTAATTAGCTGGATATTCTCCTTGGATGCCACTATTTTAATTAATTTTGGCATAAATACTGATTTATCTGAAAGTTCACTCTGAGCATGTCTTGTTGGCAAATAAGAGTTCACAGTGGCTTACAAACAAGGAACAGAAAAACTAAGAACCTTGTGACTTCAGAGACATACAGACTCAATAACAGTGAAAGATACCATGAGTAGTGAGCAACCCACTGCATGAAAAAGAGAAAATTTGCTCAGACCACTGAGCAGGCCTAGTGGTGAACTGAGCCAAAGAACTCCCAGATGAATGAGGTTTGTAATCATGTCCTCATCTAGTCATATGACCATGCCACCAACATGCCACAGAAGCACGTGTCACACCAGCTGGTGTTAATGAAAGAAACGGGTTCTTGGATAAGAAAGAGGTATAAGGTTGGGAAAAATTTTCCTTCTTGAGTTCCAGTGAGTGTTACTAAAAGCAGCAAACAAAGCACTTACTTCAAAAGAAGTATACACTTCTGCTTTTTGTGCCAAATGCTGCCATATTCCTCTGATAATGTCAACAGCTTTTATCAACACTATACTAGAGAAGTCCCTGGTACAGTGAAGGCACCATTTTCTGGATAACATACTGAACCAACACCATGGTTATGTTTAGAGCCAATGGCTGTTTTCTTTAAGATTTAGAATATTTTAGTCTCAGGTTTTTATTACAATTTGAGTTACACAATAACATTCTCCTGTATTATATTCCCATTTAACTGACTATTGTGTTTTTCTTCATTTCCTGTTCTAAGCTGTTGACTGCCTGCATGAGTAGTTCTGAGTAGTGACAAAGGATCTGCTGTATTTCACCACAGAATTGGCCTCATGTCAGCAAATGCAATACAATGTTCACTGTTAGCATAGAGACAGGGAGCTTTGAGGGCAGAAAGTTCCTTTTACAGGGTTCTTTAGCAACAGTTGGCCTTGTAGGAGCCAAAACACAGGTTGACAACTGAAAAAAAATCTTAAGCATTTGGTTTTCAATGTTTACATAGTCCAGTACGTGTCTATTATGTAGTAAAGAGAATGTACTTTCCAGCTAACTTATTTGCAAAAGTTTGTGGCAAGTGCACTTAAAATGAAATGTGTGGGATTGCCACAATGTATAAACTGAAAATGTTTTTTTCTAGTAATTTGGTTTTGCAGCAAGATAGAACTTCCTGCTATTTAATCAGGTTTGGAATAAACAGCACACCCAGTTCTATTGTCTACACCTAAAACCATTCATTTCAACAAATGAGCAGCTTTGCTTTTAAGATGTAATAAAAGAAACAGAGTAGCGTTAAAATCACCTAATTTTATTACTAGATGATACATGAGATTAATAAATTATTGGGGAAAAACATGGTCTTAAAAAGACCCTACATCTTAAAAGGTGTTTGTTTTATTATCAACAGCTTAATATACTTCTTAGATGACTAACCTCTATCTACGATGACTTTTCTAGCTATTCACCGTGCAGAGGGTGAAAGCATTGAAATCTATCTTTCTTCATGAAAGTGAATAATTATCAGTCATCATTCTGACCATGTAGATTATCTAATAAATTTGGTCAGAAAGTCAGAAGGGAGAATAACAATAAGGTATGAAGTTCTAATCTGTAGGAAGAACTGCAAGCTCAAATGCTAGTATGATTTTCTTCTAAGTTGATGTGGCCCACTATCTTCCATTGAATCTCTCCCAACTTAAGTTCAGTCATACAGCCTAATCCTAAATAAACAATTTTTACATAAAAAACAATGTAAGGTAAACGCTGCTGTAGGCTGAAACAGGCCACACATAAGAGAAGAAGTCAACCTCTACATCATTGTACAAGCATTCACCGAAGGCTAAGCAAGAACTTGGCCATTTTTAATTACTTTAAGCACTGAGATTACTGACAACAACTCAAGTGTTCTCAACACAAGTAAGACTGGAAGGAGCTGAGATGGACTGCACTCATCTCACTGGAAAACATGATAAAACCTATGGCCAAAAACCCATACACCATGCTCTGTCTGGTAATATTCGTGGGCTGGTTCCTGCTTGTTTTTTTTTTTTTTTTTTCTTTTGACTGCTAAGCCTACACACTGCTTACAAAAGAAACTGCTTGATGTTTTCAGCCTTCATTTCAGCCATAAATGCCGCCTTCACCTCTCCATGAGGACTCGAAGATGTCTTCTCTTCTACAGGTTTTGCAAACCAGCCTACACAACACAGCAAAATACAACAGTAAAAACACCAGAACAATATCCCCATGACACACATAATTTTTCTTCAGTATCACCACAAGTATTTCGCTGCATATTTTACAGCTGTTTTTTATCATAGCACAGTCAAGCAGCCACAACCTGGTAATGTCAGTGGTAGTCCCACACCACAGTGAGACAACTTATTACCTGGGCACATATTGAGGGGAATAAAATACTGTATTGTATCTATTCATCACAGTCATTTTACTGTAGATGCTGAGGAGTCCAATCTATCTTCCTTGAGCACCAGCACATCATGCTGCCAGTCACCTCAGAAAGGCAGCAGCTTTACGAAAACGTACAGAAACAGAGCCCCTTTGTGAGGAACAGATGTCCTGTAACTATTTTTTCACTCTCTGGCTCTTTTTCTGGAATCATTCCCTTACTGTAGCGGTGTTATCAGACTTAAGTGATGAGAGAAACACCTGTCTAGGGAGAGTTTTTGACACCTCTTTGTAAGCCGGGGCCTGTACGTGTTCAGTGCAAACGCAGCAGCCGTTACACAGGTGGCACATCGGGGACACGGCAGGGAGCAGAGTGGGCAACAGGCTGGCGCCACTCAGTCAGGGCCCTTCCACCAACTCCAAGCACACTACAAAAGCCGTTTCTCTTGCCTAACTACCACATTTAAAATGAAATTACACAATAACTAGCCAAAAAGGCACTCTGGACGGAAGACAGCCGCTGCTGCTGGGCAGATGGCGGCTCGGCCGGCCACAGATTCACCTCGGGCACGGAGCCCCCGGGCTCTGGAAGCCCTCCCAAACCTTCCCCCCTACCCGACCGCTCCTCAGCCCGGCACCGAGCAGCCTCCCCCGGCTGGAAGCTCCCAGGGCCGGCCGGGAGAGCCTCCCGACCCGCGGCGGGTGAGTCCGCACTGTACCGATGAGGAACCCGAGGACGAAGAGCCCCACCGCTGCTCCCAGGGTGGCAGCCCAGAAGCGGCCGCTAGCTGCCCTGGGCCCGGGGGGCTCCGAGAGAGTGCCGAGAGCCGTCCACATCGCTCCGGAGCCGCTCCCCGCCTCGCCCCGCAGCGCCCGCCCCGCCGGCCGAAGTCCCGCCGCTGGCCCGCCCCACGGCGCCTTGAGGCGGGCGGGACCCGGCCGCCTCCGGCGGGTCCCGGGTGCTAATGTCTGCCCCGGTGCCTCACACAGGGCCTTGTGCCACCCGTGAGGGGCTTTCACTCCGAGATCGGGACCTCAGCCCGCCCAGAGCCTGTCCCGAGGTCTCGCTGTCCGCCTGGACGTGGCCAGTTCTCCCCTGCTTTCCCCTTCTATCCACTCTCCTAGATATCCTGGCACCCCACGTTTCAAATGCCGTCAGGAGGTGAAGCAATGATTTCCACACCTGGTTCACTGTGGCTGTTTCACACAGGGCTGTGCCATCCCCTACAGGATACGTGGAAGAGTGAAGACCCAACAAGGGGGGAAAAAGTAAAAACCATTACTTTAACACATTTATTTTCTCAAGGAGTGTACCCCAATTCCCAAGACTCTGAAATGCTCTATTCAGAAACACAGACGCACCTGTGAATTCATTTACCAGGAGGAAGACTGATGGCTTGATGTCTCAGCACTCTGGATTTCCATTTTACTGAGGTTCAACCCCTAAACGAGTGTGTGTTTCACCTGGGACTGCCAGCTCCTGGTTTGGAGACTGGCTTCTGGCTTCCTACATGCTTAACTTTGCTTGAGTCTTTTTCCACGTCTTAAAATCTCAACTGCATGGTTTTGGAAAAATCTCTCCATTCATTTTGGTTTGGTTCTCCATTTCAATTTGATCTCATGTTTGAGAGGAAGCGATACCTTTAGGTCGATGAGCAGAGAGGAATTTGTCATGTAGGGATGACCTCCCGGGCTCTTTACAGATTTTCGTGCTCAGAACCCTTGCTCCAATGCCAGCTGAGGAAGCAATGCATGCTTAAGACACATTTCCAGCTGTAAAACTCAACAGTGAAATCCAAGTCTATATGTAGTAAACACATAGTTAATTGACAAGTCTACTCCTATTGCACCGCACGTCTTGCTGATACAGACAAAACCTAAACCTAGGATGAATTCCAGGCATTGGACTTTGACTGACTTCAACTGCAGAGCTCATCACACTAGAAAGTCATAGTACAAGACCACTAGATGAGCCCTGAAGAAGTGTTGGTGCCTCCTTATTAGCAAAGTGCAATACACCAGTGACATGGCAGTAGCATGATTTGAAATTTTTTAAGACAAAAAAAAAAGAACCTCAAAATATCTGACCAAAGACGGATATTAAAACAACAACAGCAGCATTTTTGGTAGTAGTCCTGTCTTCTGCTGTGTACCATCCTACACAGTCTGGCCTCACTGTGTGATAGCCCTGCTTTTAATGATCCAGCTAACAGTCTAAGCAGAGTGCTCTGCCACACTGTCATGTCAAACCCAGATGTCTGCCAAGTTACCTTCAGCATTCAGGCTGTTGCAGATACCAGTCTGCAATGCCTTAGCTCTCCCCTACAATTTATAAGGAATGTGAGATTGTAAAAGACCACAGTGGAAGTTGGTATCCCTGTGCAGCAGCATACCTCACCGTTCTGTACCTGGAGCAGCATAATGTGCCCATGTTCACTGCTCTGCCTCTACTCATTAATGTAAGCTGAAATCAATGCTCTGTTTAAGTGAAGTGGGCTAAAGAATGGACACATTTTCTGGTGTTCCTGAAAAGGCTATATGGCCAGTGCACCTTTTGGCCTAGGAACTTAGAATCCTTGATCAGCTAATTTCTGGTTGAAGGACTTGGAAATGGAGTTAATGAAGCACCGTGGGACTAGGTACTGAGCACACACACACACACACAAAAAAAAGTTTTATCTTTAGATTAATACTCCAGAGGGATTTAACGTCAGTGGGTTCTGTCTGCATTTATTCAAGCAAAAAGTAACACAGAGGAAACTAAGATTTTGTGAAAAGTTTGGTGCTGTTCAGCATTCTTCAACTAGTTGAGAAGTTCACCGCAATTAGAAGCTCTGAATTACTGCTTTCAGCCATTTTATGCATAGCCTTCGGTGTGTCTCAGCTTGGACAAGACATTAAGATTCTTAAATACACAACAGCAGCAGCCAAAGAGCAGTGGAAGAGCTCTTTTCTTCTTCTTCTTCTTCTTCTTCTTCTTCTTCTTCTTCTTCTTCTTCTTCTTCTTCTTCTTCTTCTTTACAGCTGTGATAAATTCATAAAATATTATGTTTGTTCCTATACAGAATTATATAGCTTACTTTGCAGGCAAAACATTTCACTAAAACAAAAATAGTAAATAAACCAAAAAGTAGGAAAAGTTAATCCCTCTCCTTTCTCCATGTTTTAGTGGATTTTTTTTTTTTACTAAAGATACTAAGAGGTTGTTTGTTTGTTTGTTGTTTTTCCTTCTCTCTGAACTGTGAGGAATCTGTGGAAGTATGATTTTTTTTTAATTTTTTTTTTCTGATTCATTCAACTGAGGAAACAAACTCTTATTTGAGGTGCATATCAGATGATGTTTTGAGTAAGATTGTCCTTTTACATGCCATTTAGCATGACACAGCTTTCCTTAGGTCCAACTGAAATGAGTTTCATGTGACTATTTTATGTAGGAACTGTACTTGCTGTGTGATGAGAAACCTGGTTGTATGTTAAGGTGCTGTTCAGATACAGATAGATCAACCTCTGTGATACTTCCTTTTGATATACCTGCAGGCTTACTACTTTATTCTCTGTTAGTCCTTCAGCATGTGCAAACGTAGTCACATTAATTTACAACAAATAAAGCTTTTGCATACTTGTGGGCAGGGTTCTTGATGTCCCTACTAGATGGAGTGAGCATTCTGGGAATTGACTCAGGTTTTTGAGTTGGGGTTGGGTGGGAAGAAGGCCTCTCAGTGGCAGTTTTTGCAGTAGCCTTTCATTCCTCTGAGTCACAAAGCTAGTCTGGTCGGTGATTAAGACAGGAAGTTCCAAACTGTTTTAGTTATAGCATAAGGCTAAGGAGACAACAGTTACTCCCCTTATGACCCACTGGAGGAACAGTCTGTTTTGAGTGGAGGTACAAGTTGCTCTAGTGTCTGAGGACAACTTTTGTAGCTTATCAAATAAAGGTGAGTTATTTAGAGATAACGGTTGCTAGTCTTTGTTGCAGTTTCAACTGTGAGAGAGAGGATTTAAAGCAGATGCTCAAGTACACAGGTCTGCTGTGGAGCTGATGACGGGTTTATGTGTCAGGATTAGAAGGGAAGCCAGCAAGAGGGACCTCATGCTGTCTGTCTGCAACTGACTGCTCGCTCAAGACAAGAAAAATAAGGAAGCCTTTTTTTAAATAACTGGAAGAAGTCTTATAGTTGCAGCCCCTTCAACATGGGAGTGCATAAGCATAGGAACAGGCTAGCAAAAGATGGAGGTCAAAATTTCTTGGAACTTTTCACAATGTCTGTACAAAGCCCTTGTGACCTGATATAACCATGAAGTTAGTCCAGCTTTCAGCAGGCGTTTGGTCCAAATTGACCTCATGGGTTTCTTTTCAACTTTTTTTTTTTTTTTCTGTAATTTTAAGGGAGAGTTGCTTGTGGATTATTATGCTGTCTGCTTTGTAAATATTAAATATCTGTGTTTCACTGTTATGTATTTGCCATACAGGCAGTGAAATGAAAAGACTTGCCTAGCTCCTGAGGGCTCCGTAGGTTTAATTTATTTTGAAAAAGTGAAGAAATTCATGAGTTCCAAGTCTCTATTATGCTATAGAACCACTCACTAATTAAATCTGAAGTGTTTCTGATAGAACTTATTATTAAATGTTTCATGAGTGAACTAAATGAGGTGTATTGTTGTAAAGTGTCAATAGAAGAGAAGAAAATGAAACCTTGAAATTTGTTTTCTATTTCACTTAGAAAACTTTTCTTACAATTTATTCTAGCTTTTTAAACTATTCAAAATACCAGCTTCTTACTTTTTACTGATACAAGGCACAGAAATAATACCTAGGTTTAAAACTTGTGTTTTCTTTCCTTCTATATACTTTTCTGGTTGTATATGCAACAGGATTTGTATGGATGAAAACTTTTACATGCTGCTTTTACATGCTGCTTTTGATCTTCACTACAGGGCTTCTGAAATGTCCCATTCTGCAAGGTGCCACATACACCTATCTGAGACAAAACTTAAGCTTTCTTAATATGGTAACAGTTTATCCCAGCCACAGTGTTGCAAGGTGCAGAAGGATAAAGTTATGAAAGATGCTGAACTTCTTTAATAGCTTGGCATACCAAACAAAGGAGCTTTTGCTGTTTACTTCTGCTCTTGGCTTCACAAGTCACTTCTCTCCTACTTGTGGTGCTCAATGGGCTGCATATTTCATTAGGTTTCATCAGTATTCAGTTTGCTGCTGCATTATAATCACAGAATGGTTTGGGCTGGAAGGGACCTTAAAGCCCATCCAGTTCCAACCCCCTGCCATGGGCAGAGACACCTCCCACCAGACCAGGTTGCTCAAAGCCCCATCCAGCCTGGCCTTGAACACCTCCAGGGATGGGGCAGCCACAGCTTCTCTGGGCAGCCTGTGCCAGGGCCTTACCCTATGAGTAGTTTCTTCCAAATATCTAACCTCACTCTCCCCTCTTTTAGTTTAAAACCATTACCCCTTGTCCTATCACTGCACGCCCTGACAAAGAGTCCCTCCCCAGCTGTCCTGTAGCCCCCTTTAGGTACTGGCAGGCTGCTGTAAGGTCTCCCCGGAGTCTTCTCTTCTCCAGGCTGAACAACCCCAACACCCTCAGCCGGTCTTCGTGTAGTGGGTTTACGTGGCAAGGTTTTGGTAGCAGGGAGCCATAGGGGTGGTTTCTGTGAGAAAGATCTAGAAGCTGCCCCATGTTTGGGAAGGGCCCCATTGTTTTCCAGATCCGAGCCAATAAGCGATGTTGTTTTGCGCCTCTGTGAGAGCATATTTAAGACAGGGAAAAAACGCTGCGCCACACAGCAGCCGGGAGAGTGAGAGGAGTGAGGAACAGCCTTGCACCAAGGTCAGTGTAGAGGGAGGGGGAGAGGTGCTCCAGGCGCCGGAGCAGAAGTCCCCTGCGGCCTGTGGTGAGGACCATGGTGAAGCAGGATGTCCCCCTGCAGCCCATGGAGTACCACGGTGGAGCAGGGTTCCATGCTGCAGCCCGTGGAGGAGACCACGGTGGAGCAGGTGGCCCTGCACTGACGGAGGCTGCCGCCTGTGGAAGACCCCTGCCGGAGCAGATTCCGGGCCGGACCTGTAGCCCGTGGAGAGGAGCCCATGCAGGAGCAGGTGACCCGGCAGGAGCTGCTGCCCGTAGGGGAGCCAGGTTGGAGCAGTTTTCTCCTGAGGGATGGACCCCGTGGTACGGACCCATATCTGGAGCAGTTGTGGAAGAGCTGCTGCCTGTGGGAAGCCCACGCCGGATCAGTTCATCAAGGACTGCATCCCGTGGGTGGGACCCCACAGCACAGGGGACGAGAGTGACCGAGAAGGAGCGGCAGAGAAGAAGTGCTGTAGACTGACCATAACCCCCATTCCCCGTTCCCCTGCGCCGCTCGGGGGGAGGAGGTGGAAGAGGGTGGATGGGGGGGGAAGGTGCTTTTGGTTTTTTTCTTTGTTTTCTCACTTCTCTCGCTTGTTAGTTGTAGGCAATAAATCTTACTATCTCCTTATGCCGAGTCTGTTTTGCCCGTTACAATAATTATTGCGTGATTTTCTTGTCCTTATCTCAATCCTTGAGCCCTTTTCACGTATTTTCTCCCCATTCCTCTTTGAGGAGGGGGAGTGAGAGAGCGGCTGTGGTGGAGCTCGGCTGCCCACTCGAGCGGAACCACAACACTTCGCAGGAGAGGTGCTCCAGCTCTTTGATCATGCTCATGGTTCTCCTCTGGACTCTTTCTAATACTTCCATATCCTTCTTGTGCTGGGGGCCCCAGAGCTGAATGCAGGGCTCCAGTCAGGGTCTCACGAGAGCAGAAGGAGGGGGACAATCCCCTCCCTTGACATGCCATTGGATTGACCCATGAAGGAGCTGGACAAGCTGCAGCCCTGGCACAAGGTGATGTGGGGGATATCTGCCTCTTATGTGGCAGCAAGATGTTAAATCAGCTCAAACTTGCTTGTGTTGATGTCACCATGATAGCACAAATGGCTTGTAATTAATTCAGAATTCACTTACGAAGGCTGAAGTGCCTTGAATCTTGCTATGGATTGAGAATGAGTTCTTACAGAGAAGCAGTTTATTCTGTGGATATTTTCAGCTCTTTGACTTCCCAGGACATTGATCTTTCATGTGCAGCAAGCACAGGTTCTTCAGGTGATTCTTCTAGCCTCACTGGCACAGAATGGGATGCTGATGTGGAAAACAGAGAATGGAGGAGGGCTAAAGATGTACACATGGAAATCCTCTGTGTTTAGAGCATAGCTGGTACCAAAATATGTTCTTTTCTGGACTGAGAAATCAATAAACAGCAACTTAGTTATGTTACAACTGTTTCAGGATGAGATTTCCTTATAGCTGCACGGGAGTGCTCCAAAGGCTGTTGGTATTCTAGTTTTTACATGTTACAGGAGTGAAGGATAAGATTATTTATTTATTTATTTATTTATTTATTTAAATGTGCTTATCTACACAGACTTGTATTGTACTGCCTTTTAAATAGCCCTCTCTACTGATGGTGAGTCATAGCTACCCAATACGTATTCTTTGAATTTTACAAGTAGTCATGTTGCTGTGATTATCACTGTTATATGTGCTTTGGCAATTTTGTCTGTTCCTAGCTGTTTATTCTTTCTGATCTTCTGTTGCAGCTGGAAGAGATTTGGTGTATGTAGTCAGAGGCAGGGAACCATTTCAGTTCTGTTGATGAACAAGACACGGTGGCTTTAAATTTTAAAAACAAGTTAAAAATAGGCACCACTGTTCTGGACATTTTTGTTTGTTGTGTGATTACATCGTAATGCAAAGTATGAAGCTTATTTTTTTAATAGTTTCCTGTTCTGAATTTCATCTCAGAAATAAGAGGCTAATAATTCCCAGTGGTATCTTTTGTGGTCAGACATAAGACGTAATATTTGCTCCAGAAGTTTGCAATGTCTGTTTCAATTTTTGTCCTATTCTGGATTATTCTGTGATTGGAGATATTACCTTATTTTGTTTCCTTTTAGGACCTCGTTGTTCAGGAAAAAAAAAATAGACTATGTGGCTGCAAATAACACCATTTCTCCTGGTTAGTTTGAAGCGGGGTGCTTCTTTTAGCCTTCACTGAATCTGACGTACAGTGTTTTTCTGACTTGCCTGAGGTCACTGTATTAGACAGGAAGGTCTCTGGTTTCCCAGCCCTGTATCCTGACCACAAGACTACAGTAACTCCCCTCAACCCAAAGCCTGTAGTTTTCCTTAAGTCTACACTTGATTTTGAGATGATGATCTAGCTACTTGGTCTTTGCAAGTGCTGGTACTGCAAAAACAAGTTGTTTTGATGGAGGTAGTTGTACACTGTGTGCATGCAGAAAAAAATGCTATCAGGGAAAGTTCCACTTCCACGATCATGATTTCTGCTGTCAGCAAAAAGTAGGGAGTTTTTTTTTTTTTTTTTTTTTTTTTCCCTTTCTCTGCATATTTCAAGTGATGTCTTTCTTTGAAAAATATCCCAGTGGCTCAAATAAGCTTCTCCTCCAAACAGACATCTAAATACTTCACTGACGTTCAGTGCTGCATACAAATTGGTAGCGTAGGCCTGAATCTCAACGGTCTTATTCTCTGGTCACTACGAAAAGAAACTGTGCTGGTATGAAATGGGAATGATACACAAGCAAATCAGACTCCTGGACTTTCAGTGATCACTATGTGAAGGGCAAATTGAACTACACACAACCTCCTGATAAAAAAAGCAATTGAGAGGGCAATAAAAAGATATACAGCTGCAGAAAAAATAGGAGGAAAGGCCAGAGTTCAGATTAGAAACAGAAGTTGAAGAAAGGCAAGACAAGAAATAAACAACTCTTTAAAATAACTCTTGTGAAAGTCCTGCAGTGTAAGGGGAAAAATGTTTTCTCCTGCCCTGACCTCTAAATAGAAGTCATTGGTTCTCTGAGACTCGATGTGAAAAGGAAGTGCTAACATCTGTTTCTGTGTGTTCAATCAGTGATTTTGATATTGTCTGAAGAAAAAAAAAATCTCTTAAAGAATTCAGTCACGTTAGCTGGCCTACCCCTCGGTAAAAGGAAGGCTACCTTCTGCTGAACATTTTTGTGCTGAGAATGCATCACTCGAGCAGAGCTTGAAACAAGCACTAATTTAAATTGACTGAATGAAGGTCTGGCACTGCTGTGGTTCAGTTAAAATCACCATCTGCCTTTCAACCATCAAATATGAGGTCAATGAAATTGGTGGCTCTGAGGACACCTGCCATGTCTACTGTTATTTTGTCTTTGCATTTGAATAGTGGGCGTGAGAGGGCAGGTCCCATTCATGTCTATTGTTTATTTGTGTTTATTTCCTTTGCTGAATATTGTTATCCTTGGAAAAGATCTCACTATGTATGAGGTGCAAGCCAAGAATGCTCCCTGCACCTTTGTGGAAGGATGAAGTGCGAGGATGCACAGCGATTGGTGTGTGGGGGTCAGTTGAATGTGTGTGCAGATACTACTGGCAACACAGCATTTAGCTCTGTGAAAGCATTTAGTGTAATGCCATTTAACTTGGGTTATTTCCTTTAAGCAATTTGATAGTTAAACTGATATAGACTTTAGTTTTTGTTACTGAAAGACTACTAAAACAAGCACATTGATGAAAACCTTCAGGGTCTTTCTTGGATGCTAAGAAGGAGATCCTAAGTTTGGCTGCATTCTGCATCCAAACCTGTAAATATGGTCAGCTGAATAAGTTTACAATAGTTTTCTGTACAAGTATCTGATATTTCATATATGGTGTTATTAGTTAGTGTTATATAAGCATCTGCAGCCTCAGATCACAGAATCACAGAATTGTAGGGGTTGGAAGATCTCAAGAGATCATCAGGTCCAACCCCCCTGCCAAAGCAGGTTTCCTAGAGCAGGTTGCCCAGGGAGGCATCCAGATGGGATTTGAATATCTCCAGAGAAGGAGACTCCACAACCTGCCTTGGCAGACTGTTCCAGTGTTCCATCGCCCTCACCGTGAAGAAGTCCTTTTGCATGTTGGTGTGGAACTTCCTGTGCTCCATCTTGTGGCCATTACCCCTTGTCCTGTCCCCACAAGCCACTGAAAAGAGGTTGGCCAAATCCCCCTGTCTCCCACACTTAAGATGTTTGTAAACATTGATAAGATTCTCTCTCAGTCTTCTTTTCTTGAGGCTGAAGACAGCCTTTCCTCATAGGGAACATGTTACAGGCCCCGTATCACCTTTGTGACCCTCCATGGGGCTCTTTCCAGGAGATCCCTGTCTTTTTTGTACTGTGCTCAGAACTGGACACAGTATTCCAGGTGAGGCCTGACCAGGGCAGAGTAGAGGGAGAGGATCACCTCTCTTGACCTGTTGGCCATGCTCCTTTTAATGCACACCATGCTCCTTTTAATGCACATTGGCCCTCTTGGCCACCAGGGCACACTGCTGGGACTGGTGCTATGCCTGTTTCACAGGGGTGCCTGTGAAATACGGCACTGTATCCATCCCTGTAGAACAAGTACTGGATTAAAGTGTTTATACCTTAGTATTTTACCAGAAGGTGTAATCATTCCGTCCTCACATGAAGAGCTTAAATAAAGATGGCCTGACTTACTATTGCATTTCATTTAGTCCTTGGAGAAATTGTGTTCTCTGCTCCAAACCCACAGGGTGACTCCCTCAGACTGTGCTGCACAGGGGGTTATAAAAAGAAAGGTTGCCAATAGCAACTTGTTCTTCTGCTGGAACAAGCCAAAGTTATTTGAAAAGACAGCATAGAAATAGGGAAGCTGGGGAGAATGAATGGAAAGCCTTTGTGTTGATGTTTTGAAAATACAAATGAAACAGCCTTATTTTGCAGTGCTTTTGATAGGAAAATGAAAATGAGCAAGCCCTCCTACAGAAGGTTTCATGGGATTGCATCCTGGCTAGCACCAAACCTTGGACACTAGCCTTCCTCGCAATGCCCAGGTCATCAGTCCTTCTTATGCTCTTGGCCACCTATTGCCCTGAATCTCACAGTCAATGACCACCATTGGTTGGTACAAAGCCTCTACAGGATATAGTGATGTGGTGGTATGGGGGTTGCAATGTCTGTAGGGCTGGTGTCCTAGCAGATGATGGGGACCGTGTGAGAATCTTGTTTGTTTTCGTGCAACTACTTTTAAGTCTTTTTAGAGCTGGTTTGCAGGGAAGAAGCTACATGAGGGAAAATGAGGGTAAGATCCATGGAAGCCAAAGGTAAAAGAGAATAACTGCGTTCCTGAGAAGTTGCATGTGTAAGTAATGGGTCTTGGAATAACTTATTCATGTTCCTAACCCTGATGGAAGAGAAAATGGTGACAACACAATCTTTAAAAACGCTGGTAAGAAAGATATAATTAATACTTCCTTATTTTCCTGTACTTTTCATGCTGAGCCACCAGATGGCGACCACAGACTGTCCACAGATCTGAACCTGTTCACCTCCTGTTTATTTAACTTCTGTGACCTGAGATGGTAGCCTGACAGGACTGCTTTGCTTTCAAAGCAAGCAAAAAGAAATACATTTATAAAATGAACGTTGCGGGTTTGGTTCTGCTTTACACTGATGCTTTCTTTATATCAGTGCAGCTACAGCATTTACAACTTGGGAACATGAGGAATCAGGCCTGGTGAAGCTGTATGTGTGCAAAGATGTGCCTACGTAATGCATTTAAATCCAGAGCAGTATTTGTTTGTAGAGGCTGTAGTTATGTTCTTCTCATACCTTACAGCATCTGGTGTGACCAGCTATACTGAAACATTAAATCACATGCATTCAATGTCAGAACCTCTTTCTTTCAATCCCATTCATTCTTCATTCAGTCTTTCCTATTCCTTCTTTCCTCCTCCATCACTCCTGCTGATGCTTAGAGCATGCTTTCCATACGGAACCTTCTAGGATACCAGCTCCTTGTCACAGCCCAGCCATTCACCCTTGTACATTAATGTTTAAAAAAGCCTCTGTTCTTCCACCCTTTCATCATCAATAGAATGAAAGTTGAAATCTGTCCTACACACATTGAAAGCAAATAAGCAAATGCTCAAAAAATGCTCAAAATATATATATATATATATATATATATATATTTTTTTTTTTTCCTTAAGGAGGTGATTTGCAGGCATCTCCAGGCTAAGCAGGGACATGCCGCGGGTCACAGGGCTTATCAGCACAGAACGTGAGACAGCCCAGATATGCGAGGTTAGTAGTGTTATGGCATTGACTGAACAAAGAACATCACTCAAGCCTATTGTTTTTCTGAGCTCGTAGAGCTGGCTTTAACACTGGTGGGTACTTAATTTGGGAATTATTGTCTAAGGAGCACCCAAGAATAGCAGCACATGAAGCTGAGATTTCCTGTGAGCTGCCAGATGTGTGCTTTGCATTTGGCTTTTGTTTTGCCTGGTTGCTGTGGGTTTTTCTCAGCTGGCAGCATTTAGGGAACATACAAAAAGACAACGTTTTAATACCCTTGCTGCTCCAACAGATAATTTGAGTAGGCAGCCTGGGAAGGGTTATACATTGCAGAGACATGCACGAAACAAAAGGAGTCCTAGTGACTAAATGACATTTGTTTATTTCCAGAGGAAATCTCTCTGTGTTTGTGGAGTTTCTCTGGAATTCTTACATGCAAAGAAGGGCAGCAAATAGCTTTCTAAATCTAACTGAATTTTGGTCCACTTTTAGAGTATTGAACTAAAAGAACTGTGGGTTTTAATGTTTCTTTAAACACCTTTTTGAGTGTTTTTTGTTTGTTTGTTTGTTTGTTTTGTTTTGTTTTGTTTTTTTAAAGCCTTCAAAGGAAGTTTAAATACAAAAGAAAAACTTGCATGGGGGAGTGGAAGACAAGAAAGGATACTAGAGCTTCTCCCAAACTGGTTTGTAAGATAGAATTGTGCAGGGTACAGTGAGTGTCGTGCCATCTTTTTCTTTTCTTCAGTCACCATGTGATGTGGAGGAGCAAAGGGAGAGTTTCCTCCTTGATGCAGAACTATTTCCCTACAGGTAAGTCTGATCACTCTCAGAAAGCTCCTGGCTTAGCAGGGTCTAGAGTCACCAAGGTTTCTCTGGGCTGATTGAAATCCAGTCACACCAGCTTAAATGGAAAATTACACTAGAGTACTGGGATCACTGGACCTCATAGAAGGACAGCATGCTCCTTAGCAGAATCCTGTTGGACTGTAAGTCTGTAGCTGAAGTGCAGCAACACAGGCTCTTCACTTGCTCTGTTTACTAGATGGAAAGGTGCAGAAACATGGTGGGTTGCAGCTCAAGTCAGCCGGTAGCATCCAACATCTTAAGTTAGTTAGCAAAAAGGAAGCTGTGGTGATGTAGCTTGATGTATCATGCACAAAGTGAAAGCCACTTGCATGAATCTCTCATACTTGCACCCTCTCTCTTACACACTGACTTAGAGTGCAAGAGGCTGAAGCAGGGTACAGTCTTGGATCAGCAAGCAGCTATTTTGGTTTTCTTACCCTAGGCTTTGATCTGGGGACTGTTCTTCCAAAGGGATGCGTCTGTGAAGCTGGTTCTGAAGAACTGAACTTGTCTCAGTTCTACCTTAACCAGCAGCCCACACATTTGGTACGCTGCATGGGTGAGAAATCACAGGCCCACTTGTTTCCTTCCCACATATTTCATTCGCTGGTAGCTTTTCTGAAAGGCTTTACCATTGACTGCTTCCTGACCTACTTTATTTCACATGTGGAGACTGGGAAGGATTTCAGGAGTTACTGTTCGTTCTCTGCTGCAAGAAAAACCCAGCAATTTTATTTTTGTCTTAGGAAAACAGAATATTACTCATGTCCTAAGGCAAGGTCATCATTTGCCTTTGGTTTAGGTAATTTGAGAGAACATGACTATTAGAGTTTTTGCTTTGAATATTAACTGCCAGTCCTATGCTCTGGTGAAAGATGCTGCATCCCTGTATCTGCAGGATGTTTTGAGTCCAGCATGGGTAACCAAAGCTGCTGTGTTTCCCATCTGGAACTGTTTGGTCTTGAATAGCTAAAATAATGTTAATTGCTGTTAGAGCTCTTGACAGTTCCTACTGTCTATAAAAACAGCAGCTAAAAGGAATTTCAGACAGCTGAGATTATAAAACTGGCCGTTGCTGCTGTGCAACATCATGATTCATAATAAAAAAAAATGTTTTTATTCAAGTTAGCATTGTGCTGCAGCAGTGTTAAAACCAGACCTCCTAGAATGTATATTGGGTAATTTATAGACCTCTACTAGCTGCTGTATGATAGACTTCTTCACTTTCTGTAGACAGATACATGGGAAAGAGTGAACATGTTATATTGCTATTACTTAAGAGGGACACAGGCTATAGAGCACTGCAAGAGCTGTAAATTACTTGTCAGACTCCTCTTTGCTGCAACACCAAAGTTATTCTTAAAAAACTGAATTTGCAATGGTGCTGTCTATGCAAGGCTTATATTATGAAATATCCTTCAGGGTGCTAAGTGCTTTGTCTGGGGCTGGGAGAGATCTTTTTCTGAGAGATGAAGTACTCTAGCAAACTTCTTTATCTGGTACTTCCCCGGGTTGTTGGGGTACTTCATCATTTCAGGAATGGAGCTGTTAGTAAGGCTGGTGCTGTGGTGCCTAGACAGCCAGTACTTTTACCAAAAGAAATGTTTGTGAGGCTCAGTTTGACCACTGTTCCTGGCCCATTTCAGGTCCTGATCTTAGTGCCTCAGGATCTGGTTGTGTAAGGACTGTACCCTTGGACCTTTTTGATGTGCTCAGTGCTGCATGGCAACAGAAGAGCTCAGCAGTTATTTTTACCAGATGTTATACATGAGGAAATTCCATCTTGCATATTTGTTTTTTTAGAATAGAAACATCTTGAACTTTTATTATTATTACAGAAGATATCTGTTTATATTCCAGTGAGCAATGTTGGTGCTACTGCAGGGATCGCATGAAAACGTCTCTGCCTTTACATCCCTATCAGCTGTATCCTTTACAGTGTGTGTGCTCTTACATCTTATTCCTGCCTCTCGTATGCCACACTGGGATTGTGTTTGGGGAGAATGTTATCTAACAACTGCCACAGAAGCCTGTGCTAAGGCTTTCAGAAAGGGCTAGTTATTACCAGTATTCAACTGTAGAGGAAGCAAAATACCTTATCTTTTTGTTGCTGTTGTTCATCCACTTTTGGCAAATCAGTTTTGTGAATGTTTTGTATCTGGAGATCCTGTCTGGCTCCAACTTTCTATGTGAACTAGAAAATGTTTCCCTGTGTTATTTTGGGTATTCATTCTTCTGTAGAATAAAACACACTCAATTTTATTCAATTTTCAATTTCATTCACGTAAGTGTATAAACCCAGTCTTCAAATGAAAATTGTTACAGTGAAACAGATCTTTCCACACCCCACACACATCCCCTCCCCCCTCACTTATTCATACGTTTACAACTATGTATACAGGACAGTAGAGCAAAAGATGAATGTTATCAAGCTAGAAAAGAAAGACTGCTTCTGCAATGATAGCAATAGCATAGAAATTGTACCTATGAAGTTCTTACTGAATAACAGAATTATTCATTGCAACCAAGGGAGGGGGCAGAAAATGAGATGGGCAGAGCTGAAAGGGTCTGTTGAGCAGCCTAAACCAGCAAGAAGTTGGCTAATCAGATTTGCTGCTTTGAATTACACCCCAAAATAATTTAGAGGGTGCTTTTCTTAAAGGACTGCAGTGTCTTGTGTCCATGTTGCCATAAAGAAATCCTTGTGGTGTTCCAGGCCCGTGGGCAGGGGATGTGAACGGTGCTGGGGTTAGAGACGAGTGCTGCAATCAGGTCAAGGAGCATTGTGTTGTTGCTTAGACCTGTTCTCTAACGTGTGCGGTGGGTTTCTAACATACTGTAGAGCTGTGTGAGCCATGGATTCCTCAGTACATGAAAGATGAGAAATGAGCAGAAGATGAAGACATCCCAAACCAGAATATTGTCCACTGTACAGTGACATAGCATCCTTTTCTTTTATGCAGCCTACGCTACCCCGTCTCCACCACTGCCTCACTCAGATAACCTAGCTCCCCCAGATCAGACTGTTTTATAAATGAGATCCTGTTCTGTTTGAGGTGAGCAGATCTACTTAGGTTGAGGCAATTGCTTTCCAGTGACTCCAGGTAGAAGTTACTTTTAGAGAACTTTACATCAGGAGGATGAGGACTTGCTTCTTTTATGGCCAAAATCTGTGACCTGGATATTTAAAAGAGCTTTGAACAGTTTTATTATTTTTGAATGATTCAGGAAAACAAAAATCAAACAAAAATAACATTTGACTTTTAATTCTATTTATATTCATTCACTATCCTTGTTCCTATAGTGTCTGACCTCCTTTTAGTTAAAAATATGACTAAAACCTAATGCGTGTGAGGCTCCCTATTTTCTCTCCTTGCAGGAATTTGCAGTTGCATACTCTATCCACCTGACCTTTCGATATTCCTGAATATACTCTGTCTTATTACACTGTTTTGGTCATTTCTGGTAGTAATGTTAGTAGTATTGTAGCATTGCTGCAATAAAACCAACCTTATTTATTTATTTATTTATTTATTTATTTATTTATTTATTTATTTTGTGCCTTCATCTTTGTATGGTCCTTTACATTACACCCCAAAATAGGCACATATGAATTGATAAACTATTGATAAACCAATATAATAATAAACAAACAAACAAAAAACAATATAATAATAAACCAAAATAAACCAATTGATAAACCCAAATCTACTTCTTGGTACACCTTCCATAGTGAATTTCTGCTGACTGTTGAGCATGTATTCTGATGTCACACTTTCAGAGTACTTTTCATGATGATTTCCAGAGCAGTGATATTCAGATAAGAAGCCTTTGAATTGCAATTTCAAATAACAGTGAATAACAGTGAACAGTGAACAACAGACAGATGATGTTTAGTTTCTAGATCAGGTGCCATTTATAGGAGATGATTCAGTTGAATGGTCAGACACCTCTCTTGTGTCCTGTTTGAATAATATTTACAAACTTAGTCCTGCTTTTTTTTAAAGTCAATGACAAAACTAACTGTAATGAAAGTAAAGCTACATCTCTTTGAAACTTATTTTAGGATAACTGCCAAAGCCTGCAAACTATATGAAGAAGTCTTGATATAATGCAGTCTGATGCTACGGTATAGATTCAGCTTTAAATTTTGTTGTATACATCACATGTATTCATTTTCTTAATTTTTTTTAAATAACAATGGTGAAAGCATTTGTTTCATGTACAATGAAACTTCCCTGTGTAGTGTTTGGAGCCTGAGAATTGCAGTTGGGATAAGAGCCAAGAAGTGAAACTAGTAAGAAACAAATGAGCAATTCATCAGTAACAGCAATACTGCTTCAAATATACAATTGCATACTTGGAGTGAAGTCAGTTAGCTCTTGACAAACTAAGGAGATGGGAATTTTTTGTGGGATTACAACACTACATTAGGAGATTTACAAGTTTTCTTGTAGAGCATAGTCTGGATGGGGCTGTCCCTCCCACAGTTAAGGTTGCCTCGGATGGTTTGTTTAGGTAAGAGTAGGATCAGATTTGATAGCTTTTTTAAAAGCAGGACTAACCACTTTTGCTCTCCAGGACTCATGTGTATGTCTTATGAGTAGTTTAAGTTTGAGGATTTTGTCACAAAGTCTCCATTACGATTAAAGCTGTCACTAACTGAAAGCCAGGGCAAGCTCAAAAAGATTTTCAGTTATAGTCTATCGTTCTGCCAACATCCCTTTCTTGCAGGGCATTTACACTGCTTGTTACAAGAGCCATCAGAACTGACTAGCAGGAGCGCTGTCAGTCCTTTGTGAACTTTGCAAAGATGTGCTTCCCTCTCTTCAGAAAGGGTAGAAAGAGCCGAGAAAATGTTCGCAGTGGAATGAGTTTGGGTTTTCGTGTTTTTCTTCTCTGGGAGGTGGCGTGCACTGGCTGATAAGAGTTTGGAGACAGTAAAGTACCTTTTTTTTCTGACAAAACAGAGTGGAAAAATATCAGTTTCCCTGGTGCCAAACTCTGGAGTTACCTGCTTTCTGTATTTCTACTTTCCTCTGATATTTTTCTTTTTATGCCTTGGGAACTACACTAAACAATGGACTTTTTATGCCTTTTTAAGTAATTTCTCTTCACCATTCAATACAATTTATACAAGAATTAAATAGAAATTAAGGGTTGAGTCACTGAATCTTAGACCATTTCAAGAAGCATCTTCATTCTGTACCATTTTTCCCTCAGTTGTCTTATTCAATGTAGTCTTATTCATTATTCAATGTCTCATTTTTTAGTTTATGTATTTCTTAAACCCACCATGGTAACAGATGCTTGGCTTTTTTACAGAGCATTCTGAATCTTACATTTCTGTGGCCATAACAAAGTTCCACGGTTTGCCTTCCTGCATCTCTAGTGTTCAGCTACACACATGGACTTGGTAGCAGACAACATAAGATGATTTTGTTCACAAGATATCGAACATCTGAGGTCTGTTTTCACTCATAGTTTGAACCTGGCACAGTCCTTTCTGCAGCAATGTCTGTTGCTGAAGGGCATGTCCAGAACTTTACTGCCACTTTATTTAGTGTAAACTGGATAATTTGAAGCAGGCATCCTAAGGCCTGGCCATCTCTTGTTAGGCTTAAAAAGGGTGTAAGGGAAAGACTTCAAAGTGAGAAGGGTTTCTACTGCACATTTGACTAATGCTGTCAGACAGAGATGGCAGAAATACAGCACCATATGAAAGTGGTGAGCTCACAGAAGTATGGGAAGCAGGACTGATGATGAATTTAGCTAAATCCAAGAAAGAGATATTTATTTGACTTGACTATTGATACTTGGCATTCTGTGTGCTCCTTCTGCTACTGGAATGCCAAGGATGCTGTCCTGTTTATTTTTTTTGTTTGTTTGTTTTGTTTTGTTTTGTTGATGTTGTTGTAAGCCTAATTCATTATTGATGTTGCTCTTTTTTCCTCTCAATGTGGCAAAAGGAGTGGCCATCACATCGTTAGTGCATATGTTGGTGAATCTGTCTCTGTAGCGACAAAGTGGTGACAGCCAGTGCTGTCAGTGAAGCTTGCAGGGCAGCTGGAGCCTGCAGCATCAATCTTGCACACGCGGGAAGTCACCAATTCACTGTGCAGCTACTCTGTGCTCAGTAGGTCTTGCACAGCTAGTAAGGGCTATTTTGTGCAGAGCTGCTTTCACATGCGGGGTCAGGGACTGGCATGATCCATGTCTGAAAACAGCACTGTAAGACTTAATGGAGTCTTGTACCCCAAAGCACCCAGGCTGACTGAAAGAGCTCAATAGCCACTGGAGCTCAGGAGCCCTCACCTAGTCATCCCAGTGCCACATATCTGCTGCAAACTGACAAGCCTGTAAAAAGTTCTTTGAGTATTTATTTTTCTGTTTACATAGCTCTTAAGAATCAGAAACCTTTCATGATCTTGGAAGCTTTCTTTGGAAGAAGATCCCAATTCATCCTTCAATGTAGCCATGAAATGAGCAAGCCACTGCCATCAGGCTGTCTTTTCCTCCTCTAAGGTGTGTATGGTGACTTTACAGGGTTTTAGATGCCTTGTGCATGGACAACTTGCAGTGCTTGTCTGGTTTGCTGACAGCACTTCCATAAACTGTGCATGCCTGTTTCCTTATCTGCTCTTCAGAACAATACTTCTGTCATCATATCATTATGGATCTTTGCAGAAAGGCAGTTAACCCCTTTGCACTTCTTCAAAAGCAGCCAGAAATCATTTCTACTAATGTTCACTGAAGTGCAACTGCTTTACTCCTGTATCTTAAAACAACATTTTAAAATTCCTATAGTTAATATTATTTTCTGAAGAAACCTCCCATTACTGAAGCTTTGCAAAGGCATTTGCCCTTTATTTCCACTTTGGAGCACCCACCCCCAGAATAAGTTTTTTCCTCTGGATGCACCACCTTACAGCTAATGAAGACCTTGGGTATTCCAGGACAGGAAAGGTAAGCAGGTTTGTATTCCAAAGCTGCTCTATATAGCTCTAGTTAAACATACTATTTATGCACTTACCCTTTACAGATAGGGACTTCAGTGGAGAGTTTCAGGTTTTTAATTGTGCATAGGTTCCTGTGTAATTCAAAGGTCTTTTCACAATTTCAGTTTATTTTTTAGAAACAGTATGACATATGATGATATCCGCATATTGTTTGTATGTCCTACTCTTTTGTATCCTATGTGAAAAAATCACCTCCTGTTTTTCTGTGGTTTTGATTAATGCAAGAGAGATAAAAAGAAACTCCATAAGCTGGTTGTTCAGGGATACACACCTGCATCTAAACAAAGGGGTCTTAGGTGTTTAGGTTATCTACCAGTATTCTTTTCTCAAATATTCACCAGGACTTTCATAAGCAACAAAACTAAAATTTCCTTATTTATTCCCCTTTTCTCTCTCTCTCTCTCTCTCTCTCTTTTTTTTTTTTTTTTTTTTTCCCTCAAAGCCTAAAATCCCAGTTAATGAGCTGCACCCATCCAAGAGGATCCATGCTGGGAGAGGAAGAAAGAGAGAACATCCAAAGAAGGTTAAAACAACTTTTCTGAAACCACCTCATAACTTGGCTTGAATACCAGCTCTCAGCCCAGAGCATTCTGAAATTTGGGCTGGTATTTCATTCACTTACGTATTTTGTAAAGTGGGGAAGTCATGGTTTTGTTAGTTAGTTTGTTTTTGTTTTTAAGTTGTCTTTTGGCAGCCTTTGTGAATCAGCAATTTAAGCAGCTGCCTATCTTAGTTATGCCACTACTCAAAGGTCCTCATGCAGACCTCACAAGGCTACATTTGAAAATGAATAAATATCTATATTGTTTCCATCGTATTTAACATTTTTCACGTCAACATAATATGCCAACATAACAATAGGCCTGTTGTGCTAAATAGATGGCATTCCACGTTATTCTATTGCTTTGGCTATCTATTCACTCACTAACAAATAAAACCATGTGATACCATTTTAATACTTTCAGAATATATTGCAGAGAAACTCCAAAATCTAAGAATTATTCTTAGCATGAACAAGCCTTTATCCTGAATTTAGAGAAAGTATTGAACTGCTGTGTCATCCAGCCTAGCTTCTTGTTTGCTGCAGAATATAGCCATCTAAAGTGGTTAATCTTTATAAGAGGCAGAAATTAATCAGACAAATCAAAATAAAGAAGCAAATCACGAGTGTGATGCGGTGCATCCTTAAAAATTAGGATGTTAGATTGAAGTTAATTAAATAATGATTTTTAAAAGGCACACAAGCAATATTTCTAGTAAATGTGACGTGATTTTTCATTCCTTTAACACCTGTTTTATTAGTATGTATTTCTTTGATTAACAATGCTTATCGTCTCACATTAGCAAGTACTGTTTTTTCCTTTCCATATTTTTGAAGCAGAAAGCAATGTATGAGAAAAAGCTGGACAAGAAAACGAAAACTCCTGAAAAAAGGGGGGGGGCTAGATGTTTTTACTCCAAAAGATTAGGAAAAAAATTGCAATTGTTACTTTTTTGTTCAACTTTCTTTGTTGAAATCATAATTTTTCAGATTTTTTTAACACATTCATTTTTGCCTACCTGAAAGTGAAAATATCCTGAAACAAACTACATTTAGATTACCTTTTGGAAAACAAAAGAGAGGAAAAGAAACTTTCCAAGTGGAAAAGGGAAGGAAATCCCCTATTGTAAAAATTTTTAATTTACTGTTGGTTTACTCTAGTATGGTAGGTTGTACTGAGTCCGGCTGGGATGTTAACTTTCCCTGCAGCAGCCCATACACTGCTGTTCTAGCTACAAGTGCAGAGCACAGCACTGTATGAGCTGCTGCAGGGTAAGTTAACAGTTAACAGTTAACAGTAAGTTAACATCCCAGCCGGATCCAGCATCTAGGCAGCCAAATTTCTTAAATATGGGACTTGAATATTTTCCTGAGTCCAATTCAGAGCCCACTGAAGTCTATTAAGAGCCATAGGAGAAAGTGGTAGTGGTGGGGAGAGGTGAAGTGGGAGATAAAATCTGAGACTTAACTGAATACCTTTGACGAATTTCAGCTGATATTCACTGTAATATATATTGCAAGACTGAATCTTGAATTTACTCTTAGGCTGTATAATTCCTTGGTATAGGCTTTCCTTATTCTGCATAGAATCTACCCTTTGCAGGTGAATTTTAGGTTGGTTGTTAGGAAGAATATTGTGCAACACTGCCTCAGTGACTTCCTAAGCTATAATTCATGACAACCAGTGAACATTGTCCAAAGAATTACTACAGTGTGTTTGTTCTTTTATTCCACTCTTTTGTTTATAGTTGTTGGAGATAAAATCCTGGACTACAAGGTGTACTGGGTCTGGCTGGAATGTTAACTTTCCCGGCAGCAGCCCATACGGTGCCGTACTCTGTACTTGTAGCTGGAACAGCAGTGTTATCACACCAGTGTTGTGTCTACTGCTGAGCAGCAGTGGCACAGCATTGGGCCTTTCTCTAACCCTCCTAGGGGGTGGGCAAAAAGTGAGGAGAGAAACATCACTAGGGCAGCTGACCTAAACCAACCAAAGGGATATTCCATACCATGTGATATCACACTCAGCAATAAAAGGTGGAAACAGGAAGAAGAGGGGAGGGGTGGGCTCTCGTTGAGAAGACGTCGGTCCTCCTCTCGAACACCGGCTGCGTGCGTTGAGGCCTTGCTTCAAGGACGTGGTCAATCATCGCTCATTTGTGGGAAGCAGAGAGTAATTTCTTTCCTCTGCACTTCCATATAGCCTTCATTTATTTTGTTTGTTTGTTTTCCTCCCTTCTTTTTATTTTTCCTTTTCCCCTCCCTTTTCCCCTTTCCCTTTTTATTTCCCCTTAGTTAAATTGTTTAGTTCATGGTAGTCTTTATTTAATTATTATAATTATTTCCCTTTAATTAAATTATCCTTATCTCAACCTGTGAGTTGTTCTTTGCTTTACTTCTCCCCCTCCTCATCTAAAGGAGGGGGAGTGAGAGAGCGATTGTGGGGTTTAGCTGCCCAGCACGGTAAAACCACCACACAAGGACCCTTGAGCTGACCTGGTATGGCTGCTCCTAGGCAGTCTAATTATTGAGCTCATGAATGAAGAACAGGAACAGACTATTCACAGAGAGGACATAATATCATTTCTGAAGGCTTTGAAGGGCAGGTGACATAAATCTATGCAGCTTTTGGGGAGAGAGGGTAGAGAGAATGACTAGGCAGGGAGATGGGCTCTATCTTTCTATTGTTCTTGATAAATACTATGCTAAAAGTCAGGGAAATGTGCCAGGAAAATGGAAGAAGTGTGGTACTAGAAAAGAGCATATAGGTTAATCTGAAGCATTTTTTTCCAGTCGCTTGTGCCAGTGACATACATGAATGATCCAGCAACTAGGGATAATGTGATAATGGCAATGCCATTGTGGATTGCATTTCTGTCACATCTGTCCACTGCTCATGGCCCTTCTTCATATCAGAGAGAACAGGGAAGACGTGTTTCCAGTTAGGCCAATAACGCTCTGTCAGGAAGGTAAGCTTCATCATCACTTACTGAATAAGCAATAACATATTGATCATTCAGGAAACATACCCTGTAGAGCTGCTTGCCCTGGAAAATCAATCCTTGACTAACTGGTGCATTTAGTAGAATCAGAATCTACAATAAATCCTAAAAGGCTTGCATTTCACTTTCTGTACTTTTAGATGGGTATCTGCTTGTGTTTGTTATTTAGGATGCTCAAGCATTTGTTCTAAGTTCATGATTTTGTGTAAAAAATACGTATACTAATGCTCTTTTCTTTAGATCTTCAATCACCCCAGATCTTTTAAGCTTCTTCGATTTTCAGTGGCCTCAGAGTTTGAAAAAAATAGTGCTTAAGTAGGTAATCTTCCTCTCTACTGCCAGGGTAGCATGAAGAACAGAGAACTGCAAGTAGCTTCCAGTGGCAAAGAGACAAGATGAGTATTAGCACAACTGTTTAATTGTAGGTGGACTGAAACATTGGATTAAGCTGTATAAGGCACTACAGAATACTTTTTCTTCTGTAATGTAGTGTTCTTCTGCTCATTCGTTAGCAAAAATACAGTTTGACATACATTGAGGGAACTAGTGGCTGATTGTACTTTATGGTCATCATTTAAGGGTCTAGATCAAATTGCTATGTTAATGAAAGAAATCACCAAGCGACTAGAAAAATATAATATTATTACAGCCTTACTGTTTTCCCAGAACTCATTCAGATGGATCTTGGCAGCTTGGAATTTTGATACCAAAAAAAACCCACATAAACAATTATTTAACTTTATAATAGTATTGTCCCTCATAAAAATTTGAGTACAGATATATTTGGATCTTGTGCAGAAAAAAAAATAAAAATGGCATACTAGAGAATTAACATGGACATAATCAAAATCCTATGGCCTAACTGCTAAAATCCAATTACCACACAACCCTTCCTAGACTTGGTATCTATGTAGCAAAAGAGAGTCATTAGCTGGGACTCCATAGCCGTCTTATTTTACCCAATCAATGAAGAAGTCTAAAGAGAAGAAAAATGGAATATATTGGAGATGCTGCAATTGTATTGCGGAGCCATAGAAAAATCTATGACTTAAACATCAAACAATGAATTTTCACCTGAAACATTTTTATATTTCCTGAAAATGTTACGGTTGGAAGTACATCAGAAGTCATAGGCATGTTTAAGTGCTTTCTGAAGTAGAGAGGGCTTTGAACCCAACTTAAAGGGCAGACTTGGTCATAAAAAATAGGGTTGGAAAGAAGCACAGAAGAAAATGATATAGGTAAAGCTGAAGTGGATTTCTTTCCTAAAAGATCCAACAGATCTTTGAAATCTTCTGAGATGGAGGTTCCACCAACTTTGATTGGCAGCTTGCTCCTGTGTTTCATTGTCTGTATCGATAGAAAGCTTTTAACTTCTGATGCAGATTGAAATCTCAGTTGCTACAATTTTAACACACTGATACTGGTTTTACTCACAGTATGCATGGAGATTATCTTTATCTTTCTCTAGCTACCTCTTACATATTTGAAAAGCCATTATACGTCAATATATTGAAAAGTGGGAAAGTGAATATACCCTAGTCTTTCCTCTCTAAAGAAAACAGCACTTTTTTTTTTTTTTTTTTTTTTTCCTTTTTCTCCTTTCTTCTATTAAATGTTGGTTGTCTTTTTTCTAGCCCTGTTCCCTGAACTTTCCAGTTGATACATATCCTTTCTGGATTGCCATGTGGAAAATTAAGAGACTTTACATACCAGACATGTAAAGAGGTATCCTGGAAGAGACACAGCCGGTAGACTATAGTCTTTAGTCTGACAGAATGGAATGCTTCTAGACTCATGCCTGTGGAAAACTGAAGTGCAGGCAGAAGTGAAGCTGTGCTTAATCAGTCAAACTGACCGTCATTGAACTTCATCAAAATCTGACACCCCAGATAAGGTTGTCAGTCACTCGCAGATGATGTATCCATTACATTATGAATTTAGTATATCTGGAGTCGGGTTCTGCTGCACCACACCCTTGTGAAGCTGAGACTTCTGTGCTTTAGCAGACATTAACTAAAGTATGAAGTAGCTGTCATTTTCTTTTGAACAAGCTGTTAGCATCAATCAGTTGGATCATTGTGCTTGAGTATGGTTGACTGAGGTAGCTATTCTAACAGACAGATATCCTGTGTGATTGGTAATACACCAATTTTATCGTTGGTTCCCTTAAATTGCATTTGATGTTTTGGATGAAATAAAACACCTATACTGAGCTCAACAGTGCAGGATTTTGCTGGAAAGTAAAAGCTTTCTCTGATGCTTCGTAGAAACAGCTGGCATTTGTCTGTAAGTTTGAAAAAGAAAGGATTTTTTAATATGATATTGTGCTTAAGAAATATCATTCTGTGAAAAAAAATATTGACAACGCAGAGAATTTAGAACTGCGTTTATTAACTTTTCTACATGAGTCTACTCTGTAAACAATTAAGTACATAAGATTAAAAGGCTAAGGCAAACTTTACTAAATCATTGCCTTTCATGTAAAATAGCTATAAAAGACAGTTAAGCACATATTTCACCCAAAACAGAAGAAGACGTAATGACATTCAGTAGTTAGAATAACCTTTTGAAGGGTATTTGCAGTAGGTGATAAACTGAGGTGCAGAAAGGAACAAACTTGGAAGAAAGAATCAATCCAGATTTAGAAGTGTGAAGAATGGATTAGAAGATTTCTGGAAAAGTGTTTGCTGTAAACCAGGAAACTGCCTTCATCTGTTTTCATCCCTCTTGTGTTCAAGAGGGTTGAGATGCTTACAATACAGGAGCAGCATCGAATGCATACCGTCATCTAGCTTTTTCACAGTTTCTTATTCTGCCCTATTTATTTTCAATTTATCTTCTCTTTCTGGTCAGGAAGATAACCCCAGTGCTAGAAACAAAGTGTGTTGCCACAAAGATATGTTACGAGTTAGGACTCACCTATTGTAATCCGGAAGAAATAGTGGATATGCTTTCAGACAATACAAAGATCGTTTTATCTTTGTTACTATAGAAAGAAGAAAAAAAATGATTTCCCTTTGAACACTGTTGTTTGAACGATGACTGCAAAATGTCTAGGCAAGCTGAAAAGCACAGTTACAAAATTCTGTAATAATAAAAAAGCTTAAACAGAGGGCCATTTGGCCAGAGGTCAGGATGTCCCAGCTTACATGAACAGCTGAGGATAGCTTAGTTTCTTACTTCAGCATTGTAGCACAAATAAATGGCTAGGTGTGAAAGCGTATCTTAACGGCCAAGCTCAGACAACCAAGTCTAATAAAACTGAAGAATTTACTCTCAGAAAACAGATTGTCCTAGAAATGATGCAAGTCCTGGACATGCAGTGGAAACTCAACTAGCCAAAGTGTGATGCCAAAAGCTAAATATTGAGGAAAAGAGTCAGCTGTCTCTGAGCTGATGGACGTCCTGTGGAGGCCTACAGCCATACCAAGGACTGTAAAGATAAATTAGCAAAACAATTTTTGAATATTTTCCTGGACTTGAACTTAAATTATAACAGCCTAAAGAACACCAAGGATGTGAGCCAACAATTTGCCCTTGTCTCAAAGAAGGCTAATGGCATCCTGGGCAAAGCACAGCCAGCACTTGAGGGAAGAGATCCTTCCCCTTGGCCAATCCTCCAGATGATTTCAGTGAGGCTTTAGTGCATAGTTCTGATGAGAAGAAAGATGGGAACACCAGACTCACAGAATCACAGAATTTCTAGGTTGGAAGAGACCTCAAGATCATCGAGTCCAACCACCGACCTAACGCTAGCAGTCCCCACTAAACCATATCCCTAAGCTCTACATCTAAACGTCTTTTGAAGACTTCCAGGGATGGTGACCCCACCACTTCCCTGGGCAGCCTGTTCCAGTGCCTCACAACCCTTTCAGTGAAGAAGTTCTTCCTAACATCTAACCTAAAACTCCCCTGGCTCAACTTAAGCCCATTCCCCCTCGTCCTGTCACCAGGCACGTGGGAGAACAGGCCAACCCCCACCTCGCTACAGCCTCCCTTGAGGTACCTATAGAGAGTGATAAGGTCGCCCCTGAGCCTCCTCTTCTCCAGGCTGAACAAGCCCAGCTCCCTCAGCCGCTCCTCGTAGGACTTGTTCTCCAGGCCCCTCACCAGCTTCGTCGCCCTTCTCTGCACCCGCTCAAGCACCTCGATGTCCTTCTTGTAGAGAGGGGCCCAAAACTGAACACAGTACTCGAGGTGCGGCCTCACCAGAGCTGAGTAAAGGGGGACTCCACACAGAATTAGGTGAAATATTTTTGAACACTTATGGATGGTAAAATAGGTGATACCCTGGAGGATTTGGCAGCTCATTGTGACCTCTGGCACACAATGTTAAAAATAAGCATAAGGAAATATAAGAAAACTTCAAAGATGGTGGAGGATGGTATTTTTCATAGCAGATAATTTAGAGATAAATTTGGGGCTGTATGCCTGTCTGATCCGAGGCTTTGTAGCAGTACTCTGTGGTGGGTTGCCGGCTTCTTCTAGGTCTGTTAATACTGATACGTCAGAAAGGGGTAGGTTTGACATATTCAACTACTGTCTGCATAATTTTATTGCAAGCCCTTTGGAAATCAGTAGGATGCCCATTGACTCAGCACAGAACACTAAAGGCAGTACTTTACTAGTACTAGCCCTAGTGGAAGGGCTAGTCCATGTGGCATGGATAACATTTATAAAAAATTAGCTGATGTATTTGTAGATTGGCAGTGCATGGAGTTGAAAGCTAACAACATGAACTGGAATTAAAAAAATAATAATAATTTGGGTTAGGAGGAAGTGGGAATATACTTTTGCTAACAAGGGAATGTAACATTGCATGGAGCACAGCCCTCCATAAGCTTATACTATCAGAATTTCATGTTTCCTATTAAATAATGTTTGGATTTTTTAAGGCATTTTTCTTTTAAGCAGTTTCAATGTTATTCCTATGCTACTGCATGGACTGAACAAATCACTGCAGGAACTGACTTGATGTTGCTTAGTATTTTCAGGTTTGAGGTCTCTACTCAGTCTTCCTGTTCTGGGCTAGCTGTGGTTTAAAAACCTCTTTATGCTAAGCAGTGCCAGTGCCATTAATTTGAGGGGAGGTATTGATGCAAGAATATAAATTATTAAACAAAGAAATTACTTGCAACACTGAAAGTCTAAATTCCCCTGAGAGGGAGCACTGAACCAGACTGATGAATACCTAGAGATGATTAATGATTAGAAATGAACTCTTCAGTCATCAGTCATGTGGGGAGGGTTTTGTGAGCGAAGTCCCTGTAGCATATCCTTGAAATTGCTTAGAATGCTGCTCTTCCAGTCAAACGTGGGTGTAGACTCAAGCATGGCAATCCTCGTGCCTTCTTTAATGATGAAGTAGAAAATAAAGGAATTTGTTGCTCAGGGACACGACCATACTCGGCAGGAGAATCATCTCTTCTTTGTTTTCCATATTTTGCAGAGGTGCAAGTGATGCTGGCCTATTAGCTAACACAGTAATTACGAGGCTGCCAGAGCAGACTGTTGTAACAGAAGTTTTGCAGAGGTAGAAATAAATGAATATCCCAAGTCTGCTATAATGTGATGTTTCTATACTGCTGCTTGTGGAGCTCTAATTTGCTAAAAGGAGATAATACAATGAGTTTACATATTCTCATAACAGTTTAGAGTTTCTGACACTAAAATATATTTAATTGGTTTATGTTTTTACATGTGCCTTTTCTGCCTCCAATACTCCTTGTGCTCCTTGTGTTTTGTTTTACTTTTTTTTTTTTTTTTTTTTTTTTTTTTTTATTCTGTTCACAGCCCTACATTATTTTTCTTCCTCCTTTCTAGCCCATGTACCTGTTATGATTTCCCTGGAATCTATGGAAAACCAATCAGCATTCACAGTCACCCCTACACCAGTTTGTTACAAAGTGTGTTGATGAGGAATGGCTGATGAATTCCCAGCAACAGATGTTCTGTCCAACTGCTAACAGTTAAATGAGAACCATGCAAAAGTATACTGCTCAGTCATCATCATGTTCTAACAACATCTGGTTCATTTGCAGGTGCCCTCTGCTTCAGTAACATTATATTAAACTCCATGCATTATATTATAAAGGTAACTGATGTTTTTTGTGTCAGGCTGTGGGGGAAAATAGCTGCTTTTGTCACTAAATGAGTCTACTGCTAACTGTTGAAATAAAATGACTGGAAATAAATGAGTTTATAAGCTGTTGTTTAGATTCCCAACTTCCAGGTAAGCCAGAAATTTAAGTGGCTGTTTTCTGTCTAACTGAAGTTTTTCCTACACATTTTTTTAACGTTAGTTGTATGTTCTTACTTCTGATAATATTATTACTTCTGGAAATACAGTCACAAGTTGTTAATCTCCTCCTGATTTCGAAGTTTCTTAGTCCAGAGATTCACAAAGTTAGGTTTTTGGAAGACTAAATAATTGGTAGAATGTCAAGCTGGGGCAAAATTTATCTGCAGTATAGTAGTCGGTAGAGTGAAATGATGTTGCCTTGTCAGTATTAGAGTATTACAAATGGGAAAACTCAGCATTGCTGTTAAATTCATGCTTGACTGGGATGTGTACAGGTTATTCCCATTGCAGATAATCTGAGTCAATTTGTATTCCAAATTTCATGATGCGGAGTGGAGAACTGACTGAAGATTCGCAGGTCAGCCATGTTGTTAATACAGTGTCTTCTCAAACTTCAATATTGCTAATCAGTTCATTTGTACTTAGCTCCATAGGTCCTACAGCTGATGCTCTCTCTTTTGCATCATTGAAGAATGGAGCTACCTTACTACCACTGAAGTGGTTGGTACCTTGGACCTAGGCAGTGTGGTATCTTCTTGGCCCTCCAAATCAGTGGGGAAAGCAGAGGGAGTTGCAGGACTCCGGAACTGTAGCTGTGGAGCTCTCTGGAGTTAACGGGATATGCATTCTTACCTGTGTGGAAGGAAAGGCTGCTGGAAGGTCTGTTAGAAGACATTATAGCCTTATCAATCAGCAGTTTCTGTTGAGAACAGCCACAAATAAAGCAACCCTGTTGCAGAAAATCTACAAAAGCTTTGTGACCCTAAGCTGTCTTTTCTTTGAGACATGAAAAAATCTAAAATGAATTCTGCTTCTGCATACAAGAGGCCAAGTTAAATCTTTAATCAAACATATGTGGCTCATCCAGAGTCATTTTTACTCTTTTATGCATTCTCATACTTACCATGATTTAAAGACTTTTTCCAGAAATACAGAGATCCAGATCCAGAGATTTGATGGGAACACAGTGAAATTCAACTCTTACTTGCTCATCTGAGGACTCACTCTGCTTTAATTTGATTTGTCAGTGAATCTTCCAAATTAGTAGAACACAGGGTACCTGTATGAAGGGACATATATATTCTTGCTGCTGAAGTAGAATTTCAGTTGTCTGGTATTTGGGGGCTTATGGTGATACTATTTTTGTTTCTTTCAAAGCATTTATTCAAATATGTACAACTACTAAGGGTATCACAGTTTATCAGCTAAGCACTGCTACAATAATCCAAATGAAATATTGGGTTGGAAGTCTAAATTTATAATTGGTTACATAGATGAAATTACACAGATAAAGTTTCCATCAACTGCAATGGGAGCTGCATATATGAGAGTGGATCCGAACCAGTTCCATCTTGGGAGCTGTGAATACTGCTTGGAAATATGAGCCATAATGCCCTCTTTGGCTGGCATAAATCTGGTGTAAATATGAGCGGCACTTGGTCAGCATGCTGGTCACTTTTGACCCAGACATCTCCTTGATCATTTGGTAACCACAGAAGAAATTCTCTGTCTGCTGCTGTTCCTCATTATGTGTCTAAAGACTTTTTGTTGATGCAATTAGTCCAGTCTATTGTGGGGTGGTGTGGTTAGAGCTCTGACTGATGGTTGTTCTTCAGTTCAAACACCAAATATAAGAAGCTTCTATGTAATTAAGTCTTTTAGCTCTGCAGTGAATACCAAGACTGTGGAACAGTACTTGACATTTATGGCTCCTCTACAGAAGCATACATGAGATCCAGCTCTTCTGCTTTTTTTTTTTTTTTTTTTTTTTTAATTTATTCTCAGAACAGTGTAGCAGTATTAAAGATATTTCTCCCAAACAATCAATTTAAAATGCACTGCCCTGTCTTGCTCTTGATGCCCTTACTGACATCTTCACGGTAACATGATGCACTTACGGTAAATGAATTCACAAATGCTTCAATGAAAAAGAAGGGTTTTTTTCCTCCGCTTCCAAGAATTTGTCTCAATTAGATCACAAGCTCTTTTTAACAGATAAGAGAGAGAGGAACTTGGGTGTTTACAGTGCTGAATGGCTGTTGTTAACAATTTTAGATAGGGTTGAGGTTTTGAGATACATATCTTATTTGCCAGTATTGACCTAGAGGAAAGGACAGGGTTTAATTCTTAGAAATAATAGATCAAAGCCACACTGAAACAACGTGGCAGAAAAATCCCTGAGCTGTTGCTTGGTGGTTTTCAGACAAAGAACTTGGTTGGTGTCAAGAGCTCTCTCTTTAGCATTTTTCTCCATTGTATATAATGCATGTGCCCATTTGGGCACATTTGTCTACTAGCCCCATTTCTTTTGTTATGGTTAGGTCACAGATGGGATTTCCTTTGCTAGTGATAGTATCACTGACTCCCGTATTCTGTTTCAAGGCTGAGTTTCATATTCTGCAGGGAAGCGGTCTGTCAGGATGACAGCACCAGGCATGTCACTCAGTCGAGACCAGTCACTGAGTTCTTAAACAGGGATGTTCTGGGGAGAATCTCTGCATGCTGTTCTCCATAGAAAGTAGTTTCACAGGAAGCATGGAGATGTGTTAGTGTTGTTCAATACTAAATCTTCTTTCAGAGATGCAGCTTTGATTAAATTTGGCAGCATTTTTATTTTTGCTGTGTTCCACCTCATGCACCTCACCATGTAGCAAAGAGGGCTGTGTAGGTTAAATGTGAGAAGATGAATATGACTGATACTGATTTTTTGAGCAGATGAATTGTACTTTTGGGGTATTCAACTGTTAGCAGTAGCTTTTTTTCTGTCTTGGGTGAGATCAGCTGTGGATCCTTTGTTTTGTAGTTGTTTTTAGTACTGTCTCTTCTGTGCTTGAATTGGTTTGAAGAAATCTGATCTATTGAGTTTTCTGTCTAAACTGAGATAGCTGACTGAACATTGCATTTTCACCCATCATAACAGAATATTTACAGGAAAGTTGTCTTCTGAATTTTGCTGAGAGCATTTCGTGCACATGTATAAGGGCATTCTCTGTGAGATTTTGATCTCTTTCTTCTGGATTCATTTCTACATTCCTAGTTCCTTCCTAAGAGCATATTTGTTCAATTTGCACTGCATTTCTCTTTTACCTTTTCTTCTCGATCTTGGCAGTTTTTCTTTACTAAGTGTAAACCACTCATCCCTGTTGTGGTTTAACAGCAACAGACAGCTAAGCACACACCATCACTCTCACTCCTCCTCCTCAAAAGGACCAGGGGAGAAAATACAATATAAAAGTTCATGGGCTGAGGTAAGGACAGGGAGTTCACTCACGAAGTATTGTCACAGGCAAAAAAGACACAGCTTACAGAAGATTAATCTGTTGCCCATTACTACTAGACTAGAGCAGTGAGAACTAAAAGGAAACTACAAACACCTTCCCCTCATCCACCGTCTACTACCTCCTCCCCCCCGAGAAGTGCAGGGCAATGGGGAAAGAGCTGCTCCCCTATGGCTCCATACCACAGGGTTCATCCCCCAGGAGCAAACTGCTCCAGCACAGGTCCCCCATGGGCGGCAGCTCCCCCCCAGGCCCCCTGCTTCTGCATGGGCTCCGCTCCACGGGCTGCAGCTCAATCTGGGGCCTGTTCCTGCGTGGGCTCTCCATGGGCCACAGCCTCCTCCAGGCCACATCCACCTGCTCCACCGGGGGCTCCTCCACGGGCTGCAGCGTGGAGATCTGCTCCATGTGGGACCCATGGGCTGCAGGGGGACAGCCTGCTCCACCAGGGGCCTCTCCACAGGCCGCAGGGGAACTTGTGCTGCCTTGTGCCTGGAGCACCTCCTGCCGTCCTGCTGCACTGACCTTGGGGGCTGCAGGGCTGCTTCTCTCTCAGCTCTCACCCCTCTCTCCCAACTGCTGTAGTGCAGCAGGTTTTCCCTTCCTTCAGTCTGGTCTCCTAGAGGCACAACCAGCGTTGCTTATTGCCTCAGCTCTGGCCAGCGGCAGATCCCTTTTCAAGTTGGCTGGAAATGCTCAATACCAATTCTGTCTGGCATGGGGTAGCTTCTGGATTCTTCTTACAGAGGCCACCCCTGCAGTCCCACTGCTACTAAATCCTTCCCACATAAATCTGATGCAATCTGTGATATGGACAATATCAGTGCACAATATCATTTCTATCCAATAGAAGCTGCTAATGATTTTACCTAAATTTCTTTTAGATAGTACATGTATTTTCCTGAGTTTTTGAGTTTTCCTTACAGCACTGTCCTACTTTTTCTAATATTAGATTTCATGGCCCATTAGATTGTTGTTATTATTGACTTTTTCTTTGTGTTTTTCCAGAGGATTTAATGATTCTAGGAACTCATGATTTTTCACTAGATTTTCTGGCTTACTTACATCCCTTTCTCTTTAAAATCTCAGTGTGGTTTCATTCTGCCTTTATTTTCTGTATTGGATCATCGATCAAGAATAATTCAGACCCATTGTCTGATAACTGGGCTATCTGTCTTGTAAAGAAAGGGATTCATTTTTAGTTACCCCTTGTTCCTATGTATTAAGTATTCATCATTTCTTTGTATTTCTTCTCTGTAGTCAAAATACCTTCTCTGTTGCCCTGAAACACTACTTTCTGTGTAAGTTTATTATTGTAGTGATATGTAAGGCTGCAAATCAGAAAAGAATATTTTAGGGTTCTCCAGAACTCCCTGTTTCCTGAAGAAGTCCCTGATTTTCTGCTGAGATTTGGATTTCTTGTACATAAAATGTTGTTACAGTCATGAATTCACTTTTACTTTATTGCTTTGCTTTTCTTCTTGACTTGAAGGTGTGCTTGGTGATTTAGAGTAAGAGGATGGATACTCAGGTTTGAAGCAAGCATCAGATAAGCCTGAAATTCTTATTGCTTAATGCATGCTGCTTCAGTCTTAACTTCATTCTTCAAGGGGCTAACAGCTGGTTTGTGATGCTACTGTCCCTCCAAGAGGGAGAAAACATACATTAGAGTGCAGATGTGTGCTAGATATTGTATCAACAGGGGCTGATGTGATGTGAATCAATAGATCCCTGTGTTTCCACTTTTCCTAGTGTTGTGGTTTAGCCCTGGCAGGCACAGCACCACACAGCTGCTTGCTCCATCTCCCCAGTGGAGATGGGGGAGAGAACTGGAAAGGTAAAAGTGCGAGAACTCATGGGCTGAGACAAAGACAGGTTGCCAGGTAAAGCAAAAGCTGTGTATGCAAGCACAGCAAACCAAAGAATTCATCACTGCTTCCCATCGGCAGGCAGGTATTCAGGCAGGAAAACAGGGCTCATCACATGTAACAGTTCCTTGGGAAGACAAATGCCATCACCACCAATGTCCCCCCTTCATCCTTCTTAACCCCAGCTGTTATTGCTGAGCATGACACCACACTGTGTGGGACATCCGTTTGGCCAGTCTGGGTCAGCTCCTGGCTGTGTGCCCTCCCAGGTGCTTGTGCACCCCCAGGTACCTTGCTGGCAGGGCATCACTAGAAGCTGAATTTGTGGTTTTACAGCAATGGACAGCTCTGTGTGAGCACTGTTCTGCAGCAACAAAAGCATCACCACCATTTTAATCAAAAATCCAAAACATGGCATCATACAAGCCTCTACAAAGAAAATAACTCTATCCCAGCCAAAACTATGACACCTAGATATGTGACTGAGATGAGAGCACACAGACAGTGCGTTGATTGCTGTGGTTCGGCAAAAGCTGGGGACATATTTCCTGCACATCTCTTCTGAACGTGTGTGTGCTTCAAAATCTGGGCAGCAGTGTCAGGCTATTTCTGTTTTGGACTCTCTGTGTGTGAGTTACTGAAGTGGAAGACAGGGAACTGGAAATATCTATTGTTTGAAATCAGTGTTTTACCTGAAATATTAATTTCAGTAAAGCTTTCTTTTCTAATTTCCAGAAATCAATGTAAATAGTAATGCTACAGATAAAGCTGTTAATCTGGAGATTCAGCCAGTTGTCTGTGATGTGGAGAAATCCAGATCCAAGCAAGTGCCCTGCCTGTTTTAGAGTATGTGTTTCCCATCTCCCAGATGAGTATATTCATTAAAAAAAAAAAAAAAAAAAAGCAGCTTAATAGTTGAACTTAATAGTTGAAAACATTGGTCTTCTTTGTATGGCACATTTTAGTCTCAGATTTCAAAGAATTGCTCAATTCCAGAAAAGTTTCACCATTCCAGTTGTTTTGGGAGAGAAAATGGAAGTATCAAGCAGATAGCAAGCCTTGCTAAGCTCATAGAGGACATAGAACTACAGCCAATGTCTCTTAGTGATCCACTTGTCTCCTCATATACCCTCTGTTTCTCATAGTTATTTCTATACACAGTAATACTAACAGGCTCTTCAGATGGAGATCATCTTTTTTATTCCATAATATTATTCATCTTATTAGAGCTTGTCTTATAATATTTATTATTATATATTATCAATTATATTAATTATATGTTATATTATATATGTGTGTGTTTATAATATATTAATTATATTTTATTCATCTTATTAGAGCTTATCTTCCTTTGAATGGTATCTATTACTTTTCTTGGCAAGCAGGTTCTTTGATTTGAGAACAAAATGTATTTATGGAAGGCAAGGTCCCTGGGATCTAGTTCTGACTGATGCTTTTCTTCAGTTTTGTCTGAACAATTATTCCTGTGCCTTGGTTTCAGCAGTTCTGATGGATAAACTGTAAACAAGGTCTGGCTTAATCAGCGTTGTGGGGCTGAAAACAAAATAACTGTATAATGTGAAAAAGTGTTCTCATGAAGAAATTACTGTCACAGAGCAAACAATGCCAGAGTTCTGCTCCTAGTCTTGTTGTGAGACACTGGGAAACTCAGATGTAATTACTACCCTGCCTCAAAGGGATAACTATGTGAGGATAAGTATATTAAGACTTAAATGATCTGTGATGGTAGAAGATGTTGGCCAAGGAAAGTCCGCATGGAATTTACTACTAACCTTTTGTCAGCTCTTGAATTTGATTAAACAGCTACCATTTTGCTCAGAATAAAAGTCCCAATTTTAATGTATTTTTCCCTTAAAAAAAAAAGAAAAGAAAAGAAAAAAAAAAAAAAAGAGGCTGTATTTCATGTTTATAGATTAAATCTCCAAAACATGTTCAAAGTAGTTTAGATACTCAGATGTGAGAATCTATCTGCCTCTCTTAATTACTTTTTGCCAGTTGCATTCTTTGGGAGCTGACTCATAGATGTATTTTTAATGCTTGGGTTTGGCAGTTTTGCGCTAACTGAACTGTCATCCAAAGGTAAAATCAAAAGACTATCATAACTCCTATGCTGAGAAAAAAACAAACAAACAAACAGACAAACAAAACAACAACAAAAAACAAACAAACAAAAACAACAACAACAACAACAAACACAACAAAGAAAACATTTTTATTCAGCAAAACAAGGTGAAAACTGAGCTCTTTTTGCATGGGATAGAAAGAGCATTGGATATGTCTCATTTCTCAGATGTCTTGTCAGAGTTTTGAAACACTTTTTGATGTGGTCGTAAGTTAGCTACTATGGATTTAGTACCTGGTACAAAGCTGGACTATTTCAATATGTGGTAGAAAGAGAGAGAATTAACTTTCTTTACCTTATGTATCTCAACAGTTTCTTAGTCCGAAAATCATCCTCAAGATAGCTCTTCGATCTAAATACTTACTAAGGTTTGAATTAACAGGAATAACTGAGTAGCTATTGAATTTCTGGACACAATAAACTGAATGATAGCTTGAACTCTGAAGTTCAGGTTAAAACATGCTTTCCTGAAAGTCAGTTCCTCTTCTGGGGGCTAATTTTACCATTTTGGGATATGAAAATTCTTATTCTCCTTGGTGGAGGAATGTTCTTCAAGAGATGATCCAAGACACTATCTGGGTATGACAAAGGACAGACATGACAGAGTTTCCAATTTCCTCCTTTAACAACTACATTTTGAAGGAAATGGAGTCTGTGGTTTTCCTCCAGCTTTCTGGTTTGCGAAAATACCTATGGATTATACACTGTGTAAAATACTGCAGTTCTGAGTATGATACCTTTTGTACATAGGGTTTGTGTAATGAACAGAGTAAGATTGCAAGTTGCAGCTCCTTGTGTTGTTGTAACCCAGAGCAACTAAGAAGAATTGGGCCTGCATTCTTAACTCCCATGTTTCTTTGAAAGAAACGTTGAAGGACTGGAACCTGTTAAAATACAACTTGCCATTTGGATCACTGGCTTGGGAAAAAACAAGACAAAAACTTGGGCTATGCACTGCATCACTCCCAAGGATACCTCCCAGCCCCAGAACAGTGAGTGAGATTGTTGTTCAGAATGGTGAGATGAAATGAAAATGCTCAGTACCAGAAGCATCACCCACTTTCCAGAGCTTATTTACTTTCTTGGAAAAAGGCTGCCTGGAAGCTGTCTGTTTTTTCATATTCTACAAATGAAACCTGAGCCTATCTCCATCTGTGTGTTGTTCTTGCTTTCCAAAGCTGAAACTCTCTTCCCTGGAAGGCAGCACTTTGGCTCTTCGCTCAGTCTGAGAGAAGGAAGTTTTTACCTGTACTGATACAAACCTGTGTCCATGGATCCACAGTGCCTCGCTCTCTAACACTTAAGTGCAAAGGTGATGCATGCATGTACTGCAAAGTCGACAATGCATCAGAACAAAATGGCTCTATTATATAATGTTCAGATGCTGTCTGAACATTAACAGCATTAGATTAGTCTATACATTAAAGAATTTCTATAAACAGTTCAGAAGGACATAAAAATCTTTCCTATATTGTTTTTGTTTAGAATAATTAAATGAAAGTAATTGTATAAATCATGGTTTGTACTGATATGTTAGGAAATTCATTTGTAAGGTGAAAGCAATAACGTACATGCTGTTGAAAGCCTAATTTTTAGAAAACTAAGTACAATAGGGATGACTGGATGACTGCTCAAGTTAAAGATAACAGATGAAATTAATCAAACTTGGCAATGCTTTTAATGTAGGTGATGTCCCTCGGTCCTACATCCGAGTCTTGTAAAATACTCACTCATAAAACGTCTGTTTTCTGCTATATTGATTGTATTTTAGCCACCTAGCTCTTCCTACTGTTTGATGTGGTAAAAGTGTTACTTTCAAGAACAAAATATTTTCAATGGCCATGTCTCTACTGAGCAATGACTCCTGATCCCTAGGGAATGGGAAACAAGCATTGCCAACGCTGACAAAGCCAGAGTTACAGTGCTCTGTCTGTCCTCAGAGTACTGAAGGTAATTGCCTCCTTTCTCTGGACAAGGACAGCTTTCTTTACTGCTAGACCTCATGCTCTGCTCTCTGCTGCACCTGCTGCTTTTTCCTCTCACTTACTGCTTCAGCAGTGCCCTTGATTTATAGCAGTGCAACCCAGTGATACTTATGTGAAGGACAGAGAAGTGTAAATAGTCCAGTCATTGTTATATACCATAACTGGTGAATTTTTCAACAAGTGAAATTGGGACCAGATAATATCAATGGATAATATACATGTTTTTGCACATTCTGTACAAATATAACCCAGTGATGGTGCCTACTCAGGATACCCTGTCTCTCTGACAGGATAACCTGTCTACCCTGAACTCACTGGGTGAGTTCATGATCCACACAGTGAAGATTTTGTCAGTTTTATCAGTTTTAGCCTTGATTTTAATGGCTCCTGATTTAAATGGTTATGGAGTTCTCTGTGGATGCCTAATGCATCCCATGTTGTTTATCATTTTTGTACCATATATACAGGCAAGCAAGCAAGCAAGTCTTGCAGTAATTCTAGTGATTTCTGCCCTACCTGTGTATGGATGAGAATTTTTGTAGAAATGGTCCGTCTCTATAAATGTGCTTGTACATGGGGAGATCAAAATAAGGCTACCAAGCAAACTTGGATGATATGAAAGAAATCCATTTTAATAGGAACATATGCTCTGTTGCTGTTAGGTTGCTGAATGGTCTGGTATCTTTCCTCAGCCTATAAGTTGTCTTTTAACAAGGTGAATGAGGACTTCGATGTTACTGCATTTTCTTGGCAGTTTTACTGACTGAGAAAACTGATAATAAAGGAAATTGCAAGCTCAAATTGCAAGCTCATCCACAGCAGAGATGCATGAGATGTAAATGTCAGTCACAAATGTTATGACTTTGAATATTTCCAGTATCACTTGTACCTGCACAGTGGCACTTTTGGGCTAAGGCATTGCTGGGCTAAGACTTGGTGTCCCATACTAGAAAGAGTCAAATGAATTTTGCATCAATAGCCTTGAAGTGTGTTTGCTTGGAATCTGCACTTGTATGGCTTGAAAAGGGATGCAAACTGAACATCTCATATGCTAGCAAATTTAATCTGTATCTATTTAAAAGAAATAATAAAGAGAAAAAAAAAAAAAAAAAAAAAGTAGAACTCTGGCCTTGAACACCTCCAGGGATGGGGCATCCACAACTTCTCTGGGCAGCCTGTTCCACTGCCTCACCACCCTCTGAGTAAAGAATTTCTTCTTTATGTCTAATCTAAATCTCCTGTCTTTTGGTTTACAACCATTACTCTTTGTCCTATCAGTGCACTCTGTGAAAAAGAGTCCTTTAGCAATGCTTTTGGAGGTGAGCTGTTGAACACTGGAGCCCTTTCTAAACTTTTCTCCTTACAGACCCGTCCTTTTTGGCCTAACTTTTATTTCTGGTGACACTGAATGTGTGACTGCTGTGATACACACTGATATCCTAGAGAGTGAACCAAGAATATCATAAGCAAGACCGTTAATTACATCTAGAATTAAAGAATCAGTTGGTGCTAGCACCTTGCTGGTGCTAGAACAAATCCCTGTCTTTGGTCATTCTGGCCCCACAGGGAGCAATGTACACTATGAATGAGAGGTGAAATTTTACAAAGATTCGGGGGACAGAGCATGGTTCTTAGTGGGCTAAGTACTTCCATGTATTCAGCTGTACTATTTGGTTCCTATTCTATCCTAGATCTCAAATATTTGGTTTAATCCAGTTTATTTAACCTGGAACAGTATGAACTACTATCCTTTTAATTCCATGTTTGATCAGTGGTACCACAGTTAAAAACCATTGTTTCCCCAGAACTTTATGAAAAGAACTTTTTCTCCAGAAAACTTTATGAAGACCTAACAGATCAAATGTTCTTTCAGAAATTTGTCAAAATCTACGGTATTGCAGGTTGGAACAGGGACTAACTTTGATCAATGAAAGAAGAGAAAATGGCAAATAAACCATTGATCAAAATTAGTTTTATATCATCTTTTTTTTGGTTCAATCCTATGCCTAAAAAGAGGCACAAGTCTCTCATATGCTTCTGTGTTGTATTTACTCTTTCTAATACACTTAGGAAGATAGCCATTAAAAGGTGTCATCAGGATAAGACAACTGACAACCTGGCAGCCAGGTATCTCTACTCCCTGTTAATACTTCAATTAAATTTAAAACCCCGGGTAAATATATATATATATATGTATGTATATATTCTTGACAGATCAACCTTCTAAACTTTAGTTTATCTGAATTATCGGAGCATCTCAGGGGCAAGAACATAGTTTATTTGTCCTAAATTCTACCCCTCTATAATCATTATATATTTTTCATGGAACAGATCAGGAAAAGACTGGCAAAATCTGAAGAGCTCATGTTATCAGTCCCACAGATGGGCTCAGAATATTATGCAGACAAATTACATGCTGCCTCCTCAGGTCAACAGATTGCCCATTAAGGATAGATAATCTGATAATGATTTAGGATACATCTGTGGGCAGAGGGGACCAAAAGCTCTGGCCAAAGCTGTTCCTGTTGAGTTGGAATAATACCAGTGGACAATAATTTATCACCTAGAGCCCTGAGAACCGAGCTAACTGGATATACTAGCTAAACCTACCATGCCAGAAATGGGCAGCTGCTGAAAGCTACTGATGAAATATAAACTGAGAATACATTGTTTTGGCTCTCTTCCATAAAGTGAAAAGTGAAGGGCACACAGTAAGCTTGCCACATCACTGTGAACTCAGATGTGTACATCCTATCACTTTGTATTTTGACTTCCATTTCTTTTTTTTTTTTTTTTTTTTTTCTTTTGCAAACTAAACACTAGCAGTAATGCTGATGATGTTTGCATTCCAATCCAGGTGGCAAATTTTAAGTTATTTGATGCTGGAGGCAAATAAAATATTGCCTTTTAAGCACTGAAGGCACAAAACGAGAGCCTATCACTAGTTAGCCTTAAAATCCAGCTCCAGTGTTTACTCCAGTTCCTGACTTTAGTCTGTGTTCTTAATATGTAGTGTTTGAGAGGGTGATTAGTAGGTTGCAATGAGTTGAGTAATGAAGTCAATAAAGATCTTCTCTTTGGCTCACTTACATTTTATTAGTAAATATCTTTATTTCTGCTTCCTCTCCTTATTTCATTAAGTGTTATTCCAACTGACAAACAGATCAGAAAGATGCTATTTTATGTTGTATATTTCTAATGCTTATAAGATTTTTGCACTAAATGCACTTATTTATGCATCACTATTTAATATGAACAGTTATTAAAGTCTTTTTCTGTGTTGAAGCTGAAGTACTTAGCTAAGTCATCATCCCGGAATACTTTGCTCTGACAGTTTTGCTACCATTGTGGTGTTGGCTGGCAGCATGTATTTAAAAAGACTGCTTACAATGAAATCTTCTGAAGATGTTCCACAAGCACTTGCTCTGTACTGGGGACAAAAGATGGCTTTAAAACTGCATTACCTTTAGGTAAACTCTCTTTAAAAGGACATGGCAAACTGCTCAAAATATTCTGATGCATACACAATGACAGATTTACATTTGTGGTGTTTGAAGGCAAGCTGGGAACTGCAATGGGAATGCTGCAGCACTGAACAACTCCACAATTGGTAATGGATGCGTGAATGGTTTCTTCCACTTATTTATGATTCTAAAATAACTGGGTCTGATCACTTTGACCTTCTAAAGCTTTTAGTCTTTAGACAAAATATGTAATAGTCAGCAGTTCCAAAACTTCAGAGGGATCCAGACTCTACCTTATTATTTGTACAGCAATAATTATTACAAATCTCTGATTAGATCAGGATCCCCACAGGCTTGATACTGTACTTCCATCTTCCCTGATAAGCTGACAATCTAAATTAAAAATGAAAATAGAAAAAGATTGCCTTCTCATACAGTTCTGTTGTAATAATCTGAAATATTTTAAAATATTTTATATACAAAAAGCTTGTAAAACTCTATAAATTAAACAAGCATTAATAGTCCGCTGGGAAAATTAAAATAGTGAAAATAAAGAATGAAGGTCAAAAAGACTCTCTGGCATCCATGGGGTTGTGACTATCCTGTATAAAGATTCACTTGTCTAGACATACTCTGGGTGCTTGGATCCTCAAAACACTCAGGGTAATTCAGACAGAGATCTGATCTAGCAGCCTGTTCTGTTTCTAAAGCTGTATTGGGATTCTCAGCAGGAGAAATTAGCCCATGTCAAGCTCTGACATTACTTGACCAGACTGCTTCTTGCAGCCAAGCTAACTTATTTTCTGTACAGTCAGTTGCGGAGCACAGTGTAGATAAGATGCTGAGACCACAGGAATTCTTGCCTCAATGTTTGTGCCAATATTCTTCAAAGTCTGGTTGTACAATTAAAAATGATTAGTTCTGTTGTGGTTGCTACCTGCCTGCTGAAGGGTGGTGATGGACTTGATAACCACTGTTAGATGTCTGCAACTGGGAAGTAAATTACCTCAGTTTTATGACTAACAAGCAGTAAACTGCTATGCTGCAGGAATAAAATCGCTTCTGTATGCACAGCCTTACCCAAGCTGTTCCTTTTGTATATTGCTTTTTTTTCAATGTGTACAGTATGCTTAGGTAGATACAATGTAAATGCTTGCTTTTCAAAGTAGCACCAGCTCTCATTTTTGTATGTATTGATACATTTTCTCGATATTAAAGGTAACAATGACAGAGCTCTTTCTAAAGCGTGAGACAAATCAGAAAATCTGTACTAGAGCCAGGTATGATATTCAGCCAGGAGACACTCTTGGTAGCTTTGGGACTGGGAATTTATGACATTGAACTGTTTCACATGAATTGTTTCTCTAAAGAAATCCCATCTTTGAGAATCAGGCAGACAGAAGATGACATTTAGGCTGACCTTCCAAGAAAACAAATTTTGTTTTTATTATTCTAACAAGAGCTACAGATGTTTATCTGAGCATCTGCTAAATTTGACTAAGATTCCCTAATTTTGAAATTTGATACAACAAAAGAATACTCAGTGCATTAAAATGAATCATTATTATTATTGTTGTTATTATTTTTAATAAAAAGGAAGTTTTGACCCATCCTGGGTGAGCAGAGGCTGTAAAGCTCTGACATGTGCTTCATTATATTGTGAATCCAAGTCAGCATTATTGTAATGTCAGTGGCACTGCTTCCATTTAAAGCATTAGGTTCTGTAGTGTAGGATCATTTGGTTACTTATTTTTTATTGATGTAAAATGTACAAGTTGTGGCAACTTTCAAAAGTTGTACAGTAGCTATGTGGTGGCCTGGGGAATCACACAGATCCTGTAAACATGAGTCATCCTAGGTGATAGTAACTGAGACTATGAATAAACAAATGTTAAGCACTTTTCCCCTAAATGTGCCTTTGAAAAGGAAGAAACTCTTCTGATGGCAGTCATGGCATTCCAGTTACCTTATAAAAATAAATTAAATTAAAAAAAAAAAATATCTCAATTTCAAATTGCATTAAAAAGCTGTAATGCTTCCCATGTTTTATATAAAGCTATGAGTTATCTAGCTCCCTTTAAATTTGCGACCCCATGAACTGTTTTATCCACAGCAATCATGTTAATGAAATTCAAGTGTCTTAGACATTTCTGGGGTGGGTTCCCTTGGATGCCTGTAATGAAAATCACACAGATCCCAAAAGGAGTAAGTGTGGCAAAGCCTAAGGTGGCCAATGAAGTTTCTGCCCCCTTTTGTTTTCCTGTCCATGCTGCAAGATGGATGGAGCAAGATGAATTCTCTTTGTCAGTCTCAGCACATTAAAAGTAAGCTGGCCTCTTAATGCACAGGGTTAATGAGCCGTTGGGCCACCTCGCTGCTGGAAGAGGCAATGAAGCTGGGAAGACTGACTTGGTCAGCCATTCTCAGTGTTGTTCTTGCTTTTGTGTAATCAGTTGGAGTACAAGGAATAATTTACCAGAGTAGCATGGGGCTCATCTCTATATAAGCAAACAGACTCCAGACAGTCCTGCTTCATGGCTGAGATTGTAACCATGCTGATCCCACGGCCATTGTAACCTAGTGAGTCTGACTGTGATTAAAATGTAGTAACATCCCATATCTTTTAAAATTGTATACATCCTGTATTACAAAATGACCACCCATATCGCAGGGATTTTTGACTTTGATTTACCAATGGTATTTTAAAGATTGTATAGTTAAAAAAAAAAAAATACTAAAAATGTACTTATGCCTACAAAATTTTATAGTTTACACAAAAATGAGCTGCAGTTTAAGGTCTGAGTCATCGTGGCTGCTTGGTTTATTTGATAATTGTAACAGCCCCCTTCCCTTCTGTCTGGATGAATTCTGCCTCAGAATTCTCAGATCACAGAAGAATACAAAAAGTGTTTAGGAAAGAGCCTGCGGACAGATCACCAGTTGACTAGATGAGATAGCCCTGCTGAGAATCTGCCCTCAGAAGCAGATCAACAGCCTACCCTATTTCCAGGAGAAGGTGCTCAGCTAATCACTGTGTTGATCTTCTGTGGTACTTTTCCTGTGTGAGAGCTGTACTGATCAGCTCTGCGTTTGGCATTGCCCAGCAGCCAACAAGTGGTGGAGCACCATCTGGGTTGGAGTGGATGCACAGCATGGGACAAAAACAGCTCTGCTGCAGCAGAAACAAAGCAGATATGTCCTTACTTTCACTGGAGGGCAACTGGTCAGCTTCCAGTGGAGCTGGCAACCTGAGCCACCGCACACGGGACGGGGCAGCATGCTATATTTGTTTAGGGAACTGACCTTACAGTGCTATTAATATCCGTCAGGAAATATCTGGTCTTTCTCTCCTTGCTAAAAGAGAAAAGTACTTAATTTGGCAACATGTTTATTAGCTCCTCCCTTCCAAGGCATTCATGATTGATGTAGTGGGATGCTAAATGTCTTATCTCCTGGAGTTAATTAGACTTAATTTCAAACTCAGGCTTGAAGATGAGAGGCTAGATCTCTGAAGGACACATGCCTTCTGTTCTCTCAATTAGTGTGAATTCACGTTAATTGACATTTTGGTAAAACATCCTGGATTTGCTATTTTAAGGTGAAGCATAGAATTGTCTTCACGGTGTTCAGTCAGGACATTTCAACGTATCAATCCAATGTGTCTCCTCCACAGTGAGAGCTTTGTTTTTTCCTTTACAGCACTTAGTGGCTGAACTTTGAAAATAAGAATCAAGGGTTGAAAAAATAGGAGATTACTCAATTATTATATAACAAATATGAGAAGTTCCAACTTCAGAGGATTCCAAAAAAGAGTGGGAACAACAAGAAGAAAAAGAATTTCAAGGAAATCTAGTTTGATTCTGACCAGGTTCCTTCTGATAGCAAGGGACATCATGAGAAGGAACAATTTCTAGTTTTTAGATACCAGCAAATAACCACTCTTAAGCAAGAACCAAAGAAAGGAAATCACGTTTTAGTATGCCTGCACACAGCAGAATTACTCATCTAATTCATCATTAGTTGTAAGAGATATTTTGGATGTCAATGAACAAGAAAGATCAGAAGAGGCTAGAATAAGGTAGAGGGTTTTTTCTCCTTTGCTGGGAAATTTTCACTTTAACAATATAACAATTTTTTCTTCTATTCCCTTCTGCTAGGTTACTTTGTTAATAAACAACATCTAGTTTTTAGTGAAATAGCTTTAATTAAATAGACAAATTCCAAATCTTGAAAACATGTTCTCCCCTTTCCACAGTTTTTCAAGGAAAGTTTAACAATTATGATACAGAATAAAATTTATTTTTGTAGTGAATTGGCAATTTTTCTCTTCTCTTTTCCTTCTCCCCTTTTTTGGAAAAGGATGGAACAGTGTAGGAAAAATGGGAGATTAATGCCCAAACTCTCTTGATACGGTACTATGATCGTGAACTTACAGTCTAAATATTTATTAGAGACATGAAAGTTAGTCTTATACATTCCTGTGCAACTCCTCCAGTTTCACTTTTCAACTCCCTGTCTCTCTGGAAAATTTGCTGAAGGAAGTAAGCAAACGAAAGGATGAGAAAGGGGATTCAGAGCCAATGGGTGCCAAGCAGGAGTACTTGGGGTTGCTTTTAAAACGAGTCTTGAATTTTCAGTCCTCATAATTTCTAAAGGTTCCTGGAAAATGGACACTTTAATGTCACTGCACTCCTTTTCTGAAAACTGAATCCTTCTTGGGGAAGTCTGCTTGGACAGAGGAGAGGTTTCATGAGTAAGGCTGAGAACAGACTGAAGTGGCTGTTCCCTGTCCTACCCCACCCCACTTCCCTGGAAATGGGCTCCTGTTCTTCCCTGTGTGCTGTGTCCAGAGCTTGTCTGATTGGAGTCTGCTTTCTAACTCCAGTAAAATTATTAATTTCATGGAGATGAATGGTTTTTTCTCCCCAGCTTTAGTGAGCACTACCAGCTTGTGGAGAAGTCAGGAGAACATGAGCCCAAGGAAACACTCAAGCACAGGGAAGATGGATGTCAGGACTGCCCCTTTCAGAGACAGTAGTCCCTCATATGAGACTAGATTAGTTGCAGCATAACTCTTACGTTATGATTTAATCAGTTCAAACTCCTTAAAATGTTTGTTAAAACCAAAACAGTTTTGGAAGGTGATTGAGCTGTGTACAGGTAGCCTGAATGCAAAAGTAATAATGACAAAACTGCACTTTTCCTACAATCATCTCCGTGTTTCTCCAATGTTAATTAAGACTTCAGCACTCTTGCCAGATAACTGAGGTATGAGAATATGAGGAATCTTGCCCAAGGTCACATAGCAAGGAACTATTGGCTCCCAGGAGTCTCTGCCTTGCAGCAGCTGACTTCCCTGCTGGTATCAGAGGAAACAATAGTGTTGCTTAATTGAATTGGCATTCTGTGCCTTGTTCTGTTCCCTGAAAACTGCAGAAATCTAGTATCAGTAAAGGCAAAGTATTCCCGCTCTCTGATCCAGGACTTGATTTGAACCAGATGCCCTTTTTAGTCCCTAATGAAGGCTCTTTCCCTCTGGGAGTAATTCCTTGGCATATGAAAAAATTCTTCTGGAGGAAATGCTACTGGGTTTGGCAAGTCTCGAGAGGAAGCTAAATGAAGAGGGAGATAGGTGATGTTTCAGCACAGTGCCAGGCTGTCTTGGGAATCTTTTTTGCCCTGTAGCTGAAACCTCCATAATCAGAAATTTGGCATTGTTGGGGGCTGCTGGTTGCATTTATTTATTTTTGTTTGCTATTTTATACTATAAGTAGCAGAAATGTGGAGTACCTTGTAGATTACCCATGAGAAATTGTCTTTTTTCCTAGGCACTGTCCAAGAAGAAAGTGCTCTTCTGCTTTCTTTTTTAATGTGACTTTGATCTTTTACTGGTGACCTTTCAATCCCAGTACTCCCTTCAATCTGCAGTTAGTTAACTGTGAATATATTTAATTAAAGCTGTGTCACACAGAGGGGGGAAATATTAGCAGTCTGTATATCATTAGTTGTTTTTTGTTGTTTGTTTGTTTTGTTTTATTTTATTAGTCGTAGTGTGTTTTAGGACTCTCACTATGACAATATCGTGACAACCCCATCTGCTTTCTCTTGACAGAAGCTGTAGCCAGCTATAAAATGCAGATCCTGTGTATACCATGGGCTGAGATAAAACTGCTCCCTCATCAACATTGCCTTAATTGTTAAGCACTGTGATTGCAGTCATGCTTTAGATTCATGTCACCAGATTTGGAACTTCCTCATGTAAAATATTTCAGTGATGAAAGTTTTAGTAACACCTGTCAAAGGCTTGTGCCAGAGCAGTCAACAGAGAGTGGGAAAGAGGAATTAAGAAACAGAGGAAAAAGCATACAGAAATTTGGAAGCACCAATCAGAAAATCATAGAATCCTAGAATCATTAAGGTTGGAAAAGACCTTCAAGATCATCTGGTGCAACCATGCCCCTACCACCAATGTCACACACTAAACCATGTCCCTTTGCACTAGCTCCAACTTTTTGTTGGAAAATGCCAATGATACAGTATAAGCCATCAAGGAAAAATGAAATTCTTTTGAGAGGTAGTTGTCTGACAGAACTTCATTTGCTTCCCCCTCCTCTGACCCCTCTCTGCCAAACACACTCCAGACAGTTGCCATCAGCATTCCTGTGCTTAGGGTAGGACATCTACCTGCTTGTCCAGGCCATGCTCTTCCACCTTTAAAACCTGGAGTCCTTCAAAACCCAAATATGTACCCCCTATCGTTATGTGTCTGTCTATCTTATGCTGCTTTACCAACGAACTGGAAACATTATTGCAATGTTTTCACTTTATAGTTCCTTTGGTGAGATCCTGTTGACAAAAAAAAAACTTTCTATAAGGGTATGTAGTGATAGGACAAGGGGTAACAGCTTTAAGCTAAAAGAGCAGAGATTTAGGTTAGATATAAAGAAGAAATTCTTTACTCAGAGGGTGGCGAGGCACTGGCACAGGGATGCCCCATCCCTGGAGGTTTTCAAGGCCAGGCTGGATGGGGCTTTGAGCAACCTGGTCTGGTGAGAGGTGTCCATGCCCATGGCAGGGGGTTGGAGCTGGGTGGACTTTAAGGTTCCTTCCAACCCAAGGCATTCTATATTTCTATGATCTATCCCAGTTTCTTGCCTGAATTTTGAACCTATCTTTCAGACTTGTCTATAAATCTTTCTCCTGCCTCTGTTTAGCTGCTTTAAACCCCTTAGATACCTGCTTGACTGGATTCATCACTTCACCTTATCTTGGGCTGCTTATGTTAGCAGCACCCTGCTCTGCCCTGTTAGCATCACCCTGCTCTGCTGAGATATGTGGGACTCACACTATGTCTGGGTTGCATGCACCTGCAGCTCCTAGCTCATTCTCCCACTATGCAGCAGCACTCCTTTTGCTGCTCCCTGACATATGAAACTTTTTTTTTTTTTCTTTTTCAGAAATTCCAAGGAACAGCTTAGGTTTTATCTTACAAACAGAGAGAAATCATATGCCATTCAATCAATATCTTGATTAAATTGGTAACAGAAATGAGAATTGCCACAACTGAAGTGGAAGCTAATCTCAAGATGCTTAGCATCTATGAGAAAGTATGGGGAGAATGAAATGTATTTCATTTCAGAGTTCTGATAGTCTGAGTGCATTAAACGTGAGTGTATTAATGAGGATTATTGACGAATGCAGGGAGAAAAAGGGGAGACATGAGGGATTATATGCAACTTCCAGAAAGGATAAAACAGAATTTGAATGTGTTGGACTGACCTTGGTTATATGAAAAATTGTTCAATGTAATTTGAAGAAAATCTTTTACCAGTGGGATGGTGTATGGGAAATGGAGAAAATGCAAGATGTGTTTTCCAAGAACAAACATTATTCAGTAACTCAAACTTTTTTTTTTTTTTTTTTTTTTTTTTGTGATAAGATTTATGATTTTTTAATCCAAATAAAGGAAATGCAATAAATTTCCCTTATCTGGGCTTCAGTAAAGAATTTTAAAATAACAAACACAATGTTATGATATATTGTACAAAACATTTCCACTGGAGCTAAGGAATTATTAATGCCATTGACCAAGGCTCTGGAAACCTGTGTGTGATTGCAGTCTTTTCCCAGCAAGGAGTCATAACACAGCCTTGGTACACTTGTGGGATGTAAGATTTCAGATTACCCAGAAGAATATCCCTGCCCAATGTTTGGCTTAGTGAAGCAGAGTTTATTTGGACAGGTCATGGCTACTTGTAAGTGTGTTGGGAAGTAAAAACTGGGAAAACAACACAAAATAAAAGAAATTAAAGATAAAAGGTTTTTTTTAGATGGAACATATTCAGTGTGAGTTTCAGAGAACACAAATCCACTTAAGCTGGATAACAGAAGAAAGTGTCTAGCTATATGAACAATGGAGCTGGGTGATGATTGTTCAACAGGAGGAGATGAAATGAAATGAGAATGAATTTTAAGACAAAGCTTAACCAATTTATAAAAACAAACAAACAAACAAAAAACCTCAGTGAGTGGTTCCTCGAAGGTCTGAGTTCGCTGACTGAAAAAGTTCTTTTGAGTCATGTTATGATTCTTTTTCCATGGGCTAAGAATGGATTGGTTTTGACAGAGAACAATATTATTCATCAGCTTTGACAATTGCCATTTACACTTTATATTTGGATTTGGTCTCTTATTTACTATTCTGCCTTCCAGCTTCTTGCAGAACATCCCAGCCTTTCCAGTCTTCCCCTAAATAATGAGAAATACCTAAGTTATGCCAAATTAGCTAGTTCTATATCGTTGGTCACTGGATGACTTATGGAGAGATCTTCTCCATTATTGAGTGATGGCATGACTGTGTCCACTGTGATCTGTAGAAAGTCTACACAAAGCAAAATGAGGTTCTTTGCTCCGAACGGCTGCTTATGCCTATTTTCACAGATATTTATCTTAAAAATTCTTTCCTGTCTGCCAACTGCTTGGAACATTTGTAGTGGGTTTACGGGGCAAGGTTTTGGTAGCAGGGAGCCATAGGGGTGGTTTCTGTGAGAAAGATCTAGAAGCTGCCCCATGTTTGGGAAGGGCCCCATTGTTTTCCAGAGCCGAGCCAATAAGCGATGTTGTTTTGCGCCTCTGTGAGAGCATACTTAAGACAGGGAAAAAAACGCTGCACCACACAGCAGCCGGGAGAGTCAAGGGAGTGAGAAACAGCCTTGCAGGTGCCAAGGTCAGTGTAGAAGGCGGGGGAGAGGTGCTCCAGGCACCGGAGCAGAAGTCCCCTGCGGCCTGTGGTGAGGACCATGGTGAAGCAGGATGTCCCCCTGCAGCCCATGGAGTACCACGGTGGAGCAGGGTTCCATGCTGCAGCCCGTGGAGGAGACCACGGTGGAGCAGGTGGCCCTGCACCGACGGAGGCTGCCGCCTGTGGAAGACCCCTGCCGGAGTAGATTCCAGGCCGGACCTGTAGCCCGTGGAGAGGAGACCACGCAGGAGCAGGTGATCTGGCAGGAGCTGCTGCCCACGGGGGAGCCAGGTTGGAGCAGTTTTCTCCTGAGGGATGGACCCCGTGGTACGGACCCATATCTGGAGCAGTTGTGGAAGAGCTGCTGTCTGTGGGAAGCCCACGCTGGATCAAGGACTGCATCCCGTGGGTGGGACCCCACAGCACAGGGGACGAGAGTGACCGAGAAGGAGCGGCAAAGAAGAAGTGCTGTAAACTGACCATAACCCCCATTCCCCTATTCCCCTGAGCCATTCGGGGGGAGGAGGTGGAAGAGGGTGGATGAGGAGGGAAGGTGCTTTTGGTTTCTTTCCTTTGTTTCTCACTTCCCTAGCTTGTAATGAGCAATAAATCTTGCTATCTTCTTATGCTGAGTCTGTTTTGCCCGTTACAATAATTATTGCGTGATTTTCTTGTCCTTATCTCAACCCTTGAGCCCTTTTCACATATTTTCTCCCCATTCCTCTTTGAGGAGGGGGAGTGAGAGAGTGGCTGTGGTGGAGCTCGGCTGCCCACTCGAGCGGAACCACGACAACATTACAACTTCTGGTGCCTTCTTGCAGCATTTGAGGAATTAGAACTGCAACATACAATTAAGACAACGACAAATTTACTAAGAGCAAAAGGACAGCTTGCCCCAAAGTCTCCTTTTAATACATAGGGAAAAAAATTATCATTGTCTGCTAATGAGAACAGCATCTCTTCAGCTACTAACAAGTTAGGATGATGAAGAAGTGTATTGTAAACAAAACACGATGGGGCAGTTAAAAATTTTAAACCATGAATGATCTTCTAAGTAGTTGTAGTTTTTTAAGTTCAAGGACCTGACATTTCTCTAAAAGCAGTGACAAAAATATTTTTGTTTTTATTTGCATGGAATGAACCAATTAAGACCCACAAAACTGAAATAATTTGTTCCACAGTCACACCAAAAATCAAAGTCAGTGGTGTGCAGGGGTTTGACTGTTAAGTTTCATGCTTGAGGAAGCCTTATTAACAGAACTTTCTGCTTTTGAACTCCTGTAAGGAAATAAATTATAAAAAGATGTTTGAGATCTTTCTGCTCACATTATTTTGCCTATACTTGAAGTCAGCCAATAAGTCAGTGATGGAGAGGATGCCGCAGGAACATTGCTGCTCATAAGTTTACCTTTTTGTTGATAAGCACTTCAAAATAAATATGAGAACCCAGAGAGTTGCCGAGAAAGGATCTGCTGAATGTCCAGTATTAATGAAATGAGTTTTCTTTTGCTGAAGGGAAAGTTGTACCTTGTTCATAGTCTCTTAAGCATGAAAATGTACTAAAAGAAAATTGAAACACAGTAAAGTACCATATGAATTTCCAAGAAAATGTACATTGTAGGTCCAAGGCAATATTACTTGTAAATGCCAAGGGGACAGATTGGAGAGGGACTCCTTGTCAGGGAGTGTGGTGATAGGGGTAACAGCTTTAAACTAAAAGAGGGGAGATTTAGGATAGATATAAGAAATTCTTTACTCAGAGGGTGGCGAGGCACTGGCACAGGTTGCCCAGAGAAGCTGTGGCTGCCCCATCCCTGGAGGTGTTCAAGGCAAGGCTGGATGCGGCTTTGAGCAACCTGGTCTGGTGAGAGGTGTCCATGCCCATGGCAGGGAGTTGGAATTATACAGTCTTTAAGATTCAAACTCTTCTATGACCATATTTTTTTTTTATTTTTTTTTTTTCCCACAGCTGAGAAAATGTAGCTTGAACTCCCAGAAAGAATTGGAGTTAATGATATCTTACCGGGAATAGAGTTATATACAAGCATCTGTAAGAGCGTCCTTTCATATGTGTGGTACCAGCACAGGCTATGCAGAACCAAAGCATTAATTACTACAGGATCTACCTGGCTTAGAAGGAGAAAATTGGGTTGGAGCTGGAGCAGGGAGATGAAGGCAAGTTAGTACCCTGCCCCAAGGCCTGAAATGCCTCAATATGGCTCTGCCAACTCTGAACAGAATGACGCCATGCCCACTCTCCTTACACCTTTGCAAAACTAGTCTGAGGGGGTACAAACTCTGTGAAGCAATGGAGCGTCTTATAATACACAAATTCCTGTAAGGGTGTATCAGGGAGCCTGGCACCCTGCTGCTCGGGAGTGTACAGGAGGCAGCAATCTCCCGACCATTATACCATTAACTAATTATGCATCTCAGTAGAATTAATTACATATAAAATTCACTCATTCATATTCATAAACCTTGTGTCTCTGTACAGTGGCTATGATCTTTCTCTATTACAGTTTGAATTACAGCAGCCGAAATCTGCTCATTTTTCCACTTCTCATCCCTTTGTGTCTTTGGCACAGCTGCTATTTCTGAAGCAAAGGCAAAAAGGAAACACATTTTCCTGTCTTCTATGACTGTGCAGAACTACTTTATTGCCCCACTGGGAAAAAACATTTTAACAGGGCTACACATTATGCATAAAATGTTCTGTTTTCCCTGGAAGAAACCATCATGCTTTCAGCTTTATGGTCTAGAAGGTGATTCACTGTCATTACAGAGCTCATGTAACCTAGAAACCTTATGTGTAATGTAAACCTCTTCCATTACATGCAGCAGCTCATGGAAACCAGTTTTTACTATCAGAGATGAGGATGTGCTGAAGGAAGTCCTTAAAATCCCCACAAAATTTGTCAGCTGGTTATGCATACACACTGAGAATTTGTGACACAAACTTTGGATCAGGATATGCAGTCCTTTCACCTTCACTTCAGCACAAACCCTTCAGGCAAGATGAAAAAAATTGGTTGCACAAGTGTCAGCGTACACTGCAAACACAACTTACAGATTTGGAGTCAAACTGAATTTCATTTGCACTGGGTGATCTAGAGAAACATGACCAAGTTTACTGAAATTGTTTTGGATGAGGCTTGAAGAAATGGCAGCAGAATTTAGCTCCAAGCTTACAAATATTTCCCCTAAAATTTTAACACATTTTTCACTTGTAAAGAGCTGCCAAGAAGATAATATTTATAGGCTACATGATGGTGGCCTGTAGTCATGATTCAAAAAAACAAAAACAAAAACACCACCAAAACCCACCAAAACCAAACAAATATAAAACCCAACCCCAAAATAAACTCCTCCTGGGATAGTACTAACATTTATTTTGATAATTTCACAGAAAACATGAATTGCAAATCTGGAATATTTGGGGGAAATATGTTTTGGTAGCGTTTTCTGTCAAAACATTGGAGAGGTTATGAATGTGTATGTATACTTATGCCTTACTGTAACAAGGACAGAGATGTGCAGCTCCCTTGCAGTCTGTAACCTGTGCTCCTCTCATTGCCTTCAAAAAAGGAGAAATCCATGTCCCAGCTTGGGTGAGGGAAGCTTTGTGCTGGAATCAATGAATGTGGACAGATGATGTAGACAGTTCTGGGTGTGCATAATGACAAGAAGACTGGTTTAGCTCATATACTGCGTGGCCTTCTCCCAGTTTGCTAAAAAGGCAGTCATAGTTAGTCTGAAGTTTTTATTAGGAAGCATGTTCCTGTGGGAGGGATAACCTTTCAGTTTCCTTAAATTTTTGTGCAATTTAAGCTTCCAGAAAACCCACTGTATTAACATGGATGAAGACAAACTGTAACAATAGAATCATAGAATCCTCCACATTGGAAATAGCTTTAAACAGCATCAAGTTCAACCATCAGCATGATCTACAAAATCCCATCACTAAACCACATCCCTGAGCATCATGTCCACATGTCTCTCCAGGGATGGGGACTCCACCACTTACCTGGGCAGCCCATTCCAATGCTGGGCACCCTCTCTGTGAAGAAATTCTTCCTGATCTCCAATCTGTACCTCTCCTGGTGCAAGTTGAGGCTATTTCCTTGTGTCCTTGTCACCTGAGGAAAGAGACTGACACCCTTCTCGCTGCAGCTTCTTTTCAGGTAGTTGTAGAGAGCGATGAGGCCTCTCCTGAGCCTCCTCTTCTCCAGACTAAACAGCCCCAGTTCTCTCAGCCGCTCCTCATAACTCTTGTTTTCCAGTCCCTTCACCAGCTTTGCTGCTCTTCCCTGCACTCTTGATCAACTCCACAACCTGCTTGTGGTGAGGGGCCCAAAGCCGAACACAGGACTCTAGGTGCAGTCTCACCAGTGCTGAGCACAGGAGTACAGTCACCTTATTTGTCCTGCTGGCCATGCTATTTCTGATGCAGGACAGTTTGCCATTGAAATTCTTGACCACCTGGACACACTGCTGGCTCACTTTCAGCCAGATGTTGACCAGCACTGCCCCTCTTAGTGATGAACTTCAGTTCTCCAAAGAATTACTAGAGCAGATGCATGGCTGGCTCATTTCTTACAACCAGCCGGCTCAGGCAGGAGTAGGATGAAGTCATCTCTTTCCAGTGTCTGAACATTTTATGCTGTGCTACTGTTCTGAGCACATCTTCTTTTCCCTGAGGTTCATGTGCATCTCTCCCCAGACAGGCAAATGGTTTTATTTTATTCTTTTAAATCAACAAGTTGGCCTAGCAAATTCAAAACAGAGAATCTTGCCAGGAAAAAAGATATTAAGACTTGGTTATTCAGCCTCTGTTTATCTCAGCTGGAATGACTGATGGCTGTTTTTCTTCTACTCTTTGGCTGTTTCCTCTTCTTCAACTTGAGTTTAAAAACTTGGTAACAATATTTAAACTTCAAGTAGTAGTAATATCTAAACATCCTAAATCTCGAAGTGTGGATACTTAAGATACTTAGCTTAGTCTTCAAAATTGTTCAGTGTGCAGTTTATTAACTTCTGCCAGGACTGTCTCCAGGAAACCAATGATAGCAGTTATGTACAATGTATTGATAAATTTTCATTGCTTTAGGACTAGTTAAGAACTAAGCTCATATATGCCTAAGCATAGCAGATATTAAGTGATAAAGATATTACTATTATTAAAAAAAAAAAAAAAGTATCAAAAATCGAATTTTTCCTCTTAATGGTCTTGTCCTAGTGCTTCTGAACTTGCTATTAATGGTTAAAGAGAAAACTTGAAATGAAAACATGTACAGTTTTCAAGTAACATGCAAGTTGGAGGACAGGTTAGTCATACAAATGGGTTTCTACAGCTTGATAAGGAGTGTACCCATGAATGATTTGCTGTTTAATAAAGCCATGTAGAATGCCAAGGAAAATGGGGACACATACACAGTGAGGAATTGTCTCCTGGAAAAAGTGATTCTGAGGTAGGAGTTGGAATACAAACTATTACAAAACTAGTGAAGGTACCTTTTAGATATACCAACAGAAGAGAAGAACTCTGACAATACATGCTCTTTGATTTTGGAGAGCAAGGTATGCCTGAGATCAATTCCAAATAAGAGAAGAGCAAAACATTTGAACAGGGATGTTAGTAAACTGCAAAGAACTATTACCAGTGGCCATAGAAGACTTTCTATCACTTGAATGTTTAAATAAGAGTGGATATCTTTACCAAAAATGGCTTTGGCATGAAATGTTTCTTCTATATGCTCAATGTAAGAATTGCTGAGTAAAGTCCCTTATACTGTCATACTCAGAAAATAAGCAGGATGACCTTAATAGTACATTGCCTTTAAAATGCTGACCGTTTGGAGGAAGTAGGTGCTGTTGAAACCCCCAGTCTATCATATATCAGGTTTGACAGAATTTCTTAATTGGATCTCTTGAAATCAAGATTGGCTGACGAATGTCATCTTTCTTTTGAAACTGTGATCCAGTCAAAAGGGAATAATTCCAAGTACTTCACAACATGTCCTGAAAAACTGGAAAGAATGGAGCTAGATGTAGTAATAGAGTGGAGAAAAAAATGCTTAACAATTTCTAGGAATTCTTGTTGATGCTGAAGGTCCTGACATTGTCCAGTATCATTGTCCATCAAGTTATTTTGAGAGTAAAATGATCTAGAATGTCTTAGGGAGAGCATTATGGCCACTGCAAATGATGACTCTTTTATGAAATCATGAAGAGGACCACTTGCTCTCCTCTTCCAGCTGTGTCTGCCTTCCCATATCCTGACTCTGTCCCTGTCACTTGTGCAGTGACCACTTGCTGTCACTGCAGTAGAAACACAGTGAGGATTGTATGAAGCAGAAGGGGAACACATTTATAGCACTATTTTATTGTAATTGGTTGCTCCACAAGAAAGAAGCCCTTTACTGGTCAGATTCATCTGAGTTCATTTAAATGAAGTTCAAAATGTGAGTTCGATTTGTAGTAGAGCAAGAGATTCAGTTCTTGGCTGCAAAATTAGAAACACATTAGAAAAGAAATCCTGATATAAGAAAGCATTAGTTGCAGAAACACATATTGCTGATATCTGATGTTTTGTCCTAGCTAGCACTTGGGACACTTTTTAATTTTCTCTGAGGTGCAGACTCAGATTTGCAGATTTCCAGGAGCCTTTGGAAGCTGCTCTCACTTCCTTCTGCACCTGCACATGGGGGTTATAAGATGTCATTGAATGCAAATGATAATTTAGAGAAGTCCCTAGGAACTCTCAGTTCTTCCTCCATAGTAATGGAGATTTATCAAACAATGACTTTTATGAACATTGTTCATATGAATCTGAATCTGAACTGCATTTTAAAATGCAGTGAGGTTCGGTTGTGCTGCTGTCTGCCTCAGGATGACCTTCCTGTTATGAAGGCAATTGCATTACAGTCTGATCTGATATTTTCCCATCACGGTTTGATGTGCCCTGTGAAATTTTGTATGGCTTCAAAAAAAAAAAAAAAAAAA